>NC_138351.1:48310500-48917286 GCF_046562875.1 Panthera onca | reverse complement strand
ACAAACACACGTAGCCAAGACTCATGGAAAGATGGAACTTAGGTGGTTTCCCAAGAACCTACTACTACACAAGGCCTTTCATGTAAGATTTTCCCATGTTCACACTTTAACATTTTTTCCCCAAATACATAGAATTTTTTGTACCACTCCAAATGTTAATTATATATTTCCAGACATTGTCCTAACCCTTTTCCTTCCCTCCCCTACATTTTCTGTCTTTCCTAATCCCTATTCATCTTTCAAGCATCAAGACTCAGACTGTGTCGCTTATTCAGAACATCTTCTGTGACACTCCACCTCCCATGTCCTTTTCCTTCTTCATGTATCACCATGTGTATGCCTCTATTATATAAGAAACACCAATACGAGCAATTATGCAGGCTAACCTATAATATGCCAGACGTTGTCAGAGTTTATTGAATCGTTTTCTCTCATCTTCACATTATCTTTGTGTTTCAGTTACTAATGGCATCACCATAGGTGTTGAATCACTATCTAAGGCTTGCTAGCCTTAAGTGCCAGAATTTGGACTCCCATATCCAGTTCTATCATCAGATTCCCAAGCTCAGACTGCTAACTACTATGCTATATTCCCATTCATCACTATTTATTTTAACATTATTTTTCTGTCTCTCTCCACTAAATTTTAATCAATTTAAATGCATTAACTGTATCTTGGGTATTTGGATTCCCCAAACTTTTACTCTTACCTTGTCCAATAGGCAGTCATTAAAATGTGAAATAAAGAAGTACATGAATAAATAATGCTTTATTTCTTGAGATACCTATTGCTTCAACTATTCCATTACTGAGTGCTAGAGGGAAATGGTGAGAATAAAAGTGAAATCATTCAGGCAAAGGCAGAAAGATCCAGCATCCAGACTCATATGGAGAAGATCAGCATTAAAACCTCCTTTGTTCTCATCACTCCGCAATCGTTTGCTGGCACACCGGGATACTCAAGCATCCTAACACTGGACATAGGCTGACAGTCCTCACCCCTGATTCCTTCCCATCCCCCATTCACAACTGTTTAATAGAACGATTGTTAAAGAAATAAAAACCTTATCAGACCTAATGGCATGCAATGGATCCTACCATACTGGCTTCAAGCTACTACATGACATAAAACAGGACCTTAACCACAACTATTTCTGGAGTAGCGGCAGGAAAATCTCTCTAGTAAAAGAGCATTTTCCAGAATTTACCACTACTTTGTGACCACCTTAAAGATGCAAAACAACCATAAATATATTCCCACCACCATGTGAGATGTTTCAATTGCACCCACAAAATTATATAAGAATCACACAAATGTAAAAATTTGATGATTTTCTATGTAATTTTTCTGTGCAATTCTCAGAATTGCACAAAATGTAGACAGAATTACTCCTGGGCCAGTTGTTGGGTAATTCTTTTAAACTTCCCAAGTTGAATTCAATAGAATCATTGACAAGAGTGTGCACATTTCACCCACTGTGTAATCCCAGATAAGTAACTTCACTCATTTATGCACATAGAGGTCTATGCATATATTCTCTCTCTCACTAGAAAGTAAGTTTCTTGAGGGCTTGGATTGGCGGGGGGGAGGGTATGTTCATTGCCATTACCTAGTATTTAGAACAATGACTAGAACCTCAGTAGGACAAAAGGACAAAAGGCAGCTCACCTGCCAGGAAATGAGCAGGTATGAAACAAATAAATTACCAGCTGAAGGATAGGAGCTACTGAGGGCCAATAGGGGTGACAGCCAGAGTCAGTGTTAACATTGGTTCCAAAACCAGGACCTATCAACAGAGAAACTCAAAATTGGGAACTTAAGGAGAAGACAAGAAATTAGAGCAGACATACATTCCTATATAGGGAATTAGGGTAATCTATTTCTGGTGAACAGCATCTTGACAAAAGCAGATGTTCGAACATGGCAGATGTGTTTGCCTGGTCTCCCTGCAGGCTATATGAAGCAATCAGCAGCTGACCAAGCTGATAATATAAAACCAATATTTGAGTTTTGTCTTTTCAGTTTGGACACTTTGATAACTTTGCTTTTTTAAATTGCCAATTCCTAATTGACATTACAATATGTGGCCTGCTCCCTTACAGAATCAATTTGAGGTTTTCTACAGTATCTTCAAAAATCCTCAGGGTTCTTCATTTCCCATCCCTACAAATAACAATTCTATTTTCTCTTCTCCTTTCAGTTAAACTTTTGAAAGCATTCTCTTTTTTTACTTAGTTTTCATTTCAATTCATTACACTCTGACATCTGACCCTATAATGCCACACAACAACCCTTCCCTTGACCTTATATTAGAATCCCCCATGTAATTAAATTCGAGAGCCATCTTTCAGTTTTTTGCCTCCTATGATTTACATCAGACAAGAATAATCATTCTTTCCTTTTTGCACATGCATTTTTTTCTTGATACATTTGATAAAAGGTGGGTTTTTTTGTTTTTCTTCATTGTCTGTTTGGTTAATTTTCTTCAGTCTCTTTAAAAGGCCCATCTTCAGGGCGCCTGGGTGGCTGTGAATTAAGCATCCGACTTCTGTTCAGGTCATCATCTCACAGTTCATGAGTTCGAGCCCCACATTAGGCTCTGTGTGTTGACAGCCTGGAGCCTGCTTCAGATTCTGTGTCTCCTCCTTTCTCAGCCCTCTCCCACAAGCTCCCTTTCTCTGTGTGTGTGTCTCTCTCAAAAATAAACAAACATTTAAAAAATTTAAAAAGTATTAAAAAAATATAAGGCCCATCTTCTACATGACCATTAAAGGAGACTATCTCTCCAAGTTAAGTCTTAACGTCCTTTTCTGTTTCACTCTGTTTTTTCTCAGGAGCCAATTTCATCCATTCCCATTATTTCAGTCGCCACCTACCCAGTACAGACTCCTAAGTCTTTCCTGCAACTCTAGACCCATACATCTAAAAGCTTACTTAACATCTCTATTCGGCTGTTTAAAAGGACCTAAAGTTTAACACATCCAAAATGACTCATACTAATAATAGTAATTTATTAAGCTCTTGCTCTGTGCCACATAATGCACTCAGTAAGTTAGGTAGCATCATGATAATCCTCGTTTCATAGATAAGGAAAATGAGGCATAAAGAATATAATTGCCCAAGTCCATAAAACTAACCAGTTCCAGACCCAAGAATTAAACCCTGGCTTCCTGGGTGCAGACATCAATTTCTTAACCACTGTACTATACTGCTTCCAAATCCTCCTGTGCAAACCTGGTCTTTCAGTATTGTCCATCTCTGTGAATGGCCCTTTACTGGTAACCTATCCTCGGGTACAAGAGAAACAACTTCAGAGTTCCTCCACCTCATCTGACTGCCAGGTCAGCTATGTTCTATACAGTTTTCTCTTTGCTCCTTGGGAAAAATCGTCAGTATACTCTGTATTTTATTTGCTCAGTCAAGACTCCCTAAAAATTCTCTAATTTTACTAGGTACTGAGGCTCATATAATAGTTACAAAAACCAAAATCCATTTCATCTACTTTTACGGCTTCCACTTCTACACCCATGGCCCAATTTAAATATTTTCTTTCATCTTGACTATTGTTCAATAGTTTCCTCCTTTCCCTCCATACACTCTGGTCCCTTCGGACTTTTCCTAACTAAAGCTTGAGTGATCTCTCAAACATAAATCTGATCAGATCAGCTTCTGCTTAAACTACATCAATGGCTACTCCCTTCTCTGAGGCCAGAACCAAAATCTTTAACCTGCCCAGTAGGCCCTCTGTGTACTCTGGACTTTACTCTTTCTGCATATTCATCACATTACTCTCTGCCTTGATCCAATCAGACTTTTTTCATTTCCTTGAATTAATTATACTCTTCTTGCTTCTGGGCCTTTGCACAGACTTCCTCTCTAACTGGAACATTCTCTCAAAATTCTTTACCTTAGTTAACTCCCATTCATCTTTCAGATCTCAGCTTAAATTAATTTCTATCAGGAGAAAACTGCCTTTAGCAGCCATTTTAAGTCAAGTTCCTTTGCTCTTCTAAAACAAGGTTCTTGTCCTTCAGGACCTTTACAATTGTTTTACCCTTCCATTTCCTTGTGTCCTTATGCTGTGACAGGGACTTTGTGTATTTCCCTCCATGATACATCCCAGCACCTAACTCAATGCTCGCTCACTTTATAGAAAGTAGATGAATGTTAGTCCAGTGAGTAATTTAACTATGGTAATATGCTTTTTAAGCTATAAAGCCTATTAGTATAATATCCAATTTATTAAAAAATTATGTCCTTCAAATGATACTCAGCATTGTGTTAATTAGAAAGATTAAAAATCATTACGTATTTCCATAAATACACTTAAGAAAAATTTGAGTGTACAAGTTATATTTTTGCAAGCTCATAATCTTTGGTAAGATGGACTGATTCTTTTAGGTCATAAAATCTTAATAATCCCCACCTGGATCAGTCAGCATCATTCTTCCATGACCTCAGATCACACCATCTGTCCCACAAACACATGGCCTGGACCATAGGGAAGACAGAGTGATTTACTTTAAATGGATTAGGACAAAATTAATTTCCATAACTTAAAAAAATCACTGGTTAGCGTTAAATTACATCACATTATGTAAAATATAATAATGTTGCTCTAGTCTGCAGAGAGGTAATGAGATGACAGTAGAGGACAGTGAAAAGAACATGGGTGCATGGATCAGACAGATCTGGATTTGAATCATGCTTCTGCCAAGGACCAAGTATACAGCCATGAGAAAGCACCTTCACATTCGTAAATCTAGCAATCCACCTGCAAAACCGGAAAGTATAATTATCTTCTTCGTAGAATTATAAAGATTGAACAGGATATAAGACTTCATGTTAGATAACTGAGTTTTCCAGCAACTTAAAAATTATTGATAGATTAATCCTGAATCAACCAATGTTTACATGTAAGACTGGTTTTATTTCAACCCCTCAGTTTTCCCCATACTGATAATTTTCTTTTTTTTTTTTTTTTAATTTTTTTTTTTAACGTTTTTATTTATTTTTGAGACAGAGAGAGACAGAGCATGAACGGGGAGGGGCAGAGAAAGAGGGAGACACAGAATCGGAAGCAGGCTCCAGGCTCTGAGCCATCAGCCCAGAGCCCGATACGGGGCTCGAACTCACAGACCGCAAGATAGTGACCTGAGCTGAAGTTGGACGCTTAACCGACTGAGCCACCCAGGCGCCCCAAATACTGATAATTTTCCAGGTACACCTTCAGCAATCAACCTTTATTCTTCTATCTAACAATTCCAAAGAGTTTTTGGTTATATTCTGACAGTTGCTTCTTTTCTTTAAGTAATTGGACATCTCTCTCTTTTTGCAATACACTACCGATTGCTAACACAAATTACAAGTAGTTTATATACAATATTCTCACCAACAGAGTATAGGAATACCGTATGTTTGTATTTGATCAAGCAATGGTGGAGATCCTCACTCATTTGGAAATCAAAATTTAAATAAATCATTTGGCTTCTGTGGAGCTATTTTGTTGTCCTTTCTGTCTGAGGTGTTTTGCATCCTGAAATGAGGCAACTATTTGAAATGCTTTAATGCTTTAAGTATACAAAGTAAAATATGTACCTGGGGACTAGACAGGTCAGTTATTCGCATGCCAATCTGACTTTTATATATTTCTTATTATGACTTGGTATAAAATCAGCAGTTTCCAATGGTAAATAATTACCTCCCAAGGAAGAGTTATCCTCCAATTTAGAAGAAAACCAATTTTTTAACTCAAACGTAGGCATCAATTTTCACTTGAAGTTCACTTATTTTCTTCGTTCACAATGACTTCAAATCAGAAGATTATTTGTCAAATTGAATATTTACAAAGGGACTCTTATTTCTCAGTATAACTCAGATATATGAGAACCCAAACACTAAAGCAAGTGCAAGAGTAAGAATATGACTTAAAATACGTGAACTTAAAGCAAAAAGTAATCCCCTTTACACCCTAGGATTACCTCTTCTTTCCTTCAGAAAACTTACTATTTACACATAATTAATTCTAAATAAATATTTCATGGAGAAGGTGAATGAGGAAGAGGAAGATGCTATAAATTAAATGCCAGAATGGTCCTTGCTATAACTAAATCAGGCTGGATTTACTTAGTTTGTCCTCTCAGGTTACTTATTTCTTTCAAAAGCCTATAGCCAAGAATTGTGACAAATATTCTAACAATGTCTGATACTATAGCTCAGTTACTTCTTTATCAATATCTAGGGGAAAAATTGGGGTTGAATACAGCTTGATAAAGTTTATACAATATATTTCGACAATCACTAACTATTAAGTTATCAAGCCCCTTTGGGAAATTTCATTTTAAGGTCTAGGACTAGGCTATAGATAGGGATTTTAGATGTCAAAGTCACAGGAGTAGCAGAGATTAAGCAGAGCTAGTAGGGTGTTGAGGGAAGCCCTGTGGAACACTTACAATTAAGGGGTCAAGAAAGAAACTATATTCCACAAAGGCAAATAAAAAGAGCTGGTCAGACAGGAAAAGAGATAAAGAAAAATGAGAAATGTAAATTATGCTATTTAAGCAAAAGGTAGTGACCTTATCTGCCAAGTACTACAGAGGCCAAAAAGATGTCAAACATCATTCCTCAATTGAAATTTTATCAAGTACTTTTATATTCATTGTTCAGTTTAATTCTCAAAACATAGCATGCAAGGTTAGCACAGTAGTTTATTATAACAACTTTCACAAATGAATAACAAGATTTAGACCCAATGATTTGTGCAAGATCTTACAGCTACTAAACGAGAAAGACAGGAAAAACAGTTTTATTTGTAATAACAGTAACAACATTAAATAAATGTTTACGTTTAATAAGTATGAAGTACTGTTATTAGCTCATTATCATCTCATTTATTCCTCTCAATGACCTTATGCAGTATATTTATTATCCCCATGTCACAGATGCAGAACCTTTGACCGTTAAGTATTAACTGACTTGCCCAAGGTCACACAACTCTTATTTTAAAGGATATGTAAAGAAAGTACTAGTTTGTAGGCCAATTGTCCTTTCCCAGATTCATGTCTTTCTCAGTCAGCTGCCAGGCACTGGGAGATGTAAGCAGTTGATGATTTCATTCTCATAAATAAAACCTACCTATTTATCTTATCCCACATGTTTAAACATCATGTGAGTCTGATCACATTTGGTCTTTTTTCTATCCCATCAGTAGTTTCCAAATGGAAATCCAGGTCAGAGAACAAGCTTTCAGATTCATGTTAAGCACTGTTATTAAACGTTTTATAACTTAACTTGGACACGCATGAGAATTAATTCAACAGTCCCAGTGGCTTGCCCTCTGTTTCATATCCTCCATCGTCAACAAAAAATACTTTTCCCCTTTTCCCTGCATCCTTCTTAAATCCATTTATCCTTTTGATTTGGTTAGGATTAAGTACACATAAGGTATTTGGTCAATGTGATCTAATTCAGCTAAGTATGAACATTTGAGTTAGACCCAACGCTTGCCCCTCACAGGACACATAGGCTTTGATAAGTAATTTTTCCTTTGGAGATCCAGTTTCTTTACTTAATAAGTTGAAAATATCAAACCTTTGTCCATGGAGCTGCCATGCAAATAAAATGACATACTACTTCTGAAAGTGTCTGACACATATCAGAACTTCATTAAATACTTAACACCTAACTCCCTTGCTAATATTGTCAATAAATTCACAAGAAAAATTTGTGTACCAAAATTTGCTTTCAAAAGTGGACCAGTGTTTCTCTATTAGTAATTTATTTGTTGCATCATAGCTTAAGTATAGTTTATTTCTTCCTTTGAGTAAATTGCTTACTAAAACTATGATAGAAGTTATTTATTCATTGTTAAGAATCACTAAAATTTTTATTTTAATATTTATTTATTTTTGAGAGAGAGAGAGAGACAGAGAGAGAGGGAGACCCAGAATCTGAAGCAGGCTCCAGGCTCTGAGCTGTCAGCACAGAGCCCGATGCAGGGCTTGAACTCACAAGCTCTGAGATCATGACCTGAGGCAAAGTCAGAAGCTTAACCAACTGAGCCACCCAGGTGCCCCACTAAAATTTTTATTTTAATCTCAGCACAATTAAGTGACTCCACTGTTTCCTTGTCTTACTAAAAGAGAAAGCTAATTTGATCAGTTACTGTGGGTTTTCTTTCCCTTCAGTTTTAGCTCTTACACTCACTACCTAGATGACTTGTAACTAGTGTAGAACCAAAGATGCGGCTTTGCAAATTTTGCTGGTGTAATACTTAGTAAATACATGTTCCAAGTTTTAGTCAAGTAGATCTGATAATTGGAGTCAGTACCCAGGTCAATACCACATTTTGTTTAATTACCTAACCTTTACCTCTGCCGGCAACACATGTCTTCAACAATTAAACTGTCTTTTCCAAATTATCAAACCCTTTGAGCTTCTGCCCACCAGATATACCTCGCAAAGAAGAGTTATATGTTCAAATTTGTCAACCCCCCCCCCTTAAGATTCTCAGTACACATACTCCCTTTTTCTGAAGCTTCAACTGGCATCTATCTCATGGACTCCAATTGGTCTACATACCCATACCTGTTGCAATTTCTAGGGAATTTAAAAAAATACTAATTGGCTTAAGCTAGTCCAGGGTTCACTCTTTGATCTGTGTACCATACCACCCAAATGCTCATCTGGATAGAACTGAGTGAAAATCCCATTCAGAAACAAGAGGACTGCTAATTAAACAAACAAACAAGCAAAGAAGCATAAGAAGAAACCAAAAAATTGCCACTAGAGCACATAGAAGAAAAACCATTTAGACTCAATGATCAGCTCGTTTGTGCTACTTGATTGTGAGCTCTACAAAACTAGAAGCATTTCTGTACTCGCCTTCCTGTTGACTGATAGTCCTGACAAACGCTCAATAAATACTTGTTGAATGACAGTGAAGTAACTAGGCACTCAAATATTTTTGACTGGATCAATTTAAAAAGTCCCCATTTTTAAATAACTTACTTCCTAGCTTCTCCTTAAAATTCTCCTTGGATTTTGACACTTGGACCTGTATCAGTAACAATAGTTTTGTAGACAGTCATGTTAGAGTAATTTACACCCTCCAAAATGATCCAAAGCCATTATATTAAATTCTAGTCTGTCAGTTATGCAGAGGTACCTGTATTATTTTTCTGGTTTTTACTGAGAACTGACCCATTTTCATGCACCAAACAATGTTGTTAAAATGAAAGAACCTGTTTTAAGATGGTAATAGGCATTTCACTTACTGCATCATCCAACAAATGGAGCATACAGTACAACTGTACAGTGGTCGGCCGTACATGGTATTGGGGAAAACGAAGATCAAACAGATCAAGAACCATCTGTGTTCATCCATGGGCACTGCTTCCACACCAGCAGGGCATTATTGATTAATTTAAAGGCTTTTATATATTTGGGGGGACATCTGAAGTAAGTTGTAAGTAGCAAACAAACATCTTTTTTATTTCCTCTGCATATAGCATTTTTGCAAATGTTAAAATAGCTACTCAATTGTTTTCTCCCTAGTGTCCTATGTATTCTGTGGACTATGTGGAGATTAATAGCAGCCTGCAATAATCTGTTGTCCTTTGTGGAAAAAACTAGGCTGCTGTTTCTGGAAAGAAATAATTGGTACGTAGCTTATAGAGTCAACGTCTGAATTTAATGGAGCATAAAGGGGTGGTATTTCTCATGAAGGAAGCATATTATCCGTTTAAACAGCTTTCAGTCTTGCACATAAATTAGGCCTTCAACAAGCTTTGGAAAAAGAGAAACCACACAGTAATGAATTAACATGCTTGCATATTCCTAACAAAGAAACCACTTCTTTTGAAAAGAAGAGAAAGCTCCAGTGTCTCTGCTACATTGGGAAATCTGAAATTAATTATTGACTTTTCCATATTGTTTGCAGCCACTTTGTTTGCCCATTTATTGTAAAATGTATATATGGTAATTGTTTTACAGGAGCTCATAAAACTCAGACTGCAAATGAGATAATGTATGAGCAATTTATCGCATATGCCCTTCAGACATAGAGCTAAACCTGGCATAAATGAAAAGTGGTCAATGCACACTTTGTCAAGGTCTTTTCTTATGGCACCAAGGAAAGAAAATAGAAATGGTGAAATTCTCAAATAGCTACAACTCAAAAACATTATATTTT
Source organism: Panthera onca (assembly GCF_046562875.1). Taxonomy (NCBI): domain Eukaryota; kingdom Metazoa; phylum Chordata; class Mammalia; order Carnivora; family Felidae; genus Panthera; species Panthera onca. The sequence goes on along the minus strand of NC_138351.1, from coordinate 48,907,093 downwards.
TTCTAAAATATTCCCCATACCTCTTGAAAACCGATTTGGGATGGTTTCTGGAATCTATTTTGGTGAATCTGTTTCTGTTAAAAATGCCAATCATTTACAGAATATAGAACTTTACTAACTCTTTTCCCATCTAGTATATGTAATACCACAATTTCTATTTTTTGTAAAAGAAATTGAACATACATCTGTTGTTAAATTTAAGGAATTAAGGAAATTTAAGGAAAAAATAATATGAAATATAGTTTCCAAGTTATGATTCTCTGTGTAATAGAGCAGCTGGGTCAGCTAGGAGGAACCCCACTCAATAAAGCCCAAACCCCTAGGCAAGACTGACCAACACTGACAGAGTTGACCAAAAATCTCCTCCAGGAATAGATTTCACACCATGTTAATAGTTCGTTCTAATAATTAATGTCAATAACGCATTCCACTAAAATCTTTCCTCCATTGAATTGAAACCATCCTGTTTTGGAGTTGACTTTTGCAGTTTCCTCTTATGTCACTATGTGGTAAATAGGGAGATAGTACATTTTGTTGAGACCTTTTTACACAACACCCTGAAAGATATAATGAAATTTGCTCAATCTCCAAACGAACTGACAGTAACCAAATATAGCTGTAGTGCTTAAAGGTGATTCTATTTAAGCAAAAAATATTTACCTAGCATAGTAGAGAAAATCAGGAAGAAACTCCGTCATTTCAGGGCAAGATCACAGAGAATTCTCCAAATAGAGAAAGCTCCAACTGTGAAATTTTGTATTAATGAAAGGTAGTATAATGCAAAGAAATTATTACCAACAAGATCATTTATTAAAGGGTAGTGACCATGAAGTTCAAATTCAACTAAGTTTCTCCCATGACTTGATACTTTGAAGAGAAATCTGTTCCTACAAGGACCAGAATTAGAACTGGATGTAATGCCATATAGTATACTCACCCACTAAGTGTAATTTTTTCAGAAACATGGCAATTCATTATGCATAGGAGCAGGGCCTTTTTTTAAATGGATGAAAGACCTAAATGTGAGACAGGAAAAATTCAAAATCCTACAGGAAATCACGGGCAGCTACCTCTTTGACCTTGGCCACAGCAACTTCTTACTAGACATGTCTCCAGAGGCAAGGGAAATAAAAGCAAAAATGAACTATTGGGATTCATCAAGATAAAAAGCTTCTGCACAGCAAAGGACACAATCAACAAAACTAAAAGACAACCGATGGAATGGGAGAAGATATTTACAAATAACATCTCTGATAAAGGGTTAGTACCCAAAATCTAGAAAGAACTTATCAAACCCAACACCCCAAAAATAAGTAATCCAGTTAAGAAATGGACAGAAGACATGAATAGACATTTTTCTAAAAGACATCCAGATGGTTTACTGACACATGAAAAAATGCTCAGTATCACTCATCATCAGGGAAATACAAAATGAAACCATGATGAGATTCCACTTCACACCTGTCAGAATGGCTAAAGCTAACGCAAGAAAAAACAGATGTTGGCGAAGAGGCAGAGAAAGGGGAATCCTCTTACATTGTTGATGGGAATGCAAACTGGTGAAACAGTATGTAGCTTCCTCAAAAAGTTAAAAATACTACCACCGGGGCGCCTGGGTGGCTCAGTCGGTTGAGCGTCCGACTTCAGCTCAGGTCACGATCTCACGGACTGTGAGTTCGAGCCCCACGTCGGGCTCTGGGCTGATGGCTCAGAGCCTGGAGCCTGCTTCGGATTCTGTGTCTCCCTCTCTCTCTGCCCCTCCCCCGTTCATGCTCTGTCTCTCTCTGTCTCAAAAATAAATAAATGTTAAATAAATACTACCACCCTACGACCCAGCAATTGCACTACTAGGTACTTAGCCAAAGGATACAAAAATACAGATTTGAAGAGGCACAGGCACCCAAAGTTTACAGCAACATTATCAACAATACCCGAACTATGGAAAAAGCCCAAATGTCTATCGACTTATGAATGGATAAAAAAAAGGTGTAGAGGGTACACAATGGAGTATCACTCAGCCATCAAAAATGGTGAAATCTTACCATTTGCAATGATGTGGATGGAGCTAGAGTGTACTATGCTAAGCAAAATACGTCAGAGAAAGGCAAATACCCTATCATTTTACTCACATGTGGAATTTAATAAACAAAACAGATGAGCATAGGGGAAAGGCGATAAGGAGGGAGGGAGGGAGGGAGGGAGGGAGGGAGGGAGGGAGGGAGAGAGGGAGAGAGAGAGAGAGAGAGAGAGAGAAACAAATCAAAAGAGACTCTTCACTATAGAGAACAAACTAAAGGTTGAGGGAGAGAGGTGGGCAGGTGATGGCCTAAATGGCTGATGTTTATTAAGGAGGGCACTGTGGTAAGCACTGAGTATTGTGTGTAAATAACCACTCACTAAATTCCACACCTGAAACCAATTTTACCATTTTTGTAAACTATAGTAAATAAGAACCTGAAATAAAAATAAACACATAAATTTTTTTTTCTCGCCCCTAAAAAGGGGCGAGAGAGAGAGCTTAGTGGTTAAAAGAATGTACATAAGGGATCAGTCAAAATGAGGTTAAGAATGCAAACTGAACCATCTGAGAGCTCTGTGCTCTGCTGAAAGATACTCACCTACTCAGTCCCAGTTCTCTCATCTCTAAATGGCAAGGAGGGTACCAACCTTTTAGCATGAGGATTTTCTAAGATCATGCATGTCATGAATATAAAAGACTATTTAATCACAGACTAAGTACTTAATGATGTTACTTGCTATTGGCTATTGTGTTCTTAGAGGGGTTTTTTTTCTTGTTGTATTTTAATCTCCTTTGAAGGAAGGAAAGAATTCTGTATTTGCCTAGTATGTATTTAAGGCAAACTAGATTAACATCTGTGCCTTTTTATATACTGTATTAAAGAAAATTAAGTTCTGCAACTGGCAGGCAAACAGGCTGCAGTAGAATATAACTATTCCTTAAATCCTCTATACAAGTAATTAAAGAGGAGGGGTAAAAAAAAGAATTGAGGGTGGGATAACTATAAAAGTTCATTAGGATTATAAATTCCACTTGCTTAAAAAGTAAACTAATGGGAAAAAACAAACCATTTTTCTTTTCTCGCAAAAAGTAATTTCCTTGAGGAAATTCTTCCTAACCTGAGGCAATGATGATTGTACCTTGGATTAACTCTACCGAAGAAACATTTTGGGGAGCACCTGAGTGGTTCAGTCGGTTGAGCACCTGACTGTCGATTTTGGCCCAAGTCATGATCTCACAGTTAGTGAGATCAAGCCCTGTGTTGGGCTCCGCACTGACAGCATGGAGCCTGTTTGGGATTCTGTCTCTCTCTGTCTCTCTCTCTCTCTTTCTGCTCCTTACCCGCTCCCTCTCCTCCTACGCCCTCTCAAAATAAACAAACATTAAAAAATGAAACATCTTGCTGTTTTGGAAACATACAACTATGAAAGCAGACAAATTTGTGTTACTGCACATCTTTCCCTTAGTAAGTGTGTGAACTTGGACACTTCCCTTAGTACCTCTGAACATCAGGCCCCTGTCTTGTAAAGGGGAAATAGTAATGCAAACTTGTCTTGAGAATCGAGTATTATGGTGTTTATGCTTCAAGGTCACACATTTATTTATACTACTCAGAGATAGACGAAGGAGACAGCTTCTTCATAATCTATAACCGGCCTGAGCTTCCTCTGGACACCTCACTTCTCACCTCACAGGGTGAGCAAGGAAAAAAAAAAAGCAGTATCAGCACAATATGATAAATTTAATCCCACCCAATATTTAAACACTCTTTTTTGGAACCAAGTACCTTTTGGAAAAATCATTCTTTCATATTTTCTTCCCATTCCCTGCTTCTTTCCAAAATGGGATATAGGAATGGGAAGGTGCGGGGCCTTTGTTAATTCATAGGTCCTCCCGAGGTTGAAGGGGCCCTTGGATATATAGCACATAGAGGAAAGCTTTCCACTGATAGCAGTGCTTGCCCAGGAGATAGGACAGGGGTTAGGTTACTCCAACTGGCCCTAACCTCCTATAATTGATCAGGAACCATGAACATTGGTAACTCTGGAATACTAGACCTCTCTTGGGCTTAAGAAAACACTGTCCTAATCACTGAAAAAGCAGGCTTGTTTTAACTACCAGTCCATCTTACCTAGCATACTAAAATGGTAGTAAGTACAATCACTTACTGAACTCTCTTTTAGCATTTAAAACCCGTCTTCTCCTCTTCAGTGAATTATGTAGTGCATTTCTTCACTAATGTGTGTTCCCTTGAATGACATACTTTTTTAACTTTGAGGGTATTTGTTTTATTCTTTGCCAATGTGTTGGTATCTTCTAAGGCAAGATTGGTACCACCCCACCTCTGAGTCTTCTTGTGGTATTTTCTGGGAAACTCTGCATGTGGGGCACTTTGGGCTTGTTCTCTATTTCCTCAGGGTTTGGCAGTTTTCCCTGACAATTTGGCCCCATCGAGGTGCTGGAGCTTGCTGCAAATGCCTTTTCCTTTCCTGATCTAGTGGTTTGCTATCCATCTTTCAGACAGGACCCCACTCCCTGAAGCCTTGATGAAACACAGTGTCAAGCTTTCCAGTCAGATCCTGAGTTCACTTGCACATCCTTCCCTGGCAACCAGGGGAAGCGCATTGGTCCTTCCACAGCACACGGTAACTAGCACGGTCTCAGGAGTGTCTTCTGTTAGCCAATCATGTCATGCTACTATTTTTCCTGAGGTACAGTTGTCACATGCATGTAACTGGTGTAGTCTTTGGAGCTCCTCAAGGATGCAGGGCAAGCTCCTCTTGTCTTTAGTATTCCCTTTAACCCACCAAATGTAATCTCCCCTTCTGGGACCCCAGCCTAGAGACAAGAGGTTATGACACAAATCTTTTGTCATTACTTGTCTCCTCTGTTCTTCCCACAATCCCTACTGATGGGATCAGCTTTTCTTTTAGTTTAATTTCCTTCCAGATGGAGATTCCCTCAAAGTCTTCCAAGCTCCAGGACACCTGGGTGGCTCAGTCGGTTAAACGTCAGACCACGGCTCAGATCATGATCTCACAGTTTGTGGATTCGAGCCCCACATCAGGCTCTGTGCTCACAGCTCAGAGCCTGGAGCCTGCTTCGGATTCTGTGTGTGTGTGTGTGTCTGTCCCTCACCCACTTGTGCTCTGTGTCTCTCAAAATAAATGTTTAAAAAAAAGTCTTCCAAGCTCCAACCTTAGGACTTCTTCTAAAGAACGAGTGGAACATGGTGGGGGGCGGGGGGAGGGTGGAATTTGGCTTAATAACAATGGAGTATAAATGGATAAGTGGACAGGCACACCAGAAAATATTAAAATCACTTTACATGTGAAGGATCTGGAATACAGTAATTATTTCAACATTTATAATTATGGTTATTATGCTGCCTAGACAGATGGCTTATAACTTGACCAAATGCCAAGCACTGGCTCCCTAGTCTCAGATCACACAGTCAGGAAGGAATTGAATCTCACTTGACTATGAAAGGTATCTGGATTATTTGCCAAACTTCTAGGGAATCCTATGAAGTGACAGAGATAGGCAGCAATGCAGGAGGGCTCAGCTGGGACAAATAATCCTCAAGAAAAGAAGCTCTAAGAAGCTTGAGCCACAGTGATTCCCTATTTTTATTTTTTTGTATGGATCTGGAAACAAGATTTACTATGGATTGAAGGAAATTCTTTTAAGAAGCTTCTTGCTCTTCTTTACGAAACTTTTTAGATTTTATTTATTTATTTTAGATTTTAAACCTCATGATTTGTAACAAAGGCCACATGCTACAAAACAACTGACTCTAGCCTTTAAAAGGGACTATTAGGACTAATGGTTTTGGAGGAAAAGAACATATACAATATGTAATATATCTCACCTGTGAATAACCCATGAATCTCATCTAAGATTGGCAAATGAATAAATGTCTATTTGGTAAAATATTACAAATGCATGTGCTACTATGTATCTCTTATTTAAAGCAAATAAAGGGTTTGGTTAGCTATTCTACACATTCACACTGACTACAAATCATATCCCCTCTGTGCCAATCCAAACCAAATATTAGCATAATCAATGAAGGATTTAGGTATTAGCCTTTTGCCTCCTAGACACAAGTATCATTATTTTAATTAAGTAATGTGATCATTATATCATCAGTCAATGTCCAGACAGCTCTTCCTTTCCCAAGTTCAAATATTTTACATTTACGGAATTTGAAGAACTAGCCCAGGATAATTGTAGTTATTTTCTTCTGTGTCATACACTCCATCATCAGTACCTTCAGGATGCTTCTCCTAAAGCATCTTGAATATCTCTGGGTTCTCACTCACCACCATATATTCATTAATTGTTGTTTCTAGTCTCCTAGATCCAGCCTCTCTATAAAAATTCCTCCAGATTTAGTGCTGTTCTGTCTTCTTATAGATCTGTGTGCACCTCTGCCTCTATTATCAGCTAATTCTGTTATTATCTGTTTGCTGTTTGCTCCATGGTAGTGCTAGTCCCTCCATTATTTTTTAACTTTTTTTTTTCCTTTGGGACAGAGACAGACAGAGCATGAACGGGGGAGGGGCAGAGAGAGAGGGAGACACAGAATCGGAAGCAGGCTCCAGGCTCTGAGCCATCAGCCCAGAGCCTGACGCGGGGCTCCAACTCACGGACCGCGAGATCGTGACCTGAGCTGAAGTCGGACGCATAACCGACTGAGTCACCCAGGCGCCCCCCTGCATTATTTTTTATATGTCCCTTTCAATTACAAGTCCCGTCTTTTTAGAAAGTGGCTTGCTTTTTTTCAGTCTTCCCAAGACTATACAGAAGTTGAATATTTTTTTCTCTCATCCTAAAAATCCTGGATTGCCAATTAAGCTGGGAGAATGAGGATAATAAAACTGGTCAATTGGGCACATGGTCTGGATCAAGATAATGTGACACTGAACAGTAGACTTAATCACTAAAATGGCAAAGCGTTCTCTTTAAGTGTCCAATCTGAAAGTAGAAGTATGCGTTGTTAACTGGAAAATATCTATAATGTGTGTTTCTCTTCAAGAATGTTTTTTCCTCAAATCTGGCTACCTTCATGCCAAGGGTCTTAGCCCCTTTTAGTCTCCAATTTGGTTTTCAGAGTTCATTTAATCCCATAACCTCAAATGCCTTCAGATCTCAACATGGGGAAATCCTTTGGAAGATCATCTAAAGATGAGATCATCTAGCCAAGGGAAAATAAGATCAGAACAAAGAGGTGTGGATTTGGAGCAAAGGATTTGAATTGCCCCTCTTGCAATCTTCTGATTTATCAAGTTCCAATAAATCATTTTCTGCATTGTCCCAAAAAATGTTGAGAGGCAGTGATTAAAGTATATAGAATTTAGAGTCAGGCATGAGTTAAAACCCTGATCCCATAGCTACCAAATTATTTTGCCGAAAGGATTGTTTCACATTTCCTAACCTCAGAGTCTTATCTGTAAAATTGGGATAATCTTTCAAAGTATTGCTGTGCCATCAGGACTTGCAAATCATCTATCAGAACTGTTTAGTACATACCTAGCAGTGCATGGTAGGCATATAACTAGTGGTAGATTTTTGGATTTCCCTCACAGCTTTTCACTCCATGACTTTACCATACCTTAGCTCTAAATTCTACCACTAATCTTTTACGATTTCAGGGTTTCCTGGTTCCCAGGAGGACACAGCCATACAAGCAATGTAACAGAGAAGAGGTAACTGGTATCCTGAAAAATCTGCAAAGCAATCTTCATTTCTTCAAAAAACGAAGAACATTCTTATTCAAGAGCCCTAAACTGAAATGCTTACTTGGGTTCCTTCCATGGTGGCCTGAGAGGGCAGCCCATGATGACTGTGGTTATTTTCTTACATGCCTCACATTTCAGCATTAGTACTTTTAAGATGTGTCCACTAAAGGACCCTGGGTGTTACTGGATTCTCACCCATCACCATATATTCCTCAACTGATGTCTCCTGTCTCCTTGCTCCAGACTCTTTATTAAAAGAATGATATAAAAAATTATATGTCACGCCTGAAAATCATCCTACCAATTTTTGAGAAATTACCAATTATATAAAAATTACTATCAATGACATCAATTACATCTGGACATCTATTGCTAATTTTCAACAATACTTCTACCATTAGAGACTGAGACCCCAAGCAATTCAATATTCCAGGGCTTTATTACCTCCTCTACAGAAGTAGAATTTTGGTTAAGCAGCTCTAAGGTCCTATGAGATCTCTTTCTTGAGACACCACTCCCATGATCAGGAGGGATGTGGGAATTTACTGAGGACACAAGAATAGGAGAAACCTGAAGAAAAACCTTTTCTGAGATATATCTCTGCACGGAACTCTGCTTGTGTGAGCTCAAGATTTCTCTCTCTGTGTTCTATGCTCAGAACTCAGGTATCTGCTTCCCAACTGGCAGTTCTCCCTCTCTGGCATGAAGGATAAATGTCAGAAAACAACTGAAGATCCTTAAGCAAATGAGATTGCCTAGAAATGGGATGGAAATGGAGGGGAAGGTGGAGTCAGACTATCCAGGACAAGGCTCTTATTCCTGGATTTTTGAAGAAAAGGGAACTAGGTGAACTAGTTGCCAGGACAACCATCTGTTGGGGGAAGGAAATGGGAGACCTGTGGTTGCTCCTACTCTTGCCCCTGTCCTTGGCAGCCTTCCATGGGGTCAAAGCCTGCTTGGAATGTGACCCCAAATTCAAAGAGGATATTAGGTCCTTGATAACAAAGCTGGTACCCTCAGAAGTCCCTGGCCGAACTCATCTGCTTGAATGGCAGATTAAGGAGATGATCCATTTAAGCTTCAAGGTCTCCCACAGGGACAAGATGCTTCGGGTGTTGGGTGAGGGAAGCTTGAGTCACTCAGAGTTTTGTGGGTTAAAAGGAAAAGGGAGGCACGGAAGAGTGCACGTGGGTCCACATAAGTTTTTCCATGGATGTAATTATTCCTCTGTATGTATCTTTAACCCCCTCTCTAGCTGTTCATAAGGCTGTCAAGTTGAGAATATGGCTGAAGAATGAACTTTATAAACTGGGCAATGAAACATGGAAAGGTGAGGGATTGTTTCAATGTTAAAAGATTGTACTGCCCAAGCAAGTATAGGCAAAGTTCATTGGGAAAAACAAGGTAAAAACAATTGGGATTAAATTCTGAAGGGAAGAACCACCCCTAGTTTCTGATGTCCCTTCCACCTCCTCTTAGGTGCCTTTATCTTTCAAGGCAAGCTTCTCGATGTCCGCCAAAACCTGGAATCGAAACTGAAAGAGATATTAAAGAACTTCTCTGAAGTTGGTAATAAAAGATGTCTATCTAACAACAGTGAACTTATGTGAAAGTAATAGGAAATGAGGGTGAGAGGAGGAAGGTAGTTTCATATTAGAGTTATTTAGAATGGATGGAGGGGTGGCTGGAACCTCATTTTGTAACCAAATAAAGACTATTGGGTATAAATATGGCAAACTCTACGTTGATCATAAGCTCACTAGAACTTTCTAATTCTCTTTTAGCTTGTTCTGAAGATTGTGGTGAGTACAGTACATGGGACACCTTAAGGATTCAACCCCTATTTCCCCATCTCATTTGTTCTATATGGCCATATCTTTCCCACCTGTCACACTCAGAACTCACTTCCTAGAGATTTGATTATGGGGGTGGGAATGTCAACAGTATCTGACAACAAAATGTGTCTCAAATCTCAAACACACAGATTTTGGAGGTGCTCAGAGGCCTTCAAAAGTATGGTTTATAACCCATAGGGCCAATATAAGCTGAGGCATCATTTTTCCCACTTCTTCCCCAGAGATCTGACTTAAGTTTCAGAAGCTTTTGACTCATCAAGAAACTTGATTACTAGGGAAAGAAAGAATTCACAGCAATGTAAACTTAAGAGTCCTGGAAATGCCTGAGATTTAATCCATCAGACTTGATGTATGAAATAAGAAAACTCCATGCCATGGCCCCCCCTTCTGTTAAATTTCTTCTCTTTATCAGTTGTGACTGAAGGTCCTATCTTGGATTGTTGGACCTGTCTTCGCATCACCACCCAATGCTTCAGAGGAGAGTATTGTGGAGGTAACAAAGATAGTGGTGTGGCATTTTGAGGGACCAGGTATCACAGCTGTTTATTGATTTATTTTACAAATATTTGGTGAGCACCTTCTAGGCACATCATGCTAATGTTACAAATCAGAGCTAAAATATTGGGCAAAATTTGTACCAGTATGAATAAATTACTGGGCACCAGATCAATTGAAGGGCTGAGAAATGAAAAGGTTGGATTAAATGAAGATAGAGAGAAAACAGCAATAGAAGTAGTGGACAAAGCAAATTATTTGAGGTTAGTAAGAGTCATCTATTATGGATCAAGTTCTCAAGTTAGTATTTTTCTTATCCCCAACCCACTTTCTTTTTTTCCCTTTCTCCCTCCAGAAGAGGATTCAAGGACAGCTGAGAATCGAGAGATTGGACTATTTCTGATATTGCTAACAGAAGTTGTGATATTGGGAAGTGCTTGGTTACTGTGAGTTTTTCTCCCTCGAAGTCAAGCATTCCTTTGGCAAAGAGACTGCCCAATCCTCCCCCTCCTTACAAAGGCAATAAGGAGAAAAAATCATTTCAAATTTGGGATAGAATACCAACAGGGATAAAATGGATAGAAGTCTATGGGATAAAAACTGGAACATAGGAAATGGAGGAGGTACAATAAAGTATGAGGCAAACTTCTAGAGCACTATACGGAAACACACACACACACACACACACACACACACACACACACACACACACAATTATCTTAAAGAGTTGGCCTGCTAATATTGAAATCAGGATTATGTTTCTCTACTCTAGATTCCATATCTGTGTGTCTCATTGGAGGAAAATGAAGGCAATACGAAGGTCATTAAAGAAATATTTGGAGAAGAAACTTGAAGAATTAATAGGGATGACAGATTAGAAAGAGAAGGATGATTCTGGAATCAGAAAATACATAAACACAGACGGGAGGTCTTTCACAATTCTGTTAAGTGTTGACTCAGAAAAATCAGAATTAAGCTCTTTTGTGGTCATAAAGTCATATTTTTTAAAACTGAAATCGAACTTAAAGTTTCTCTAGTCAAGATCCTTATGGTATCCTGAGGCAATGGAAGCAATGATAGGGCAAATGATATACCCAGAGTTGTACAGAATGTAATGCTGATATGTTGCAATGTACATAAAGATGATACACTCCATTGATAATAAATAATGATTGGTAACTCTCAATGACTGCCATTAGAATATTTCAATTTCTAAGGATGCTTCTTATTTCTATCTTTTCATTTTGTTACTATTTCCATATTTATCCTTCAGTTCAATGTGAACAATTTCTTTGATAATACATAACATTACCTCTTAATCATGGCATCGCACACACCCAAAATATTAGTTCTAAGTAGTTGAGGATTACCTTGTTTTCCTCTAAATCTATGTTCCATGACTTAATTACATATTATGTTCCTTTGAGTTGTTTCTATTGAATACTTCTTATATAGATGGCATCCCAGTAAGTGCTTTATGTTTGTTATCTAACTGAATTCTCACAATAATCTTAAGACTTGGATGAAGTGGATACTTTTAATACAAGTACAAACACCAATACTGACATAGGAAGAAAAAAATAACCACAAATTGATAATGTTAAAGAAATTTAAATGGTGTAAGCACAACTATTGGGGGAAAAAAGTCATGGTTAAGGAAAAGCCTAGAATGAAATACAACATAGTGACTTTGGTGTTAACCTGGAATGAGAAACTATGATACTTTCCCAAATTAAGTGTCAGGTCCTTGGTTATATCCTTTTCTAAAGTAGGAAATACAGGAGGACAAGTAAATTTGATGGAAAAGGCCCAAGTGCAGTTTTGAAAATACTAAGTATTAATTCTGTTACACTATCAAAAATAGATATCTGTTCTGTGTTTGGATTTACATATATTAATATAGCAAGAAGATCAAAGCTAATGAAATGTATTTCAAAGCACTGGAACAAAGTCAGTAGTGAACCAGAAAATATGACTGAGATCATTCAGGTATAAATTAGAAAAGTAGTGATGAAGACCAATGATAGAATACTATAAATCCCCACATGATGGTAAAATTAAAATATAACTGTATCATCTTATTGCTTTGAAAGTCTTTATTTGAGATTCTGACCTTGGGCTGAATTCCCATCTGCTCTGGACTATGTATTTCAAATGTATGATCCTTCTATCTGCAGAATTTACTATACTTGCTTATTATTTATAATATAAATCCAGATCCTGCTCTTCATCATTTCTAAAATCACAAGTATGAGGAGGGACTGGTTATTTTGTGTTTTATTTGTCTACAACACAATAAAATGAAGATAATCTAACTAAACTATGTGTTCAGCTACTAACAAAGGTCATATGGTACTTGTTTTCAAATGTAAACATGATACAAAATTAATTACTTACAATCCTAATTAAGCTTGAGCTAACAGTTAACATTTAAAAAAGCTATGTAAAACTATTTTCCAACAAGCGAATGCTCAAATAAAAACTCATTTATAGTGGTAGTGAAACAATACAAATCATTTTATTACTGGAACAATTTATTTTAAGAGCTAACACCTACTCCAATGTCCTGCATAAAGTTTATCTTTAATATTTCTGTAGGATATACAAATCATTAGGGGAACATATTTCTCTGATATTCTGAGACACTGGCACAGATAATGTAATTTTTGTGACCTTGTCATTCTTGGGGCTACTTTATTAAGAATCAGTATTTTCTAACGTTCTTTTTTCAGGGAGAAGAAAGGACAGAGGTGTGGTTTCACTTAGCTTTTACTAAATTAAAATTTAATAATTCATTTTATGTAGAGAGAACATTAAAAGGTACTAGCCAATCTAATTAAGGTACTCGAAATCTAAGCTATTAGAACACAAAAAAATAAAAGCTAAATAACAGGATAAAACAACTGTGTTAATTCTGGAAGCTTCCTACTTTCCAATTATTGATTGTCTTTCCAACTTTACTCCACCTTCTGACTCAAAGGGAAGTTATGCCTTTTCCATCTCAGGCAAATGCATTCTTTTGTAACATATTTCCTGAGCTGCAGCCTCTTCTAGAACATTCCTTTATTATTTACCTTCCATCACTTATCTCCCTCTGCTTCCTCAATGCTAGATCTTTGCTCTCAGTGTCTATTAATTAAGCCTTCTTTCTTTTTTTTAATGTTTATTTTATTTTAGAGAGAGAAAATGAGTCGGGGAGGGGCAGAGAGAGAGGGACAGAGGATCCAAAGCGGGATCCGCGCTAACAGCAGAGAGCTCCATGTGGGGCTGGAATTCACGAAGTGTGAGATCATAACCTGAGCCCAAGTTGGATGCTTATCCAACTGAGTCATCCAGGCACCCAAGGCCTCTTTTCTTTATCTTTATCCATTTCTACCTACCACCCCAACTCGCCACGCCAAATTTCTTTAAAAAAAAAAAAAAAAAAAAAAGAGTATTCTGCATCTCCTGACTATTTATTCATTTCTGCTCCTTCCTCAATTAACCGCCATATGCATTCAGCTCCCCACCACCATAAGGAGATTGCTCTAAGGTTGTCAGTGATCTCTTAATTGTTATAGTCAAAGAGTTCTCCCTTTTCCTCAAGTTACTTGTCAGTCCTAAGACCTGTCAGAGTGCTACAGACTTCCTTCTTAAAGTTCACCTCTCATACTAGGCAGGTTTTGTTATGTTTGTTCCCATTTTCAAGGTTTTGTTCTTATTTCTTAAACCATGTTTTAGTTGCTTTTGGGAGGCTCTTCCTTCTCTGTCTACTTATTTACATACCGAGCACCAGAGATTTCACTTTGAATCTTTTCTTTCTTATACCGGGTGGACTCTCATACAGTCAAGTGATTTCAATTATCACCTAATAATTACATCTCCAAATTCTTGGGCTTTTATTTGCACCCCATTCCCAAGTCCTCGAGCTCTGTTTCTGAATACATACAAGATATATCCATCTAGACTACAATATGAACTTCAAACTCAGCATGCTTAAAACTGAACTTACTATCTTAAACCATTTCTGATTCTGTACAATTTACCCTAATCCTGAGTGTTTGGTCCTCAAGAAGAAAATAGAGGCTGAATGTAGACCATAGTCTTGCCCATAGACAAGCAGGATCCATGAGCCCAACGAGGTGCTCAATCTCACAACCATGAGATCATGACCCGAGCTGAAATCAAGAGTTGGTCACTCAACTCACTGAGCCACTCAAGTGCCTCTAACCCCCACAAAATTATTTTAAGCCATTTTTATGTAGAAAAATGAGGCTCAGCTAGCTGAAGTGTTAGAGCCAGGATTCAAACCTCAAATCTTAAGCCTTTCTACTACCTGACAATGGTTCTGTGGATTCCATAAATTACCCAGAAGGTAGAAATCTCCACATATTCTGGAATTCTCTCTCTCCATCTATCCTAGCCAGTCAGTCCTCAATTAGCATTGATTTTTACTCCTAAATAGCTTTTAAATCTTCCTGGCCACTGCCATAGCTAAAGTTCTTCCCTCCTCTCTTAGGGCCTATTGCAATGACCTTCGAATCAGTCTCCCCGAATCCAGCCTTTCCATAAGGCAAATCCATCCTTCCTTTTGCACTCAGAATGATTAGTCTACAAACACCAGTCGATTTCAAACTCCTAATTAAAATACTCTAATGGCTCCTCCACTCCTAAGAGAGAAGTATAAACTCTTTTATACAGTATTTCACATGCCTTAAATTTTACCATCCCACTCCATACACAATCTCACCTTTGGCCAATTGCCTTTCTAGGCCTTCCCTTCTACTTAGGGTTTGCCAAACATACTAGACTTTTTCTTACTCCAACCATTACTTGCTATATGATTTCCTGTCTTGATTGTTTGGTAATACTCCTTAGGCTTCAAAATGATTGTGCTTCAAAAACCCACACTTAAAGCACTTTAATCTCATAAAGCCTTTCCTGAGATGGTCAGACAGAATTACCCACAACCTTCGGGATCCACTGTAATTCATATGCTTCTATAGAACACTTCTCATAGAGGATTCTTACTGGTTTGCATGTCTCTTTCCTAGACATGAACTCTTCAAGGACAGGGACTATGCTTATCATCATATTTCCAACATCTAGCAATGTATCATTAAACTTTCCATCATTTTAAATATCACTTACTCAAGGAAGACTTTCCTGACTCCCACCTTATGTTAGCATTTCCAACTACACTCAATCACTGCCCCCCCCATTTTTTCTTTGTAGGAATTAAGGGATTACATAAATATGAATTATGTAATCCATAGCAAACTATTATTTGCTATGTAAGAATTAAGGGAATTACATAACTATGAATTAAGTCTGATTCCAAGAGGTCAGAAATCATATCTGCTCTTCGTGCATTGTCATACCTGACACAGAAACGATGATTATTTCTTGAATAAAAATATGAATATGTAAATGAAGCATTGATGAATGCTATTATTTGGCATTGAGTATACCCCAGATATTCTTCCTATTACCACATATACTGTGTCTGCCAGATGGTTTCCTATCGCCTCAGTCTTCATCTTTGAAATCCTTTGCAGCTTGATGTTCACCACTGCCATGAAATAAGGGCTACCTTAACATTGTTTGGAGCTAACACATTCCATGGAGTTTTAGATCAGAAGTAGAATCAATACCAAGTTCTCAAATCAAGCACACAGTTTCCTAGTGAGAAACCTAGTTCATGGACAATGGGAAGTTCTCAGCACCTTCACTTGTGCATCAGGGAAGCTTGCCCACCAGCCTGCCTTACCACCAACTGGACCAGAAACTTGAAGAAATACTAAACTAAGAGCTCTCAGGACTTTTGACACTGATCTAAATCCAGAAATGATCTCAGCAATCAAGAGACTGCAACATATTCCCCTCTGAGTTACCCTGATTATGGGTATAAAGTGGAAGGTGAATAAGGGACAGTGGAGATGTTGGCATTTAGGTACCTGATGGTCTTACAAGAAATAAGCATGGGAGGTTCTGGGACATTACACTGAGCCTTTGCTTTTCCTGACTTCAAGATGCAGTTTTTTTTTGTTTTTTTTTTTCAACTCACCTAAAACTAGGTGGAATAGCAAGATTGAGTAAAAGGACAGTAGCTAAAATAAAGCCAGAGGCTGGAAGTAAATAGCTCAAGAATAGCCGAAGGGCATTTGGCACTCTGCTACATCTCAAGGAGCTTGCCTAACTTCAAGTCCTTGGGTTTGAATTTTCAGATCTTAAACTGCTAAAATTGCCAAGTGATTTCATACTTGCATGTACATCTTTGTCTTAAAGAGGAAACAAATACAAACTCCTTCCAATCAAAAGGCAGCAATGACAGGTAGGCATGTTTGTCTAGCATCCACTTTGGACTGCTACAGGGCTTTCTGTGATGTATTACTCTCAGAACACTTCTTTACCTAAATGAAGCTTCATCTATCTGCCTGATGAGGTGGCCCTTCATGATTTCTGCTGAAAGTACTAATAAGCACAGGCTCTTCAGGATTCAGAATTCATGTTTTCTCTTTCATCCACACTCTCTTTAACTTACTAATAGTGTCAGAAAATGTTCAATGAGATTTTCTAGTGAATAAAACACTTTCTGGTTGTATCTTGGTCACTTTGGAAATCTATGTGAATAATACTTTCAAGCCAACAAGACATCATTTATTAAGTTGTTGTTTCTCTAATGCATAACCTCAGTCTGGGCTATGAAACAGTCCAAAGAGAGTTCAAAGAAAAGGGTAAACAGTATTAAATACAGACTTTGTGATGCAGTGCTTATTAAGACATACCAAACCCTGCCTAAACCCAACTGTATCCCCTTGAAAGAAAACGCAAGGGAAATTTATAGTCATTATCTCTGGGTGGTGTAGGTTACAAGTGATTATTATTTTCTCCATTTCACTTTTTAGTGTTTCTGATTTTTCTATAGTGAACTTGAAACTGACTTATGTGGGGAGAAAGGCTATTTGACTTCAACGTGAGGGCCATAGGACTTCCACGGCAAATACAACATAATACAATTTGTTCCAAACTGTCCAATGGATTAATTTAATCCAGTAGTTTATGGAATAGATTTTGCATAACAAAGTGATCTATGGTACTGCTTCATAAGATTTCTACCCTTGGAAGTGAAATTTAACATTCTTTTTTCCTACTCTAGAATTCTGGTGTCTTTTGTTTGAAAGGTTTATTGTGGGAAAATCCTTTCAATGCCTCTATGTAACACCCTCAATACCATGTGGAAGGCTAAAAGGAGATGGAAATGGACTAACACTTTCTAAAATCAAAACTAGTAATGATTAAAATTATTACTATTAAAGCAGCAACATATTTGTCATTGACTGTAAGGCACAAAAGGCTTACAAGTCATGTTTTCAAACTGAAGCCCTTAAACCAGTCCAGCTTTACACACTAGTCATCTACCAACACAGTAAGGTCAGCGAAGGGTCTGCTTCTCTTCTATTTGCTACTGACTCTTAACTACCTGCCATGTCATCAGTGCCTCACTGATGACTTGTCATATCCCGTTTACAATCTTTGTATCTCATGGTTATTCCTATGTTTTTTCCTCTTTTTTAGACAACACTAATAGAAATACCATGCGAACCACAAATAGGATTCTAAATTTTCTAGTAGCTACATTAAGAAAAAACTTTAAAAACGGGTGAAATCAAATTTAATACATTCATTTCAATCCAAATACCATCCCAATATGTGATCTATGTGAAATTATTAGTGAGATATTTTATTTATTTATTTTGGTACTAAGTCTTCAAAATCTGGCTTGTATTTTATTCTTTCTGCATAGCTCACTTTGACATTTTTAATGAGAAATGCTCGATCTGTATGTATGCATCCTAAAATGTATAGCTGAAAAAGTAAATCCAGAATTTTTTCAAACCTGCCTAAAAGTTTTCCACTCACCTAATCCTGTGTCAGTTTTTAAATTTACTTTAAAGTTAAAAAAAAATTAAAAGTTCAGTTTCTCAGTCATACTAGCTATATATGAGGCACTCCATAGCTACAGGTTGCCAGTGACTACCATATTGGACAGTACAGATTTAGAATCTGCAAGCTTTTTCTGCTTCAGACTCTTTAAAAATTGGTGTGTTGTGTTTTTTTTCCACATTCTTGGGGATTAACCCTCCAATCTGGCCCACACATCAAAGTCTAGTTGTGGCTCTTACAGACCTTACACAGGAACCATTTTCAGATGACAATCACCCCAACACACACACATGCACACACAAACATTTCAGGGTACATCCCCATCTGATGGTGACTCCTGGTAGATAATGGCCCCGTCTCAGGGAACAATCACTGTACTCTGAATTTACATAATTACATAATTACATAATTCCTGAAAGAGGCACAATATTTTAAAAATATAAACGAAGGACTCATCTCAGAAAAGGAAAGTAAAAGCATAAATGGCTTACTTTGCAATATCTGTGAGCTCTTTCAGGTGCTAACGACTGATGTATTAAGTTATCAATCCAAAGGCAGACTAAAGTAGTACCGCAAAACAATAAATCCTAGAGTCACCTACTGTATTGCTCTTGCTCATGGCTGCACTGGGGGCTTTCCCTGCCTTGTCTAATCCCAATATCGGCAAATATAGACTTGAAAAAATAAAAGGAATAGATGGTTTATATGGCCTTTGGTGGCCAAAACTGTTTTCTTTTGTCTTATGTTTTCAAGGGGGTGGAGGAACTTGGGCCAAGATTCTTCTATTTTTTGATTTGTATTGATTCCATTTAAAATTCTTCTGTGAGAAAATAAATTTTCCATAAACTTTCAGACTATCTGGGGGGAAGAGGGTCCTTTGTAATCTCAATGACTACATTAATATGGCTGCAGAGATCACAGGCAGGATCTACCCTTCAGATAAGAAACGTAACCTGGGGTGGGTGGCTCAGTTGGTTAAGCATCTGACTTGGGCTCAGGTCATGATCTCGTGGTCTGTGCATTTGAGCCCTGCGTTGGGCTCTGTGTTAACAGCTCAGAGGCTGGAGCCTGCTTCAGGTTCTCTGTCTCCCTCTCTCTCTCTCTCTGCCCCTCCCCATTCACACTCCATCTCTCTCTTTCTCAAAAATAAAGATTAAAAAAACCTTTTTTAGAAATATAACTAAATGGATATTTTGTGTTTTAGATTTTGCAGTGTTCTCTTTCCATACCTATGTAATGGTAGTCTAATTATAATTACACCTATGTAATTGTAGTCTATTTTTCTTGTGCCTTTTTCTAATGCATGATATACTTTGAATTATATGGTTTATATACAATATTTTACACACAACTTAAACGTTTTATGGTCAGAATGTGAGCTATTTTAATGTATTTCTGAAGAGGTCAAGTTTTTTTTGTTGTTGTTGTTCAGAATTTTATTTCCTGTATCATTAGTTTACTTCCTAGATCCCATTGAACATCACTATCCAATAGATATTAATGTAAGGCATAAATGCAAATCACATATGCAATTTTAATTTTCTATTCTTTAAAAAAAGTAAATATATATATGTATATATACATACATATATAATAAACATGTAACTGATGCATTTCATTAAACCTTAAATATCCAAATGAGATATTTTACCTTTTTTAAAATTAAGTCATTGAAATTGGTGTGTATTTTATACTGACAGCCCATATCAATTCACACTAGCCACACTTCAAGCACTCTGTAGCTTCCCGTGGCTAGTGGCTGCATGTGGGACGGCTTATGCAAAGACAATATTCACAATGAAACCTGGTCTAAGTTGCTGAATGTTTTATTTTGTCAAACAAGTTGGAAACACAAGACCAAATGAAAATTACATTTAACAACCATTTAAATGTTAAATTTACATATTTACCAAAACAAAATTAAAAGAAACCTATCGTCATTTTCTGTAAAAAGTACTGCCTGGCCTATATAAAGTAGCATTTTTTTAATTCTTTCCTATTTGTGCTATCAGCAAATTTTCAGAGTGGGCTCACTAGATCCATACAGCACAGATAATTAAATATCCTTGATCATGGTTCAAACTGATCTTTGAAATCAGTTCACATAATTACCTGTCAGTGGAATATGTCATTGGTTTTCCTTTTTCCAAAACATTTTTTTTAATCTAACATCCTAAGAGCTCCCTTAGAAAATTCAATGAAATATTAGAACGACACACTGAGTGAAAAATGTTAATTTCTATCTCACTCTTTCTTCTATTCAAATGTATGCCTTCTTTTTCCCAGTGTTGAAAAATCTGCAGCATTAATCTCTGTGACTTAAAGAATAACCTTATTTTACAGCATAATTCAGTAAGACACCGGATATGCTGCAGACATATTTACAAAAAGAATATATCCACAAGCTATTACATTGTCATACACTGGTGCACTTGTCTGCCTATGTGATATTTTCTCCAAGTTCAGTGGTGCATATCAAGTTAACAACCGCAATTTATTATCTAATGTATTGTTTGATTAATGGGATAGCTCATATTTTAGTCAGCCATAGATTTCTTCTCAATGAGGTCCACTTGCCTTAAGCACAATATAGTCATAGAGTCTTAACTTTTTACAGTTTTTCTTCTCCTTTCCTATTTATTTTTAACAAAAGAGATTTCATGTGAATGCTGTTAATAGGTTTAATAAATCATTTCGTGATTCCCTTATATTTTAAAAGACCTATTTGTTTATCTCTGCAAGAGTGCTTTGGATGTGGAGTTAGCAATAAGTGTAAGCAGATATTATTCTTAAAATGGGATTTTTTGCCTATTTGATTTTGCCTACCATGATTTTATCTTTTACGATAGTATCTTGTGACTAGCCATTGTACCTCCTGCTTGATTATAAGCTACTTAATAAAAGGACTGATGTTCTATTTTCCTGTTTTATAAAAACCAACAGAGTAACTTACAGACACATTTTTTATAGAAATAGGTGGACTCTATATATGATTCTCTGTAAGGCTGTGACCTCACTAACGGTATAACAAATGAGTTAACCAGTCCAAACCAAAAGATAAGAGTCCTAACAGCTTTATTAGCTATTATATATCATACTATAATAGGAATATTCAACAGTTACTGTGTTCTAGGTATTATATACATTAGCTACAATGTTTTAATTATCATATAGGCACTATGAAAAGCCCAACTGCCAAAACAAGGAAACTGAGGTTCTGGAAGAAGAAAGTACTTCAGAGCACAGTGACTGGGTTAGGGTTCAAATATACACGTGCCTGAGTTCAACATTCGAGTTCTAACTGAACATTAACACTGCCTCTTGAGGTCTCTGGTTCTGAGAATCTTAGATGGCAAGATCAGAAAACAACTGAGTTCCTAATTCTGAGGATGCTTCCACTGAATGGTAGGCATTAGATACATCAAGCAAATACAAAATAAATATATCATTCATAAGTGGAAGAATGTTTGAGACCAAATTACTGAAATATTATCTTCACTTGTAACTCAGTCACTGATATTTGGTAACTTTGTTATTATTTTTTTCTCAGTAGGTTTTATGTAGCTACTATGAAACATCCTAATTCTCTTTGAGGTTCTGATTCCTGTCCCCACCCACCCCCCAGATTCTGACATGTTTGTGTTAGACTGAAAGGATTTCTGATCTTTGAGAATGTGTTTAAGTTCGCTGGTTTATAACTATACTCAAATTTGGAGTGGCCACTATTGATTTTTAAACTTGACTGGACAATTGAATTTTCTCACTGACCAGAGGCTATTAAGAGTTTATTTGATTAGAGTTACTTGTTTTATTTTTGTTCTGGGTTGAAATAACATTTACTATCAGCCAACATCACTTGAAACATGTTCCTGAGGAAACAACAAAGAGACCAAACAAGTAAAAATACACATGCATGCACGCGCATGTACACACACACACACACACACACACACACACACAAAGTAATCCTATACTTTCATTCTCATATATTTCTTAAACTTGTTTCCTCAAGAAATTGCAAAGTGCCCTTTTAGTTTTATATTTATGTAACTAGCATGTATTTATGTATCTTATTGTTTTAATTTGTTTATTTTGAGAGAGAGGCCGAGAGGGAGAGACCAAGAATCCCAAGCAGTGTCTACACTGCCAGCGAGAAGCCTGGAGCAAGGTTCAAACTCACGAACTGTGAGATCATGACCTGAGCCAAAGTCCAAAATTCAACTGACTGAGCAACCCAGGCACCACTGTATTTATATATTTTAAATACTTTTAATACATATTTAAATCAACTTTATGTTATGTAATTATATTAATATATTTTATCTTTAAATATAGATTTAATATGTAACATGAATCTATATATTTACACTACACAAACATATCAGAACATAAATTAAAAGTTAAGGATCATAGCAGAAGCATTCCCTACATATCCCAATAATGTCTGGTCATCATACGGCAAGTTCCAATGATTTGTTCTAGGGATCCCAAAAGCATGATTGTTTTAAATGCCTCCATCTGAGTTAGAAGGAAAATTAGAACTGTCTTTTTCTACATCCATTTCCTTTGTCCCTCTGCATCCCTTGCCAGTTCCAGATTGAGCAATACACTTGAGTTCTGGAATCAAAGAGGTTTTTAATTCCCAAGTACGTTGGTTTCCTTTCCGTAATATAGAGAGAGAACTGAATATGGAAACACAGTGGCAGCTTTCTGCCTTAATCTGCTTCCACAAACTGAATGGGCAAAGGGTTGTAATCGAGTAAGTATTTTCAAGTGATCAGAAAGTAGTTTGCTTGCGAAAGTTCCAATTTCTGTCAAATAGGAATCTTATATCAATTATTACCCACACTCTTCAATAGGCCTACAAAAAAAAAAAAAAAAAAAAAAAAAGGAAAGAAGGGAAGGAGGGAGGGGATGTGTGATTTCTGATTAGAAAATTTTGAAATCTCCCCTTAAGTAATCATGTTTTTAGTATGCAAGTGAAATAACAGATGGAGGCATCTTAGGTCCAGGGGACAAGGAGTTTCCTGAGAACAATTATTTTACCAAAAATGCCATCTTCTCATTCTCTGGGAAGACTTTCAGCAGGGCCCATGAATTAGCCCAGCTACACACCCCTATTTCCTATCTAATGCAAAGTGGTCTCAGTTTGACTGAATTGCTCAGCACTTCGGAAGCCCTAATTGTTTCCTGTTCAGAGTTTCATATTTTTAAAACACTGCATTTATTTTTCTTTCCCACTGTTTATCCCTCTTATCAGACACCATTAGCAACTTCAGTGCTGCGGTATAAAGAATTCCTGGGGGCAACACCCCGTATATATTCATTTCAGTCATCTTCTGGGCAGTTTTCTGCTCCACTGACCCTCTTTTATTGTATAGCCCTCCGGAATAGCCACTCTTATTACATGATCACTGGGAAGAGCTCTTGGCCAGCTATGTTCCATGCATTATTGCACAGCTCTACCAAAAATGTGTACCACAGACTTGGGTGTGGCTCCCATTATCCAAGTGAGAGCTAGGGTGCACACAGTACCTAGTTCAAGATCATGAAGTTCATGGTACTGAAAGGGGTTAAACTTCAGTCAAATGTATGCCTCATATTAATGGAGGCATATCCTCTACCCCACTTATAATCAGAGACAGAAAGAGAGCTGACTGTTCTCGTCTCTGGACACTCTTCATTGTTTTAGACTGAGGCCCCTGCACTGGTGTGTTGGAATGTAACACTGTTGGAAACACTTTTCAGCATCACTCTGCAACTGCTGACTTTAGAAAGTATCTCAGAAACATGACCCACCCCCCCCCACATTCAGTTTATGCTGCCCCATCTTGCACACCAGACAGTACAGTGAACCATAAATGATTTGTCCCATTTCCTCAAGGTGAGATTAATTTGAGCCGAGACAAAAAGGAATCCTCAAGGAGAAAAAATAATAACCACCGCAACAAACCAAGACACTTAATCTGAATTCAGAGGTTCTGGCTAGTTCAAACAACTAATAAAGAAAATGGGGAAAATACAATTTGCAGCAATTTTGCAGAAGAGAAAAAAAAACCTTACTTTACAAATAGCTCCGGCTTCGTATCTAGCCAAGCAAGCAGCAAGGCAGAGGCAGATAATAATGTGATTACTCTGGTAATGATATGCATTAGATACATTATGGGAAACAATAATGCTCCCCACTGAATGCAGTCAGTCCAGTTATTGATTTTTCTTAATGTTAAAAGCGCTACTCTAAAACTGAAAAGAGATATCCTTTATTTATTCTCTTTCCTTTTCGGTTTCCAAGTCCATAGATCCTTTGATGCAGAGTAGTATACCAAGATAATGGAGTAATGTATATCTAATCTGACACCTACTGGGCCAGGCTAATGTTTCAGATAAAAACTGCTAGAATACTGCTGCTCGTGGAAAAAGCAATGTATGATGGGCAGGGGGCAGGGGGTGGTGTACGAACTTTCATTTCATTTTTGTTTGGTTTTCTTTTCTAAAATATCCTTGCAGATGAAGCATGTTTTCCTTTCAAATCATAATGGTAACATATTGATGAGCCCATAGATTAGAGTCCGCTGATGAGTCATTAACATGTTCTTCTCTCCAGAATCTATGTTTCACCTACTTCAGCTTTCAATGTATTATCATTGCATAGAAAACACATACATGTGCACCTCGATATAGTTCCCTTTTTCCATCTTCTACAACCACAGTTTAAATCACTTTCCCCTGCACACACACTCACACCCGTATCTTGCCCTGATTCCACATTTTTTGCCTCCTCTTAAGAAATACTCAGTACCTGAGCAACATATTTCTAACAAACATCAGAACAAGTGTTTCAAGAAATAAAAGACAATATGGCAAGGTCCTGAATTTCTTTTTCACTTAACAAAATAGAGGATTTAAAAAAAAAAATCTTTACTAAATGTTATTTCACAGTCATTGTCAAGTGAGTAATTAAGTAAAATAATAAACTCAAGTCAAAAGTTCCTTGTATGACTGATCTATTGCATCAGAAAAATCAAACAATGTATTTGTACCAACACTTTGCCTGATGCCTGATACTTCTTTTCCTCATTCATCTCATGTCTCCACCACCTTTTTTTTTAAACTCTAGAGGAGAATAAAAAGCATTTCTTCTTGTCATTTTCACTTGGCCAATTTCATTTAAACTGGCCCCAGAGGATCTGAAACAGCATGTCCAAGGCGACAGACCTAAGATCAGTAACACAGAAACTAAAAAGCGTCTCAATACCTCCCTCAATTTAATCAATGGAAATCATATGTGCATTTCTAATGAACCTTTCCATACATTTTAAGAGTGGAGAGTCAAAATTGAAAGGCAACTCAATTTTATCAATGTACCTAAAAGGAGATCTACTCTGGGTCTCTTAAAATTAATTATTAAGATGAGAAAATTGCTTAATTTTTGAAGATCTTTCCACATGACAAACTTTTCATTTAGCATATTGCTTGCTTGGCCTGAAGCCATTTAGGTGAATCAAATAAAATATTTTGGCCTGGTATAGGAAAACAAACAACAACAGGAATTAATTATTCGGTTTTTCTAAATGGCTGTAAGCCCAGTTAAGATTACTTTTTCCAAATTTTAATAAGGAGATACAAAGTGTAAAGCACTGAGAAACAGTTTCTTTTTCCTTAGTTCACTAAGACCACTATTTTCCCCTTGCTACCCAATAAGCTCTTGTGAAACTAATTCAGCCATCTTGTCATTTAAACGGTTTTCTGTAGAAAATCTTTTCTCATGTTTTCTCTCCCACTTTACATTTGAAAATTCTCTGTTAGACTTCTTTGACTTCTTCTGCTCAAAGAATTTCAAGACCTCTTATATGTGTACCTCGATTGGCCAAAAAGGCTTGGCTATAAACAAAGCATTCTCCATCTAGCTTCTTGACCATTCGCCAAAACTTGTGCTACAGACATTAGAAGGCCTTTAAGCTATTACAAGAAGCCTGTACATCAATATGTCTACCAAAGGTCTTGGTACCCTGAACATCGTATATGTCCTATGCATTCATTTAAAAGAATGCTAAAGTGCATAAACTGGAAATTTCAAAGCACTATCAAAATAATAGTGATAATTGCTTCTAGTTTCTCCTTTGCCAAAAAAAGTTAAGTGGGTCTGGAAAAAATTTCTATTACACAAGTCTGAAATGTTCAGGGAATTACCACTCTCAAGTTATAACAGATGTCTATAAAAAAAATGGAAACCATAAACCTTTCAGCAGATAGTACCAGTGGTAATATATCCAAATGAATTATTTTTGTTTTACGTATTCCTTATCCATGCTTAAAGTTATCATAAAAATAGAGAAACTAACCTAACCATATACTATTTTCATCTAGCAAACCATGTCACCAGCCAGACCCCAAGACCTGTCCTTTATTGCCCACCTGCTTATACTCACTCACCTTTGTCTTGCATTTGACCCCAAGATCTTTTTCCTGGCTTTATTCCTAACGAATGAAAAATTTAGGTGATGGTGACTGCCCTGACAAGAACGCCCACTTACCCTGATCGCCCAGACCACCCAGCCCCATTGCGCTAATCCCCGGACTGGCGCCTGCACAGAGGGACCATGGAGTGACCTCTGGAATGATCAACTATGGCACTAAAATCTCCACCCAAGGAGGAGCCTCAGTCTCATTTATATTACAAGGTATGTATAGGCATGTTTCCTGAAGGGGCATGTACTACCTTATGTCTGCCTCTACATACCACGACAGGGCTTCCCTATGTAAATATCCATCCTGACCCTAAACAAAAGGAACCCATTCTCATTCTCTCTCATTCTCTCTCTCTCTGAGTCACAGCTTTGGAAATCATTCCCTGTGACCTCCTTATTTGCTACGAATACAAGTTTTCTTTGTGCCACAACCCAAACTGTTGTAGTTTCTGAGTCACCAAGGTACAAACTCACATTGGTTTGGTTACAAGTATAGGACGGTTTTAATAAAAATAGCTATTCATTCATTTCTTTGCTATTTTGTTATAAACATAGCATCCCTTATTAAAAAGACTTTTATGTCCAGAATACTTATTTCACACATTTTTATTAGATTTTACAAGTCACCAACTGTTTTAGCTCTGGTTTCTTTATCTGTGAAATGGGAATACTAATATCCATTTATCAAGTTGATATGGGGCTTTGATATTTTACTTGCAGCAGTGCATGCCCAATAGTAGGTACACATAAATAAGTCTCCTGTTTTTATTAAAATTCCCAACAACTGAGCAAAAAAAAAATAAAAATTGGCATCAGCACTTGCAGGGAGAAAAATGAAATGCAGAAATAATGTACAGGTTTTCCATGTTCATATAGTGAGCAAAGACTGGAATCCAGGTATTCTGCTCCTAGCCTAATATATTCCCTCATTTACATCCATATACTACAGCTTCTGGGGATGAGACAATAAACAAAAGACACAAGGTTCTTGCTCTCATGGAGCTTGTGCTTTAATGGGAAAAAAATAAGCAATCAAGAAGGCACGTGATAGTAAAGCAAAATAAAGCAGGGATGAAAATCGCCGTGGTTGAGAATGGTGGGTCATTTATGCCGGGTCATGAGAAAGAGCTTCTGCAATGAAGTCCATTTGAACAGACTTCCAAAGGGAAATGAAGGAATGAGGCATGTAGGTGTCTGCAAGATCATTCCAATGATGAGCGTTCCAGAGACAGCAAGAAAAGTCTGAGTAGAAAGCAGATACTTTAGTGCAGTGTTCTTACCACTGCTGTCCTGCGCTTCCATGGATCAGTATAGTTTTTACTTTGTGGTAAGGAAGTCTTCTAATACTCCTCTTCTCTGTCAATCTATCAATTGATTATTGATAATAATCAATACTATTATTGATTAGGAGGCTTCCTCAATGCCTCAGTGATGATGACATAAAATTGGAAGTTTACAATGCTTCTCCAAGTATACTACTCGTCAGTCATCACAGGAAAAGTGCTGTCAATCCTATTTCATGGATGAGGAAATAGGGACACTGAATCACTGGCTTGTTTTACCAGAGCCACAGCGCCAGAAAGCAATAAGCGTAACTTTGACACCACAATCCCACAGTACAATGCAGCTTCTAATCCACCATTCTACTTCTTGATATACTCTTAGAAGAAAAGCTCCACATAGAGGCTACTGCGACAGTAGGAAGGATGTCGTTCATCCTTAGTTCAGAAGGATGTCGTATCTCAAAATCACCCAATTCAGTGAAATGTAATCTATGTGAGATATTACACAAGATGCTGAGAAGAATAGGATTCGCTCAGATGAGAAATTAAACTCTACTAGAGCTAGGTTTTCAATAGAAAACCATCAAGGGTTGAGGTCTTAATAGAAAGGTACCTCATTATATGGAACTGGTTCTTTTTTTAGGTTTACTTTAGATTACAAATCCTAATTTTGTACACACAAAGTGACAGAAAAATAAATTCCACTAAAAAATAAGACCTCCATCTAATTTTCATACATCAAGTTTGTGTAAAATCAAACAGCTTTATAAACACACTTTATAAAACCTCTCCAGTAACCCTGACCATACAGTACCATCACACTTTTCTGATTTACCATGACATGAGGCACATAATAACAGCAAGGCAGCAAATCTCATTTGTTCTTCAACTCTAACATCTAAAGTTAGAAAAGTTGGGCGAGTGACATAAATTAACAGGAACTTCCACAAATATTTTATCCTTAGCCAGAAAACATCCACGTTTTGTCTACAGCAGGAATAATCTACATGCTGGCCAGCCATCAAACTTAATTAAATTTGTAAGGGTCACGTCAGAGGTAAAGAATATTATCCACATGGGTAATGCAACAGGAATACTAATTCACTCAAAGGGGCCTCAGTTGCCCTTTCAGCTTCACCCTTTCTTATAGAAATTCTTGTTGTCAGAATAAAAATATCAAGCTAAGCAGATCTACTAACTCATACCCTTGTTTAAGCCCAATTTGAATGTCTCATAAAATCATCCATTACTATGGGCAATAAGTATTTATATTGAGGCTTCATCCATCTGTTCTCATTCAAATAAAGGAGGATATTGTTTGTATACGGGGAAAAAATTGTATCCCGAGGAAACGTGTCTTTGCCATTTGCTCACCACAATACTCGGAGTACAGTAATTTTAGGATGCTTCCTATCTGCAGGGCATGAGCTCCTAATTCAAATATTACAATTAGCAACTCTAAAAGCCTGTATCAAAATTCACCACCATACTCTGTTCATACCTCTGTGCCTTCACCCTGCTACTACAGACAAGCTGATTCTTGATGTTTAAAGCTCAGGTTCTACCATCAACCAACTGATGATGATTTTCTAATGAATAGATGAAGCTCATGTGTATCCTTTAACTGTCAACATTTGCCAATAGATTGTTAACTTGCTAGCATTCTTCTGAAATGCTTGTTTTCTTAAGCAGAAAGTCAATGAGAAAGAGCACAGAACTCTATAAAGGAGTAGACCTCAATTAAAATCCAGAATTTTACTAATTGTGTGAAATCAGGCAGGTTGCTTAATCTCACTGAGCCTCAGTTTCCTCAATGGTAAAATGCTGATAATATTCTCTACATCATAGAGTTGTTTTGGCTCAAACCAGACAATGTACATAGAATATTCAATGAGTGTGATTATAAGTATATAAGTATATATATTATAAGTATATAATACTTATTTAATAAATGTTATTATATATGTGTGTGTGTATGTGTTCACCCTTCTATTTCCCTTGAGTATGTGTCTTCTGTAAATGCTACACAAAAATAACCTCAGGCCCAAAAACTCCAAATGATTTGATTTAGTATAATCCTAAATCATTATTCTAAGTCAAATCAGTGGGCTGAAAAACTTCCTCTATCTGTCAGCTACCCTATCATTAAGTACCACATGCATTATAAAATTTAGTTAAGTTTGGTTCCTTATCTTCAACTTGTATCATTCATAATGCTGACTCCCATCCCCTACCATCCACAAAAAATACATTTCCTAAGTTAATTTAACTTAACAAATATAAATTGAGAATTTTATAAATGACAGTGCTAAGTGAAGAATAGAGAAAAATTAAGAAAACATTTCCTGCTAAACGAGAAGTTACTGTACTTTGGAACTGTTGTGTATTCGTTCTACTATTTCTTATCACTAATATCAAAGAATTATGCACACGGACAAATGCTTATCAAAATGCATCAGCCAAGCTCCTCCATATTGATTTCAAAGCAGTGAGTCAAAATGAAACAATCAACAGTATCATCTACCGGGATAAGGGAATGAACAGTACCTTGACACAGAATAATTCTTTGGAAAATGCTAAGTTTGGAGTATAACTTATTTACCTATAATTATTTCCCCCTAATTCAAATATTTCTCTAATTAAAAATATTAGCTCTAGGCTAGCTAAATGTTGGAATATCTCAACCAAATATGTTGACTAGTTGTGATGTTTGCTGGATAATATTTTTTTTTTCTGGAAGTAATCATACAGCTACTTTTATTATAAAATTAATGAAAATGCATTAAAACATAAGGAAATCAACTAAACTAAACTAAACTAAAAACAAAGGCAATGTAAGATTTTTTCCAGAAAAATATTCAAGTTAAATATGTTGAAGTATTTCCTATCCAAGTACGTTAGGAAACATGCTCACACACTTTTTTTTCTACATGTTTATAATCATAATTTCTTTACACAAAAGATTGTTTAAAGTTCACTTTGTGATGATCCTCACATGGAGAGTTAGAATGGAAAACATCTGATGGGAATTTACTTGGTCAGAATATATTCAGGATAAAAAAACACTGAGCACATTTTAAATGTAAATAAATCATTTTACGGGAGTTTGATTTCCATCGCCGTTCAGATAAAAGGTGTGCTAGCATTTCTTTTTTATTTTCAGTTTTAGAAAAGACAATACGAAATCCTAGTACAAAATTTAAGGTAAACCTGGCCAACACTGACTTCTATTTAAAACTATATTCTTCCCCAACTGTCAAATGTACCAAACACACACACAGACACATATGCCTCAGAATTGAGAGAGTGACAGAGAGCACGTGTGTGTGTGTGTGTGTGTGTGTGTGTGTGTGTGTGTGTAGTCCATATGTGTGTTTAGCTGGTGGTTGATATAAAGAAAAGATAAAACTGCCAGGAAAAAAGTCCTCACTCATAAGCTTTGGGTAAAGAGAATGACTATTTCATTTTACTTGCAATTGTCATTTCAAAGCCCTGTCTCTAGTTTCTTAAGGCTCTGCTGGCTCTGTGATAGAACTAGATGGAGATCATTCTACTGTGACCAAGTTACATCTCAATACAGAACCCTCATTTTTCATGTCTCCTGCATAAAAACAAACAGCGAGCTCCAGAAAAAGACATGCAGTTAGCTGATATGAACTTACACTAGAACAGTGGCATTTTCAGAAATGAAATGAACAATGCTCAAAGGATTCGCATCTTAAATGTTTATCTGCAAAGGGCTTTCGAAAATCTTGCTCTTTGAGATATGAACTAGTTTTTTATCTCCCAAGGCAGGTCAGCACTAAGCTGCTTGTGATATTGGTTTCATGGCAATGTAGGGGGCAAGAATTATTTTCTTCTCAATTTCTCACCTATAAGCCAAATTTCTTGTCTCTCACATGAGTATTTGTGCTTAAAATTTTTGTGTTCAAGTAAAACTTCAGAAGCTATAAATTATATAAGCTAATAATTCAGATGTAACTAAAACTCTGACAAAGAATGACATATGAGGTATAATCAAATTTTAATTTTATTTTTTGCCTCCTAACATGCACTTAAAACTTTTTCCAGTGGAAAAAGCAATTCCCTTTATATTTGGTAACAGATGTTTCTACGATAACTTTAAGTTACAAAGCCGTGTCTTCATTCGGTAATTAAATATGTCCAATTTATGATATCAACACTTGAATCTTTTTTTAGTTTATTTTCTTTCTCTATGGGTAAGACCTATAGTTGGTAACCTGCCTGCCTTCAGGTAGAGGATGTAATTGACTCCTGTTTTTTCTCTTTTCAGCTTTCCACCTCTTCCCCAAATCCACTGCTGCCTTTTCTAATCTGCTAGCATCAAAGAGTGTGGGGAAAAAAGAAGTCAGAACATGAAGTCCTCACTTGCTTGTTCTCTGAACCAGGGAGATGTCTGAGCATGCACGTGTCTTCCGGGGACTCCCCAGTGGTCTCTCTCTGACTGCAGCCTCCTGGACAGTCCTCCACTCAGACCTGATTCTACACTTGTCCACAACTTACACTACTGGAGTCCTGTAACCCTCCCAGCAGTGTCCCACTGGGCAACACAAAATTCCAGTTCACATTGTCCTCTATGGTGTTTTGTGTACACGTGGTTCCTTCCAGACAGCAGCCTCCTACTTTCACACTTTGCCCCATCAAATTTGGCTTTAGCTTTCTCCAGTATAGTCAGGCATCATACAGCCTCCTCCAACCACAGGAAATGCCTATCAAGCCTCCAAGAAGTCCAGTTGAAGCTTCATTTCATTCAAGACAGAGATGGTATGTCCCTAACCCCTCACAACGTAGGAAGAAATCTCCCCAGAGCTGTGCAAACAATCCACATATATCTCATTTGATGACTTCTCTAAGGTAGCCTCACACTTACTTGGGGATCGGAAAGGTTTGTTGTTTCAGTGCCTCAGGTGAACTATTATTTTGTTATAGATGTAAAATTCATCTGACATATAGGATATGACATAGTATCTGACACATAACATGTACTTAATGGAAGTTGCACTATTATCACTACTATCAACATAATACTTATCATTAGGGAGAAGTGTATTCTACCTATGTCTTTACTGTTCACTATACACCAATGCTTATAACAGCTTTATTTTTCAAAGTCAAGAACTGGAAATAGTCCAAATGTCCATTAACAGATAACTGGATAACTAAGATCATGGCATATTCCTGGATTGCAATACTACTCAGCAATCAAAAAAAAAAAAAAAAAAGAATGAACTACTGGTATACACAGATAAATGTCAATATAATTATGATGATGGAAGCCATATTTAAAAAATCCATAGTATATGATTGATGTCATTTATATAAGATTCTAGAAAATAAAAACGAATCTGTAGTGACAGAAAACAGATCAGTAATTGCTTGGGGGAAGTAGGTGATGGCAGAATAGGAAGGGCGGGAAGCATTATAAAAGGCATGGAAACTTTTGGGTTTGATGAATGTGTTTTTAGTATCTTGACTGCGGTGATGGTTTTATTGGTGTATTGGAAAACATAAAACTATACACTTTAAATATGTTCAGCTCACTCCAAGTTAATTATACATCAATAATGTGGTGGGTTTTTTTTTTTTAAAGAATGTAGACAGAAAAAGAGTGGGACATCCACTAAAAGATATCAAAATACTATTGTATTTTCATTAAAGTCTTCTCAGTCTTTTTATGATCACTTATTCTAATATTTAATATCAGGAACATGGTCTTTCCATTGATCCAGACAGTCAAGATTCATGTCCTGTAAAAGATTTGTTTATTTCTTGGGGCGCCTGGGTGGCTCAGTCGGTTAAGCGTCCGACTTCAGCTCAGGTCACGATCTCGCGGTCCGTGAGTTCGAGCCCTGCGTCGAGCCCTGCGTCGGGCTCTGGGCTGATGGCTCAGAGCCTGGAGTCGAGCTCTGGGCTGATGGCTCAGAGCCTGGAGTCGAGCTCTGGGCTGATGGCTCAGAGCCTGGAGCCTGCTTCCGATTCTGTGTCTCCCCCTCTCTCTGCCCTCCCCCCCCCCCCCCCCCCCCGTTCATGCTCTGTCTCTGTCTCAAAAATAAATAAACGTTAAAAAAAATTAAAAAAAAAAGATTTGTTTATTTCTTATTCAGTTTATTTCAGCCTTTTAAATATATTTTATTGCTAATCTGAATGTAATATTTTTCTAAAGATATTTCTATGTGATTTATGTATAGTATTACTCGTGTATTTTTTTTAATTTGCTACTTTGTTAGAAATTTACATAAATTCTAGTAGCTTTTCAGTTAACCCTTGGTTTTCATGGTAAGCTATTTGGAATTTTTACTTTCTTTTATCAGGATTTTCATTGAAATATGGAAAGAGGTATGCCTGTCATCACTGTACTGCTAAACTTTAGCCAAAAATCCTTTGCTGTGTTTTTAACATCATACTTATATTCTTATAGATAAGCCATTACAAGAAAAGAATTTGTCCCATATGATAAATATATATGCTGCCACCTACTATTTTTAAGACCAAGTGTCTTACTTCTCTATTTGTACCTTACTTCCCTGTTAGATGGAAATTATAAAGATCTTCCTTGCAGAAAAACTGTGAAATTTGCAATGCTGTTTTTAGAAGCTCTGCATTTAAAAAATTTTAAGTAACTTTTCTGTTTTTAATTTAGTTTTCAGATTAGAGCCCATTGTGTCAAACAAAATGTTTGGTTAGACTTTTTAAAGAGACTTTATGTTTTAAAGTCTTAGGGCGCTGTAAAACTGAGAAGATACAAAGATTTCCCATATGCCTCCTGCCCTAACACATGCAGAGCCTCCCCAAATATCAACATCCCCCACCAGAGTGGTACATTTGTTGACAATCGATGAACCTACATTGACATCATTACCCCAAATCCACAGCATCATATAGAGTAGTTGCACTGCCCTAAAAACCTTCTTTAGGATAATTAGGTGGCTAATTATCCCTTGCTCACTCATCCCAACCTGTGGTAACCACTGATCTTTGTACGTCTCCATAGTTTTGCCTTGTTAACAATCAAATATTAAGGAACTTTAAGGAAAAAAAACCATTTTTTGGATAGTGTTAAAAGTGTCAAAGCACTTTCACATAAATTGAAAATTTTCTCCACAGAATATCCCTCTTTTATGAATCAAAGTTAACAAAATTTAAAACCACACTTACTAAAATGCTGAACTTAACAATTCTGTGTTTCACCCTTTTTTCCCCACTAATCTCTGGAAGTGCAGGTGGTGCTTTAGTTAAACATATGCCCTGGAGTCGGACTGCCTAAATCTTAAACCCACTCTTGGATCTGTAACCTTGAGCAAGTATTCTTATTTGATCAACCTATGTCTTTATCATCTTTGAAATAAGCATAACAATAGTATCTTCCTCATTGGAGAGTCAAGAGGATGAAATGAGATAATGTACAAAAAGTTCCTAGCATAAACTCAGAACACAGCACATGCCCAGCAATTTTTAGATGTTTTACTATTGTATTTTAAATGTATGGACAGTACTAATTATTGTGTAAACTCTGGGTCAAAGATGAGAAAAATGCAATGATAAGTGTATTCATTAACTGTCCAAGTATGATTATGGTCTATTTTTCTACTGATCTTGGTTAGAAAGCAAGCAATTTTTTTTTTTGCAAGCAAGTGATTTTCAAATGGAATCATTTGATCTCATAATAATTTACTACAGGATGAAGATTACTAGATAGTATGAAACAGAATTTTTGTCGCACAAAGCTTGTTATTTTCTGTGATAAATTATTCAGCATTCCACTACACCAGAATGCATTATTTGAACAGCAAGATTTCAGCATTTCAATAAAAAACTTTAAAAAGTTGAACAATATTATCATATATTAAGAGAGGTACTATCATTGTGCCCCTAAAAGCCTGTGTAAGCTATGATGTAATTATGACATCCAGACATACAGACGTATTCCCCCACATAGATAATGAAGGCACCGGAAAATCAATTATGCACTTGATGTTTGAAATTTAATAACTCAGATAAAACTTCTAAATGCTACATATGGACCAAGGCTAGCCAACTCAGCCTTGATTACATCATTTGTAAAGTAAGAATAATATTACCTACATTACTTACAGTACATATCCCTACCCACTTCCTTCCTAACCATCCTAAAGGCTCTGGCTCTGTGCCTGCCTGTTCATCAGGTAAAAGCAACTGGTGCAACACATCTAGCATATTCCTGGCCAAAACTCAAAGTCCTACAAAAATTTGTCATCATTTATGCAGAAGATAATGTATTTCTTATATAGACAGATAAAGAAAGCAACCTCACATTTTACTTGTAAGCAAACTAGACAAAAACTCTTGAAAAAATGTTCATAATACTGGTCTGGTAACTCCACACCTTGGCATAAAATTCAAAACCATCAACATCATGACATGCCAGACCTTGCTGGAACAGTGGGTGGGCCAATCAGAAGACTTGAAGAGTGAGACCCTGTGACTGAGTGAGAGAAACCTGTGCCCTGTCTTACTCCCTCATGTATTACTTCCTAACAGGAAGATCATCTTTCAATCAGAAGTTACCTCTCAATCTTGACATCCTATCTAAAAGTTATTCTCTTCTCTCCCTAATGTGTTGTCATCCTTATCATTATCAATTTTACTTATTTAAGTTCTTTGTCCACTCCTACTAAAATAGGAGTTCTATTGAAAGCATGGATCTGATGCTTTGTTCACTACCACCCACAACAACACCTGATAAACGGAAGCTGGTTGATTTTTGTTCAATTAGAAATGAATCAAAATAGGAGGGTGAACGTGAGGTTGCTGAGGAAAGGACCGATGAGGTTATATTCGTGCTCATTCACAGGCTTCTGTGTCTGGCTACTGACTAAAAAAGAAAAATCAAATGTTGACACTTCCAGCAAAGCTGACATTGGATGCTATTTCCAAAACAAACATGCATTTGTTCCTAGATGAAAAACCATGCACTTCACCAAGTCTTAATTCTGATGCCAGCCCCTTTGCTTTGGGCAAATCACAAACTCAAACTCAAACTCAGGAACTCCCCAACTGATCTACTTCTGAGTATTGCCTGATAATGGACTGTTCGAAGTTCTGCATTGCACTGGTTTAATACCAAGCCAGTCGTTCATTAATACCATTTTTTTATTCTTTGTAAGAAGATATTTAAGGCTTCTAATACTTAAAGCCACTAAGGTTTGGGACTGGCAGTGTCTAACTGTAAGATTGGAATGTCGTTTTCTCTTATCTCTGAAAATGATATTTTAATGCTGTGGCTTTCAATCAACTTTGGACTTAGATTTCCTCAGTCTTCATCCTAGATCTGGTATTAATTAGTCTTGTAACTTTAGGCTAATTATTTAGTATTTCCAAGCCTTAGTTCTCTTACCTCTGTAATTGGAATGATAACAGTATCCCCCTCATAGAAATGACCATTAGTGTAAAATGAGGTCATGTTTATGAGACTCACTATGATTGACAACTGTATGTATTCAAAAAGTATTGGATATTGTTGTCATCAAATTTTAAATGCACGAAAGATAATTTATATTTTCTTCAGACTATGTCAACAATAAAAGGAACACAGTGAAAAATGTATGCATTAACTGCCCAACTCCGACTGCTGGCAGTCTCCTGATAATCTTGGTCAGCAAGCCTATAGTTTAAAAATGGAATAATTTGAACTGATGTTAAATTCACTGTAAGTTAAAGGAGTCTTGAGACAATGTGAAGTTTATTTTTTAATGCCCTTTCTTGAAATTTATGCGTACATGTGAAATCATTTTCTTTTTCCTTTCCTCTAACTCCCAGGTGTGAAGACTAAGGTAGGCAAAGCCAGAGAGTAACCAGGGAATAATGGCATTGATCAGTGGAGACTTCCCTGAGAAGGGCATACCATGCTGAATTCTCTATAAAGAATAACGGCCATCTACTTGAGTGCACATAGAACATTCTCCAGAATAGGTCTCATACAGGGTCACAAATTAGCCCTCAACAAGCAGAAAAAGATCAAGATAATACCTTGCAGATTTTCAGAACACAACGCTATGAAATTCTAAATCAACCACAAGAAAAAAATTGGAAAGAGCCTCAATATTTGGATATTTAAGGACATCCTATTAAAGAATGAATGGGTTAACCAAGAAATTAAAGAGAAAATTTAAAAGTACATGGAAACCAATGAAAACACGAGAGCCCAAAACTTCTGGGATACAGCAAAAGCAGTCAGAAGTATACAGCAATCCAGACCTTCCTTAAGAAGGAAGAAAATCTCAAATACACAACCTAATCTTACACCTAAAAGAGCTGGAAAAAGAGCAGCAAATAAAGCCCAAAACCAGCAGAAGAAGGGAAATAATAAAAATTAGAGCAGAAATCAATGATATCGGGGGGGGAAAAAAAACAAAACAGATCAATGAAACCAGGAGCTGATTCTTCAAAAGAATTAACAAAATTGATAAACCTCTTGCCAGTTTGATCAAAAAGAAAAAGGAAAGGACCCAAACAAATAAAATCATGAATGCAAGAGGAGAGAGCACAACCAACACCACAGAAATACAAATAATAATAAGAGAATATTATGAGCAATTATATGCAACAAATTGGGCAGTCTGGGAGAAATGGAAAACTTCCTAGAAATATATAAAATACCAAAACTGAAACAGGAAGAAATAGAAAATTTGAAGAGACCCATAACCAGTAAAGAAATTTAATCAGTAATCAAAAATCTCCCAATAAACAGCAGTCCAGGGAAGGATGACTTCCCTGGGAAATTCTACCAAACATTTAAGCAAGAGTTAACACCTATTATTTTGGAGCTGTTCCAAAAAAAAAAAAAAAAAAAAAAAAAAAAAGAAATGGAAGGAACACTTCCAAACTCATTTTACGAGGCCAGCATTTCCTTGATTCCAAAACCAGACAAAGATCCCACTAAAAAGGAGAACTACGGACCAATTTCCCTATCAACATGGATGCAAAAATTCTCAACAAGATACTAGCCAACCATATCCAACAATACGTTAAAAAAAATTATTCACCATGATCAAGTGGGATTTATTCCTGGGATGCAAGGCCGGTTCAGTATCCACAGATCAATATGATACATCACATTAATAAAAGAAAGGATAAGAAGCACAGGGTCCTCTCAATAGATGCTGAGAAAGCATTTGACAAAATACAGCATCCTTTCTTGATAAAAACCCTCAAAAAAGTAGGAAAAGAGGGATCATACCTCAAGATCATAAAGGACATATATGAAAGACCCACTGCTAATTTTATCCTCAATGGAGAAAGACTGACAGCTTTCTCCCTAAGGTCAGGAACACAACAAGGATGTCCACTCTCATCAATGTTATTCAACATACTGTTGGAAGTCCTAGCCACAGCAATCAGACAACACGAAGAAATAAAAGGCATCCAAGTCAGCAAGGAGGAAATCAAACTTTCACTCTTCACAGATGACATGATAGTCTATGTGGAAACCCACCATAACTCCACCAAATAACTGCTAGAACTGATGCATGAATTCAGCAAAGTCATAGGATATAAAATCAATGTAAAGAAAGCTGTTGCATTTCTATACACCAATAATGAAGCAACATAAAGAGAAATCAAGGAATTGATCCCATTCACAATTGCACTAAAACCATAAAATACCTAGGAATAAACCTAACCAAAGACATGAAAAATCTATACAATGACAACTATAGAAGGTTTATGAAAGAAATTGAAGACACAAAAAAATGGAAAAATATCCCATGCTCAAGGATTCTAAGAACAAATATTGCTAAAATGTCCACACTATCCAAAGCAAGCTATGTATTCAATGCAATCCCTATCAAAATAACACAAACATTCTTCACAGAGCTAGAAGAAACTATCCTAAAATTTGTATGGAACCAGAAAGACCCCAAATATCCAAAACAATCCTGATAAAGAGAGCCAAAGTTGGAGGCATCACAATTCCAGACTTCAAGCTGTATCACAAAGCTATAACCATCAAGACAGTATGGTCTTGGCACAAAAATAGACACATAGATCAATGGAACACAGTAGAGAACCCAGAAATGGATCACAAACGTATGGCCAACTAATCTTTGGCAAAGCAGGAAAGAATATCCAATGGAATAAAGATGGTCTCTCTAGCAAATGGTGCTGGGAAAACTGGAGAGTGACATGAAGAATGAACCTGAGCCAATTTCTTACACTGTACACAAAAAAACTCAAAATGGATCAAAAACCTAAATGTAAGACAGGAAGCAATCAAAATCCTAGAAGAGAAAACAGGCAACACCCTCTTTCACCTCGGCTGCAGCAACTTCTTGACATGTCTCCAAAGGTAAGGGACATAAAAGCAAAAATGAACTGTTGGGACCTCATCAAGATAAGAAACTTCTGCACAGTGAAGGAAACAAACAATAAAACTAAAAGGCAACAAACAGAATGGGAGAAGATATTTGCAAATGACATATCAGACAAAGGGTTAGTATCCAAAATCTGTAAAGAACATATCAAACTCAATACCTAAAAGACAAATAATCCAGTGAAGAAATGACATGAATAGACACTTTTCCAAAGAAGACATCCAGATTGTCAAGGCACATGAAAAGATGCTCAACATCACTCATCATCAGGGAAATACAAATCAAAACCACTGTGAGATACCACCTCACACCTGTGAGAATGGCTAACATAAACAACTCAGGCAACAACAGATGTTTGTGAGGATGCAGACAAAGGGGAACCCATTTGCACTGCTGGTGGGAATGCCAACTGGTGCAGCCACTCTGGAAAACAGTATAGAGGTTCCTCAAAAAATTAAAAATAAAACTACCCAATGACCCAGCAATTTCACTACTAGGTATTTTTCCTAGGGATACAGGTGTGCTGTTTTGAAGGGGCACAGGCACCCCAGTGTTTA
Organism: Panthera onca; assembly: GCF_046562875.1. Taxonomy (NCBI): domain Eukaryota; kingdom Metazoa; phylum Chordata; class Mammalia; order Carnivora; family Felidae; genus Panthera; species Panthera onca. The sequence continues at coordinate 48,866,376 of NC_138351.1, read as the reverse complement.
TAGCAGCACTATCGACAATAGCCAAAGTATAGGAAGAGCCCAAATGTCCATCAACGGATGAATGGATAAAGAAGATGTAGTATGCATACACAATAGAATATTACTCAGTGATGAAAAAGAATTTTCAACAACGTGGTTGGAACTAGAGTGTATTATGCTAAGGGAAATAAGTCAGAGAAAGAGAAGTATCATATATTTTCACTCCTATGTGGAATTTAAGATACAAAACAGGTAAACTTAAGGGAAGGGAAGCAAAAAGAATATTAAAACAGAGCAGGAGACAAACCATAAGAGACTGTTACATACAAAGAACAAACTGAAGTTTGCTGGCAGGTGTTGGGAAGGGGGGGGAAGTCTAAAGGAGTGAGCATTAAGGAGGACACTAGTTGGGATAAACACTGTGTGTTATACGTAAGTGATGAATTACTAAATTCTATGTATCTATATATCCATATCTCTCTCTCTATATATATATCTATATCTATATACATATATATCTATGTACATTGATTTTATAATATAAAATCTATATTGATTTTAAAAAAAGAATGATGGTCACATCCAAATTGGGGAAAAGGAAGCTAGGATAGGGAATGGGCAAAGGAGTAGAGGTTAAAATCTCTCAAGGATCCCCAAAGCAGTATTGTTCCTGAGCTCAGTTGGATAGTAGCAAAATCTTTCCTGCCGTTCTTCAATCATGTGAATTATTCTGCAGTCAAATGCTCTACCCCTGAGCTATACCCCCAATCACGTGAATTATTCTGAAACCAGTTGTTGCCTTTGTCTGATAGGACAATGAACTGTTGATGGATTTCCATATTCAAGGCTCCATCCCTCAAAGTCATGCTATATTGGTTAGATGAGAGAAAGATGTCACCTCTATCACTTTGTAAAATGGCATTCTATTCTTTGAAAAAGAAAAGAGGTTACCCATTTCCATAATCAATGTCCTCCACATAAGCCAATGGTAAACATTTAGCATCAAGGTCTTTCCCTCTAAAGCCTCTGAGTTCTCATCATTCCATGTACAACAGTAGCCCCCTTTCCCACAACCCGTATTCCCACTAGCCTGCTTTCTATTCCTTCATGGCACTTAACACCACCAGGCATATTATATGATAATTTGGTTTTATTTATTTTCCACCTTCCCACGCTAAAATGTAAACTTCCTAACAATATGATTTTATCTATTTGTTCACTGTCCCCCTTCCAGTACCTAGAAGTATACCTGGTACACAGTAAGCATTCGATAGACTCATGGATATGAGTGAATAATTTCATGCAATTGGAGAAAATTTCTTCAATCTTTGTTTTAATAAGGAAATAATCTATATGCTGTCTCAATGTTTTATCTAAAGCTAGTTGTATCAAAGAATTATTCTAGTATAAACTAAAATAAAGCCAAGAGTAATAAAAATGCTTAGGAAATCTGTTTAAATAATCAAAAATTCTAAGCTAGAATATGTGGCTCCTTACCATTCCATTGCATCCAAATCACATGTGGATGGAATTTAAAATTTCAAAAGGATTGAAAAAGATCTCATCTTGTTTGCTTTCTTGTAAGAACCAGAATACCCAGATATTTTGAAACATCTGGAGTTTATCGAATCTCTAATTTTTAGATTAGATTGTTCAGAGGCAATGACTAGAACAACTCTTATAATCCATTTTATACTTTGAAAAATACATTTTTCTAAAATCAGTTATAGCAGTAAATCAACACCAAGCCAAACACCTATCATTTTCTACATTTTTTTTCTTTCCCAAGAAACACCACGGGGGGGAAAAAAGCCAATTTGCCTTGTGAAAGGCTCTGGGTTTGCAAAAGGATCAGTTATTTTAGCAAGATCAATCCCAACTTGCTTTCCACAAAAGGGTCACACTCAACACTTGAATGTGTCCTTTGTTAGTGTAGTGGGATTTAACATGCACAAGTCCATTAGCATTAATGGTTGTCATGCACACATCAATCCCCTGGCTGGCAGTGACTGAGCAGACCCGAGGAGACACTTGTTGAACAGCGGAGAGGATCATGCGAAAGTTATCCTCTACAGCATGATTGATATCCTTTCATTTTTTTTTTTCCTTTTGTGCTCAGAAAGTCAATGGATACAATAGAATGTTATTGCAATGAACATAGAGCAATGGGATCTGAACCCATCCAACCTCTCCCAAGACACATCTTCCAGAACATGAGGAAGAGCTCTGTTAGTACTTTTACAAACAATATGCTCCCAAATTGTTTAACTGTTTGGCTACTTAGAGCTGAATAATGGACTTTTTCAAAGGAGACCCCAAGACCCAGACTCATCTTTGGTATCCTCTTTGTTTCATAAATATTAAATATTACCATCACAGATTTTACCTTAGTCCCTTTATTCAAAGAAACAAACAAAAAATGCCACCTGCCACTCAGGAGAGCTACATCTCATAGAGATCATATATGGAAAAGAACTAAATCCTATTTTCCAAAAGCTACCGACAATAGTAAGAAAACCAAAACAAGGTCTTAAAATTATGTTTCTATTATACATCTTTTCAGGCTAAAATTAAAATATGAATGTGAACCATATAGAAGAGACCCACTCTAAGAGATGTATACTAAAGAAAACAAGCATGTCTGATTTCTACCTCGTCCAAGAAAACCTGACTTTAACATTGCCTACATTAGAAATCTGCCAAACAAAAAAAATTCATTACAGAAATGTTCAGCATGCAAAATTTGAGCATATGCATACATCATATTCATTGTGTAGCACATACTGAAATGTATTCCAAACATTTACCTTGAGATATATATTCAACAAGAGAAGGTATGTGACAGTATTCAAAGACTTATGATGTAGGTTAAAATTCCTGGCTCTGTCATTTATGAGCTTTATAACCTTGGAAAATTACCTAACCTCTCTGAATCAGCTTTCTAACTAATAAAATGGAGATAATAATATTATCAAAACTGCAAGTTCCAATGGCTGTCAGAGAGGGCATTCCACATGAGAGGCTTTTGCAATATTTGGTCTTCATTAACGTCATTATAAATAAAATATAAGTGTTTTAGAGAGACCAGTACATAAACAAATGGTGTGTTTATACATATATATCTATATGTATGCAACATAAAGATGTGTGTGTACATATACAAAGATATACATAAGCATGTAGCATGAGAAACAGTTTTTAAAATGGTAAGGTTGCATTATGTTTATAGGACCTAGATTATGAAATAAAATATGAAATGATAGATATGTAAGTAAAAACCTCAAACTAGGACTCCTCCAAATACTAATCAAAATACTGAAAACTTTTAAAAATTAAATACCTTTTACAGTAATTTGGAATAGTTTTTCATTCCACAACCCACAACTAGCAAAATCACTTAGAGTCATTAATTATATTTCTTATCCACATTTATTTCTATTCATCCTAAGAGATTTCAAATTTGTTTTCTAGCAGCAAGTTTCAAGGGTGTGGAGAGTTTCTACTAAAACACCATACCAGGTAATTTCTCACTTTGTAAGTCAGCCAATGAGCTCTTCATAATTCTTTGCCCTCAAACTGTTTTCCCCACCTCATCCCCCATCCTGTTCCCAGAACCGATTTCCCAGAAAGCAATCTCATGAAAACCATGAATCCCCAGTGTGGCTTCATGTCTGTGTGCCAAAGTGCAAAATATAGTGATGCATTTAAGCCCCATGACTGAAGCCTACAATCCTGACTATGATACTAGCCACCCTTCTGTAATTAACTCAGTGTTGGTTGATTTCCTGTGTTTGTCTTTCAACAGAAGGGGATATAATGCAATAGCTTGAAAAATGAAAGACCTTCTCATTTGCACATGAAAAACCATCTTATGTGGTAGCTCCATGGGGCTGTCTGCAGAGCTCTGTGTATACATTGCATTTAAGGGCTTAGATCTCACTGCACCTGCTGTGTCACTACAGACCCCCACTAGTTTGAAGCCTGTTAGAGCAGGAGACTTTTCAGGCTGTGTCTACAGGACGCCAATACAGCTGGTCAACTCAATTTATTTGATGAGAAAAAAAAAAATCAGTCACTCCAGTAGTGGAAAGTTCATCAAGCCATTTCTTTGGTGTTGTGTAGACAAACGGGTTACCTTCAGTTTCCATTTTGCCACCTGTCCTGTGGGGCTGTAGAGACCCAGCTCCAGGCTCATCATTTGTTTTAATCACACTAAATGCAGCACTGAATCAAGTTTCCAATCTGAAAGCCGCCATCTGCTCAACTCCAGAGAAAAGATTTAGAAGATGCTACCCAGTCGCAGCCCCACAAAGGCCTGAGGCAGCTTTTTCCAATGAAAAATGCAATATCGGTTACTGTTTCTGTAAGACTGCCCTTAAGAGACAAAGTATTTTGTGTATTACTATATAAAGAGATTTATGTCACTGACCAGTTGTTTATAATGGGGATGTAGTGTTACTAAGCTGATAAAAGGACAGTAACCATTATCCAGTTAATAGAGTTATTAACTAGAGCCAAATTGGTTCAGTAATCTGAAAGCAACAGGGAGTAGCTCAGAAATTCTTTGACCACCCACACACAGTGAAGGACTTTAAGGGTAGTCACAAAAATGGTGTACAGAAAAGCAGAGAACATTAATAATACAACACACAGCTTATTTACATCTTATGCATTACTGGTCTATGAGCCACTTGAAGAACATATCTCTGATATTTCTTTTTTTTTTTTTTTTTTTTTTAATTTTTTTTTCAACGTTTTTTATTTATTTTTGGGACAGAGAGAGACAGAGCATGAACGGGGGAGGGGCAGAGAGAGAGGGAGACACAGAATCGGAAACAGGCTCCAGGCTCCGAGCCATCAGCCCAGAGCCTGACGCGGGGCTCGAACTCACAGACCGCGAGATCGTGACCTGGCTGAAGTCGGACGCTTAACCGACTGCGCTACCCAGGCGCCCCTGATATTTCTTCTCAGCAGCCTCATTACTGGTATCAGCTCCTGGGAGTCGGGAATTTATCCCTGGGTGCCCACACTTTAACAAAAGCGTGATATTATTTTTAATGAAGAATAAATATGTGTTATTACCTATGCTTCATAAATTAGTGGTATTACACAGAGGTACTTAATATTTGTGTGACACAAGTAGGTATTTTTACTTTGTTTCTCAATTTTCTATTAATCTTATTTTCTGTAAGAACTTGTATTCAAGATCTAACCTTTGTTTTCAGTAAACCAGATCTTATAAGCATCCCTTAATATGCTATTGTTTATCATTATGTAAGAGAAGGAATAAATCAATTCTAAATGTCATTTATTTTAAAAAGTCATCTATCATTAAACTTACAATTTGATTGAATGGTTAATAATATAGTCTCATGGTCATGGCAATGAACCAAAACAGGAATTTCCAGGAAAGTATGTAGTCTATTCCCAAGGGTAGAAGGCTAAGCTAATACGACATTCAAGGTCAGTAAAGATCAAATTCTCTTCACATTTACAAGATTCAAAGGGCCGTTATGCTGCACAATTTCCACATCAGAAGACCAGAGTTGGCTAAAGTTGTGACTTTGAAATTATAGTCTCCGTTATTTTGTTTTCAAGATACCTTGCTACATTAAGACAAAAATTTGTTTTCACCTTTAATTTGGAGCAACCTAGAAAAAAGAGAGGGTTAAAGGGAGAGAAAGAGAGAGAACATCGCCCAGCTGATATAACAAAGCATCAGAAAGAAGAAAATGAACTTAAATAGCAATTTAAGGGACTTAACTGAGACAAGAAGGAATTCATAGTAGTGGGGAATTGTTACGAGTTAAAACGAGTCACTTAGGAAAGAATAAATTTTCTTGTAAAACATAGATTTTAATTTGTCTAGAATATTTAAGTACAATCCTGCCAGAAGGTAAGGGGATGAATTCTCAGGGTCTTGCCTGGTAATTAACAATTTGCTTTAGCAAAAATAGCAAGAAATTCTGTACAATAAATACTATTTACCAAACGTGAGGTATCCTGTATTTTATAAATAGCTAATCTAAAAATGGGGTCCCTGCTTTCACTAAGTATGTACCTTTTAAATACAGGGGGGGAAGGGGGGAGAGACGAAGGAAATGATGTTACAACATTAGTGTTTTGTACCATTTGAAAACAGTGACTACTTAAACAAAACAAATGAATGCTTTATAAGATAAAAGCATTCTAACAGTTTGGTAGGCAGAAAGATCCCAGCTCAACACCAAATAGAGATAAAGTATTCAGGAGGCAAGAACTAAAGAACTAAACCAAATATAGGAACCAAGGTCCTTTGGTGGGCATTGAACTGAGCCATATATGCTGATATCAGTTGGCAGTGCAGGAGTGAATGGAGGAAACAAGTGGGTAAGATTAACGATGGCCAGTTTATTCAGCCGTCCATTTTTCTAGGGACCTATCAATAATCCCTCCCAATCTTTTCAATAAAACCGTGGCAGCTCTCCACAATACTACATTCCAACAACATCAATTCCCTGAGAAATCCATCAATTCTTTTGTTTCCAAGAGATTCTCCTTCCCATTGCCCTCTGGTATCCTGGATGGATCCCTCTCTGTGTGAGCTGCACACTTCTGCTGGAATGAATGTCCTCTTTCATGTATTTACTACAGCTCATCTTTTCTCAATCTAATCTGCTATTCTTGCTTAATCCCCAACTGAGGTAGATCCTATGCACAGAATTTTTCTAAGAAATGATATATAGAAAGTAGTTTTTTAAATCACGTATGTTTAGGGGCGCCTGGGTGGCGCAGTCGGTTAAGCGTCCGACTTCAGCCAGGTCACGATCTCGCGGTCCGTGAGTTCGAGCCCCGCGTCAGGCTCTGGGCTGATGGCTCGGAGCCTGGAGCCTGTTTCCGATTCTGTGTCTCCCTCTCTCTCTGCCCCTCCCCCGTTCATGCTCTGTCTCTCTCTGTCCCAAAAATAAATAAAAAATGTTGAAAAAAAAAAAAATCACGTATGTTTAGAAATGTCTTTATTCTAGCCTCACATTGTTTGAAAGCTTGGCTGCCTATAGAACTATTCATGGAAAATGTTCTCTTCCAAATTTTAAAGAATCATCATGCAGTCTCCAGCGTTGCTACTGAAAAGTCCTATGCCAGTCTGATTGAGATGCATTACATATAAACCACTTTTTTTTTTCCCATTTAAGTTTTTACTTAAATTCCTGTTAGTTAACCTACAGTGTAGTATCAGTTTCAAGTTTACAATATAGTGATTTAACACTTCCATACAACACCTGGTGCAACCCATTTTTCCAAGAAATCTAGATCCTTCTCTATTTTTGACACTTGGACATGTTAAACTGCCTTGGAGTGAGTCTTTTCTCAACCATGTTGCTGAGAGCATCATGAGTTCTTTCATTCTAGGAGCTTATACCCTCCACCCTACTAAAAAAGTCTTCTCTTATTTCTCTGATATTTACCAACACCCAATTCTTTGTTCCTTTTTCTCTGTCTTTTTGTTCTACCATCTAGATTATGCCAATTTTTCTTTTTCTTCTTTATTTTAGAGAGAACATGCAAGCGGGGGAGAGAGGGGAGAGAGAGAGAAAGAGGGAGGGAGAATCTTAAGCAGTTTACACACATAGCACCAAGTCTGATGTGGGGGTCAATCCCATGCCCCTGGGATCATGACCTCTACCTGAGCCAAAATCAAGAGTTGGGTCCTAGACTGATTGAGCCACCTAGGTGCCCCATACCAATTTTTTCTTTTAACACCTCAACTATTTTATTTTTAATTTCAAAGAACTTTCTTCCTTGTCTTTTTTTAATATCATACTGTTTGAGAAGTACAATGTTTTCTCTTAGCTCTTTGATGTATGATGTATGTACGTATTTTATGAATTGGAATTCTCCAATTCACTGCATAGACTCTGTTTTCACTGAATTTCTCTTTTTTTTTTTGTCTTTTTGCCTCATGTTGACATTTTTACCCAAATTTCATAGAGTAAGAAATTTAAAAACTAATATAGAACTCTGTGTATGGGCTGGGATCATGATTTCATGGGCTTCCCTTTAAGTTAATAGGGTTTCAAACCAGATTTTTTAAGGAGGTCCTCAAATGTTTGATTCTGGCAATGACACGGATTCCATTATAGGAGTTAGACCAAGTAAAGTGATGGCGATCATTCTCATCATTAGATATACAGATACTTGCGTAAGACCCCTTTTTCCAGAAAAGAAGCTCATCCTTTCTCTGCTTTGCCTGGGATTCCCCATTCAAAATCCCTTCCAGGTCAGCTTGTCTCAACATAGACTTAATTTCTCCTTGAAAGCTAGGAAAGCAGTAGCTGCCTGGCTGTCAGAGGTGGGAGAAGGCATCTGATATTTCTAATTGCTTCTTTTTACAAAAATAAACCAATGCTTTTGGTATTGTCTCCCCCAGATTTTGCCTTTCACAGAGAACCCAGTACTTCTACTGTCTTAGAACCTGAGGGACTTTTCAAGGTCCAGTGGGTATAAAATTAACTCCTCTTGGGTATCCTTCTCTACAGGTACCTGGGTTTCCACGTCTGCTCTGCCCAATCATTCATTACATATCCATCTGCTTTCCACCTGAAGTTTGATGTCATCTCTCAGCTGCTGTTGTCTTTGCTCTTGTTTGTCCCTGTAGCCTTTTACCCTTCTTATCCCTTTCTGATATTTTACCTGGGTTTCAGGAGGCAGCACATGCTTTCAATGCACCAAATTTAACCAGACTTCAACTCTGTTTGCTCAACTGTAAAATGAAGAGAGATGATGTCTACAGACTTTCAGATGCCAAAATATAAATCTCAGAGGTAAGAGAACTTTATATGTATGGAAAGCCTGAGTAGTAGTTACAGATGGAAACTGACAGAGGTGGGGGTGGGAAACCTACAGAAACGATCACAGGTGTCCTACTACTCTAAGAAAGGAGTAGCCAAAGTCAAAGAAGTTTGACCTCCAGGAACGTAAGGTACTCACACAGAGGCAAAGTGCCAGCAGGGAGAAAGCAAGGGGAAAGATTCAAAGAAAGCCAAGAAGACAACACTGAATGCATTAGCATTTACAGTGTTCTGTCTAGCCCAGATTCAAGGACAAGGGGAGATCTAGGAGCAGAGGAAACACATGATCTGACTAAAGAAAATAATATAAATGAAGAGGTCAGGCGCAGAAGTGGTTTGCAGAAATAGTTGCGGCAGGGAACTGGGACTCTGAGAAAAAAAAAAACATAAAAACAAACAAAACTAAAGGAAACATCAATAAAGATCAGGAACAATCAATTCTAACCAGGTTAAAGCCCAGAGGTTACAGAGGTGGCCATTCAATTTTTAAGAGAAAGTGAAAGGATATTTTTTATTCCAGAATCTAAACAGCTAGTGAGAAGTAGATTTGACAATACTCCAAGGGTCTGCATTGGAAGAGTTCCATGTACTTATTTTAATTTTATTTTCTTTTATTTTACATTATGAAGCATGCTCAATTTTGAAAACTCTAGCTGGAAGCATAAAATATTTCATGTAGTCCATTTCTTTGGCAATGCAAATAATTAACAAAACTCTGGAGAGGCAGCATTGTGTCATAAAATAGTTATTGCTGCAGATTTGGGACCATTTTATTTCCTGATACCTTCATTTGAGCACACAACTACTATTTCTCACTGCCTACTATGCGCCAGGTACTAGAGATTAAAATATTAACAGAAAAAATTCCAAAGAACTCACCTTAACTTTCATAGTAAGAGGCAAAAAAAAAAACAATACACCCCACAACAGTAAGGTATTCCATGAAATGAGTAGTTAATTTCAAGGAAACCTACAACTTGGAATATAACATTTCTTGTACCTAAAAATCAGCTATTGCCATCAAAATCCTTATAGCACAGCTATAGTAGGTTCTTTATAAGGATGCATTTTTCAGGAATCCTTTGCAAACATTTTCAAAATGCATACAATGGACACTCATGCATTTGAAAAGAGCCATGATTTTAGCAGATCCAACACAGACACAAGTTTATACAATAGCAAACTGAAAAAAAGAGAAACAGGTGGAGAAAAACAAACTCAAGAGATAAAACTATGTATCAAATCAAAAAGCTCTGAGCTTCAAAAATGGATGATCTGGCAATTGCAAACAGACAGAATGACTTTTTAATTAGTGCTTTAGCTCTGATACAGAAAGTGACCAGCACCTAGCCTAGTGAATACCCAGATCCAATATTTGTTGGGTGAATAAATTAATTAAATACCTATGCGGTAGAAATCTGTGTGGACCACTATGGGATAAAGAAACACATTAAGTAATACTACAAATCCATAAACATAAAAGATCACAGGGGCTTTCATAGCCAGTTTTCTCTAATTTATTACCATGACCTGGTGGCCAACATTATTTATAGTTGCTTCATCTGTAGTTATGCTTAACTAACTATATAAATAATATATGTGTTCCATAGTGTGAGTTCCCTTCTTTTGATAAATTCTCTTGTCATTTTTATAAATATCCAAGTTAAAAATACTGTTTCAGTTAATGTTAAGAGGGGCCATTTAAATGGGTAGGGTTGCAGGAATTTGCAGTCAGGACTAGAAATTTTGATTCAATTTGATTGTGATGGAGTCTAGAAATGTGTCCTTTACAAGAAAGGAAGCCTGAGGAGCAAATCTTCAGGATAATGCCGTATAACAGAGGCAATCCATTCCAGTGACCCTCCTTTTACAAACTCCCCAAAATTTTTGGTCAACACTGGCTCGGCCAGAATACAAATAAAATGATTTCAAGAATGAATTTACTTTTGAGTTATGTGTATATGAACACAGAGGTACAATTAGTAGACAGGTCAAATACCAGCCAGTAAGATCTGATTGCTGGTTGAATCAGAGCAGCATTTAATCTTAAGGGTGCAAAAGGAATTTAGCATCACTCGTCCATAGGTCATGTGATGTCCTCCCTGCCTCTTTGTAGAGAGAGGGTTGAGGCACTCCTGGTGAGAAGGCACACAAGGAAATAGGAGGTAATAGTTCCAGCATAGGCTTTGACACCCATGTGTTTCCAGTCTTGCCCTTCTGCCCAATGAAACCTCATTTTTCTTCTCCACCAATAAGGTATAGTGTGAGTTAAATGAGTATGTATGTAAAATATTTAGCAGAGGGCTAATACCAGGGTAGCTGAAAGTATTTCATCTACTATGTACTTTTATTAGTAGTAGCAGCAGTATGGTTTCTTCTCTAAGTCACATGGCAATTAATTTGTGAGAAAGAGGAAAACAAGGCCAGTCTGTAAACTCCTATTAGCCAAGCAGCATCAGCATAGAATGTGAAGGCAAATGGGCCTTCCTGAAATCAAATCATTAAAGAGACAAATGAACAAAGGGCCAAAAAATAGATTAGATTGGGTGATGAAGACTTAGCTTTTTTTTTTTTTTTTTTTTTGCTAAGAGATAAATATAATGCTGATATAGCCAAACGGTGTCAAGAACCCTGCTAATCTTACTTTAGAAATCCCACAGAGTGCAGCCCAGTAGGGGGGCAAAAGTACCAGTTTATCAAAATAACCCAAACTACTGCATTCCCATAATATGACACCTCACTGCTGACCCAATCCCTACAAATATTAAATCAGGCTTCATTCATTCACTGATTTTTTCCCCTAAAATCTTGCCTATCTGCAATTCCCAAGCATTCTGCTGTTAACCGGGGATACAGTGAAGAAACACATCTCTGCTTTCCTGGGAGTCTAATTCTAGCAAGCAATTACACATGGTTATCAAAATATTGCAAATTACAACAAGTAGAAACAGAAGTATCTAGGATGGTGAGAAAAGATACTAATGGCTGGAGGTGCAGAGTGAGGATGAACAAAGAAGTCCTCCCCGAGAAAATGTTTTTGGAGTTCAGAACTCAGTAAGGAGAACTTACCAGATACATTAAGAATAAGGGGAAGAGAGCATTCCATGACAAGGTCCATAGGCTGGAAATGTCAAGGACAAAAGAAAGCCCTAGTGGTTGGACTATAATGAGGGAGAAGGAAAGTGATCATGAGTTGTGGTCTAGGTAAGCTAGAGTTTGGAATGGGGCCACACAGTTCATATTACACCATTTGGATTTTATTCCAAAAGCAAAACAAAGCCATTAAGTGATACTGACAGGTGTATGTGTTGTGTGGTGGTGGTGGTTACAATCTTATTAACCTTCTGGAATAAAATCACTAACTGCTGTAGGGTGATGAACAGGAGGAGTGCACTAGAAGAAGCAGCAAGACAAGCTGGAAGCTTCCTGAATTAGTTCAGATGAGACATCATTGTTTAAACCTAAGTAGAAGGGTAGAGATCAATATAAATAGATTCAAGATAAATACCAGCGATAGAATGAATAAAATTTTTTGTTGAGCTGTATCAGGAAAGCTAGGAACAAGGAATCATCAAGAATACTTCCTTTAAGTTTGGTTTCATCAGGTAAATTGTGTTGATGTTCACTGACAAGTAAAAGACTGGGAAAAATTTTTTGTGGGGAGATAGTAATCAAACACTATTTTGGACCCATAAAATTTTAAGTGCCTATAAATGGAAGTATCAAATTAAAAGTGATATATGGGAGTGTGGATCTCAGGGGAAAGCTCTAAGGGTTAGAGTTATACAATTAAGGTTCATGATGGTGTAGATAGTATTTAAAGCCATGTGAATGGTTTAAATCTGCTAGTGAGCAAAAGTAGGGAGGACAAAGAAACCAAGAGAGACTGGGGGCAAGACAGTCTTTAGAGGATGTGCAGAGGAGGAATAGCCATGAAAGAAAGGGACCAGAAATGGTCTGTGCAGGCAAAAAAAAAAAAAAAAATTAAAATATATATATATATATATATATATATATATACATACATACACACCTGTATATACACATATATATACACACACATATATATACATATATATACACATGCATGTGTGCACACACACACACACACACACACACACACACACACACAACAAAACAAACAAAACCTCACAAAATACCAGAAGAGAGTAGCATTCATTTTGTGACTATGGATCTTCCCTGAGACTTTCCATAGCTTTTTTTTGCTCTTTCAAGTTCTTTACTTCCATTCTCACTATTTCAAATATAGTCTGTTAGATGGAAAAAGTATGAATTTTAATTGAGTTTTAAGACTGCACTAGAAAAAGGCACTTAACTACTGGGCCTCCTTTTCACTGTGACTGTCTTTTAGCAGTCTACTTAAATTCTCTGCAGTCCAGGTCTTCATCTATAAATGAAGGGGAAAAAAAATGGTTGGCTGTGAGGATCAAAGTGGAAAATATATGAAAACCACTTAAGGCAGTGCTTGGAATATGACAAGCACTCAGTAAATAATATTGTTATGTGAATTTCTATTATTTCTCGAAGTATCTCTCCTGCACTCCTTACCATAACTAATCTGAATTTGTCACAGAAAAAAAAAACTGATGTGATCACAAGATAAAATTATCTGCTGAAATAAAGAAGCAAGAAGTGCACATGAGAGAGGTATACATAAAGGTCATGTCAAAGAATATGGAGGGGCACTTACTTATGGCCTCGTGCATAAACCTATTTAAATATTTCCAAAACAAAATAAAGGGGAAAAAACGGTAGGAGGAGGAAATATACCAACTTTTCAGGGGAATTGGAACTAGGTCTCAAAAAACTTAGAAAACTTTTCTCTGATTTGTTCTGCAATAAATAACAAGCTAAGTATGAATTTTCAAAATATATACAAATTCTACTTTTGAAACTCTAGGTAGAAAAAAATGTTTAAGGTATAGTATAAATCAGTGGTAATCTAAGTCCAGCAAGACTGAAGATGGTACTCAAGGAATAGGACCCTTAGTGGCACAAAAGAATTTATCACAAAATTTCAAGTCTTTCTTAAAGGAAGATTTTGGCAACAGTTACCAGTGCAATTCTATTTTAAAAAAAAAAAAATAGCTCAATGACACAGGGCCTATTGATTATTGTGTTTAAGAAAGAGCAGGGCAGGACTTCAGAAATTGAAAGCTCTTAACACTATTGAATTCAGACCATAAAATATTTGTGGTGTTTTATTGCAGTGTAAATGGTTATATCCACCAGAAAAAAATATGTGGTATCCAAATCTGTGCAATAAAAAGAAAATGGCTAAATGTCTACTCTCTTCCATAGAATTAGAACTCATTAAAAGGGTAAGATGGTCCATTACCTACAACTCTACATTAGGAAAATGCTTCTAACTAAAGCCAACATCCTGTACATTCAGTGATAATATACATAAATGGATAGCCATTCAAATGTGTCAGAAATATGAGAATAATATACAGCAATGTAATCAGTAATCTAATAGATAGGGATGGAATTAGCAGGAAATAAATATCAGCATGCCTGTGGCATATACAAATGCATGGATGTAGGCTTTAACAGTACACACTGGCAACAAAGATGAGCCTACGTCTGATGCTGCGTCATCTTTACGTGATTACAGAATGCCACGGAAAAAGACATCAAAACATTCAAATCCGTGATAGGAATTTGGTTGCCACTATCCTCTCTGCATTGTAGAAACTTTCAATACTTTCCGTTGCTTATTCCAAGGTGGATTCATAACCATTAGTCACGTTTTTAAATGCCCATAAGAATACCAAGGATCATCCCTGGCCTATAGCATAAGTTCTAATGTTTTCTTACAGTCAAAAATACCTGGGAAATTATAGTATCCTCTCTACATCTCTGAATGAGACAGACAAGCCTCAGAGGTCTTTTCAAACTTGGAACTTTATCAATTGAGTTAAGGAGCCCCAAACATAGATTCCAGGACAGGACGCAAGGGAACACTAGCAGGCCCCAGGTTCCTACAACACACCTGAACCCAGAGAAGAAAATTTAACAATAAAGCCTCTCAGCCCACATCACTTCTAAGGCAAACAACTAGAATCTATTTGACAGATGGTTATCAGACATTTTATGCACATTATACGTTTTGCTTGAGAAACACAGTGAACAGTTGTTGTCTATAGCTTAGTTCTAGTTTTAGGAAGTAAATGGACACAATGACATAAATGGACACCAAGTAAATGGACACCATTCTCAATGCAATGTGAAATGTTCCATGATCTAGGTGGTCAGGGAGTGCCTTGGGTGCACAGAGGAAAAGTCCTAAACCCAGTTTTGAGGGTAAGAGAAGGATTTTCTTGTGCAAAAAATTACCTAGGTTAGAAACAAAATGTTAAGGAGTGAAGCAGACAATCTTGAAGCAAAGAAAAGAGTATTCCAGGCAGAGACAATAGCATGTGCAAAGACCCAGAAGTGAGGAAGAGTAAGGTATATAAAGAGAACTGTAATTAGTTCAGTATCGCTTAGGCCTAGCCTCAGAGGGGAGCTCAAGTAACCTGAACACTATGAGGAGTCGTGAAGAATCTCAGAATTCAAGTGAGAAATAATGATTTTATAAATATAAATACACATACACATGTGTACCTATTCTGAAAATATGCCTTCTGCTTCCAAATATCTATCGCTTCCCAATATTTTGAAGTTGTCATATAAACTCGAAATATCATGACCTAGAGGCAAGCATGGTATTAGGCTGAAAGACAAAGTATTTTTAAGTTCAATTTATTAAGCCATGCCTAAGACTGTTCCATCAAGTAAATGATTTTAAAATCTTTTTTGGATACCCATACCAACTATTAAGTATCATATATGTTTTGAGCCTATTTTTAGGGTTTATGACATTCAATTTAGTAGGTTTACTGACCATTTGATATGGCACAGTTGCAGCATAGGAGAGGAAGGATACCTGTAAACATGAGGAAGTTTGAATGGTTTACCCTTGTTCACAACAGTGTAGACAATGGTTAGAATTAGAGTCATAGGTGACAGGTTCAAAAGACAGACACAAAAAGTATACCCTGAAGATTCAAAGGAGGGGTATATCTCATGGAACTTAGCAAAGATTCATGAAAGAAAGAACATTAGAAATGAACCAAAAAGGTGCACCTGGGTGGCTCAGTCAGTTGAGTGTGTGACTTTGGCTCAGGTCATGATCTCACAGTCTGTGAGTTCGAGCCCCGCGTTGGGCTCTGTGCTGACAGAGCGGAGCCTGGAGCCTGTTTAGGATTCTGTGTCTCCCTCTCTTCTGTCCCTCCCCAACTCATGCTCTGTCTCTCGCCCTGTCTCAAAAATAAATAAACATTAAAAAAAAATGAAATGAACCAAAGGAAGAACAGATTTCGGCAGTTTTAAAAGTTATTTAACTTGTAGGGTGACCAACTAACTGTCCGTGTTTCATGTTTTATTTATTTTTGTCTTTACATCAGAAATTCTTAAAGTTGTTAGTATAGTAGTATGTACCATGAAGCTCCTAGATGAAGTCATAGCTTGAATCGGTCATGAAATCATAGACGCTTTCTCTCTTTCCTAATAATTTATGAAGCTACCATTTGGTAAATTTGCTTTAGAGCTTTGTGTCTTAAAGTAAGGTTCATAGTCCAAATGCTTGCATCGTGAGTGCTAGTTAGAAATTCAGAATCATAGGTCTAATCCAACACATACTAAATTATTAAACTTTCAAAAGGTCTAGAGGAGGAGTCAGCAAGTTTTTTATACAGAGCACCAGTATTTGGTGGCTTTGCAGGCCACACAATCTCTGTTCCAACTACTCAGTTCTGTCATTTTAGCATGAAAGCAGCAAAGACAATATGTAAATAAGTGGAACTGGCTAGGTTACAATAAAATTTTATTAATAGAAACAGGTGTAAGCACAGATTTGGCCCTAGGTAATTTGGCAACCCTGTGTTTAAAGCACAGGATATGTGCAATTGCAAAATAAGGGACAGAAATGACAAATCTATGAGTAATCTATTAAAGAAGCCATAGGAAGCCGGAGCATGACCAATATCTCTCATGTTGAAGCAGTTAGGAGAGAAAGATGCTAGAAATGGGGTGCCAACTTGAAGACCGTTGTAGTCACATGGGTGTCAAGGATCACAGTTCTAAATAAGAGTCATGGCAGTGACAGTGTAAAGATGTAAATAGACAAGAAATACTACAGTCAAATATGATTGGATATAGAGTTAATTCAAAGTTTTTGCATGCAAGAGGTCAAAGTTATTTTTTAGCATGCGAAAATAGGAGTGCCACTCCCAAGGACAAATGATAGTACTATAGGGAGTAAATGATGTTTTATGTATTGACTATAATTTGCTGATATACCATCTAAGGAAAGATGTCTGAGAGGTAGTTTGAAAGCCTAGTCAAGAAACATGTCAAATAGAGCTGGAGGGGTATGTGGGTGGCTCAGTCAGTTAACCCTCCAACTTCAGTTCAGGTCATGATCTCGTGGTTCATGGGTTCCAGCCCCACACTGGGCTCTGTGCTGAGAGCTCAGAGCCTGGAGCCTGCTTTGGATTCTGTGTCTCCCTCTCTCTCTCTGCCTTCTCCCCCACTCATTCTCTCTTTCTCAAAAATAAACAAACATTAAAAAAATTTAAATAGAGCTGGAAGTTATTCACGTAAAAAAAGAAAATGTCTACTGAACAAGACAAGATCTACAAAAGAGCTTGGGGCCAGGGGAAGGGAGGGTAAAGGACACTTAAATAAGGAACCTTAGGAAAGGCCTACATTTAGAAGATGACCAAGAAGGCAGACAAGTAGATGTGGCTCAGGAGGAGTACACAAGCCACCAGAGAAGCTAAATTCAAGAACAGGATAAATAAATATAGAAGATAATGTAAAATCCTAAGGTTCTTACGTACATTTAAAATACTGAAAAATAAGTGTTATCATGGTTTTCCTATATATTGCTATAGGAGTAAACTTTCTAACACGATATCCCAAAGCAAGGGCCAGAAAACAATGCCTTTATTTTTCCGGAAAAACAAAAAGCCATCACTCTCATGGACTCACAATGCACTGACTTTACTAAATCCTTGCCATTCATTGTCTATTTCCTCTTATTTTACCAACACAATTCAGATTGTTGAAAGGGGGAAAAGTGGAGCAAGGACTAGAGATAGTATACTGGGATGGGATACTGGCAGGAACAGCTTAGATCAATTTAGGAACAAGCTATAAACATTGCTGAGTAACTTCTAGGAACCCCTTCCTACCTCTAGGACCAACATGTTTCCCCTCGGCAACAGGATCTGCGAATTCAAAAGAACCGGAATAAAGATGATCTTTGCTGTATTTTCAATTTCAGTTTATAATGAAAATGTTCATTTTAATCAGTTGAGATAACAAACATCAATTTATAAATGACACAGTCATTTTTTTTCGTTAAATACTTCTATTTCTTTCTTAGACATAACAGATTGTACATATTAACTAGTAAGCTGTGGCTAATCAATACTAAGTTACTCAAGTCTTTGCTTGGGATTTTCAATAGGATATCATTAATAGCTGAATTCACCTTTACTTTTTACATTAAGATATTATATCTAGTTGACGACTGTATCTTAACTTTACCATATCAACAGCAAAGGGAGTATAGTAATAACAGCTAACGTTAATTAAGAGCTCATAATGTGGTAGCAGTTCTTAGAAGTGCTCTATGAATATTAACTCATTTAAACCTTATTAGTTTTGCAGACAGCAATTATTATCTGGAAGGAATCTTAAAAATCTCCCAAACTCTCACTCACTCAATTTTTGTTTTCCATGCTGTAACTGGCACTGTTAAGTAGATTCAGCCCAAGTAGTTTGAGATCAGAGGCACGGCATTTGCTCAAGGGGTCTGACCAGCAATCTAAACGTCCTGTTGTATAGATGTTGATCAACTCAAGTCCACGAAGCACATGTGTATTTAGCCAGATCAGCTTAAGAAGTAATCGGTTCGTTCAACTAGTCTAGCTTGATTCAGGGGCAGCACCTGCACTTTTTGCATGTATGGAAAGATACCCAGAAATAGCCAAGTCAATGGTAGTGAATGCATAGAATTGAGGGGTTTGTTTTTCTTACGTGTGCTCAGTTAACTGTATTAATAAGTGAGAATAAGCTTTAGAAATCTGTACAATGGAAAGTTACTCTGAGAAGTAGAGCTGAGATTAACAAAGATGGCTACCACTGCTTGTGGATGGAATTTTAAAAAACTATTAGCGAAGCATGCATCATTACTTTAAAATAATTGAAAAGATTTATTCTGTTTGCACTTTATGTAACTAGTCCCTATCAAACCCTTTTTGGGGTTTTTCTTGCTAAGATCATAGAGTGAGCTTTTCTGCCTCTGTTCCTGCATCAAATAGTGCACACACCACAGACACTGGATTCCTTTGCTTCCTTTTGCACATACATCAGAACCCGTAGTTGACAGAAACAGACTTTTGAAAAACATCACTGGTCCCAAAATAAAACGCAGGTGATTTCTGCCCTATATGATCCATTACATCTGTGATCTATAATTTCCCAGGTGCCAGTAACTGCATAGAGAAAAATAAAAACATTAAATGATGCCTTTCAGACTTAATTAATTCATAGTGGCAAGTAAAAAATATCTGGTTAAAGATCACTTTCAATTTATATAGAACTTTGCTTTTCAACCATATTAAAGACACAAAAACAAAAACAAATGGCCTATGTATAATAAATGCAGTTTTGATCCTCCTAGATACTCAACTGTCAGGCAAATTCAATTTGCTCCATAAATCATGACACAGTATGTAATACATATAATTTCTTGTTTTCTTTAAAGATTAAAAGCCAGGAAGCCAGCATCAAAATGCTGGGTGCTACACTAGGGGTATTTGCATATATTAGTTCACTTAATGCTCACATAAACCTTTGAAGGTTGGCATTATAATCCCTAATTTACAAATGAGGAGAGCGCGTTTCAAAGAAGTGAAATAACGTGCTCAAAAACCATCAGGTTGGAAAACTGCATAGAGAGAATTTGACCCTCCATCTTCTGGTTTCATCTTTCTCTTTTGCCACTCTTCCTGTAGGAAACCACGCTCTCTGTCCTGTCCTTGAGCATGTCAGGAAAAGGTGGAAGAGGGGACAGTGGCAACAGGTTAGACAGAAGTAGAGAGGAGAAAGAGGTGAAAGGGGGAATTGTGCCCTTGAACAAACAATGGCTTCATTTTCCATTTTCTGCACTATTTAAAAACAAACTCATCTCACTGGTTTCATGGGCAAAATTTAGTTTGGATGGTTACAAAAATGTTTCTGTGGGGACTGAGTGGGACAGCTGCTTTAATTCCAGACTCTTTCCTACTGCATCTACTTGGTGGCAGAGATTAGAGAAAAGTTAAGTATACAGCAGTCACTGACTCCAAATTAAGTGGTAATGAATGCAGATTTCCATGAAGATGCCACGAGTTAGTAATTACAGTTTTATTGCAATTTGAAATGGTGAAATAAACTCAGTCTCCACTGTCCCATACATGTAATTGATGAGTTAATTTGTCTCCAGCACTCTCGCTGTTCTAATATTTCTCCATCGATGCCATGAAAATTAATAGGATGCAAAATGTATAAAATTACACCCACTAAAAAAAACCATTGTGCAGTACCAGAGCGGCATATTTATTTCATCTGTGGATGGTACAGGGTCACCATCTTTTTCTTCCCCTTTCCTAGTGACATTTTCAGATTTGACATTCTGTGACATTTTCAGTTTAATATTGCTAATACCCTGGCTGCAGAATTAAAAGTACACCCCTAGGAAGGGTTGAATGCAACACATCATCAGAGTATAACTGTTTTCCCCCCTCTAACAAATGTTTATATGTCAACAACATACACATTAAGAAGCACAGAACAATTCTCCTCGATTTTTGTCTATGCAGGGGGGTCAGGGAGACTAGTTTGCCAGTTCTGGGTTCCCAGGGGTTGACGCTTCATTGGAATCTTGATGTGCAATGAACCAACGTGAGATCCTACCTGCATGTTACCCAGGGACTATATGATAAATGTCTGAAGTAGAGATTGAATGAAAGGTGCTCGACATACAGCAGGTGAGACATCCTTACCTAAGAACAGCTGAAGAAAGGTCTCTAGTATTATGATTCAGGAGCCACAGGAGTCCCGACACTATATATCTCTAACTGATGAATAAGTCACAATGTTAATTGAATGTTGATGCTCACTGACATTTATATAGGGTTCTGTTTGATGAATGAAAGGTTAGATTCATTTTTTTTAAGTATAGTTGATAAGCTCCACCTGACTGTCCCTTGGCAATACCTGTGGATTCCCATTACGTTCCAAACATGCTACTCATCTCCTCTCTAGCCCAGTCACTGCTTACTTCCCTTTGTTCATTAGCAGTGCAATTTTTCACTGGGAGGGCAATATCCTTACAAGATTCAGCCATTACTATCGAGTAAAAGAAATATGGGCAATATCTGACTATGGCATTTTGTTCTGTTTATCGTCCTCCAAAGCCAAGTAAGATACTCCTCTTCAACTGACCCAGTCTTCCTTTTCCTCCACTATCACTAGCCCATGATCTGTTTCAAGAGATGAACCCCACCACGCCAACCTCTAAATATGAATATTTAATGTTTGAACTTAGATGGAGACGAAGGACCCAGGGTGAACACAGAGGATAACTGAATCTTCCAGATCAAGTGCCAAATGACAGCTTGTTTTGTTTTGTCCTTTTTTCAGCTTTACTGAGGTAGAATTGACAAAATCATAAATATTAGAAGTATACCACATGATGATTTGATATATGCATGCCTTGTGAAATTATCACAATCAAGCTAGATAATACAGGCATTACCTCACATAGTAGTGTGTGTGTGTGTGTGTGTGTGTGTGTGTGTGTGTGTGTGGTGAGAATGCTTAAGATCCACAGTCTTAGAAAATTTCAAATATATAATACAGTATTAATAACTGTAGTCACCATGCTATACATTAGAGCCACAGAATTTATTTGCCTTATAACTGAAAGTTTGCATCCTTTAACCAACTTGGGAAATAAGAGCTTGTACCTAATCTACTCTGACTTTCACTCTAGGCATCCCTGGCTTGCCTGAGTGGCTCTGCTTTTGTGTTTTCAAACCACACCTTGGTGCAGACATAGGTCCTCTCAGGTAAAGTCAACCTATGCCAAATGCTAAGCACTATGTCACAGAACTTCTGAGAGGCAAACAGTACCACAGAAAGACTGCAGCCCTGGAGGACTAGAGCCTGTTGTTGAATTCATTCTGCTGAAGTTTCACATTATGAGAGTCATATAAACAACGTAGTGACCTTTCAGTCTGCTAGAGAACATGCCCTATTGGTCTTGATGTTGTAACCAAGGATTTGTGGAGAAGGGCTGCTCAGGGACAGATGAGAGTATGCGGCTACTTGCCACTGTTGGTCATCTTATGTTTAGCATTACAAATAGAAGTTTTTAATAAGTAGTATCAGAATTAATAGTTTTTAATAAATATAAAAGGTTTGAAAAGTTCTCATTTCCTACACCATTTTTCCCAGCATCCAAAAGTAAATGACAGCTGGATTTTTCCTCCTCACTTTTCCTAGGTGCTCTGATATGCAAGAGTCAACTGGTAGATTTGTATGTAAAAGTTAGAAGAACCATTAGGCTATAATATCCTTCTCCTTTTTGTCCCACATTGTGACACAGAGGTGGCTGCTATGTAGACTTACCTCAATTTACACTACAGTCATATTATTACAATACGCTTGTGGGCTCATATGAAGGAAATGCATATTTATTAAACATAAGCACCATATTGCCATTGATACAGTGGGTATAAGAATTAACAGTTACCTAAGCCAGGGAAGGATGTTCTATCAAGTTAGTAAACTGTGGACATTTTTTCATGACCTGTTTTAAACACAAAAACGTGTTCTTTTTGTTTACATTACAGAGAAAAGCTATAAGAAAGAAAGTAACTTTTGTTGAAATAGATTAGGTAGACATGACACCTAGAGTATATATTGGGCAAATAAATGAGAGGAATGTTATGGAGTGTCTTCTATACAACAAAGGGCTATGTTTGGCCCTCTTACGTACATTATGCACTGAAATTACATGTTTGTTTTTCTTTAAGCACCTTGATACACTGAAGACAGTGAGATATTTGCAGCAGACAAATATATAGGAGCTTTGTAAACCTAAAAGACATGTATTTGTAGCTTTCAATAATACATACATAAATGCACACATAGGTGTTTTATAAACTTACTATACACACACACACACACACACACATACATACACACATACATATGATAGGATGTCTTAAATACTAAAATTAAGTTGGCATGGACATGTGGGTTTCCAGGACGTCCGCTTCCAAGCATTTTCCTTACTCTTCTTTTAGGTCATCTGGCTCTAGTTGGGCATTTTGTATATTTCAAAGGGTTTATTATTATGAGGCACTGGGGAATAATAGATGCATAAAATGCATCACCCTGAGAAACTTAATTTAGAGGGAATACCAAAGTAGGACAATTTACAGTGTGTATACAGAGTCATAAACACAAAATTAAGGAAACTAAGGAAGGAATGATTCAGAAGACACATGGTGTGAGGGGATAAGCTTAGGAATCCCCTGGGCTTGCACCAATGGGTTAACAAGGCATAAAGAAATACAAAGTCATAAAAAGCTCACACCTGAGTTTGGATAAACCAGATTGGCACCCCAAGAATAGGAGGATGCAAAGACACCCCGAGAATATGGAGGCACGAAGGTTCTGGGAATAGGGAGGTGCAAAGGCACCCCAAAACAGAAAGGGGGTGCAGAATAGAGAGGGAGAGGCAAAAGCCTAAAATAGGAATGGTGCAAAGGTGCCCAATACATAGGTAAATGTAATAAACAAGATTAGATATTCAGGGTGGAAGCACCCCCAATTTAATACTATAGCAGAAAAGCTGCTTTCACAGGACAAAAGGGCAAGGTTAGGTAAACTGGTGAATTGGACTATGGACTGCTGTGCTGCAGGCAAAGCAGCCCAGAGTGGAGATGGTTAACAAAAGAAAAGGTGTCTTGTTAACCCTCAGGTTATTTCCCCTATCTGCCTTATCCCCTAGGCTAGCTAAGATAAACAGAGGTGCTGCCTCGTGTCTGCTGTTAACAACCATCTACCCATCTGCCCGGTGCCAGGATTTTGTTTTATATTGACCCAAACCCCAAACGCTATCTATCTTCAAAACCCCCTTTTTCCCTCATGTCCTCAAGTTAATGTTAATGTGATGTTCACACCCATCACGTTTGTAAGCCTTCTGATCTGAATAAACATGGGGCAAGGACCTTTATTCAGGGCTCTTGTCTTTTCCCTGGACATTAGCCATCTCTCACTTTAATCCTGCATCCGTCCTTTTGCTGGCCAAAAGAGAACTTTAGACTTAGAGTCTATGACAACATGGCATATGATAACAATGATTAATATTTCTGTAGGTAGAAGTGACGTCAAGAAAAAAGAAAAACAATGGATGCCAAATAGTCTCTAATTGATGAGGTAAGTAACTCCTTTGTAAGCTGTCTCCCCATTTTTTGGAAGTAAGTATCATATAAATCAAAACAAAGGAATAAAATGTAAAGGATGACCACAAACTAAATTTGGCCATGGATTTGGGAAACAGGAGAATACCAAGGTTTTCCTGGAGGCAAGAACAAAAACTCAATGAAGTAGGTAGCAAACACAAACAGGAAGAAATTGGTGTAAGTAAAAGGTGGTAGACAAGTGGTAAAAGAAAGGAAGAACATACACCTAACACAGCACACATTGCAACAATCTTAGTATCTTTGCATTGTCTCCTCTCCTCTCCTCCTGTGCTTTGGAAATAACATAGTTCTAAAATTTATTCTATCAGCAAAATCTCTAATTAAAAAATATATCCCAAAGAGAGAAATATAGGCCAAGAAATTATAGAAGTAATGGAAATAAGTAAATAACTGTGTCTTAGGATTAAAGAGAAATCATCACAAAAAAAAAAAAACCTCCCGCTAGCATACGTTGGTTCAAAAAATAACAAAAATTAGAAAATATTTTCAAATTAATACATTTTAACATTCTACACATTAAAACTTATGGGATGTAAGTAAAATATTTTTAGAAAGAATCTTACAATTTTAAGTGCATATTTTAGAAAAGCTAACTAAAAATCAGCTATGTAAATATCTGAGTAGAAAAATGAGAAAAGGAACATCAAATTAAACCCGAAGACAGTTAAGAGAAAGAAAGGAAACATGAACTAACTAGATAAAACTACATACAATACAAAGGATCAAATAAGATTATTATTATACTAAAATTGGAAAATGTAGATGAAATGGACAAAGTTCAAGCAAAGTACCACTCAGTAGATCAGACATACAACAAAAAAACATGAATATCCCTCTGCTTTCAAAATATATTTAATCCAAAATTAAGAATCACAGGGTGCCTGAGTGGCTCAGTAGGTTAAGTGTTCGACTCTTAGTTTTGGCTCAGGTCATGATCTCACAGTTTGTGGGTTTAAGCCCCACTATGGATTCTGCACTAACAGTGCAGAGCCTGCTTGGGATTTATTCTCTCTCTCACTCTTGCTCTCAAATAAATAAAAATAAACTAAAAAAAAAAAAAAGTAGGAATCACCCCAGAAAACAAAACAAAGTCTCAGCCCAAAATGGCTTTCCTAGTATATTCTACCAAATACCTATGGGGAAAAAATCATGTCAATCTTTCAGAAACTCTACCAGAGAAAAAGAAGGTTAACTTGCCCAAGTGATTTTATGAAAGCAGCATGATTTTGACATAAAAATACAATTAGAAGGAGAAATCTGTAAGCAAGTCTCTCATATACATAAATGCCAAAATGTTCAACATTAAAAATTCAAGCCAATAACATGAACAGCTCAAATGTCATGAACAATTTGTGTTCCAGAAATGTAAAATGGATTAATTTTTCAAAAAAAATCAATCAGTGTCATTTACCACATCAACAGAACGAAGGGAAAAGTAGCATATGATCATCATAACAGAGGCTGCAAAGACCTTTGGTAAGATTCAACATCAATTTCTGACTGAAGAAAAATGTTTACTGGCAAAGATGTGAAGAAATTAGAACCCCTGTGCTCTATAGACAGGAACATAAAAATGGTGCCACCACCATGGAAAACACTACGGTGGTTCCTCAAAAAATTAAAAATAAAATTACCACATGATCCAGCAATCCCACTTCTGGGTATTGATGCAAAAGAACTGAAAGCGGGGTCAGAAACAGATGTTTGTATACCCATGTTCATAGCAGCATTATTCTCAATAGCTAAGAGACAGAAGCAGTAATGTTCAGCCTTAGCAAGGAAGAAAATTCTGACATATGTTACAACATGGGTGAACCTGGAGGACAATGTGCTAAGTGGAATAAACCAGTCACAAAAGGACAAATGCTCCACTTTTATGAGGTCCTAGAGTAGTCAAATTCATGGACACCTGTATTAGAAAGATGGTTACCAGAGGTTTGGGGAAAGGGGGCATGGGGAGTTACTGTTTAATCAGTACAGAGTTTTGGTTTTAAAAGATGAAGGGTTCTACAACGATACCGATAAACTTAACGGTACACCTAACGTAGGTATGATAGTCAATTTTACGTTGTATTTTACAAAATTTTTAAAAGTGTATTTACAGTATTTTACAATAAAAAAATCTGATGAACAAAAAATTTTTCAGCCAACAAAATTCAAGGAATTTGCCTCAATTTGATAAAGGGTATACAAAATACGAGAATTTTATATTTAACAGTGAAGTGTTGAATGTTTCACGAAGAAAAACCAATCAAGGTATTGTCTGAATTGGAAAGGGGAAAAAAAAGTAACTCTTGTTCACATGTAACTTAACTCTGTTTAAAGAAAAACATGCAGGAGGAACTGGGTGACTCAGGCATGGCTCAGGTCATGATCTCACGGTTCATGGGCTCAAGCTCCCGGTTGGGCTCTGCAATGACAGCATGGAGCTTGCTTGGGATTCTTTCTCTCTGCCCCTTCCATGTTCACGCTCTCTCTCTCTCTTGCTCAAAATAAATAAACTATAAAAAAAAAGCATGAAAATTCTACAACTAAATTACTAGCATAAATTACTGTTTATAAAAATGGCATAATACAATGTCAATATATGTAAATGGATTGTATTTCTATGTATCAACATCAAATATTAAAACATAAAAAGGTCATTTATAATAAAATTCAAGTAACTAGGTATTATTCTATAAAAAGATATGTGGTACCTCTACCAGAATTATAAAACATTATTGAAAATTAAGACCTACTAAACAGAACGATGAACCACTGCAAAAATTCAGTACTGCAAAGATATAATATCTCCTGCTAGCCTGTAGATTCGATCCCAAAATCTCTATAGGTTGCATATGTGCATCAAGTTTATATATTGGCAAGTGGATTCTAAAACGTATTTGGAAATACCATTGCCCAGAATACCCAAGATAATCTCTAAAAAGTTACCTACTGCACTAGAAGTTACAACTTCTTTTCGAGCCACAGCATTAAGAAAGTGTAATGGGAAGAGATTTACAAGTGGAAAAAGAAGAGTAGAGAGCAGAAAAACAAATCCATGAAAACACAGCTAACCGCTGGGAATAGTGAAAACTGGTACAACCACTTTGGAAAATGGTTTGATCCCCTCTAATAAAATTGAAGATATACAGACTATCGCCCAGCGGTTTTACACCTGGTTACACATCCCAGAGAAATCTGCACTATTGCGTAAGTACCTCAGGACACGAACAAGAACGTTCGTGGCTGCATTGTTTTTAAGAGTCCAAAACAAGAAATATTACCAACGCTCATCCAACAGTACAAGTGGTTTTCTAAGTGTGGTATAATCCTATTAAAGAACACTACACCTCAATGACAGTAACAGCTACATACTACATCACAATCTCCCAAAGATAACCTATCACAAAATGGGGTAGACATAAAAGAGTACATACTGTATGAATCCATTTAAATTAAGTTTGAAAAATAGGTGAGGGTAAACTCTAGTGTTCAGCAGTGTGTCCTTAGATTATGAAATCATAAGCCAAAGTAAGAAAGCAGTTATTATTGAGGAGGAGACATGAGCTAATGATGGGAGAAAGTTCTGCTATCTTGGCAGTGTTTTATTACTGAGCAATGTTCACGTAAAAGGTGATGGCTTTGTGTCAAACAGGCAGCTATACATTTGTGTAATTAATTTCTCTCTATGTTACTGTAAAATGGGCAAAAAAATAAATGTAGGAAAATATCGGTTATTCAAGTTAAATGAATGTCAAAAGGATGCTTAAAATGTGTCTAAATAATATAGGGGGATGTTGGCTTCTTTTACTAAAACCTTTTGTTAGGTTTTATTACTGATCCTGCTAGCTATTAGAGAGGCTGGGAGACACTAGCAGAAATTTATTGATACCTGAAAAACACTAAAGTCCTAAAATGCCATCAATTTTGCTCCAGGAATGGAGTTAGATTTCACAGTAAATGACTGGGAAGGAAGATTTAAATGTCCGCTGCTGCTTCCTTTTCAACTTCTTAATTATAGACACACCTTCTTATTTCAAGGTCCAAACAGGTAATTTTGACACCTCCTGACTCCTCTTGAGTATGAAGTGACGTTTATCCCTGGAACCAAGTGAGGTTGGGCACCCCTTTCTTGGTTTGCAGAGGAGCTGACAGGTATGAGAGGTGCACAGAGTAGGGAACTTAGCTTACACAGAAGCATAAAAGTTCCACACGTTAGTAACAGGGGATGGGACAAAGCTGTAAGTAGCAGAAAAGTAGTCGGAAATACAGAGCATTACACCATGTATCCACTTTATCACACACCTCCCCTGCCAATGTAAAAAAAAAAAAAAATCTATTATAGAGCACATATCCTGCCCCACTATCCCTCCTCTGGCCTCATCCCTTCTGATACAGCACATGTGAGTCATGCTCTGTTTAGCTCAAGACCAAAGACTTAACGGCACTTATCCTTCACATCACAAATCTGCTAAAATACATGTTCAGAGATCATCATGCTTCTCTCCAGATGACAACAGGCCAAACACTATGCACGAACCCACCGGGCGCCTCCAACACAGATGTGCTGATGCTGTCCTCAGCTATGAAGAGAAATAGGGATGGAAACCATAGCTTTGAGATGATTAAAGTTAATAAAAACAAAAGAAATGTGTTCACGTGTGCAGGTGCTCTGCGATCTGATGTGCGGTATGGTGTGGAGAAAGCACGAGAATGGAAGTTAATCGCAGGTAAGCAATCATGTGGAAGCCAGCGGGTTATGATAACAGAAATCATTTGAGACAAAGTAGAATGACGTGTGACTAAAATTTACAAACCCCTAGGTATACACTGTATTCTGAAACAATAAGAGTAAAGTCAAGTTAAGAATGCCTTCATTTGTTTAACAACCAGCAGTATGTTCCTTTCTTCGTGGCAACCCTATGGAGGGTTAAGCTGATGGGCCAGGCTGAGCAGACAGAGGGTGGCTCACCAACAGCATCTGCTGGGGACTGGAGAAAGCTGTTCTCCCTTAATAGATAACATTTTCCATTTTTATTTCTTCAGGCATGTAAACTCCTCAAGAAATGATGCATTGCATGGAAATTCATCCACAGCTGAGAGTGCAAATAAGAGAAAAAAACAAAATCATAAAAGACATTAAAAGGTACATTTCAGAAAGCAAGTTTACTCAGTTTCTTAGGCAATGAAGCATTCATGTTTTCAATTTTCAAAGAGAGGCAGAAAAAAAAATTTTTTTAAGTGATTCCCAGGGAAAAGATATGCTTAATATGGCTGAGAAAAGTTGGTTATTTTTAATCTTTTCCCCTGAAAAAGGTCGGGGGGAGGGGTGTAGCTGTGGATTTTGGTTATCTCCTGAGACTCAGCATTCTTGCAGTCTATGTTTAGCAAACCTTTCCTAAACTATTGGGAAAGAAAATGCATATACAATAAAGTAGCAGGAAGCGTGTGTTGTATTTAGTATCCTAGAGGTGTGAACACCTTGTCACACTGCAGTACTTCCACTGTCATGAATTGGCCGACAATGGTAAACTGTATTTGGAGAAACCAGTGGCTATGGTTCAAAATTAATTCTCTGAAACCCAGAACATGCTGCTGAAAATGCACACTTTTTTAACGTTTGTATACATTTAGATGTCTGATATGTAATTACAGCATGGTGGTCTCAAGAACACTCAGCTAAGCAATTCCTTTTTCACCAGAGGACTAAGGTTGATGAAATTTCCAGACATTAAAGCATTTTCTCTGCACATACTAACTGATGGATAATGATTTGGAATTCATTGATCTCAGCAAAGCTTAAACATAAAATGAAGAATGGTAAAATATCTCCTTCAATCTTTGGTGGCAATCTTTCATTTCAAGGTACATTGGTGACTTTTCTCCTGACTAAAAGCACTTCTGAAACACACATTTGTGCCTTAAAGAACTAACCAGAAGTCAGTGATCTTCAAACTGGTTTCACTTATATTAGATCTAAATATATAGAAATAGACACCAAGGCAAATGTTCACTGAATGTAGCTTTTACAAAAATTGTGTTTTCTAAAGAAATAATTTTCTAAGAAATACTAGTTTCCTAGTATAACAAAGTGTATTGTTTTTATTAGGTGATTAGTAATATCTTACTTATCAAACTTTGTTGGATCTGATTTCCTTGATTTGTGCACTTAGGTCAACGGAGTTAATGGGGTCCTATATCACGTATGAAAGCAGCATGTAACTAAGTAATAATAATAGCTATTAATGATAGCTTCTGTTTATTGAAAGCTTATTTTGTAGCAGATACTGTGCTAGTATCTCTCTCTCAAAATAAATAAACGTTAAAAAAGAAAAGCTTGCGGCCCCTGGGTGGCTCAGTCGTTTGAGCTTCCGACTTCGGCTCAGGTCATGATCTTACGCTTGTGAGTTCGAGTCCCGCATCGGGTTCTGTGCTCACAGCTCAGAGCCTGGAGCCTGATTTGGATTCTATGTCTCCTCCCCTCTCTCTGCCTCTCCCATGCTCATTCTCTATCTCTCAATAATAAATAAATGTTTAAAAAAAATTTTTTAAGTTTAAATTTCCAAAGTCAGCATAGAGATAGAAAATGGGATTTGAGCCTACATTAGATTTATAGAGGTTTTGTTCTTAAATTATACTTGCTATTGATACTAAGTTAAGAGAATAGAGCTCTCATCAGGGCAAAACCTTGCCTACATCATGAAAAGATTGTGTACTAGGGGTGAGTGGACCCAAGTGCTAATGTGACTAAAGCCAGCATCATGTCAGTCAGACCACTTAAGATCATGGAGAGCAATCTCTGCTTCAGGAGAGGCGGCCAGGAACATTTACAGTGAGGGTATACATCTGTCTTCAATGACTATTTATTTGGGAAAAAAAAAAAAAAGAATGTTTATTCTTCCAATAACTAGAACAAGTGCCAAAGAGGAGAGATTTTACTCAGGGATTTGGTAAATGGTCCCAACAACGTCTGGTCTTGGCAAAGATTATAAAATACTTGGAGCTTCAGTAATACTCTGATTTCTCACTAGACACTTGAGTAAAATCTCAACAGAACTAATTCCAAATTACCAGGGCGATCTGATATCCCTCCTACTCTCAAAGAAGACCGCGGTAGGGAATCAAATGGATATTAGAGATACATGTTTGACCTAATGCTCCATATACTCTGCATCCTCTCCTTTTATAGTGTTTTTCAAAGAAAGACTTCACATGTCCAAATTAACACTATATTATTTCTGTATTTTGTACTTAAAGGCAAGTAAAATAACCCATCTTAGAAAACAAGCCAATTACAAGAGCTGTACAGATTTTGTGTGTGTGTATCGATTATTATCAGACACCTCTTTATAAACAGTATTTAAGTCAGCCAGAACATCTCCTTTCCAACAAATGATGGTTTTAGGTTAAACTTTTTACCAAAAAAATTACAGAAAAGTGTATGATAATAAATAACAGTTCAATGAATAATCACAAAGGAATATATCCATGTAACTAATGCATAGGTCAAGAAATAGTACACCACTAATATTTTGGAGCCACTTCCAAGCCAATTTGTTATTTTCACTCCTCAGATTATTTTTGGTTACTTGTAAAATTTCATATCAGCAGACTCATATACCATGTATTTATTTACTCTGATTTTCTGGCTTAATATTGTGGGATAATTCAATGTGGTGTTGCATGTTGTTCATTTTTATTGCCTTATGTTATTTCACTCCCATGAATATAGCAAAATCCTTATCCATTCTAGTGTTGACTGAATTTGAGTGCTTTCCAATTTGGGGCTTTTACAAATAATGCTGACATAAATGTTATTGTCCATGTCTGTGGTGCACAAGCATACCATTTAAGGTGTATGTACAAGAAAACAAAACTATGGGCCCATGGGATAATTGTTCTTTCGTCTTTAGTAGATAATGACAAACCATTTTTAAATATTCTTGTACCAGTTAATACTCCCCACCAGAATTTCATGAAAGTTCCAGTTGTTTTCTCATTTCACACTGTTGTCTTTTTAATGGAGTTTAAAATTTAGACTCTTTTTAAATGAGCATAGACAAAAACATAAATTTAGTATTTGCAATTTAATGTATGAATTTATAGAGGCCATCACTATGATAAAAAATAAACCCAAGGGCTTAGAAGTATAGATTTGACAGTCTAATGCTGTTTGACCCCTATCCCTGCTGCTTTCCTCTCTTTGTGATGGTCAACACATTTCTTTGTCTTTCTGATCCTCAGTTTCCTTATCTGAAATAGCGAGAGTAATACCTAAAAGGGTTACTATGGATTAAAATAGTCAAGCTTGCCATAGAACCAGGAAAATAGAAACCATTCCAGAAGCTTTCTGATGTTGCTACCTAAGAGCTTTATGATATTGGCTGCAACCACCAAGAAACCATAATATGGCCTTTAACCACCATATCCTCTGTGATTTAAAAACAAAATTGGAATTCAAAATCTTTTTGTCTTCCTGTACTCATGATTTATAAAATCAGAGTCATGTAGAATCTAAAAAGACCTTAACAGACCTTTCCTGTTGTATTTCCTTGTCTTCAAGTAGACAAATGTCACTTAAGACAGGTTTTTATTTCCCTCATAATGCTATGTATAAATGTACCTTTTCCTCCACTAGATTATAACTTTCTTATTCCATCTAGCATGCAGACCTTAAAGAATCTTCCATATAAAAAGCAATCAAGTGTTAATCGAATTCCATTCATTTGTTTATGTCACAAAGCCCCAAAAGTATAAAACAATATGGTTAAGTTTAAAACATGGTTAAGTTTTAAAAGCAGGAGGGGACGACAAACAAGCCCTAAAGTATAACCACTGTATTACATAATTTTGAAGCACAAGGTACAGAATTCTCTGTAAATGCCAGTGAGAAGTATAGAGGTAACAATAACAATCCAAATAGCATTCAAGAACCACAAGATTGCTGAGTCTTTTATAAATCTCTCATAGTTTTCCAAACTCCTTTATTTTCCTAAAAACTTGGAAATTATGTTTTGCCTATGACAAGCCAACATATTCGGGTCTGTTTCAAAATTCTGTACACATGAATTCTAAGCAGCTCAAAACTGGCAGAACACAAGAGTGTCTGATGCATCACTCCTGCTCAATGAATGAAGATCCAAATAATCAAAGGAGAGACTTATGCTTTGCATAGAAGCAGAATGGGGAAGAAATCAACACAAAGAAGTTCCTTTTTCTTCACTTTTATTCCTACCCTTCTCTCTATAATGAATACTTTTTACACAACTACTACATTATTCATGCTTTCAACAAGTAGTAAGCATCTATTCTGTCCAAGGTACTGAGCCAAGTAAGTATTGGAAGGATGGTTCAAATGTCTGTGCAGACAAAAAAAAAAAAAAGGAGGGGGGTAGATAAGACATTTAAATCTAAGACAAAAATATAATGTATGGCAGGTAATCATAGGTTACATGCTATGACAAATCAGAGAGATCACCTTTCACTGAGGGGACAAAGAAAGATTACTTGGAGAAGAAAACATTCATTGTAGGTCAAGAAATTGAGAAAAGCTTTTGCTTTCATACTATCCTCCGTAGCAATGTGGAAGACTCTCAGCTTTTCCATCCCAGTAAGTAAGTCAACATTTTGATTTTCCAGCAGCGATCCTAAGTGATGCTATGATTTGTGTGGGATTTTCATTTGACCCTGATGCCCACTTTCCCAAGAAATGTTTATTTCACTGAATAACTAGGCTTGTGTTTGGTGACTCTGGTCACGCACACTAAATGCACAAATGAGTATTTGGAACAAGACTATATTTGTGGAAAAATTACTTACTTAGCAATTAATGAGCCTATATTCATTGATGCCTGAGGCCCTTGAAAAAAATAACAGGAATAAATTAAGGCAATTTATTTAGAAAATGCAAAATTGTTCACATGGATAGTATTGCTATCTTACCTTTTACAATGAGACTCTCTCAACATACTTCAGAATATAGTGGAAAAGACAATATTTACACAATGAAAACATCATAAAAGACTCAGGAAGAATTATTTTTTAAAAAGCCCACCATCTGACCTAATACTGAAAACCCAGAAGCTGTGATTTGGTATGTATTAAAAAAAAAAGTGTCCTGTGTGTGGTATAATGTAATGAAGAAGGGAATGGAAAGATATGAGAGAATTTGTAGAGAAAGGTTTTCTCTACACAAAATGTATAATATACAGCGGAGAAAAAAGAACATAGAACAAAAATATTTTTTAAAACTTTCTTTTAAGTTTATTTTTATTTTGAGAGACAGTGAGAGACAGAGACAAGAGACAGAGACAGAGACAGAGACAGAGAGAGAGAGAGAGAAACAAGCAGAGAGAGAGGTAGACAAAATCCCAAGCAATCCACGCTGTCAGCACAGAGCCCGACGTGGGTCTAGAACTCACCAGCTGTGAGATCATGGCCTGAGCCAAAATCAAGAGTCAGACACTTAACTGACTGAGCCACCCAGGTGCCCCACCCAGAACAAAAATATTCTTAATAGGGCTGAGTCCATTGCCTCACAAATTCTAGTAATTTTTACATACATTTCAAAAATAAAAATAACAGAATCATTCCTGTTAGCTAATCTAAAATCTAATACATATTTTTTATTCCTTTTAAGGCCAGCGTATTCTTTCCAGAAGTTGTCATGAGGTAGTAAATTATACAATCCAGCTTGTCAGGATTGAGTCATGGCTTTTCATGGTTATGGGGTTGTTTGTTTTGATATGTTAAACAAGAAAAAAAAAAAAAAAAAACCCTTTTTACATCCCAAGTTGAAGTCAAAAGTTGAGGCTGAAGTATCCTCACCAAACTCCAGGTATCAAAATTGATTGCTACAGCAGAGGGGAAAAAGCCCATTCCCAGATATTAGCCAAATATTTTACAGAATACATGTCAAAAAAATATTCATTTCTTTAGAAT
The DNA here is from genome assembly GCF_046562875.1 of Panthera onca. Lineage (NCBI taxonomy): Eukaryota > Metazoa > Chordata > Mammalia > Carnivora > Felidae > Panthera > Panthera onca. Next base: position 48,831,026 of record NC_138351.1, on the reverse strand, counting down.
CACATAATGATTTAATTTCAAGCACTGCATCTATCTGGGCTCTCAGAAACCTGAACACAAATAACTAAAGCTCCAAATATAGAGTAGAAAAAAATCTCTTAAATTTGAAATACTACAAGGAGAGTATTTTAGAGTTCTGGCTCTGATTCAAGAAACCGATTGTTTCAACATGGATTACCAAAAACGCAGATAAGTTTCAAACACAGAAGGGGATCAATACACAAACCCCAAAACTAGAATACTAAAAGCAGAGAATTAAGATAAGAATATTGAACTGACACTAGCTAGACACATTTCTGTTTGTTACTTCCAGATAAGAGTTTTACCAATTTCTAGGACATGCTGGTAAAACATCAGTATCGTACTGTTAACATATTGATATGTGAATTTTAATTCATTTAATATGCATGGATACATGTTTAAAGATACATTCAACAGACAGTGGTTTAGAAAGGTGATATCTTAGGTCCATTTTCAAGACTCTCAAACACTATGTCATTGCAGTAATTATTGGGGGGGGGCGCGGAATGTGATTCATGGGTGTCTGGTTTATTTGCAGGAAAAATGTAAGAATAAGCGTTTTCCACCTATATAGGCAAATACCTTTGCAAGTTCTTAGTCCCATTTGGTTGATGTTGACATATATAAACCTCTATTTTGTTATCAAGTTTCAAATTATTGTGTGTCAACACATGGTTCTCAAAGTCCAAGATTCCTAGAAATTTATCTTCTAGACACAATTACAAGTCTATTGCTCTCTCATTTATGCAAGAGCTTTAGTGTTTCAGGAGTTACAATGCACAGTGATATTTACAGATCTGTATATTTACAAATGTTTAAAGGATGTATTGTTAAAAACCTTCAAGAACAGAGTCCTATGAGGTGGTTAAAGGTGTACGAAATGTAAAATTACACTTGTAGTCAAGATTCTAGTGACTAGAGCTGGCTGACTAGGTGGGCAAAAACCTTTACAGGGGTGTGGCTAACCCGGGCTCATTTTTGAAATATTATTCATTATATTTTACTCAGATCTAAAATAGTCTGGAACATCTTGAACCCAACCACTTAGCAGCCAAAACAAGGAATGTGTGTCATTTCTTCCCTTACTATTCTTTGTGTCTAGAAGTCTGGCACAGATAATTTTCCCCATGCTATGACCTCACAACTCCCTGCAAGACGAGCCTACTTCTGGATAACAATCAGGCAACGCAGTGATACCATAGCTGAAAGACAGCCTATATGCATTAATACACATATTTGAATTTTTAGAACCAGAAACAAATGATATAGTGGAAGCACCAAGGCAAGAAACGTAGACTCTCCAACAGCTGTAGAATTTAATGGTCCATTTGAATTTTCCCCACAAGGTTTTCATCCAAGCTTTTCATTGTGAGGAGATTGAACAAAACAGTTTAGTTAAATTCTATTTAATTTAGAAGTATTAGTTCTAAAATGTGGGCAATATTTATTATATTTGGCTGGCACTACTTGCCTTTTCATGTACAGCTCTTCTTTTCTTTTATTCACTTGATCTGTTAGGAAAAAGAGGATGTTCAGGGGCATGTGTATGTTCCCCTGCATCAAGAACTGATCATGTACTTTTCACTGGTGGCAAAAGAGGGTCCTGGCAGGGCCACTGAGAAGGACAGTGTGTTTGTACCAATCCCCCTCCACTAATGGAGATAGGAAACATGGTTGGCACACGATGGGTTTCCACTCAATTCCAACAATCTGGCTGGTATGGAAATTGTTGATAAGCAATCAATGTACTCTAATTTGGTAATATGCCTGCTGAGACTCCACAGTTATGATCCCTGTTAGGCAATATCTGGTGTCATGAAACACAGGTCTCTAAAAGGTTTCAAAAAAAAAAACAACAACAACTGCCTATTGATTTCTCATTACAAATGCAGACTCAAACATACTTAAAATATGTTTGCCTTATTTTTCTTCCTCGCTGTAACTACAACATCTGTTTTCAAAAACATCCTTTTTCTTTTCAGTAGCATTTGGTTCTGAAGGTGTTATCAAGGAATTCCCTCCAAGCTTATATCCTAGCTGTCAACATCACCCAGAAGACCTGACATCTAGGTGCATGTGAACAGCTGAAATAGCAAGCATCTGGTTTACTGCTCAAGATTCTTTCTCCTAACACCTAAACAAATCAGAACTCCAATAGGTAATTCAAAGGAGCTTTAGGTTGCTCAAAGGAGCAACCATCACAATAGATAGTTTTGACTAATTAGTTTCCATATATCTCCAGTAAGATTCAAGAGGGAAAAAGACACAAAAGTTTAGATCCCCACAATTTTATTTCAATATTTATCCCATCGTTTTTCAAAATTACAAAGGAAATCATATCTGAATTCATTTGTCAAGGCTCAGAAAATTTCTGTGTATCCAGATGTATCTGTGAAAAACTCCAGTCTCTTGTCCGTATGCAGTCTAACTTTCATTTCTATTTGTGAGATAATCAGCCTTACAAAAAGTAGACACATGATGAATTTTTTCCATATTAAACATACAGTCTTATGTTCAGTACAAAGAAAGCTGTTGTCATATTTAAGCAAGAATTAACTAAATCAAAAATCAAAAAAATTTTATTTTAATCCATTACCTAGACTACTTAATTTACAAAATATGATAGAGACTTCTAAGTGTTTATGAACATATTCATGCAAGAAGATATTTGATAGATTCTAGGAAAACCTAGATTTGTCTGATAGTGTTTCCAATTAAACCATCTACAGTATGAAAGAAAACAGCTTGTAAAAAAATGCTTGCTTCAAATGCATAATAATCCAGTTTACCAAGATAAACTGAGTGTCTAAGAACGGTCAGTGCATTTATTCTCTTTCACCTGAAAACACAAATAATTATAGTTTAAGTTTACAATCACACTTATATTAATTTACTTTACCAAAAAAAAAAACAAAAATAAAGACACAGCTGAGTTATTTGTCAATCCTTACAGCATTTCTATGTGATAGGTGGTAAGTAACTATTTACTTTCTAACTGACAAAGAACTTTCAGAAATATATGTACAAAGATGTCCTCAGAGTATGGTTGAAGATTAAAATTTCCCTTAGATGAATACAATTACAGGGTGTTGTGAAGAATAAAATCCAGTCATGTTTCAGGCAAGATAGTCAACAAGATATGCAAAGAAACAATCGCCCTGAAACATAACAAATAATTCTGGTTGCACATGGGAAACATTTTTCTACAGTAGGGATACACAAAGGATAAACAAATGGAAAATATAAGGCCCAAAATTATAAATCTTGATTCTATATATAAAGAAGTTGATTCTATATGAATAAGCAATTACCGAAGATAATATTTGCCCTAAAGGCATCTGGCAATTTCCTGTGACCTAAAATTTGACCTTTGGCTGGCCACAGTCATACAGGCTTAAGAGACAAAGTCTGAGTGCAGTTAAAAAAAAATATGTTTATGTATTTGAATATCTAATAGCTGAGAATTTTCCAAAATTGTTGAAAGATACCAATCCTCTGATTCAGGAAAACCAAAAATTATAATCAGGTCTCAATTCAAAAACAAAACCTAAACAACTTATATAATGAGCAAAGGTCTATCATCCTCCTTATATAAAGAACTCCTTCAATTCAATAAAACACAAGCAATCCAACAGAGAAGTGGGCACGAGGTATTTCACAGAAGAGGAAACAAACACAAAGAATCTATAAACATATGGAAAATATTTAATCTACTTAGGAACAAAGGATATTCTAAAAGAAACAAATGTAAGTCACTGATATTTTACTTTGGAAGTTAAAAAAACAAAGTCTTCTATCCTCTTTTGAAAAGGTGGAGTTAAAGGAACCCTTACACTTTCTGACAAAGGTACAAACCGGCTCACAGTTTGGCATTATCTAGACATGCTGGATATAACGTAGATCTAACAATTTAACTCCTAGATATTCTTAGAGAATTATTTTACACATGTGCATTCAAAAATATGTGCGTAATCATTCACAACAGAATTGGTCTTAACAGCAAAATCTAGAAACAACTTAAATATTCTACCACATACAGCATGATATATTCATATAATGGAATACTATATGGGCAGCAAAAATGAATACAACACAACTACAGGAATCAATATGGATAAATAGCAAACAGGTTATATTGAATGAAAGGAGCAAATTACAAAGAAAAAAAGTGTTATGAAACTACCTAAAATTTTTAAAATGGAAAAATTGAACATATCGCTTATGGATATATGCATATGTGATTAATTTACAAAGAAAAACAATTAAATCATTATTATAACATTAAGGAAGTTATTGTTTCTACTAACTAGGGAGGAGGGACTAGGATTACAAAGTTCATATGGGATACCAAATTTCTTATTATTTTTTATCTTAAGGTGCAAGTACACAGATGTTTGTTATATATTAAATTATATGTTATATAATTTATGTTTATTATTATAAATTAATTGTTAAACATTATAATATTTGGTTTTAGTCGCCCATGTCTTTCCATTCCTTTTTATTTGGGAGTTGAAAATTGTGATACAGCATCTAAAAATAGATACATTTTACATTACTTCTCAGTTATCTTGGCATTATGCATTTTTCACTTAAATTCAAAGGTCAATATTTAAAATAGAGAGCACTTGAAATTTTGCTGCACATTGAGCTATACTGCACTGTTAATGATGAACTATGCTCTGATATATGTAATTCTACATTTCCAATTCTAATACTTTGGCAATTACATATACTAATGCACCATATACTTTTCCAGCACAAAAGCTCTACACATTAGAATGTATTTTTTTTTGCTGAAATTAAATATGAAGATTTGTAAAAATTCTTCTAGAATCATACATAGCCCAAAGCATATTTCATAAAACTACCAACCCTGAATTCTTCTCTTACAGTCTGGACTTTTCTGTTTTCCTTGACCATAATATTAGAAAAATTATCATCATTCCTTTACTTGGTGCTCTTAGCACATAAAATTATTTCAACAAAGAGGATTTTATTTTACTTTTTAACGTTTATTTTATTCACTTTGAGAGAGAGAGAGAGAGAGAGAGAGAGAGAATTCTCAGGGATGGGCAGAGAGGGAGGAGAGAGATAATCTCAAATGGGCTCCGCATTGTCAGCACAGTCTGATGTGGGGCTTGAACTCATGGACTGTGAGATCATGACATGACATTTAACCGACTGAGCCACCCAGATGTCCCAACAAAGAGGATTTTAATGATGACGGAGAATCCACTAACCACCCAACAAGATTTTGATATTCAGGTCTAAACACATGGAAATTGTTGAAGCGACATTTTTGTGTTTCTGTGTATATGCACCCATGTGTATGTGCATATGTCCATGTATGCAGGTATACTTTATTTTAAACTATAAGGATCAAGACCAGAGCTTGACTTTTTCTGTAAAAAGACATTTTAGGCTTTGGGGCAATGTATTATCCGTCATGACTACTCAGCTTTGCTGTTGTAGCACAAGATCAACCATAAAGAACAATAATTGAATGAGCATGGCTGTCTTATAACAAAGCTTTATTTACAAAAAGAGCCCAAATTTGACCTGCAGGCCATATTTTGCCCACACCGTGATCATCATAATTGTAGATAATTCTAGATAATTATCTAGATCTAGGTAATTCTAAACTTCTCACTTCGCAGAAAATATAAATTTCTTACATGTGAATTATGCATTGATTGGCTCCTAAAAAATTTCAATTAAACTTTCTTGGGTTAGTTCAGCCCCTCACTAACTCTACTGCAACAAGGCTGGCCTTTTTAAATTTCTCAAACACAACTAGTTCTTGCCTGATTCCTAGTTGTCATTCACAGACTCTAATTGTGCTTTCTAATAGACTATCCTTCTCCTAACTTAGTATCTAATTAATTCTGGATACTAGCTCTCAAGGTTTTGACTGAATACCACTTAGTTGGAGGGCATTATAGCATTCACTCAATCTTCTGTGTGTGTACATCACACAGGTCACATCAAAAATACTAGGAAATTAACTGTAGATGAATCACGAAAGGGAGAGACACACAAGCATGGGGAAAGATGAGGAACAGACCCCATACAAGGCACTTCAGACAAGGAGGACTTGCACTGGTAAGATGAAGCTCCCCAACATTTGACTTTGAAAGTTACAAGGGCCTAATTTGGCAAGTTTTCACAATCAGTGGGGCTTAACACCAATAACTTTAAAAATCAGTGTGCTTAGCTCTGGGAGAGCTGGAGGGTAATAGGAAACTGAGTCCCCCACCCTTAAAGAGACAGCGTAACAACCCCTCCAAGTTATAGCTTAGAAGCAGTTTGAAAAGTGCCTGGGGAATATGGAAAGGGGATTTATATACTGATCTCAGAATGTAAACTGGAGGAACAGGGATCTTTAGGAGACTTCTCCAAGAACAAAAGAGCTGGTGGGCATTGTTTCCCAGCCCCAACCCACAGCCAGAGGGGACCAACTCAATCATTTTCCACCTACCTTGCTAACTCCATTTGCCCTGACGCTATGTTCTCTTGTCCCCTCCATCCAACCCATCCACTAGGCAGAAATCCCTCCAAAGTAGCTCCAGGTCCTATCCTACAAGCAGACCAGTGGGTACCTTGCTAATACTGTGGGCTCTGTCCCTGTGTTCTCCTACAGACTCCCCCATCTGAGCCACCCCATTTAGCAGGAGTTGCTTCAAGGCGTGCCTGACGTTATCTCATTCTGCAAGCAGCCCCTAAGTGACCAATACCACTCCACAGTGACCCTTTCCCTTAAGAGAGGAAGATAACTGCACACACGAGTTCAACTGAAATCCCAAATGGGGGCAGACATCTTATCTAACCACTGGCACTGCCCACCAACAAAAACCTCACAGCAAACAGCAAATAGCAAATCGAGCTGGGTAGTCTGGGGTCACTGCATACCCAACAAAGAGATTGAGGACAAACATCTGATTGGACTGTAGGCTACCAATGAAAACCCTGCAGGGAACAATGCGAGGGGAGCTCCCTGCAGCTCAGTGCAAGCACAGTTCTTGAGAATGGACTGAGGGTAGGCATGTAGTCTGACCCAGTTCAACTCCAAGGCAGCCCCTTAACAACACAGAAACCAAACCCTGCCCACAACTGGCAAAAAGAGCCATTGCAGAGGACTGAAGGAAAGTGTACCTCAACCCCAATAGTAGTGTGCATGTACCACACATAAGAGACACCCCTGAAGCACCAGGTCCCAGTAAACAGGGGACAGACATTGCACTGCAGGGCACAATAGGACCTCTTCTTCATAAGGCCACTACTTCCAACATCAGGAGACATAGGTGACTTTCCTAACACATAGAAACAGACAGAGAAAGTTAGACAAAATGAAGAGACAGAGAAATATGTCCCAAATGAAAGAATCGGACAACATAGCAAAAGAATTAAAAGAAATGGAGGTAAACAATATGACTGATAGAGAATTCAAAGTAATGGTCATAAAGATATGACCATTTCACTGGATTTGAGAAAAGCATGGAGGATCTCAGTGAGACTTCAAGCAAGGCAACAGAAAATATAAAAAAGAACCAGTTATAGATGAAGGACTTAATAACTGAAATTAAAAATGCACTAGAATGGGGGTGCCTGGGTGGCTCAGTTGGTTAAGCATCTGACTTAGGCTCAGGTCATGATCTCGTGGTTCATGAGTTCGAGCCCCATGTTGGGGTCTGTGCTGACAGCACAGAGCCTTGGAGCCTTCTTTGGATTGTGTTTCTCCCTCTCCCTCTGCCCCTCCCCTGCTTGCACTCTGTCTCTCTCTCCCTCAAAATAAACATTAAAAAAAGGTATACAAAAAATGCACAGAATGAATAAATAGTAGACTAGAGAAAGCAGAATAACTGATCAGCAAGCTTGGAGACAAGTGTTGGAAGCAACTGAAAAAACAGTGATAATAATAAATGAAAATAGTTTAAGTTAACTCAGTGACATCATCAAGCATAATAACACTCACATTATAGGGATCCCAGAGGGAAAAGAGAAAAACAAGGCGGAAGAAAATTTCAAGAAATTATAGCTGAAAACATCCCTAATCTGGGGAAGGAAACAGAAATCCAAATCCAAGTGGCACACAGAGCTCCCAGTAAAATCAACCCAAGGAGGTGCACACCAAGACATAATAATTATAATGGCAAAATTAGTGATTAACAGAGAATTTTAAAAGCAGCAAGAGAAAAGAAGACCATAATAAACAAGAGAAACTCCCTAAGACTATCACTGAATTTTCATCAGAAACTTTGCAGACCAGCAGGCAGTAGCATGATATATTCAAAGTACTGAAGAAAAAAACCTATAATCAAGAATACTTTATGCAGCAAGTCTGTCATTCAGAATAGAAGGAGAGATAAACTCCCAAACAAAATTTGAAGGAATTCAACACCACTATACCAGCTTTACAAGAAATATTAATGGGAATTCTTTGAGTGATAAGGAAAGGCCATAATCAGGAGTAAGAAAATTAAGAAAGCAAAAATTTTCACAGACACCTAAAACATAATGAAAGTGATAGATTAACCCCTTATAACCCAGTATGGAGGTTAAAGCACAAAAGCAGTAAAATCAATTGTATCTATAAATTCAGTCAAGGAATTCACAAAAATACAATGTAAAGTACGATACCAAAATTAAGAAAACAATACCATTTACAATCGTACCCAAAATAGTAAAATACCTAACAATAAATGTAACCAAGGAGGTAAAAGACCTGTACTCTGAAAACTAAAAAACACTGATGAAAGAAATCGAAGATAACACAAACAAATGCAAAGATACTCCATGCTCCTGAATTGGGAGAACCAATAATGTTGAAATGTCCATAGTACCCAAAGCAGTCTACATCCCTATCCAAAGTACCAACAGCATTTTCACAGAACTATAGTAATACCAAAATTTGTATGGAACCACAAAAGACCCCAAATAGCCAAGGAAATCTTGAAAAAGAACAAAACTGGAAGTATCCTAATCCCAGATTTCAAGATATATTACAAAGCTGTAGTAATCAAAAGAGTATGGTACTGGCACAGAAATAGACACATAGATCAACAGATTAGAGATCCCAGAAATATAATCCCTTGATTATATAGCCAATCAATTTATGACAAAGGAGGCAAGAATATATAATGAGCAAAGGTCTTTTCAACAAATGATGTTGGTAAAACTGGACAACTACATGCAAAAGAATAAAACTGGACTATCTTCTTGTACCATGTACAAAAACAATTCAAAATAGATTCAAGACTTAAATGTGAGATCTTAAACCATAGAGTTTCTAGTAGAAAACATAGGCAGTAATCTCCTTGACATCAGCCATAGAAACATTTTTCTAGGTATGTCTCCTTTGGCAAGGAATACAAAAGCAAAATTAAACTATTGGGATGATATCAAAATACAAAACTTCTGCACAGTGAAATAAACAAAAAGACAACCTACTGAATGGGAGAAGATATCTGTAAATGACATATCTGGTGAAAGGTTAATATCCAAAATATATCAAGAACTTATACAACTCAAAGCCTAAAATACAAATAAGTACTCTAATTTAAAAACAGGCAGAAGGGGTGCCTGGATGTCTCAGTCGGTTAAGTGCCCAACTCTTGATTTCGGCTCAGGTCACGATCTCACGATTCGTGAACTCAAACCCCATGTGGGGCTCCATGTTGACAGTACAGAGCCTCCTTGGGATTCTCTCTCTCCCTCTCTTTCTGCCCTTCCCCCCTCCTCAACATTGTCTCTGTCTCCCTCAAAGTAAATAAACTTAAAAAAAAAAACACCGTTAAAAAATAGGCAGAAGACATGAACAGACATTTCTCCAAAGATGACATACAGATAGATGGCCAACAGACACATGAAAAGATGCTCAACATTACTCATCATCAGGAAAATGCAAATCAAAATCACAAAGAGAGATCATCTCATACCTGTCAGAATGGCTAAAATCAAAAACAAAAGAAACCTCAAGTGTTGGCAAGAATGTGGAGGGAAAAAACCTTCATGCACTGTTGGGAATGGAAACTGGTGCAGCCACTATGGAAAACAGTATAGATATTCCTCAAAAAAATTAAAAATACAATTACCATATGATCCAGTATTTAACCAAAGAAAATTTGAAAATATTTATGGACTCTTATGTTTATTGCAGCATTAGTTACAACTGCCAAGATGGAAGCAACCCAAGTGTCCACCCACAGAGGAATGGATAAAGAAGTGAGCCTATGTATGTGATGGAATATTACTCAGCCGTAAAAAAGAAGGAAACCTTGCTATTTGCAAAATATAGATGAATCTAGAAAATATAAAGCTAGGTGAAATAAGTCCCTCAGAGAATGACAAATACTGTATGATTTCATTCATCTGTGGAATTTAAGAAACAAACAAAGAAAAAGAAGACAAAAAAACAGACTCTTAAACATAGAGAACTGGTGGTTGGGGGATGGGGTGGGCAGGGAAAGGAGTGAAATAGGTAAAGAAGATTGAGAGTACAGTTGTGTAAGTTCCTTAGTATGGAAAGACAAATCTCTGACAACTGCTCACCTCATGTCTTGAAACAATAGTCTCTTCATTTCCCAGCCTTCAGCCCACACTACTTCAAGTGTGCAAATGCAAATTATAGAACAGAGTTCCAAAAATTTCACAATGCAGAAAACTGAACTTTTTGCCCCTTCTACAAGCTACAGTCGTATATCCACTTTCTCTAATTTCCCAAATTTTCTTCCTATACTCCTGACAATAACTTACAAAAACTCTCCATCACAACAACTGAATTCCAAGAAGAGTTCTCTTATATAAGTAAGTGATCCACTGCCCAGACCCCATTATACAATTTCCCACTCTCCCCTCCAGAATCACTTCCAAAATGGTCACGGGTTGTTCTGACCATTGTTACTGCTCTGACCATTGTTGTTCTGTTAATGCAGACCATACTCTATGTTCTTCAGGGGATTCAGACCTTCATTCACTAATTCTGTGTAGCCCCAGCACATGCATGCTACCTATCATACATATAAAAGGAAAATTTGTCCCAAACCTCTCTTAAGGAAGAAGTTAGCATTCCTTAAGCAATTTTTTAATAAACTTAATGGAATTTTAAGACTTGTTCTGGGAAACTAATTATCCACCTGGCCCAGTCAACTATAAGCCAAAAGTTTAATCATCTTTGGCCAAACATACCCTTTTGTATTTATCTGAAATATTACTATGTAATACTCTCTTTTCTCAAAAAATGTTTCTACTGAGAACAAATCTTTGAATTGTCCCACCAGAGGCCTTGATCCCTGCAGCAAGGTTATAATGATGTGATTTTAGTATGTACGCATAACTATAGTTCCTGAAGAGTTCCTTTGTAGGAAATCTTGGTAGGATCTCAGTAAGTATTTGTTGGACAAATGAGTAATATCCTTCTCACAAGTAGTGCTATTCTGAAGTTACACATGTTCTCCCTGACGAAAACCTCAAAGACACATACAGCAATGCAGAAACTCTGCTACCAGAATACTCCTTCAGGATGATGAGAGGCTCTTCCTCATAAGAGATAAGGTAATCATTTCAAACTGACGGATGCTCAACAGACTAAAACACTGCTCAAACACTGACAAAACTGGATGTTCGGCTTAAATTCAAAAAAGCACACCAACTCCTATTACTCTATTAACTTCCTCACCTTGTGAAATTATTCTTATCAATATTTTAATTTCACTACGTGTGAATGAGAGAGAAATATGACTGCTGAAGCAGATGGCTGTCACAGACTGCGTTCCACAATTAAGACTTCGTACACAAGCGGAAGCAGCTCGATACACCATAAACAGTTCTTGAATACCAATACCCCCTAAGCTTAGCCTTAAGGAATACACAGACAGGTTGGGGAAATAGTAGCGTCGGCCATTTTTAATTGTCACCTGAAAACCTTGCCTAAGTAAACCAATGTGGAGGATTCCAGATAGGAGGAAACTATTTGCTTTCTTTGATTTCAAGTTTTGCCCATCTGTGCTGCCTATGCTGTCACTGGCTGTGTAACAGTGTAGGGGCCCCCAAGGGTTGCCAAATGTTCCAGCATATGCAGTGATGGGTATATCCAAGGAAGGGCATTCCATTGACACAGCATGGGCTCCAATCAATACAGACAAGGTGCCCATAGGATACCCCTGAGCTAAACTGTAATCTACACGTAGTACATTTTCTACATCACCTGAGTCACTATTCCTCCCTCCTAACCTTCCTTTAAAGGGTAAAAACTCTGCCAATATGTCCCTTCTCCCTTTTAATGTGTTTATAGGAAAAAACCTCAAACCAGGCCTTAAAAATCTCAGCCTTGTTGTCATCTCCATCAGAGGTCTTTGTGTTTGAACCTTTTCTCTAAAGAGTAGAATGAAAGAAAATTCCTCTGTGAACCTATGGTAGGATTATTTAAAGAATAGAAGGATTTTTTGTGATACCCCTGAAATATTATTCTGTCTCATTCACTGAGAACGAATGCTAGATTTTATTCTAGAATTTATTTAAGATTTAAGTTTAAAAGGCTCTGAGACACTCTACTTTTCTTTAGGATGAGTTACACAAATTTCTTACAACAGTTGTGTTACACAGTGAAAAAAAAATTGTTGTTTTTTGGCTTTGCTTTGGGGCTTTTTCTTTCTTTTGGCTGGAAAAGAACTGGAAAGATTTGAATATACAGTTGCCCTTTTCTGGGGTCCCAGTTTACTCACCTATAAAATGGGGGGAAAAAAACTACCTACCCTAATTGTTTTACAGGGTGGTATGGTAATGCTGCAAGACAGAAAATTCATGGGAGTCAATTCTGAAATGGAGAAATTACTAAGTACGTGTGAGCTGTCATTATCACAGTGTCACCTTTTAGGAAGAAGTGAAAAATCAACTTTGAAATGAAGTGGTCATGCCTCTGCTCTCACTCCCATCTTTCTATCAAGTGAAGTTTTCTTAAAAACTGAACTGAAAATCTTTCTTTTTTCTTATTATCTAGTAGGATCTCTGCTGTTGGGGCGGTGGTGGGGGGGGGGCGTGTATTTTCCTTGCTGTGACCTCATGTCATTACACTCACCTCAGAACATAGCAACATGCCATTAGGAACATCTCACGCAAGTGAGAGGTGGTGAAAGTCTTTTGGCCCTTAACAAAATGCTAGTCTCTGTCACAGGGTTGGTGATGAGAGGTTCTTCCTTCCAGCTAGCTGTACCATTTTTAACCCTGTTAAGGATCTGAGCAAGTAAGGTGGGTTTAGGTGACAAATGGAGATAGAGAAAAAGTTGCCAAGGAAGTACACTCTCTAGAAATAGAAAAGAGATTTTGAGATTATAGGTTCAATAAACTGATAACCTTCAGACACGGGCTGGCTGTACAGGCTTGAGCTTCTCCGTTGAATATTACAATGGAGCCCAACATGTAAATTTTGAATTCCCGAAAGAAAATTTTAACTTATAGAATTAGAGGACCTAGCACAAAGGACACTGACAGGACATTCTATTTATTTATTCTCCTAGACAGGAGAATTTGGTATTTCATTTCCATGATTTTTCATAGGGGTATAGGATGGGGGGCAGCGAGAGTTTGGGAGGGAGAATCTTACTTTATTACAAAACATGAGTCCCACGGACCAGGTAATCATTTGCTAAAGCCTCTCTCTGCAGGAGATGCTATTCACAAAACTGCCTAGGCTCTCTTATCCAAATATTCGCTCTGATAGACAGCATTATCATTGTTATTTAGCATATATATTGCTCTTCACAATCATATATTGCCTAATCTTAGCAACACATCCCCAGTGAGCATTATCATCTCTATTTGCAGATGAAAAGAATACAGCACACAAAGGTTAAGTGACTTACCCGTCGTGAAACAACCATTCAGTGCTGAACAAGAAACCGAGCTGAGGACCGGACTATAAAACAACAGGCACCCCATCTACTAAATTGTAAACAGAGGGCTCACTTCTTGAACATATGAGGAGGGGCTTAAGTTCGCTGTGTTTAACGCCTTGTCTCAAAGGGAGAATTAAATCATTAAATCTTGGCTTATCCTTTCTGGTTTTTCAAGATCTCTCTTTTTATCTCAGCCTGAGGAGTAGAGCAGTAATACTTTCAAGTCGGCCACAAAGAGTCACCTGCAGGTTTAGATCAGACCTGATTCTAAAGGCAAGGCAAAGTTTTTCTCCATTCCCTGCGAACCCATCACTCATGCCCTCCCTGTAAGGCAAAGTATTCTCCTTTCAGCCTTTACTCTGCTAAGTCGTAACTGAATGACACCAACCACAAAAAATCGCTTCAGAACCCAAACATCCTTCTTTAGAACTTCCATGAATTTACTTGCATTTTTGTGTATGCTTGGGGAAGGAGGATAAGAGTCTCTTTGCTCTAACTTAACTCAACTCTCTATATAAGACCATACAATTAGAAAAAAATAGAAATTATACTTCCAATTATACTAAATCCTTTTTTCCAAAACAAAACAAAACTACAGGTATGTACGTTAAAGTTTCTATTTTTATTCAAGTTATTCTGAGTACTTAGTTTGGCATTTCTCTTTCAATAGTCTTTAAGTAACATCACTAAGATTCAAACTCAGTAACTAAGGCCACCATATTTGATGGGTTTGAATTGGCCTGATACGTTTGACAAATAACAACTTCTAGCTGTTTCCATCGTTTGGAAAAGAGATTCTCTAGAATTGTGAGGTGAATGGAAATTCAAGGGTCACCTAAGTGTATCTGACTTGATTAAGGCAATATACAGACGAACTGCGTTACTTTTAGTTTATTGCTGGTTTGGCATAAATTTTACTCTCACAGCAAATAGCCTCCAATCTCCCTAATAATCTCCATTAAAGGAAATGGTCATTTAGTATGTCTAGACATATATAGGTCAATACATTTCACAGTATGCATTTGTGGTCTCTATTTGTAACATTCAACCAACAGTTGCTGTGATACATTACATTAGTTTTCTAAATGTTTCCACAAATGTATGGCTTTGTGATTTTCCATCAAACAGCGATAGTGATGCTGGTATCCTTTTGACAGAGAGCCTTACTCTAAATCCCAGACTCCATATACATGCTTTTAAGTGGTCCCATTAGATACTAAGTATAATTTCCCATGAGAAATGGCTGTTTCAATATCTGTCTATCTCTGAGTTTCAGGTAACAGGAACAGAATGCTACATTAGAAAAAAGGTATTGCTTTTCTTTTTCTTTTTTTTTTTTTTTAATCGAGAGGCTCTTGAGTTTTCAATAGCAATTGCACAGTACTATCCCTCTGATAATATCAAGGAAACAATTTTAGTTTGTACCTATTGATGGAGTCAAGAATCAAGAAAAGTGCAAAATAAACATTTTAGGACCTGCCATTAATATAACAAGGCCACAATGTATACCTCAAGGTAATAAAACCTTCAGCATGAAACACAAGTGATCCTCTTTATGCCTCAGTCTATCATATTTAATAACAGCTGATTTACCTGATTTCAATATTTCAGTTACATCCTGATGAGCCTGAGAGGTGGTTTTGTGAAAGACCCTTTTTCCTCAGCGAAAGAGCAGACATACACAAATGGAGATTGGCCAGCAGACAGAAATGATCTGTTAAGTCTTACTGGCAATGCTTTCCCTGCTCTTTAATTTCATAAAGGTCAGAGCCACTACCTTAAACACAGGCGTATTAAAATTCTGAAGGATGGAGGAGTCTACTCTTCTCAAATACCTAGGTGGTAGGTGAGAGAGGGGAAAGAAAAAAAAAATCCCACCACTCCATCCAAGGTTAGATTAGGCCCTGTGTACATATAACTATCTGAGGGAAGAGCGAGCCCTGAAGATTTTAATTTCAGTGAAGTCATACAGAGCTAATGGAGCCACTGGCGATCAATAGCTCCCACTCTCTATGAGAAGGAGAGATTTATTGAGCTCTTCCCACTGATCCTGCATCAAGTAGAGCCAGCAATGCTGATCACTGCACCCATCCCCCAATTCCTGCAGTGTGCAAATGACGGACTCCATCCCAAGTAACTGCTCAGCTTTCACGGCCAGCATAGAGTTCTCTGATAATCTCTTAATATGCCCATCAGAATCATATCTTTATTACATTTAGGCTGAGAGATAAGAGAACCAATAAATCACTTACTTCTCTCTCTCCAAGTTCAGAACCAATTCAGGAAAAGATACAAGAGTTCGGATAATGGCAATCTATGTAGCAGCTTTATTGCTGCTAACCTAAACCTGCTGGCTCGCTGTCCCTTCTCTAGTCCCTTGGATCCTACTCTACAGTAAGATTTGGTCTGCAGCACAGATACTCCTCTAGTTGCCTCATACTCAAAAAGAAAATGTGCAACAATGGCTGTTGGACCTTCACGTCTCCCATCAGATAAAGCACTGTTCTCCAAGTAAGACTGGCAAGAAAAACTAAAAGCATTTCTCCAACACTACTCTCTTAATAGTCAAAATTCTCACATAAGGTTCTCCCAAATACTGAAATCAAACCTGCCTGTTTCATTTTATTGGGTACTTTGGGGATATTTCTATTTTGAATCACTTATTAAATGATAAATATTACTTAGACGCACTAGAGAAAATAATAAGACTCACTCCTGGCCAGTTCATTGAATGGTGATTACTTGTGCTGGTAATAAACCCAACTCTTATTTTATCCATTGCTTCCAAAATCAGGAATTCCCTACTGTCATCCACAGAGCTTAGCTTTACATGCCGGCAGATAATTCAAGCAGTGGTTAGCATGTGTTACACACAGTTCACAGGTAACCTGGGCAGTTTGCTGCTCTTCGCAAATGAAGTCATCTTGGGTATTCGCCACCCCCAAATAAATCAGATAACCGTTTTCAAGAGTGAAGCTGGAATTTGACAGTCTCTGACTTAAAATACTGCTGCAACTGATGTCCATTGAGCCACCAGAGGAAGGCAATGGAAGTGTCAGTCAGCAACCAGATGGCTTCCAGATCCAAATATATTCACTTTATCTGTTTTTCTTCGCTATCCTCTTTCCCACTGCTTCTGAAGTCCTAGGTTTAATACTATATAATCAACTAAGTCAGACTTTCCAAGAAAACTATTTATTAGCAAATTTCATTTCGGTTTTTGGGCATCTACAATGCTTACTTAACTTGAACTTATTAAAACCAGTATTCCTAATATTCTCAGAATCACGGATCTCTGAAACAAACGAAATAAATAAATTCTTGGATTACATTCAAAATGACTACTTTTGTTTCTTTTTTATTTTTGCATTTATTAAATTCACAAGTTCAAATTGATATTTTAAAAGATCAAAAAAGAAAAAGATCAGTAGTCACCTTGTGCTGTTCCCAGCAATTAAACACATTAGATCAATGTGCCATCTAGTCCTGAAATGAATCCTCAGATCAAGGGCAAGTTCACTGATCACAGGACTCACCACATCCTCACTGTGACAGCCTACAAAGACCATGTATAATCAGGTATATGAACTGTGTCTTTTTTTATTGTTTAATTTACAGATAAATACAGGGAAAAAAGCCATGAATTTGCTAATAAAGCATAAAACAACAGACTTAATTCCCAATCCACTAAACAAAATAGAGTTTCAATATAAACTCTTATCACTTAAGAGTGACTGTGTTGTATATTAGACACTGAGGTAGGTATTATAATCTCTATTTTGTGTATTAGGAAATTTACATCCAAAGACATTATATAACCCGCCATAATAGCAAGTAAGTGAAGAGCCAAGATTTAATGCCACATTCTTTGATTTCTAAGCCTGTGTTATATTGACCATTATATAAGACTGGCCAGTATCCAGCTGCTATATGGCTCACTAAGTCAAATTCCTGTTCTGTTTAATTATTCCAAAAGACAAATAAGTTAAACACTCTCCAAAGTGGTATAGACTTTGACGATTAAGACATATTTTTAAATATACAGCTATGCATATTGAAATATATAGTTAGATGTACTTAAATAATTTACAGAAGCAGCTTTATTTTTTTTAATATGTATTAAGTCATGTAGTGTTAAATTAAGGTCACAGAAAAAAAAACAGGCCGAAGATGGAAACTTATTGAACACCGACTATGTCCCAGGAGCTTAACATCCATTATCTTATTTAATTCTCATTCAACTTTATGCTACAATGCCTAATTCTTATTTTGAAAATAGACTCAATGATTTAAATTCCTTGACTAAAAAAGGGTTAAGGGAGAAAAAAAAAAACGTATTTAAATCTAGCCATTGACTCCAACTCTTAACCTTTATTCACTCCAACATGCCAACTCTTAATAAGTACCAAATGAAATAAAACACAAGCATATATGTGCTTGTGATGCAATACCACCATTGGTTTAAAGCTATTTTTGTGGCAAACAGCCAACTTAAAAATCTCTTACAATAAGTACCTTCTGAAATAGTTAAGATTTTTTTCTAAATCATTTTAATGATATAAATGATAATTAAAACTATAATATAATGTCTCTGCCATTTGTAAGAAAAGAATTAAGAATTACGTTTCATTTCCAAAGTGTAATAGCTGCCAAGGAAATAAGAATAGACAATATATGATTAATTATTAATAAGTGGCATAGACCCGCATTACCCAAATTATAGTATCTACACAAGTCAGGGCAATAAAATTTATGCAAGGTGGTACAAATATAAACAATGTTTTTGTATACGTTATGTTTTTATCTTGTTATGTTCTAATTATGATCAGTGATATTAATTTTCCTTTGATTAAAGTATTTAAGTTTCTTTTTAAAAGAAATTTCTCCTTGATTAATCATTTTGGAATACTATTTAATAGTGTTTACCAAATGTGAACGTAAGTATGAAAATCTTTGGACCTAGCAATTATATTCCTACATATATACCCAACAGAAAGGTATACAGATGTACACCAAAATATCAGAATATATTCAGTGTAGCATTATCTGCTATAGTCCAAGGCTAGAAATTAACCAAATGGCTATAAACAGCTGAATAAGTTAATAAATTTTGATATGTTCACACACAGAGATATCCAGTAACAAAAATGACTCTACAAAACATAGATCAATCTCACAAATATTGAGAGAAAGCAGCCAGCCATAATACCAAATGTAATGTAAAGCTCCTAGAAAATAATAGGCATTCAGTGTATGTTAGTTTGGTTTTTGAGTAGTAATAGTGGTAGTATTGCTATTATTTTTATTCATTCTCTCCGTGTTTATGGCCAAATGCTTCTTTTATTTGGAAGTGGCAAAATATTATCCCCTTAGGACACTTCACTATAGTTTTCTACAAGTGGGGTTGCTTCTGTGCTAATGATTAATTGTTTTATGATTACCAGATGTTGTATTCAGTGGATTGACTAAGTTAAATTAGCACATATACCACTAAAGATCCCATTAGACTGGAAAGTTAGGTCTTCTGCAGTCCTTACATTAGGGAAGTATAATTCAAGGTACAAATAAAAATCACAAATGATAAAACAGTTAATCCAAAGTAAACGGGAAAAAAATAGTCATAAAGAGTATAAAAGTGACAAACGAGAAAAAGTTAACAAAGCCAAACATTTGTTCTTCAGAAATTAGCAAGATTAACTAATAGGAAGGCAAGTCAAGAAAACAAACAAAAATGACCAACTCAAAATATTAGAGGAGCTATCATTATAAACCTACAGATATTTTAAAATAAGGCATTATCAGATTTATGCAATAATTCAAAAACACAAAATCAACAGATCATTTAAATCATATCTTACCAAATTCATAAAAGAAACTGAAAATCTGTTTAGCTCTATATCCATTAATGGAATTAAATTCATCATCAACATCTGTACAGAGAAAACACCAGACAGACACAAACTGTTTCACTCAGGAAATCAAACACTTAAAAAATGAAATACAAATTCTACACAAAACCAGGAAGTTAAATAGAAATAAATACTCCCAAACTATTTTTTTTTTTTAAACAGGAAAATGATGACACAAAAACCTGGCAAAGACATTATGAGAAAGAAAATTACAAACTAATACCTTTCATGCACCTAGACTGACTCATACTTAATAGTAAACAAATTCAGCCAAAGTATTAAAAGTGTAATACATCATCTCCAAGTGACATTTATTCCAAGAATGCAAGGTTGGTTTAACATTAAAAAAAAAAAAAAAAAAAAAAAAACTCAATCTATATGGCTCGCCATAGCAACGAAATCAAGTAGAAAACCCTTATAAGTTCAGTGATAAAAAAAAAAAAATCATTTGACAAAATTCAACTCCTATTCATAATAAAACTCTCAGAAAACTAGGAATGGAAGAAAATGTCCATCATTTGAAAAACGATTTCTATGAAAAATAATGAAAGACAGGGTATTTTCTACCTAAGATTAGAAACAAGGCAAAAACACACTCTTATCACTTGTATTTATTATATTGATGTCCCAATTTGTGCAATAGGAGGAGAAAATAAAGGCATGAACCTTGGGAAGGAAGAAATAAACTACTGTACAAAGAAGATATAATAGTTTACATAGAAAATCCTAAAGATTGTACAAAACAATTACAGGAATAAATGAATTCATGAAGATCATGGGATACATGATCAACACACAAAACCCAATTGTACTTCTACATAGCAGTAGCAAACAATTGAAAAATAATGACTTTTTAATACCTCATTTGTAACAGTGTTAAACATAGAATACTTAAAATTAAGTTAAAAATACACAAATGAAAGATTTTAAAGGTGAAAACTGCACATTACTGAAATCAATTAAAGACCTAAATAAACAAAGGGATATATCATGATTTAGATTGAAATACTTCATATTATAAATATGTCAATATTCTCCAAATTTATCTATAGAGATCTTCCAGTCACAATCCAAATCAATAGGCCTTTCTTCCAAATGGTCAAGAATCTGTACTAGTCCCAATAAACTTGTTCATAAACAGTAATGTTGGAAGATCTACTTTCTTACAAGATTAACTATAAAGTTACAGTAATCAACATGTGTTACTGACCTAAAAAAAATAGACATAGGATCAAGAAATAGAGTTCTGGGGAAAACAGAAAAATATGCAAAGTTCAACAAATGCTCTGAGGCTACTCAAAGGGAAAAAAAGAAAATCCTTTTTAATGGTAGTAGAATGACCTGATAAATACAAAGAAAAATGAACCTCGACTCCTACCTCAGACCACATGTAAAACTTAATTAAAGATGCATCATAGAGCTAAATACAAAAGATAGAACACTAAGTCTCCTAGAAGAAAACTTGCAGCATGGTGAAGGGCAAAGATTTCTTAAGATAGTTTTTAAAACCCAATAAACATGAAAAATAAAACTGTCAAATCAGACTTTCTGAAAATTAAAATTTTCTGATAACCAAAAGATACAACTAAGAAAATATAAAGAAAGGTGAGTCAGAATGGAAGAAAATACTTGTTACAATATATATTCGTTTGACAAAAGATTTGAATCCAGGATATAGAAATTTCTATAAATCAAAACACAATCCAATTTATAAAAACTTGGACTGAAGTTTGAATAGCTATATTTCCAAAGGATTAAGAAGAAGCTTATTAAAAAGGCATGTGACATGATTTTTATCAGAGAACAAATCAATTAAAACCACAGTATGGGGGCACCTGGGTGGCTCAATGGGTTAAGCATCTGACTTCAGCTCAGGTCATGATCTCATGGTTCATGAGTTTGAGCCCCGCATCAGGCTCTGCTGACAGCTCAGAACCTGGAGCCTACATTGGATTCTGTGTCTCCCTCTCTCTCGGCCCCTGCCTTGCTCACATGCTGTCTCTCTCTCTCTCTCTCTCTCTCTCAAAAATGAACAAATGTTATAAAAATTTTTTAAAACACAATTTGACACTATTTTATACCCATGAGAATGGTTATACTCAAAAACACAAACAAAACCAAATATTGGCAAAGATGTGTAACAACTACAACTTTCCCATATTGACAGTGAGGTTTGAAACTTAACCTTTTTTAGAGAATTGTTTAGTAGTTTCTTATAAAGTTAAACATATACCTACTTGATGACCAAGAAATTTCTTCCCTAATTACTTATTCAAGAGTAACAAAAGCAGTTATTCTCAGAAAGACTTGTATGAGAGCTTTCATAGCCATTTTATTTATATTAGCCCTAAATTTAAAACAACCCAAATTTCCATCAACAGTGGAATGGAAAAGTAAACTATAATGCATTCACACAACAGGTATTACACTGGAAAAAAAAAAAAAAAGTAAAAGAAGAATGCTCTACTGATAAACACACAGATGACTATCAAAAGCATACTGAGCAAAAGAAGCTGAAAAAAAGCATCATTCCATTAAAGGAAGACTCAGGAATGGTCAAAACTAACCTTTGGTGACAGAGATCCCAACAGTTGTTGTCTATACAGGGGGAGAGAGAATGGAAGGGGACACAAGGAAACTTTCTCAGGTGATGGAATAGTATTTTATCTTGATTAAAGTTGTGGTTCTCTAAATGTATATGTTTATCACACTTTTTTGAATTATACGCTTACTATCCGTGCATTTCCCCTTCAATATTTTCATTTAATGAGAAAAATATTAGCCTGATTCAGACACTTTACTCAACAAATCGAAAACTGCCAATTTGCAAAGTCATTTGGCAATCTATACTGAAGCTGAATGTATTCATGTACATAGATCTGGCAATTTCACTGTCAGGTATGTAACCTGTAGAAATGAGTCAAAATGTTCACCAAATGCATGTGCAAATCTTTCATATCATTCATAATATCCCAAACTAGAAACAATTCCTACGCCCACCCAACAATACAATGGATAAACTGTGGTGTATTTATATAATGGTATTCTAAACATCAAGAAGAATAAATTATTGTGAATGGATCTCACAATGTTGAGTGAAAGGTGACAAAAAAAAAATACAAATTGTATGATTCCACTTCAAAACTACACAAGATCAATGTCTAATGCTAAGAAGCAAGATAGCAGTTATGTATGGAGGAAATTAGTGACTAGGAGAGCCATAACGGTGCTTTTTCTTCATTGGATTCTAGTTTCATAGATACACTTTCTTGTGAAAATTCACTGAGCTGTACACGATTGCTTAATGCATTTTATGTATGCTATACTTCAATAAAAAAAGTTTTAAAATCTGTGATAAACCAGAGGAATGTATTTCATGCTTTGGTCATGAGATGTTATTCAAAACTGTCATGAAACAATGTAGCATGAATTCATCTGCCTAATGGTGAGTAAAAGTGATAGAAGAGAGGTGTGATTTTTGAAATCTTGTTTGCCATGGACTCCAAAAATAAGTTTATTTTTATTTTAGCATCTGGGTATTTCAGGTTCCCCTGGGGCAAGACCAAAATTTCTAGTCCTGTGGTTATATAGGCCACTTGCTTATATAGAGAATTTTATAGTTTAGTTCTCCAGGCTTATGTCAGTATTGTTGCTGGAGTTTTCTCTGTTAATTATCCTCCGGGACTTCAGTGTGCACACAGATGTCAATTCAGATGGGCCAGCGTGTATCTTTCTGGAAGCAATGGACTCTGAGTTTTAACCAGATGGTTGAGGCAAGTTCCCTTAAGGCCAAGCTCATTTTAAACTTTGTCTATGGATTTAATTTGTGAAGAGGGTTCCATTTTCAATGTCTAATCTGATTTACCCAGTCATTAGCTCATTAAATTCCTTTAACATTTCTTTTTAATTTCATGATAAATGCCTAGATAGAAGAGTGAACTTTTCTTTTTTTTTTTTTATTTAGGAATTTACTATATGCCAAGCACTGTCCTAAATCTTTTATATGTAATTCATCTAATAATTACAAGTAATCTATGCAAAAGATACTATTAAAATTGTCTTCATTTAAAATTTAAAAAAGGAAAGAAAACATGAAGCACAGAGAGCTTAAAAAAAAAAAAGTAAGAAAAGAAAAAGAAATTTGGCCAAGGTGACATGGAAGACAGACTTAATGCCAGGTAGGTGAGTTTCAGTATCTCTGCCCTGAACCAGTAAATAATTCATGAGGCAAGAGCTAATCGTTTGTAAATGTGCAGAAAATATGGTCAATTCTCAATTCCGATTGTTACACATCTGTATTGCATCTTGACCTACTTATTTATATATGCCTAAGTCTCAGATTCCTTACAGATAGTGTAGACAATAACACTACCTAAATATTAGCATCGGTTTAAAGATCGCATGAGATAATGCACATAAAGCATTTCACACAGACCTGCAACATTTTAAGAACTTAATAAATATTAACCATTATCCTTATTTTTTTTTTAATTTTTTTTTTTTTACCATTTATTTATTTTTGATACAGAGAGAGACAGAGCATGAATGGGGGAGGGTCAGAGAGAGAGGGAGACACAGCATGTGAAACAGGCTCCAGGCTCTGAGCAGTCAGCACAGAGCCCGACGCGGGGCTCGAACTCACGGACAGCGAGATCATGACCTGAGCCGAAGCCTGACGCTCAACCGACTGAGCCACCCAGGCGCCCCAACCATTATCCTTATTTATGGCATTACATTATTGTTACTGGGAATTAAAACTTCTACCTTATTTATAACAGAGGCACCTAGAAATCTGAGTATGGAGACCCAGCAAAATTTCCTGAGGCATTAAAATATCATCAACACTGTGGCTGGGTTTCTCATTTTAAAATTCACCCATTGCCAGATCGCTGGCTGCCAACAGAACCTCTGGAGACTTTAGTTCTGTGTCCAAGTCTTCCAACCACCTTCAATGTGACCATGCACTAAACAAAACAGAAAATCTCAGGGACCTTTTTCTAGAGTTCACATTTTTTTTAATCTTTTGTCCTTTGGATTATTTTCCAACTTTGGCAGAAATTAAAAACAAAGGTTATGGTTTGTCACAGCTTAAATTCCACCTCTGCACAGATAATTCAATATGTAAATTATGTGTAAACATGATATTCTGATTTTTTCCCTATTAACTTTATTTCTTTGAGAAAAAAAAAAAAACCCACATACCTGTTACTTTTTCTTTGGATTAAAAGTAGGTGATGCTGTGGGATCACTTTTACTAGCTACAGATGATGTGCTCTTGGCAAATTCTCAGCCAACTTCACAGAGAATATAAACAGGTCTGTGAGTCACTTCGGTGTGTGGCTAGACAGAACATGGGATTTCCCTTACAGGCTCAAGAGCCCACTATACACCAGCTACAAAAAGCAATAGCAATGGTATAGATAGTTAACATTTTCCTCTTGCTGCATTTTCCCTTTTGTTATTTTAAATTTCACTGAAAAGGGTAATGAAGGCAAGTAAATATACTTTCTTTTAAATACCTTCTTCAAATAGTTTCCATGAATAGTGTCAAAAACAGTATCCCCTACAGGACTGGGATCAAAGAATCACCCTCAGTGTTTTTATTGTTGTGATTGTTATTAATACTAGCTGCTAGGTGTATATATAGTACTCCAGAAACTGTGTTACAAATCTCTTTATACACTCTTCTAATGTGTCTTTACCATAACCTTAATAGGTTATTGCCATTAAACATGTGAAGTAACTAATACTCAGAAAAGATGTGTGGCTTTCTCAGATTGCACAGAGGTAACTAGAAGGAAGCAGGATGTGGACTTAGAACGGTCCTATTTCAGAGAGAATGTTGACTTTCCCCACTGACCATCTCATCTGAGTTCCTTAAAACTGAAGTTTGGGTGAATATCAAGGATGTTCTTTGCATTAGAATAAGCTCCCAACTTTGACCACTCTCTTAAGAAAGATTCCTATTTTTTCTCTCTTGCACCATTTGTCATTGTCTTTTGTTCAAGGTGCCATAAGCAATTCTCTTTCTTCCTACTCATGGCCTGTAGAGAAGGTTACCATCTTGGGGTACCAGAGCAGTACTATCCATGCAGAGCCATGAAGCAGTGAAACCCCTTCACTTTACCTGTGTCACACATTATTGCCAAATGATTTAATCTATGGTGTTAGTCTACCCTTATTTCATAGTCTGTATCTCACAGAACTCTTCATACAAACCTATCTCCTAGAGGTTATACCTCCTGTCACTCTTTCCAAACAGGCCTAAACCAACAGAAATGTTCCAGGAGTGCAGAGATTGATCCTCATCATGTCCCTTCCATTGCTCTCAGATCCTTAACCTTTTCAGGTGCTCTCCCTCAGCACTTTAACAAAATCACCACACAAATCAGCAGTTAGTCCCTGTCTAATCCAACCACACAAACCGGGTTGTCTTCTAGGCTTAGCAAAACCACCTTCATTCAGTTCATGTTCCCAAAATTTAACATGGTGCTTGGTGCAACCCACATAACGACCACCACCCCCAGCCCCAACCCCCCTCCCGAACGCCACCCTGACCATGTCAACTGAGCCGATCTACAACAGTTGCTTTGAATGCAACAGGAAGCCATAAGTAAGAGCTACCCCTGGGGAACATCATGTGGATATGAAGACAAAGGAAAGGTGCTGAAAGAAGCACTGCACGTTTGGATCACCTAAGTTTAACTAGGATGACCCTCAGTAAGATTGGGAATTCAGGAAAATGATTGTGTATGTTGAGAATGGTATGGTAGTGAGTTCACATTTGAATATGCTGATTTTGAGATGCTTATGGGGCATTCCGGTGGGTGGGAGTCCAACATACTTTGGAGCTTGGATTATTAATAAACCGAAGGTCTGGAAGAAGTCAACTGGTATTCCATCTAATACTATTGAAAGTTGGGGAATAGATAACACAGTCCAGAGGGAAGGAAAAACAGCAAAATTCAGAGCAGCCAAATTTAAAACTAAAATCTGAATATCTCCTATTACAGTGTCCATTCCACCAAGCTTTTCAAAGGGAACCTTATTCCAACACTAAGGTGAAGAACATATTAAATATTGAAGGATTAGTGATGGAATGTTGAACCAGTGAGTAGCCAAACTTCAAAACATATTGCCCCCCCCTTCCACATATTCCATTGAATTATATGCCAGCTAATTCTGCTGGTGTATTTTTCTCTACAATACTCATCACCATTCAGTGTATTTTACTTAGTGTTTTTTGTTGTCTGTATTTCCATTTGAATAAGATTATAAGAGAATTCGTTTGTACCTTGTTCACTGCTTAGAACATCATAGGTGCTCACCAAATATTTGTTACAAAAAAGGGGGGGAAAGGGAAAACAAAAATTGCTCCTTACCTTTGGGTGGTAGGTAGTACTAAAATGCTAAGTGAGATTTAGCAAAACCAGTTTGTCCTGTTTCATTTCAACTAAAGTGTTAGGAAGGAGATAAACTTGTAGAAGCAGTTAAACCACATCTTATTAACATTGAAACATACAGTCAAAAGTCATTCTATTACACAGTTTCTTTATTCTAATAGAGAAGCTATCAGAACATAGATAAAGAGAATTAGTTGGCTTGTAATTAGACTTCTGGGACACTAAAGGATAACTGTTTCAGTTTCAACAGCCTATACTGAATGCATTAAATATACCGTATTACATTGACAAAATGAAAAAAGTGGCATTAGCATTCACTTAAGCAATACATGTTTGTTAAGAATTTCCCTGTTCAGTGGTGGTACAAGCTGGTTTACATAGCACGTCTGCAAAATATCCTATCATGATGCATAGCACGGATAGCAGACATTGCTTGAATGAACTGGCATTCTAGAAGCAATGCTTCTAATTGGTGATTATCCACGATATTGACCCATGTACTGAAATGTTTAGGAGCTGTTTCAGGTAATTCTAACATACTAATTTGTTGCTGATGATGCAGTCTTTCAGTTCAATATGCTTTTCTTTGAAAGGTTCTGGGTATGAGGATGATCAGACCATATCCTCTGACATCTCATCACACCCCAGGATTCATTCATTAATCATCTCTCCATCCTCAGAGCTCCGGGACTCTACTTCCGGAAGCTTGTAGGCATGTAGCCAATGGCATTTCCAGATAAAGAACCATTCTGAGGATACCCACAAAGAACTCAGAATCCTAGATTCCTCTCAACTGGCTGAGAAAGTACCAACACTAGCTCAGTAGAGATACACTTCCACCACCTCCACAGTAGCCAGCTCAGTCCTTCAGAGCTATTGTGTTCTCCATGTTTCTTGGGCCACAGTGTTCTCCATGCTTCTCTTTTGTTATTCATCGTCTTCACTCACAGAGAAGCCAAACTTGTTGCCATGTTCTGTAAAGTCCTATATGACCACATCTGGATCTATTTCTCCTATCCCAATCTCCTACAACAGATACTTATAACAGGCACCTCCAGGCTTCTTTCCATTCCTCAAATTTGGGGAAACTCATTCTTGCTTCAGACATGTCTACCTCTGTTGTTCCTCCTAACAATTCTTACTACCTATTGTCCAATGGACCACATTGCATGAATTACCCTTTACCCATCACTATTTTATTTGCCTTTTTATGCCCTACCTCTGAGTCAACCAATCTCAGAGGATGAGGTATTCCATCTACTGCTTCTTAGGAAGGAAGGAAGGAAGGAAGGAAGGAAGGAAGGAAGGAAGGAAGGAAGGAAGGAAGGGAAGGAAAAGAAATAAGCAAAGAATCATTCTCTGAGACTAAAAAAAGATTCAATATTGTTTATTAATGCATGCATTAGGATATCGAGGTCCATGTCTGTTACATCTCCCCTTACAGACTTCCCATCTTCCCAATATAGTTACATGGCAATGTTTTTACTTTTAAGTATTTGATATTCACGTTAAAATAAGCAAGTGAATAAAACTTATTTATGAGCCATAAATATAGGATTATGTTTTTATTTTCTTATAAATTCCTCTATTTCTTATATAAATAATTGTCTGATTTCTTGTTTTCTTAGTTTTGTATGTATTTATCTCCCACTTATCCCCCACCTTTCCAACAGAATATGGAGATTCATTTCCACTTGGTCAACGCCTTGGGAACATTTTCCCCCTTAGAAACACCCACCATAAATGGAGGTGTCTTTCTACATCCAGATGGGATTGCTGTCTTTCTAGACCTTTCACACAGTGGAACTTGAGAGGCCCAACTTTAGCATCATCTTATAAATTCCCTTCCCTCCTTTCCTCTGTTGGACTGTTTATCAAACCAGCTTCCATGGGCTTTACATTAAAATTCTAGTTTTTAAAGATACTGCTTCATTGTCTCTCAGTTTCCAATTTTACCATAAGTCCAAGGCCACTGTGACTTTAGTCCTTTATATTAAACACTATTTTGTTTGTAGGACTGCTCGAACAACTTTTCTCTGTAATCTTTTGGGACCTTCTCTTTATCTGTGGTATTCTAAAAATTCCCAGTGATAGGGGCACCTGGGTGGCTCAGTTGGTTAAGTGTCCAACTCTTGATTTCCGCTCAGGTCATGATCTCAGGTCAGATCTAGCCCTGGAGAGGGCTCTGTGCTGACAGTGCAGAGCCTGCTTGGGATGCTCTCTCTGCCCCTCCCTCACTTGCTCTCTCCCAAAAGTAAATACATACAAAATAAATAAAAAATAAAAAAAAGTAAGAATTCCCAGTGATGAAATTTGTTTGGATCTTCACTGAACTAGGCATTTGGCTGGCCTTTCCTTCTAATTCTAGAAATTCATGCCCTTCAGTTCTAGCAAATGTTCTTGAAGATTTTTTATTTTTGCTCACATGCTTATTTATGATTTAACATAATCCTTATCATTAGTTTTGATTACACTTTATTCTAAGCCAAATCCTGATGTACACAATGCTGGAAAACTTATTCCTATTCTGACCGCAGCTCGCCTTGTTGATTAGAAACAATGTGCTCTGACACCAAATAACGCCACAGTTTCCGTTTTCATACTAAGAGCTTAAGATGCCTGGTGCTTAGTACCATCAATACAACATGGCTGGCTTTGAGCTAACTGGCAGCTAGTGCTCATGAAGTCCGGTGTTCTGAGTCCTTCCTAACAGCCTCCCTTCAAGGTCTACTGGCCTCTGCCCCATCTGCTAGTAACAGCTCAGAAGGCAGAGGCAGCTTTGCCTGCGACCCACACTGCTAGTTCACCGCCAGGGCCACTCTTCCCAGCACCAGAGGGCGCCGCCACCTGGGGTCCTCTGTATCATTATTTTCTTAGTTTTTCTCTTTGTCTTAAATAGTCTGCTCTTTGTATTTTAAGGGGCGGATACAGCTATGGTTTCTCAGATACTCAGGATTTTGATGACATAAAATTCACATAATGTGAATTTATATTCACATAAAATAGTCTGACTTCTCCTAGATTTGTACTATCCTGTTTTTAGTAAAATTTGTACTTTATATAAAAAAGTATAATTTATACTTTACCATCGCACAATTTATCTATTATACTACTCTTTCCCAAAATTCTCAGCTTTCTGAAGTTCTTGTACTTCCAGATAAACTTATGTAGAAAGTCTTTTTCAGGTTCCAAAATCAATTCCATTTGGATTTTCATTTAAATATGTTAACTCCTCATTTAATT
The DNA here is from genome assembly GCF_046562875.1 of Panthera onca. Lineage (NCBI taxonomy): Eukaryota > Metazoa > Chordata > Mammalia > Carnivora > Felidae > Panthera > Panthera onca. The sequence continues at coordinate 48,800,558 of NC_138351.1, read as the reverse complement.
TAGGAAGTACTGACATTTTTCGATTCTCAGTCTTTCTATTCAAATTATGAATCATTTTTTTCAAATATTCAAATCTTACTTGAGGTTGCTTAGTAATGATTTTTTAGTTTGTAATTTTCCTCATATAATTAACAAATCTGTTCAAATCTATCTTTATGCTACTATAAATGGGAATTTAATTCTGTTTTATTAGGGTGTTCATTTATAAATTTGTTCATTCTGGTTATAGTGGTTCTTATAGTTCTTCTATTTTTGTTGTCTAGTAAGCAATTCTACTGTATACAGTGAGCAAAAATGAGAGCTATCGTTCCTAATAGTTTACATCTTATTTCCACATGCTAGAGTTCCCAGAGCAACATGTAATAAACAGTATGATGGTGAGAATCTAACTTGTTCCTGATGTTATTGGCAAATACTGTAGTGTTTCATAATTGGTAATATTAACTCTTTGGGGGGTTGTTGGTTTATTAGCTGTTTTTTGAGGACATACTGGAAGGCAGGAGCCACGACGGTAGAGACTTTATGTTACGGCAACTAAATACCATCATGAATTGGGGTGCCTAGGTGGCTCAAGTCGGTTAAGCATCCGACTTCACCTCAGGTCATGATCTCACAGTCCTTGAGTTTGCGCCCCACGTCGGGCTCGGTGCTTACAGCTTGGAGGCTGTAGCCTGCTTCAGATTCTGTGTCTCCCTCTCTCTTACCCTCCCCCATTCATGCTCTGTCTCTGTCTCAAAAATAAACATTATAAACACATCGTGAGTCTATTACCTTGGTCTTATTTGTTATTGACTTTTATTGTATCTCATTTTTCTGTTTTGTTTTGTTTTAGTGATCTACAGTGATATCGATGTGATACATCATGCTTTTGTCCTACTACTGATAATCTGTAAATTTCCCAGATATATACCTAAATTTACATTTCTCAATGGAAAACATGTAGCTACTATTAATTGAGCACTTACTCTTTGCTACTGGCTTAACAGACATTAACTCATTTTTTTATCGTGTAATCCTGTGAGGTAGGCATTATTGGCACAATTTTACACAGAATAAACTGCAATTTAGAATAAGTTTGAAGTAATTGCTCTCAAATTATCCAAAAACTAAAATTCAGATCCTTATTGGTCTGATTCCAAGACTATGCTCTTAACCAATATGCTACACAGAAAAATTACTGGTTTTTATATACTAATTTTATTGTCAGAAAACTCAAAAACAATTTGTACTAACTGTTCAGCTTTCTTAGATATCCAGGTAATAACCAAATTGTGTTCTAATAATGGTAATTTTACCTTCATTTTCCTAACATGTACTCACGCTTTTCCTGTTTTATTGATTTAAGTAGAACAGTATTAAATAATAATTTTATCAGCTGGAACTTTTGTCATCAACTTGATTTAATGGGGGTTTTAGTGTTTCATTTTTAAGAATCTCTTAGCTGATGGTTTGACAAAAAAATTACCCTATCAAGGAAATATCCTTCTATTCCTACTTTCTTAAGAGGTTTTATTTTTAATGAGATGAATACAGAATTTTACTAAATGTCCTCTTGGAATCATTCAAGAAAATGATAAATATTTCTCCTTGTTTCTTTTAATATTACTAAGTCTAATAGATAGAAGACTATTATTTTATTTCTAACATATTCAAAGGTCAATATGCTGTTAAGTTTGCAAGTCTATCATTTGATAGTTTACCCCTTTTACAACGGGTCGAATGAATCCGTAGTTTTGGCTTCTCATTTCTTTTGTTGGCTTTTGCAGTTATGGTCATAGCACTTACTTAATTTTAAAGGTTTTCTTATTTTTTACTCTTCTGTGACACAGTTAAGAAAAAGCAAAGCATTGTCTGTTACTTTAAAACTTTAAATCATCTTCAAGTTCCTTAGGTACTAGGTTAAAAAAAATGTATTACCGCGTAGAAAAAGTTAAAACAACAAAGGAATGATATGGACTCAAAAATTGTATGGAGAGATTTCTTTGATAATTTCCTCAATTTATATTTACCTTTTTATTCTGATAAGGCTTCCACATTCATTTTGACACAAGTTTGGTTATTTCTGTCTCCCAGAAATTATAATCTGTTACAGTACGAGTTCCAAATTGAGTTGTTGATTTTTAATTTCTTTAATGTTTTATTTATCTTGAGAGAGAGAGAGCACACACAGGTACATGTGAGGGGGAGGGGCAGAGAGGGAAAGAGAATCTCAAGCAGGCTCCACGCTCAGCGTGATATATTTTAATAATATTTTTTAATGATTAGGAAAAGTTTTACCTATTTTTAAGAAGCCATCCTTCAGTTTTCATTATCATTTCTCTTGTTTTTCTGCTTTTCAACTTTTTTGTTCATCTTTTATACTAATGATTTCCTTCACGTTGTTTAAAGTTGTGAATTCTTTTCTTTATAATGGTGATAAGCTATTGAAATTTATAGTGTCTTATATCAATCTTTTACGCTTAAATAATAATCTTTACATAGGATGATTTTATGCTTTGTTACTGATTTCACTATATACTTATTTGCCTTGTATTTGACTCATAATTTGCTTATTCTTTTATAGTTAACCTACTTTGGTCAAATGGTTTTAGTTCTTTTTCGCACACAATGTGAGATTCAGTCCAAACTGAAAGTCTTATTTTTTGTTGTTGTTGTTTTGGGGTTTTTTTTTTCAGGGTTTTGTTTTGTTTTGGATTTTGTGGGGAAGAGGGTTGTTTTGTTTTGTTTCAAGCTGAAGCTCTTATTTTCTGTTGGAGAATTTAATATATTCCTGTTCTTTGTCAAAATACTTGAATTTATTTATCATATTTCTAATGCTTTCTTGATTGTCATATCTTATTTTCTATATCTTAGATTCCCCCAAAGTACCATTGAATCAAGTTTAATTGGTAGGTTATCACAGAAAGTACAAGTAAGGAAATGAGAAAGTGAAACTGGGAATAGTTTCTTGTTGTTTTAGGCACTAAGAATCACATGGATGCAGGTAGTAGCCGTGTTAGTAACTGAAGATCAATCTTACTGAAAATCCTCTGAGGAATATTTAGAAAGATTGTTCTACTGAAAGCTAAGTCAGCTGGGAACTTTACCTGCTGATTCCCAGCACTCATTGGATGGTGGTCAATTCTGAGGGTATTAAATTCCTGGCACTCTTGAGCTATCTCAGGAGCAGGCTGAGAAAGTTCCTGTAGTTCCAGAGAAAATCCTCGGGCAAAGGTGGAAAAGGGTGAGATACAAGGGTATTTGTGGTGGAAAGCTGTCAGCATGTGTGTGGGGACTGTCCGTGGCAGATATGGTGAACCCAGCCATAGGCCAAGAAGATATGGGACACAAACAGTATCTATTCAGCAGTGTTAGAGAACGTTCCCCTCAATTTACTCTACTAATATACAACAGACACGAATCATCTATAATTCTACAAATATATACCATTGATATTTTTGTATACTTCACTGAATGCATTTCCAATCCTTACCAACAATAAAACATGCACTTTGGAATTACCAGAATATAACCAAATATAACCAAATACAAACAGGAATGTATTTGAACTCTGCCCCCCTTTCTCTCTACTGCTCCACCTCCCTTTTTTTGCAGGGAACAGAGAATATAACCTGGAATTTTAAAGTACTTACTGTTAGTATTATTTTATAAACTGTCTTCCATAATTACTTGTAAATATGTTAAATAACCCTAATTGTAATAATTCACTCTAATTCATTATTCTTTATTTTCATTTAACATTGCAGTTGTTAACAACGTGCCTACAAACACTAAAAAGAAATGGCTTACGTGTTTTATAAATGTTCTTATACTGTAAACATATAAATGACACCTTAATTATGTATTCTTAATCGCTGTTTACAGCACTACTCCTTCAATTCTTTATATTATTTGTCACCTGTCACATTTCAATTGGTATTAGAACAAATCTGCAAATCTTACTTCTTTTCCTTGGTTGATTTCTTTTTCTGCCTCGATGAGTATTAGGATGAATTTTAAAAAGAAAAAGATAGAAATCTACATATTTCAACAAAGTAGGTTGAAGTGTGAGTACCTTTTTCACAAATCAATACCTCCTACCATATGATAAGCTACTTTCAAATTCAGGGTCAGAGTTTTTTATATGTATTTGCGTATTCATTCTACAATTTTGACTTATTCTCCAGAATAAAATAATTGTGCATGTTTTGGATCTTTATTATCTATCCCTTTCCCAGTCTCTCCAGTTTATCTCTTTATTCCTTTCCTTATGCAAAGCTCTCTAAAAGCTTCTTACCTTTTTCCACATGTAACTTGTCTGATTTTGTGATCTTTGTTTCTATTTCAGTCATTCATTCTGCTATTGTAGTTTTGTCTGGCTCTGAGTTCCATCAGAGTCCACATTCCTTTGAATTATATAAGAGTACAATATAAGTTTCTTTAAAAAGTATTCACTCCAGTATTTTTTCCTCACAACTGTGGCCTTCCTCTACCTCAGACATTATATCTATCTTCTTTTATATATAAAGGATTCCTTTCAGTGTTTTTTTCTAAATTTTGTTTATACATAATTGAAGAGAAGGCACATCATTGACCAACAGTTGCAAACATGTATTTTACTTTGATTTTCTTAGCGTTTTCTTGGAAGCTATTTAAAGCTCTTTTCAGATCTCAGACTAAAACCTGGTTTCATTTTATATTACCCCTTTTGCGATCTAATTGCCTCATGTAAAGCCATGATAGTCAGGGTGTCATTGGCGAATCTCCTGTGAGAGGGCATAACTTTTAAATTATTTTTCTTTGGTCTATTCTCCATTTTCCACATGGTGCAACTCTCCTCCTTTCTAAGACTGCTGTTCTCCCACCCCTATTCCTTCCATGTCTGGAGATACCCTGTAACCAATCTGTTTAAAACAGGCTTTCCTGCTCTTCTTTTTCCAGAGTACCTGGATTGTGAATTTGATTAATCTACATTAGTAAAGAATTTCTAACTGATTTCTCTCCTATCCCACAGTCTGCCTTCAACTATAGTCTTAATGTAACAGACTAGAGAAGTATTAGTTTCTTTACTGATCATCTTTAATTCTTCTAATTCCATCCTACTTTCTCTAGAAAAGGTTTGTAAGGAATTCCCCATTAGTTTCATCTAACATTGTCTTATTGAGGTTTCTGACATATGGATGGCATCTTCCCATATTTTCCATCAAAAATGCTGCATTTTCCTTCTGTTTTTATATTCTTTTGTTCATTTGATAGTGATTTGGAAAAGAGTGAAGATTTATATAGTGATGCTCAAGTTGCTTCTCATCCATGATTCTTGTCTACTCCATATTTTAGATGTCACCACGCAGATGTCTCCTTAAGTCTCCATCTGCTTCCCATAGAAAGTCATTTTTGGATATTTGCTTTTTCTATGTCTTCAGGGAAATGTTCTTTTTCTCTTTTGTTGCCATATGGGTTTTTTTTTCCTTTTTTAGGCTCTGTCCCCATCCTTTTGAATGGGCAAAATCTGTGTCAGTCCATAGTTTCACGCCAACAGTGTGGGTGAAGCGTCATTGGTCCACTTTACTCTCCACATGGGAGACCTTCTGATGGCTTCCCCTTCTCACTTCTCATCTGAACATCAAGTTGCCTTGCAGAGCATCTAGTGCAATTTATGATACCTAACAAACATTCATCAACTTTAGTTTCACAGGACTAAAATTGGATCTTTTCTTGCTCAAAGTTGCCATTTTCTCAATGTTAGCGAGTAAGATGCAGTTGGCTACATCTCTCAGCAGCACATAGCATGAAGACCTTTCCTGGCACACATAATCCCAGCTCTCTTCATCCCATCCTTGTTTCTAGCTTCTCCATATGTGACTAAGCACCCAAGTATGCCACAGGTTTCACCTATCCCCTTCTCTGTTGTTTTTGTTCTGGAAGGTTAGTCTCAGAATGGGTACAGAAACTGATAAGCTGCTGGTGTTAAAAGACTAGAAACCTTCTAGTTAGTTTCCATTGAACTAAAAGTTTGCCTAGTTTATTAGGTTATGATTTCTTGGCATTTTCTTCCTTCCCTTCTTCCTTTTCTTCCTTTTTTTTTTTTTTTTTTTTAGACCTCAGAACATAATGATGAAACACCATGGTTTCCCTATTTTCTTTTTAAATAGGTCGTTAGATTTACTTTAAATAGCCACTACCATTTTTTGTTTACTTATGTACTTTATCAAAAGCCAGAGATAATTTTAATCAATCACATCTAATCTGCTCTATGCAACCCAGAGAGCTCAACTTATTGTTACGTCCATTTCCCCATTTAGCCATTTTCTCAACCACCTGAAAATTAAATAACTATGACATATCCTCAGTATGGTATGTTCCGGACATATCAGGACCAATAATGTATTATTATTTCCTTTAAGAGATTTAGTCTGGTAGGAGAAAAGGACCTGTATATAAGTAAGAGGCAATGTCTTGTATGGATATTAGGATAAAATAATTATATTACATTTTAAGAAAAAAGTGGTTATTTCTTCCAAGTAGGATTCAGAAAATAGAGTTAATACTTGAGCTAAGTTTAAAAACAGAAGTAGGTGCTAAAAAGACACAGTGGGGGTAATTGTGGTCAGATTCAGAAAGGATAATTCATGTACAAGGAACAATGTCTGGCACAAAACTGTTTGATATGCTAGAACTAAGAACAACTTGGCACTCCTGGATTATAAAATGTGAGGCATACCCAGCCATTGTTAAGGCTGAAAAGTGGCCCATTAAAAATTTGAAACTATAAAAGTAGTCCACTATAAAGTTATTACAGTCCATATCTAGTACTGGAGTTTAACACCTCTTCTCTAAAAATTGGCCTTTTATAATAATTTCTACCTCCATTTTTAGAATGGAGGAAATATTCAGGAAATATTTGCTATAAAAATCATATTTAAGCAACATTTTAAATATGCCTAGTTTCTCATTTTAGTTTAATGACTAAAACTCATTTTTTACATTATGCTTCTCTTATCATCCAAAAATTTAGAAATATTAAAATGGCTTTTCTTTAGGTAAAATAGGTCACAAATATTTAACCCAAATATACAGTGATATATTTCCTAGATCTAAAATAGCACAGATCGCAATTTTTCCCTGCATTGAGAGACAAATGTTAGGCATCGGCTGAAGTGGCAAAGCACAAATGTATGGCATATGGCACACAGCTGAGAAAATTAAAAGTGCTTACACTGAGAGGAGGTCATAACCCAGTGGGCATAACCAGAACTTGGAGGGTTCATTCCATTACTGGAATGTCAACCAAGAGAATGGCAAGAGAGTATATTATACATCAAAAGTATTTACAGTGTCAGGGAGATAGAACTTGACAATGAAGAGTGAAATGGTTAAAAAAAATTACCATAAAAATGCAAGGAATAAAACCTAAAGAAAAAAATGACAATGGCTATCTTCAAGCAGTAGTATGAAAGGTGAGACTGACAATGAAAAACTAAGGCAACACTTTGTACACTCTAAATTGTTCTCATGTTCAAAGGGGAGTTCCAGCTCTCCTGTATTTTTCTGGGGTGAGGATAAATAGTAGTGACAAACAAGCAACATCAAAGAACTCCTAAATTATGTAGAAGACAATTTTATGACTCATAAAGCAAAATATCCTGAAGGTATGACTATATTATATCTCTTACATGCCAGGAAAGTAATATTCAGGCTAGTATCCATAGGGTGTTGTAATTGAGAATCTTTTAATAAAAATCTCAAGGAATACTTTTGTTGAGTGTCTACTAGATCCAGGCACCATCCTAAGCATTTGGCATACATCAGTAACCGAAAAAGATAAAGACTACCCAAATGGAACTTGATGTTTAGTTGGTATAGGCAGAAAATGAACAAGTATAATAATTAAGTAAAATGTATCTTGTATTAACAGTGATAAGTGCTACATAAAAGAAGAGAAATGGAGTAGTTTGATGGGGGTAGGTAGAGTGTCAGGGTAGAGGTAGAGATAGCTTATAGTATTAGATATGTTTGTCAGAGTATGCTTTACTAGTAACATTGGACTTGAGTAAATATTTGAAGGATGTGATGGAGTTAACCAAGTGCATATGGGGAATATGGGACTGAGTATCAGTGGCATCAAAAGCCACAAAGTATCATGATTGAGGGACAGCAAAGAAGCAAATGTTGAAACACAGAAGAGGAGGAGGACATGAGGGCAAGGAGAAAGAGGAGTGAGCCCTAGAATATTTAGTGTCTTGTGAGCTATTTTAAGAATTTTAGCTCTATTTTGAATGAAAATGGAGAGGAAGTATAGAATTTTGAGTAGGAAATGAATGGTACACCTTACGTTTTTGAAGGATCAGGTGGCTTTTGTGTTTATAAGATACAGGTAGACAAATTTTGAAGCAAAAAGAATAGTCAGAAGGCCATTGCAGTAACTATGGGTGAATGGATGGTGGCTCAGTCAGAAAGTAGCTATGGGGTTTATGTTTGGATTCTAGATAGATTCTGAAGGCAGAGTCAACACAATTTCTGGTATTTTGGGATGTGAGGAAAAGTCATTAGTTAGGATGACTACACCTTTTTGGACAGAGTGACAGGAAGGACAGAGCTGCCATCACATCAAAGTTCAAATAGGAGTTTGAAATATGCAGATTTTGAGAGAATTATTAGTTATTCCAGTGGAACTGGATGTTAATTCCAGTGCATGTTAAACATGCAGTTAGATACAATATTTTGGATTTTGAGACATTCTGGGTAGGATATATAAATTTGGGCATATTTGTAAGTAGTTAGTAATGAGACAAGATTAGATCACTAACAGAATACCCATAAAGAAGGGAAGAGGACCAAGGATTGAACTCTGTGATATTCAAATATTAAGGGAGCATAAAGAAGAAACCAGGAGGGCCACCTGGGTGGCTCAGTTCTTTAAGCATCTGACTCTTCATTTCGGCTTAAGTCAGGATTCCTGAATTCAAGTCTCACTTCAAGCTCCGTGCTGATAGTGTGGAACCTGCTTGGGATTCTCTCTCCCTCTCTCTCTCTGCCCCTCCCCTGCTCTCTTTCTCTCTCTCAAAATACATTTTTAAAAAAGAAGAAACCAGGAAAGGAAACTAAGGGTTAGCAACCAGTAAGAGAAAAACCAAAAAAAAAGTGTGGCATCCTAGAAGATAAGTGAAGCAACGTGCCAAGCAGGTAAAAGCTGCTGATAGTTCAAGTAACACAGGACTGAAAATTGGCCATTTGGCTCAAAAATGTAGATATCACTTTTTGCCTTTATTCAGTTATTTCCATGCAGTGACAAAGATTAAAGTTTGGTCAGAGTGAGTTGAGACAGAAAGACAATTTGAAGAAAGCAAGTATAGACAACTCATTCAAGGAATTTTGATCCAAATAAAAGCAATGAAATATGGTGGCTGTTGACAGAATGGAGTTTTCTCTACCACCTTAGTATCAGAGCAAAATAATTATACATTACATCAGTCAAGATTCCATGAGGGAGGCAAACCCACTAAGAGTGTTATAGGATAAGTGATTTTAACAACATGATCTTTATGATAGCTTATTTTATATGTCAGCTTGATTAGACTAAGGGACATCCAGATAGCTGATAAAACATTATCTCTGGGAGTGTTTCCAGAAAATATTAGCATTTGAATGAGTAAACTAAGTAAATAAGACTGCCCTCACTAATGCAGTTAGGCATCACCTGAATAAAACAAAGAGGTGGAGGCAGAGTAAATGTACTCTCTCTGCTTGAGTTATAACATCAATCTTCTCCTGACCTCAGACATCACTACTCCTGGTTCTAAACTGAGACTGAATTACAGCACTGACTTACCTGGTTCTCCAGCTTGCATACAGGCTCCATAATCATGTGAGGCAATTCCCATAACTTATATATAAGTGTATGTTGTGTGTGTGGTTCTAAACAGAACCAATTGGATACATACACACATACGCACGCACACACACACACACACACACACGCACCTATACTCACATCCGTGTCCACCTCCACACACACATCCTCTTATCTAGCACCTATCAGTAAGGATTCTCCAGAGACATATAACAATACAATTGTACATATAGCATATGTTATATGCAGAATATGTATATTTTATATACACACGTATATTCACATATACATATACATATTCACATATACATATACATATTCACATATACATATACATATTCACATATACATATACATATTCACATATACATATACATATTCACATATACATATACATATTCACATATACATATACATATTCACATATACATATACATATTCACATATACATATATATATATATATTCATTCTATTTTTTTGGATAACTCTGATACAACTGTACACATTTATGGGAGAAGCTGAGAAAGTAAGTGACCAAAAACTCAAAAGAGAGTTGGAGTTAAATACTAACCAGTCTTCCCAAAGTGCAGAGTTGGTTGGATAATCAAAGCTTGAGAAGAAATCTGGAAAGCCAAGGATGGCAAGGTGTCAAAGTGAGAACATAATGAAGGGCTAATGGAGAAGGCTATGAAATTTACCCTTCACATCTGGTATTGGGCCTGGAGTTACTATTGGTTGATAGGGCTGATAGCCAGGAAGAAAAGCCAAGAAGGGCAGAGGGAGGAAAGTTGGAATCTTCCAGAATTTCTGCATCTGTTTCATACCACAAGGGAGAACAAAGAAAATTGAGAACCTACCAGTGCCTATGTGCCTATCTCATACCATAACTATTCCCAAATGACCTCCAGAGAATGGCACCTGCTGCTATAGTTCAACTTTCCAAATCTAATGCAAAATTCTCTAACCTGGAGCCATACAAACGAAAGGTTTCTGGCAAGCTTAGTTATAGCTTAGCCAAACTGATCCAGTGCAAAACCACACATATGCTAGGGAAGGAGAAAAATGAGGACGTAGGCAACAGACAGGAGATTTGTGGCAATGTACTTGAGTAAGACAGAGGTCATCATAGCTAGCATGCAAATGAAGGAATTAGATTTACAACAGAGTAAAGGTGTTTGGGTTTATGAAAACTTATTTCCAAAAAATAGCAATCATCTCTGCTGAATGCACTGATAACAAGTATTAAAATTAAACATTAAAAATCATCATGTTAGAAGAATTTTGGTATATTTTAGTGGATAATTACCACTTAGCTGCATATAAATCTTCATGGAAGGTCAGTCACTAATAACAAGAAATGCATTTATTGGTGTAGCTCAATAATTTTATGGTGTATGAAATGAAGGACTAAAATGAAAAATATATATACTTGTTTATTTCTAAAGATTAAAAAAAACTTTCATTTAGCCCTGATTTTAACCACCGCCTATAGTCTCATGAATACAATTTGTTTTCTTTTTTTTCCCCCCTTATGGTAGACCACTGTTACAATCAGTATATCCGATTACCTATTTGACAATTCCACCCCTAAATCCTCAAAATCAGCTCTGATTCAATCTGGCCAAGACTCAATCCATAGTTTTCTGTATACCATCCCACCTCTAATTCTGGTTCTTCTCTGATTCTAATAACTACTTTTTCAAGCCAGAAATATAGTAGCACTCTGACCTTTATCTCTCTGCCTCTTATTCAACCCTCCATTTAATTGCCTTACCCTGTTCCTTTTACCTTTCACATGTCTCTAGAATCTTTTCACTTATCTCAGTTTATATCACACGGTCATCCTAGTCCATACACTCTCAAACTCTCTCCCCCAAGTTATTAAAATAGCCTTACAGTGGATACCCTTCATCCTATTTTTTCATGCTTATCCCAGTCCATTCTCTGGAATCTCTACATCTAATACATTTGTTTTGTGTTATATCTGTTTTAATATTTAATCATTCCCTGTTGATAAGTTGCATTCTTTAGTGGTTTTTTTTTTATTGTTCACTAACTAATTACCACACGTTTTAACAAGAACTACCAATCTGTATGTGATTCAATTCGTTACCGCTCCAAACAGGAATAGTGGAAGAAAATGCTATGAGGTTGCTATGCTTATAACTGTTTATTAAAGGATAAAACTAAGTTGTGAGGATGTATTTTTTATGTTAATAGAAAGGGAAAAACATTGTTTTAAAATTTAGGTAAATCACGAATTTGGTGAATGCAAAAATGTTTCTTCACAGAACTCCAAAGGAGTAGATTCCAGAGTCTACAGAAGACATTATCAGAAGCTTTGCGGGGGGAGGGGGGGAGGAATCTAAAGGTTAGGAAAACATTCAACAATGGTTTACAAAGTTCATGGGTCTGTTGCAGGATATCTCCAATCTTATAACATGCTAATATCTCTTGTGTCAAAGAAACATGTAAAGTATGTAGTACTTGATAAACCTTCTTAGCATTGAAACTTTTTGTTACCAGAGTGCATCACAGAACAACTGCTCTATAGAACACTTTTGGGAATGCCACTCTAAGCATTTCAGGAGGAAATGGAGGTGTGAAGCAGTTGAGGTTGAAGTAGTCCCAAGGGGTATCAAATAGAACCTGAATTGCTCTATGGGTACTAAGGGTTTGCAGGGCGAGAGGCAGGGTGGAGGAATCCCACATGAATTATATAAAGAAGGAAAGTTTGTTGAACAGAGTAGGGAAAAGGAGTGGAGTCAAGTTACAAAGACTATCTGAAGATATGCTACATCATTTTCCCAGTCATCAAAGGAGGAAAGAGTTAAGAAGAGAACACCAAGTAACCTGTAGGAACTCAGTACTTATGAAAACAAAGTGAAGAGTTTTGTTTCCTGGCTATTTAAGCTTGACAATTGGTTTATAACTTACTCATCTGTCGAAGTCCCAGACCTTATGTCCATTATTTTATGACCAGGTTGACCAAACCCAGATTAGGCCAAACTAACTTAAACACCATCACACATTTTTAAAAGGGGAGTAGCAATGTTACACATTTTTAAAGAGGAGAAGCATTGCAAATAGTAAAATATAATACAGAGGTAAAAATAGAAAAAAAAGAATGTGGACTTTTAAGACCTCATTTTGACATACTTGAAAGAAAAAAATAAGGGCAAAACCACTGTTTTACTTAAGCACTACAATACAAAACAATGTTGAAAAATAATCTGAGAACTCCTGCTCTCAAATCCATAAATTTAAGACAATAAAAATATATATGGCATTAAGGACTTTTTAAAATTCTAGTGTCCCTCCTAGAGAAAGGAGTTGAATGGCATTATAGAACATTCTCTGATCATTTCCCTAACTTTTACAGTAAGAATGTAATGCCATATTTTGTAAGGGGGGGCGGGGAATGAACTTAAACAGGAAAAAGACAATTCAAAGAAAATCATCTTCACAACAAAGCAGCCAATTCTGTGATTCAGGATCTAAACACATTAAAAAATGTGCCCCATATTTTTGTTTCCCACGTGATTTACACGGAAAATATGTAGGCACTGTTTTCTGCACTGCTTTATCCCATGAATCATAATTTACACCTTCCATCAGCGTTCAATTCCCATTTTCACTCTATATAGAAAGTTTCCACCTTGCTGATCATTTATTTCAGAAGGAAAGAGATACAGCAAGTCCTTATCCCCCCAGTCAGAACATAGAAATGAAGATACTTGTTTTTATATTATTCTTGTATGCACATAAAAAGTATTCTTAATCAAAATTCACAATATGGTTTATCTGTGTTAATTGCTATAGGACATGAAGATGAGGTTATAATAGGAATTTCCACCTGATCTAAGTTCCTTGAAAGCAAAAGACCTATCTTTGGATGAAAATTCCAAAAAATGGCAACTCTGTTTGGTTTACCATGGCCCCTGACAAACTAGAGTGATCCTACCACAAATAGTGTTTAACTTATCAAATAGCATGAACTTGGCTGTTCCTGATATGAAAGAAGGTACGTTTATAGGTCTTTAAATTATTTTTATGACAGAAAAATAGATTTTGCTTCCTTGAACAACTTTCTTTGTGAGCAAACTCAAATGTTCCAAGGTAATTGATAATAGAAGGAACAATACGTAGTAAAACTCACATACAGAGAGCACAGTCCAGGCTCTATCCCACTAGTTTTCACTAATCACATCTCCCATGAAATCTTTTATCAGGGCTACTAACAAGTACACAATAGCCAACCCGAGTTTCACCTTCATTGCCTTCTCAAAGTAGTTTTTTTCTTTCCTCCAGACACCCTAATGAGCAGTGAAATGGTGCAAAGGTAGACATCAAGAAGTAAGAATGGGAGAGGTAATGGCCTGTATAACCTGAAAACTATACAATAAGCTCCTGGGTAATTGAATGTTGGTGGGACTTGGCAAAAATAGCACCAGTGGTTATAATTCATTCAGACTTAAAAGAAACTGTCCTTCCAATATCAAAGCATAATGAAGAACTGAGTGCAAAATTTGTTGCCAGTTTATGATTATAGCATTCAGTGATCCATCCAAGGACTAATGTTGTCCCATCGTGAGTACAAGAGAAGGGCAAATAATGGGTACGAAGAACTGTCCTAAAGTCAAGTTCACGGAAGACAAGCAATTACAACCTGATTTTAGAGATCGACACCCAAAACACTTTTGTCTTTTTCTTTATGATGAATCAATTCAATACACTATTTCCTATTAATGAAGGCATTGTACTTTGGGGTAACAAAGATGTACTTCTGCTCTTGCGATTTTTTTTTAAATAATGAGGGATATAATCATGCACTTGAGTAGCTTCAGTCAAGAGAATGTTATAGAAGTTTAGAAGACTGAGCCATTAACACAGAAAAACCCCTCACTATATACTCGCAGTATTGCTTGAAGGTCCAAATAGCATAACAAAGTTTTTGTATAAAGCAGGACAAGGACCATAAAGAGAAAAATTATCAATCTACTCTTTTAAAAATAATTTTAGTTATAAACCTACTATGTGCTAAGCATTCTGGTAGATATGAGGATACAAATGGAACAAAATACCACTCCCGGTATCAATGCAGTCATTGTGTAATAGAAAGTGAGACAGGTGGACACATACACCACTATACAAATGATTAGAAATCCTGAAGCACATCTCTTCCATTTTATTTACATTTTCTACATAGATAGATAAAGATAGAATTCTCTCTTGTTTAAGTTGAGAGAGGAATAAATTTACAGGAATTCATGTATTTTCCAAGTAACCTGTGCTGCAATGTCTCAGGAATTTCTCTGTTATTGCTTACACTTAGTCCATAGTACACATGAAAGAAACTATATGGTTGATGGTGCACAAATATGGCTGTAAATCAGAACTATTCAGGGAACTTTAAAAAAAATAGAGATTCTTAAACCCTGCCACAGTCGCTTTGTGAGCCACTTTAGTCTAGGCCATGTGGAATATCTCAATTTTGACAAAAGCTAAGAGCTGCTACTCAAAGAGGGAATCCTTTGTGGATTAGAGAGGATCAGGAATCACAAAGAAAGATGTGTGTATCATCACACATCACCTAAATGCTCTCACTCAACTCTCTCCCACTGTTTCTGGTCCACTTTCTGTGTTTCTTACACTTCCTTCTCTTCTCCTCCTGTGGTACATCTCAGAGCCATACTTCATCTAGAATTAAACAAGATGGTAGTCCAGGTTAACATTCTATCTATACACTAAGAAATCTCCCCCAGGGGAAAATATTGACTACAAGAACTCATGGAGGAAAAAAACTAGAAATTATATCATATTTTCCACTAACTTCATTTGGAGAATCATAGACATATTAAGCATGAACAAGAGAGAAACTGATTGACTGATTGATTGATTGCTAAGGGGGGAAAGAATTCAGCAATGTGACCCGTGAGTTCCAGAATTTAAAAATTCAGTAATTCAACAAACATTTTGAGCATCTATGCTGAATTAAGTATTACTGAACATTAGAAAAATAGGAAGGGCAACATCTCAATGCTAGCATGATATTAATCACTCCATATTTGATTTAATATTTGATTTAATTTTCATTCTTTCATTAAACAAGTAATGAGTAAGTATTGATCTTGTGCCATGTTTTGTACAGGGGATAAAGTATTGAATAATGCATGCCTAGTTCTTATTCTTTTGGATAATATTTGCCAGCAAGGGATAAAGACAAATAGGGCAACTACAACACAGTATGACAAAGTAGAGAATGCTATGGAGGATCATTGCAAGGACACATAAAGGCAACTTCATACAGACTTCAAAATAAACAACAAATGCTCCAGGAAAAGTTCCTGCAAAGTTATGGAGGCAAGGTAATATGATACATTCAGGAAAGTGACAAATAGTTCATAGCAAAAGTACATTGTGGAAGGTGGAGAGAAATGTAAACTACAAGGGCCAGATTTTAAGTTGTGATGTCATACTAAGAAATTGGATTGTACCTTAATAAGGAGCACCAGAAGGTTTTAACCATGAAGAGAATAAATCAGGTTTGTCTTCCAGTATGTTCACTCAGCCTTCCAAGTTAGAACAGATTGGACAGAGTCAAGACTATGAGATACACCAGTTACGAGACTAATTAAGTAATCCAGGGGAGGAATGATGAAGAATATGGCGTAGAGTAATAAATAGGAAGATAGAACAAAGTAGCTGAAACTAAACAATGCTAAAGTGATAAAAAAGAAGGTACTTGGTGATATTTTGTGTGCATGTGTGTGTGTGTGTGTGATGGTTTAGATATAAGCATAAGAGGAAGAAGAGGTTAAATAAATTATTTTGGAAATGTTGAGGTTTCAGGGACCAGACAGACTTCCAAATCAGGAATTAAATAAGCAGTGGGATGTGTGGGTCTTGACTCAAGTTCAGGAGAGAAAACAAGCTGCTGATATCGGGTTGGGAAATATTGACCCACCAACAATAATTGAAGTCATGGGAGTGAACAACTGCCAAATTTTAGTTTGGTAAAGAATGTAAGCTATAAAGATAGCCAACAAAGGAAGAGGATCCTCAAAAGTATTTATGAGGAGTAGCCAGACAGTAAGATGGATAGAAAATTCAAAAGGATGGTGTAAAGGAAGCCATGGAAAGTTTATCAACAAGGATGAAGTGCTCAATTGTGCCATATTCTATTGAAAGCTCAAATGAAAAGACTGAGGAGTATCCATTTGCTTAACATAACACTCTCTCCCCTTTTCTGATACCTCAGAATGCATACCTGTGTATTCTCTAGTCAGAAATTTGTTTTTTTTTTGCTTTTGTGTTTGTTTTATTTCAGGTAGATTTTTTGCACAGTAGTAGAGGCTTTACTTTCTTCCATTTTGAAATTGGGTTTTTAGTAATGCCTATTGTTAAAGGAATGGTCATGCGCATAGGTGCTAATTATTTTTCCCAAAAAAGTTTGTCATCGCCTAAACATGCTACATCCTGCTGAAATCCTGATATGAATTTATAACACTACATTATAGGCATAATGAAGCCATGAAATCAATTTAGTATCTCCACCATTGTATATCCCAGCACTCACCATTATGACTGCCACAAATTAGATGCTCAAAATTTACTTTTGAGTGAATGAATATATGAATGAATGGAAATACTAGAGGCAAGAGCTAGAATTATATGGTATTTCCATTATATAGCCTGCAAAATGGAGATGGATTCTGGGGGAAAAAATCAATTGAAATGCAAAAATAAATATTAACTGGTCATCTGAGAAAAACCAAGGAAACTTTTATACTAATTAGCAAAAATAAAAATCCTCTATCCAACCCTTAGATGCATTCATGCATATATTTTCTAACAAAAGTATTTAGCTGACTAAACTCTATTAAGGATTATTAGAAAATACAAGAGAGCCAAATAATAACTGAACAAGTGACTAAGATGACAACAAACAAAATCAGCACCGACAAGGGCAAAATAGTGCAATGTGGAAGCAACAATTTAAATGATTCATTCATGGTAGTATGTTGTGAATTAATGGTAGGTCCTCAGGTAATCATGTTTAGTCACTTTAAAGCACTCATTACTAAACCACCACAGTGAATGTCATCTATTCACTAGCCTTTTCTTTGCTACAAAATGTCAGAGGTAAGTCTATTGCTATCATTTTACTCATTTAACTTCCTCTGTTTCTTTGATAGCACATTCAATTAAGTGTTTTGAGTATATGCATATTCTGAGTGGACAGAACTATTGCTCCAAAATATAAGAGGAAACAAAAATTGGAACTAAAAGGCACTCCCACATGTATCAACCACCTAGGTCTCCCAACACCTACAAAAACAATTGCAAGCATGTTGGAAGGGTCTCTAGGATAAAATGATGCCAAGGGGGAGCTAGTTGCTAGAGATGGAGGTGTCACAACTCGTTCTGCTGCAAGCAAAAACCATTCAACCAGAATCCTTTAATGATACATAAAATTATCTCCCTCAACATGAATCCAAAAGCAGGTAGTTCAGGTATTGGTTCAGTGGCCTAGGAACATGGACTCTTTATTTTCCTGCTCTGCCATCCCACTGGATTACTGCCTTGATCTTTTGCCTTGTCTACTAATGTTTTAAGATGGTTACCACAATTTCAGAGCTCTCATGTAGTTAAAATACAGCTTGAGAGAATTTTCTCTTCCCCTCTCCTTTCTCCTTCTTCCTGTTTCTTTTCAGGAGATAAATTATTTCCTAAACCCCCCTCCAAAAGACTTTTTCTGCAGTGTATTATAGGTCACATATCTATGACTTAGGTGCACTCTCAACTCCAGATCTGCCAACAAGAACAGAAGGAAATGAGAACTGGTGGCAACCAACAGTGTCAGTCTCTTCCTTTGAATAGACTACTCATGGCTAACACACTTGGTATTTTCTTTCTTCATCTTATTTCTCCCACACAACTTTTCTAAGCTGACTTTATTGCCTTTTCTGTAAGCCTAAATAAAGGTAGCATTTTGTTTCTTATCAAGTTCACATATGAATAGCATTACAATTTCCCTGCATAAAGTATTTTGCTCCTTGAATTTTAGAGTTCCTAATTGATTACACTTACAAATAACATATAAGTAAGAAGGTTGAACTGCACAAGTAAGAGAGTGGGAGAAAATCTATTGTTGTGCTTGTAAAACTGATTTCTTCTGTTTGTTAAATGGACCATGAAAATTCAGCTATTTTAATAATATTTTATTTATAAAGTATTAAATTTTTGGTAATAAAGTCAAAGCTTAATGTGTTTGGAATGCAGAAAATGAAAAATCTTATCTGGAGTATTGCTATTTTAAATTAATGACAAGAACTACTCTACATTTTTGGTACATTAGCATTGCTCTATCTACTAAAACTGAAAACTCCTTCCTGTATATTCTTAAAACAGATATAGTCTATAAAGAGAGAGGTTTTGTAACACAAGGAAGAATAGGTATTGAAAGGGCTCTAAAATCCTGTAGCTTTTAAATCTGGAAGTGACCACTGGTCTAAATCCCTCATTTAATAAATGATACAATGGAGACTCTGAGATATGAAGTGACTTGCCTAGGGTTGCTGAATAACTAAAACAGAAGTGCCAATGTGGTGGTAAACTAGGAGGACCCTAGGCTCACCTTGTCCCCAAAATACAACTATTTAACTATCAAGTCATCCCAAATACCCTACAAATTTATCTGAAGAGTGGCAGAACAAACTACACAAATAAAGGTGGAGAAGAGGCCACAGAAAAGAATATAGGAAGTGCAGAGACTGGGTCTGAGAGACAGAGAGAAACAGAGAGAGACAGAGAGAGACAGAGAGAGACAGAGAGAGACAGAGAGAGACAGAGAGAGACAGAGAGAGACAGAGAGAGACAGAGAGAGACAGAGAGAGACAGAGAGAGACAGAGAGAGACAGAGAGAGACAGAGAGAGACGTCGCCACTGAGGTGGGGAGACACAGTCACAGAGATGGGCGAAAGACAGACTAGCAAATGGGGAAACGAATTCCCATAGCAATTGGCTTGGAAAGCAAGAGGGGCTAAGTTTTTTGAGTTCTTACAACCAGTGGGGCTTAAAGTCTGGAATTCTAAAGGTCAGCAGGCTTGGCTCAGAGAGCTCAGAGGACATTTGGGGCTGCTCTTGAGAAAAAGACAGGGCAAAGAGCTTGCAGACATACAACATAGAAATAGTTTTCTGAAGAGCATCTGGGACACATAGTGGGGATTTTATTTGTTCACGTGTGAGTGTGGACCTGAGAGACAGCTTTCAGGGAGAAAACCTTCTGGAATGAAAGGAACTGACTGCACCATTTCCCTCCCCTGCTCCTCAGCACAAACACAGAATCACCTGTGGAACCAGCATAGTTCCAACACTTACTACCTAACTTTCTTATACTACATCCCCCCGCCCACCCCCCCCACCCCCACACTCTGGTGCAACTGCCCTTTCTGGGCATGCTTGCCCCACTCCCAGCAACACAGACCCTCTTCCCCAGAAAACCAGCCCAAACTCCTGAAGATTGCATCTTTCCACTAGGGAGTTTTGCAGAGACTTGGTTCCAGTGGCGAGAGGTATCATTTCACAAACAGAAGGCAGCACACCTAGTTAAAACATGTCACATCAGGCCAGGGACTAAACATTGCTCACAACAGACAAAGAGAGCCTCTACAGACAACTGGCCTGAAGGATCAAGTGGCCAGGACAAAACAGCAGAGCACACTCAGCATACACTGGAAACATTCACAGAAGAGCCAGGCCCCGGGAAACAGGGAATACTATACTGCAGGACACTAAAGGACCTCTTCCTTATAAAGCCATTACCCTCAAGAACAGGAGACATAGCTGACTTACCCAACACAGGGAATCAGGCACAGAGACTTAGACAAAATGAGAAGACAGGGGAATTTATCTAAAATCAAAGAACAGAAAAAGGTCATCAAAATTAACAAAAGCAGACCTACACCAAATAATGGGGGAAAAATCAAGTAGCAAGACAAAAGATCACAGTAACTAACAAGGGAAACCCCATTAGGCTATCAGGAGATTTTTTAGCAGAAACTTTCCCAGCCAAAAGAGAGTGGCATAATATATATTCAATATGCTGAATGGGAAAAATCTGCAGCCAAGAATATTCTATCCAGCAAGGCTGTCATTCAGAATAGCAGCAGACAGTTTCCCAAATAAAAACTAAATGTGTTCATGACCACTAAACCATCCCTGCAAGAAATATTAAGGGGATTCTTTGAATGGAAAGCAGAGATCAAAAATGAGAGTATGAAGGTAGGAAACAAAAGCAGTAAAAATGAGTATTTCTGAAAAAAAAAAAATCAGTCAAGGAACTCACAAAGTAAAACTATGTAAAACATGACAACATATACATAAAACATGGGGAGAAGAGGAGTAAAGAAAGGGTTAAACGCAAGTAACCATCAAGTTAATGTAGACTGCTATGTGCTAAAGAGTTTATATACAAACCTAATCATAACCATATATCAAAAAACACTTGTACATATGCAAAGAATAAAGTGAAACAAATCCCAGTATACCACTAAAGAAAACCAGCAAACCATGAGAAAAAGACAAAAAAGGATCAAAGAATAATTTCAGAAACACAGAACAAGTAATAAAATGACAATATACATCAATAATTACTTTGAATCTAAATGGACTAAATGCTCCAATCAAAAGAAATAGGGTGACAGAATGGATTAAAAAACGTAAGACCCATCTATATGTTGCCTACAAGAGACTCATTTTAGACCTAAAGACACCTGCAGATTGAAAGTGAGGGGATGAAAAAATATGTATCTTGCAAATGGATGTCAAAAGAAAGCTGGAGTAGTGATACTTGTATAGATAACTAGACGTTAAAATAAAAACTGTAATAAGAGACAAAGTGACAAAGAGACAAATTTTATATATATAATATATAATGTTATATGTTATTATTAACTATGTAATAATTAAGGGGATAATCCAACAAGAAGATATTAACAATTATAAATATTTATGCACCCAACATAGATGTACCCAAATATATAAAAGAGTTAATAACAAACATAAAGGAACTCATCAATAATACAAAAATAGTAGGGGATTTTAACACCCCATCTACATCAACTGACAGATCACCTAAACAGAATGTCAATGAGGAAATAAGGACTTTGAACAACACACTGTAATTTAACAGATACATTCAAAAATTCCATCCTAAAACAGCAGAAACATTGTTTTCAAGTACACATTCCCCAAAATAGGTCACATTTTAGTTCAAAAAATGAGCCTCAACAAATTCAAGAATATTAAAGTCATACCATGCATCTTTTCTGACCACAACACTATGAAACTTGAAATCTACCACAAGAAAAAAAATCTGGAAAGACCACACCTGGAGGTTAAACAACACACTACTTAAGAATGGACAGGTCAACCAGGAAATGAAAGAAGAAAATATACATGGAAACAAATGAAAATGAGAACACAATGGTCCAAAACCTTTGGGATGCAGCAAAAGCAGTTCTATGAGGCAAGTTTATAGCAATAAAACGCTACCTCAAGAAGCAAGAAAAATCTCAAACAACCTACCCTACACCTAAAGGAGCTAGCAAAACAAAACCTCAAACCAGCAGAAGGAAGGAAATAACAAAAATTAGAGCAGAAATCGGTGATATATAAAAGAAAAAATATAACAGATCAATGAAACCAGGAACTGATTAATTTCAAAAAAGAAAAAAAGTCAGTAAAACTGATAAACCTCTAGCCAGTCTGATCAAGAAAAAAAGGATAAGGACCAAAATAAATAAAAATCACAAATGAGAAAAAAGAAAGAACAACAAACACCACAGAAATACAAAGATTTATAAGATATTATGAAAATCTATATACCAACCAATTGGACAAAGAAGAAATAGATAAATTCTTAGAAACATATAAACTACCAAGACTGAAATAGGAAGAAATAGAAAATGTGAAAAGACTGATAACCGACAAAAAAAAAAAAAAAAAAAAAAAAAAAAATCAAAAATGCCCAACAAACAGAAGTCAAGGACCAGATAGCATTACAGGAGAATTCTACCAAACATTTAAAGAGTCAATAACTATTTTTCTCAAACTATTCCAAAAATTAGAAAAGGAAGGAAAATTCCAAATTTATTCTATGAGGCTAGCACTACCCTGATACCAAAACCAGATAAAGACACCACTAAAGAAGAGACTTATAGGCCAATACCCCTGATGAACACAGATGCAAAAATTTTTTAAAAAAATACTAGCAAACTAAATTCAGTAATATATTTTTAAAAATATTTCACTATTTCTGGGTGGCAAAGGTGGTTTATTATTAAAAAATCAGTGTGATACCTAAATAAGAGAAAATATAAGAGCTATATGATCATTTCAATAGACTTAGTAAAAGCAATTGAAGTAAAATATCCATTCATAATAAAAACCCTCAACAAAGTAGGGTTAGAGGGAACATACTGCAACATTAAAAAGGCCATATATGAAAAACCCACAGCTGACATAATCCTTAATGGGGAAAAACAGAGCTTTTCCCCTAAGGTGAGGAACAAGACAAAGATGTCCACTCTTACCATCTTTACTGAATACAGTACAAGAAGTCCTAAGTCACAGAAATCAGAAAACACAAAGGAATAAAAGTCATCCAGATAGGTAAGGAAGAAGTAAAAGTTCATTTGCTGGTAACATGATACTACTGTATAGAAAAACCAAAAGGTTCAATTAAAAAAAAAGAACTGATAAACAAATTAGGTAAAGTCACAGAATACAAAATCAATGGACAGAAATCTGTCGTATTTCTATATATCAATAATGAAGCAGCAAAAAGGAGAAATTTTTAAAAATCCCATTGAGAATTGCACTAAAAATAGTAATAGCAACAAACCTAACCAAAGAGGTGAGAGACCTGTACTCTAAAAACTATAAAGCACAGATTAAAGAAAGTGAAGATGACACAAAGAAATTAAAACACATTTCATGCTTATAGATTAGAAGAACAAATTGTTAAAATGTCTATATTACCCAAAGCAATCTACAGATTTAATGTAATCCCTATCAAAATACCAACGACATTTTTCACAGAACTAGAACAAACAATCCTAAAATTTGTCTAGAACCACAAAAGACCCTGAATGGCCAAAGAAATCTTGAAAAAGAAAAGCAAACCTGAAGTCCACAATTCCAGACTTTATATTACAAAGCTATAGTGATCCAACAGTTATGGTACTGGCACAAAAACAGACACACAGATCAATAGGACAGAGTAGAAAACCCAGAAATGAACTCCCAACTGTATGGTCAATTAAACTTCAACAAAGCAGGACAAAATATCCAACAGGAAAAGATAGTCTCTTCAACAAATGCTGCTGGGAAACTGGACAGCAATATGCAAAAGAATGAAACTGGACCACTTTGTTACCCCACACACACAAGTAAATTCAAAATGGATTAAAGGCCTAAATGTGAGACCTGAAACCATAAAAATCCTAGAAGAGAACACAAGCAGTAACCTGTTTGACACCTATTGTAGCAACTTTTTTCTAGATAGGTCTCTTGTGGCAAGGAAACAAAAAGCAAAAATAAACTATTTGGACTCCATCAAGAAAAAAAGCTCCTGGACAGTGAAGGAAACGATCAACAAAACTAAAGGGCAACCTTCAGAAAGGGAGAAGATATTCACAAATGACATATTTGATAAAGGGTTAGTATCCAGAACATATATAGAACTTCTACAACTCAACACCTAACAAATAATCCAATTAAAAAATGAACAGATGACCAGACATTTCTCCAAAGACATACATATGGCAAAAAGACACATGAAAATGTTATCACCTACAATCAGAAAAATGAAAATCAAAACTGCAAAGAGATATCACCCCAAACCAGTCAGAATGACTAAAATCAACAACATAGTAAACAATAGGTGTTGGTGAGGATGCATAAAAAAAAAGGGAAGCCTCTTGCATTGTTTGTGGGAATACAAACTGTTGCAGCCACTGTGGAAAACAGCATGGAGTTTCTTTAAAAAGTTAAAAATAGGACTACCCTATGATCCAGTAATTACACTACTGGATATTTACCCAAAAAATCAAAAATACTAATTCAAAGGGATACATTCATCCCTATCTATTGCAGCATTATTTACAATACCAAGATATGGCAGCAGCCCAAGTGTCCAATGATTGATGAATGGATAAAGAAGTGGTGTGTGTGTGTGTATCTATACACATATGCATATATATGTATATATATACATATATGTATATATATCTATATATATGCTTATAGATTGAAAGAAGAAATTGTTAAAATATATATATATGCATGTGTACACACACACACACACACACAGGAATATTATTCAGTCATAAAAAAGAATGAAATCTTCCCATTTGCAACAACATGGATGGAGCTAGAAAGTATAATGCCAAGTGAAATAAGCCAGTCAGAGAAAGATAAATACTCTGATTTCACTCGTATGTAGAATTTAAGAAACAAATAATCCAAGGGGAAAAGAAGAGAGAAAAATCAATAGACTCTTAATTATAGAGAACTGATGGTTACCAGAGGGGATGGATGTGGGGGGATGGGTTTAATAGGTGATGGGATTAAGGAGTACACTTGTCTTGATGAACAGAGTGATGTATGGAATTGCTGAATCACTATATAAAGACAAATAATAACTAAAACAGAGCCAAGATTTAAGAAGTTGTCTGTCTGGAATTTCTACTTTTCCTACTTCAGAACTGCCCTTACTCTCATACTTTCAATCAAAAAACTAAAAAGCTCGTGGATTGAGGTAATCTGGTTCACTGGAAGTTAAAATTTTTGTTTCGATTTTGACTACCAAATCTTTCTAAAATGTATTTGTTTCCTTGTCTTATTACAAAGTTTAGACCGAATATTATTTCATGCATTCTAGATTATTTATAATATGGAACCATCTTGTTATCTTCATAATGAGCACCATATTTTTAGGGTTTTGTGACCAGATTTTGAATTTATAAAATTAAGCTGAAGTTTTGTATTACTGACCTTAGGTCATTTCTTGGACAATGTTGATTTGATCATTTTTATGTTCATGTTGTTATTTTGGTGTTTTTTTAATGTTTCTTTTTGAGAGAGAGAGAAATAAAGAGTGCAGGTGGGGGAGGGACAGAGAGAGACAGGGAAACACAGAATCTGAAGCAGGTCCAGGCTTCAACACAGGGCTTGAACCCACGAAACATGAGATCATGACCTGAGCTGAAGTCGGACACTTAACCAACTGAGCCACTGAGGCACCCCGGTTAATTTCTTAAAAAAAGATACAAGCTTTTCTTTAGATCTCCATCTTTATGTTTAAACAAACCATCAAGCAATAAAAAAAATTCTGATTGGGATTATTATGCATTTTATTTTGGCCTTCCCATAGTTCTTATATTGTCCAGTTTTTAAGGGAAATGGCAGATCAATGATAAATGATTTGAGGATGTAGAAGATTTAATCACTATTCTAATTCTCTGATGATCCAAAACCAGCATTAATAAAGGGCATCAGGAAGTCTTCCACAGGTTTGTTGAGGGTAGGAAGAGAGCTTTTCTCTCTTTTTAACACAGGGAAAACTCAGAGCACATGCAGCTCTCAGCTCTGCCTTCCTTAAATTTAAGCCAGTTAGGTGAACTTTTGAGCATTCTTCTAAAAATGAAACAAGTATTCTTGCACACATGCTCAATCATTTTCTGTGCTTATTAGCAAACCAGTTGTGGGAATATCTAAGGCTAGCAGCTTCAAGGGTTGCAGATTCAGAATTATAACTTCTCTTTCATACCTCATTTCAGGGTTGTGTAGAGTCAGGTTGGGTGGGACAGAATAAGATAGGGCAGGAAAGAATATGGTAAGCCTTTCTAAATGGAAAGTATTCCAATACTATGTTCTCAAAATGTCTAATTTAGTGAATAAATAGTATTTAGAGTAAGCATGAATATACTTATTTTAATTATTGATTCCTTGTTAAAATTTTGTCATTTCATGCTTTTGCAGTGGAATTTAACATAGACAAGGTTGACTTAAAATGAGGGCATCTTGTTATTTGGGTTTCAAAATATAAATAGGGTATGAGACACATATGTTTTAGATTAATTACAGCAGAAGATGAGTAATGTTTTAGTAACAATTTAGCATACCCCAGCAAAGTGAAAATGAAAGGTAAGGGTATCGTGATTTCCAAACTATAGGTGATATAATACCCATGTGGCTGAATCATCGTCATCAACTTAGATGACTGAATACCTACTGAGCCCTTGATATTATTCAAGACATCATGAGTTCTACAAACTATGACTTTCCTAAGATACTGCCTTAAATGAACTCAATAGGATTCATTGATGTAGAACTTCTATTAGCTCTAACTATTTTGGAAGTTTTGTTCTACCTCATAGAAGTTCAAATCTCCCATTTCCAAAAGCAGGTGTTAAACTCAGTAGCTTGCTCTGTGCATATTGGTGCATTGCATATATTTTATAGCTTTATCTTTATCTCAGCATATATATATTTATGTCCCATATTTGCTGAATATTTCCTAACATCATTGTTTACTAGATGTACATCAATAAGGTAAAATACATACATACATGAATAAATGAATCCTAGCCCCAGTTTTTAAATATTTTCCATTTAAAATTCTTTGAAAGGGCATCTTAGAAAAAGGACATATGGTACATGGTTACGTTTTTCCACCCCATCTCCATCCCTCGAACAATGTATTGCTGAAACGATGGTGGAACCAAGTAATAATCTGTAAATGGGCCTCAGTTTAAAAAGATTAAGTAACAACTTGATCCTATAGGGCAATTTTTTCTCTCATCACAGATATTAACTGTCAAACTTAAGACTTATCGTAGGTTTTTATCAATAATTTGAAAAATGACATCAGCAAGATGGTGGAATAAGAGGACGCAGCCCTCATCACCACACAGAAACACATTTTAGCAACCTCCTACAAACAAGAATAGCTTCTTCAATAGAGTTGAGAAAACTGGATATCCACAGGCAAAAGCATAAAATTGGACCCTTCTATCGTATTCAAAATCAACTCAAAACCTCAAAAAGGTTTAAATATAGGAACTGAAATTGTAAAACTCCTAAAGAAGACAAAAAAAGCACTTTGATTGGTCTTAGTGATATTATTTTTGGATTGGAGACCAAAAATATAGCCAACGACAGCATCAACTGCAAACAAGTATGATTATGTCAAACTAAAAAGCTTCTGCACATCAAAGAAATCCATGAACCAAATGGATAGACAATCTCCACAATGGTAGACATTTTTTATATATTCAGTGGATTTACTTGTACGGCAAACCATTTATTGGATAAGGGATGAATATCCAAAAAATATAAGGAACTCAAACCAGTAGCAAGGTTCACAATAGCCAATATATGCAAACAATCTAAATGTCCATCATTGGATGAATAAAGAATATACATCTACCATGGTATACATCTACAATGGAATATTATTCAACCTTTAAAAAACACGAAAATCCTGTCATTTGTAGCAACATGGGTGGGCTTGGAGATCATTAAGCTAAATGAAATAAACCAGACACACAAATACTCTATGATCTCACTTACATATATAATCTAAAATGGTTAAACTCACATAAGTAGAAAGTAGATTAGTGGTTGCCAAGGGCTGTGAGAGAGGAAAATGAAGAGGTAATAGTTAAAGGGTACATAGATTCAGTAATCTAAGGTAAAGTTCTGGAGATGGACAAGATAGCATCATGTCTACAGTTAACAATATTGTATTGTATACTTAAAATTTGTTAAGAAGATAGATGTTATGTAAAGTATTCTTATGACATACAAAAAATAATAGTAATAAAGGATGCAGGAGGAAACTTTGGGAGGTGATGGATACGTTTGCAGTCTTGATTATGGTGATGGTTTCACAGGTATATACTTCTCCCCAAACTCATTGGATGTGTATACTAAACATGTAAAACTTTTGTATGGTAATCTACCTCAATAAAATGGTTTAAAATAAAAAATGAAATAAAATAGGTTAGCATGGTTAAATACAAAAAAAAAAAAAAAACAATTTTGCCAAATTCTAAGATTTGGGTGGTAATATCATGCACAACTCAAAGTTGGTTGCCCAACTTTGCACTTGCTCTGAATTGACAACTAATCAGTAGTTGTCCTCACTATTTTACAGCTTAAGTCAGAAGCTAGAGAGAAAAATATCTCAGGAGTGATGAATTTTTATTTGCTACTACCAAAAATATTTCTTTTCCCTTCTTTTCCCTTCAAGAGGGAAAAGTTATTCATATTCTCCATTTAATCTGATGTAGCCATGCTCTCACTATGTTTCAAGCCATTTCCTCAAACATATTTCCTCTGTGTTGTCTTGTTCTAACAAGATAGCACAAGAGGGTGTTTTAATCATTGATATGGATCTGGTAGGGTTCCTCCTTTATGTAGGTACTCTTAGCTTGTTCAGAGGGCCTCCCGCTTTAATACTTTATTTTATCCCAGCAACGTTTTTGTGGTATTAGAGCTAGAATCAAATTCCAAAACCAAGAAGGCCAGACATTCCCTTTTTAGAAGAAACAGCCATGACCAGCTCAGTGACTTTCACAGGGCAAAATTCAACAAATTCCTGGAACCACAGCTTTCTCACCAACCCACAGTCTATTTTTGCAACACTGTACCATTAGGGAATTTAACTGCAAGCAGCAAAAAACAATTCTGGCTAACTTAAACAAACAAAAGGAATTTATTGGAAGAATATGGCACAGGTGACAGAAACCAAGGAAGAACCAAAGAACTAGGTCAATAAAGGGAAGAATGAGAAGTAGTGCAATTGATTGGGTAACAGGAACAAATAACATTATCTCTCACATGCATTCCTGGCGATGAAAGAACCAGGATCAGTTTCGGTCTTTAGGTCTCTGTTAAAGTTTATAATTCCAGAGATCCATTTCCTGAAATTTGCTAAAAAGAGGGGAGGGGATGGAAAAGGGTAGAACACCTTTTATTGACTACTGGCATCAAAACTCTATCTCACAGTAAAGATGTTAGGCCTAAAGAAAAAAACCAGGTGCTGATAGAAGGAAACATGTATGCTGATTAAGTTAAAATAACATTTGCCAGAAGCAAGTTTAACAGTTAATCTTACACCACCCCCATAGAGTATTCAAAATAGTTATTAACAAAGTTAAGAGGGAAAAGAGGAGATTAGAAAAATCATCAGGAATAAAACAGTTATGACAACTATCATTATGATGTACTTTCCAGCATACAATTGGTGCTTCAATATATAATAATAATGCTCAGCACAAGCTATGAGTGCAATTCAGATTCTTAGCATGACACTTAGAATAATGGGGGGAAATTTCATTAATCCAGGGAAGTCTACGTTAGTGAATTGTCTATTTTAGAATATTTATGTTACTGTTAAATGTACACATTTGGTCCAAAATCCTAATTTATAGAGGTCTAGACTAAATTTCTCCAATGATATTTTAAAAAGGCCCAGAGACACATGCCCCCCATGTTTATAGCAGCACTATCAACAACAGCCAAAGTATGGAAAGAGCCCAAATGTCCATCAATGGATGAATGGATAAAGAAAATGTGATATATATATATATATATATATATATATAGATATAGATATATATATATGTGTATATATATCTATATATATATATACACACACACACATACACACATATATATGTGTGTGTGTGTGTGTATATATATATATAGATATATATATACACACACACACATACACACACACACACACACACACAATGGAGTATTACTCAGCAATCAAAAAGAATGAAATCTTGCCATTTGCAACTACGTGGATGGAACTGGAGGGTATTATGCTAAGTGAAATTAGTCAGAGAAAGACAAAAATCATATGACTTCACTCATATGAGGACTTTAAGAGACAAAACAGATGAACATAAGGGAAGGGAAACAAAGATAATATAAAAACAGGAAGCGGAACAAAACAAAAGAGACGCATAAATATGGAGAACTGAGGGTTGCTGGAAGGTTGTGGGAGGGGGGATGGGCTAAATGGGTAAGGGGCATTAAGGACTCTACTGAAATTATTGCTTCACTATATACTAATTTGGATGTACATTTTAAAAAATAGAAAATAAAGTTAAATCAAAAAAAAGGCCCAGAAATAATGTTTTTTATTACTAACAAATAGGTAATCACACGGCTGATAATTTTCAAAATCAACTAAAACACTGAAAGAATTGTACATTCCAAGTACTGCTTAAGTACTTTATGTGTATTAACCCATTACCACTCACAATGCCATGATGTAGGTTCCATTAGTACCACCATTTAATGGATAAAAGAGATGAATACCAACAAGTAGTTATTAATGTCATCACTGTTTTACAGACAAAATGGAGATCACACAACCAATAACTGGAAAAGTACAGATAATGATCTGATAATAAATATTTTTAATCTAACAAATGTTTAAAACGTCTGTACAAATCAAAACCACACTCAGATATCACCTCACACCAGTCAGAGTGGCCAAAATGAACAAATCAGGAGACTATAGATGCTGGAGAGGATGTGGAGAAACAGGAACCTTCCTGCACTGTTGGTGGGAATACAAACTGGTGCAGCCGCTCTGGAAAACAGTGTGGAGGTTCCTCAAAAAATTAAAAATAGATCTACCCTATGACCCAACAATAGCACTGCTAGGAATTTACCCAAGGGATATAGGAGTGATGGTGCCTAGGGGCACTTGTACCCCAATGTTTATAGCAGCACTTTCAACAATAGCCAAATTATGGAAAGAGCCTAAATGTCCCTCAACTGACGAATGGATAAAGAAATTGTGGTTTATATACACAATGGAATACTATGCGGCAGCGAGAAAGAATGAAATATGGCCTTTTGTAGCAACGTGGATGGAACTGGAGAGTGTTATGTTAAGTGAAATAAGTCATATAGAGGACAAATACCATATGTTTTCACTCTTAAGTGGATCCTGAGAAACTAAACAGAAGACCATGGCGGGGAGGGGAAGAAAAAAAAAAAAGTTAGAGAGGGAGGGAGCCAAAACATAAGAGACTCCTAAAAACTGAGAACAAACTGAGGGTTGATGGGGGGTGGGAGGGAGGAGAGGGTGGGTGATAGGTATTGAGGAGGGCACCTGTTGGGATGAGCACTGGGGGTTGTATGGAAACCAATCTGACAATAAATTTCATTTTTAAAAAAATAAATAATAAAAATAAATAAAATGTCTGTACATTTTCTTTCTCAATCAAAATACTCCAGCAATCTTATTCAGACTACTATTCTGCTCATCAATCTATTTCTCTGGGTGACTAGAGAAAGTAAACTTTAGCCAATCCCTTTGGAAATCATCCCAAATCAAGAATCGGCAAGGTCTGAGGTAACATATTACTGCATTTGCAACCACTACCTCATGCACCACCAACACCAGAATGATATAAAAACGGGTCACAGATAGCAATATTGTCAAGTAATGTAATAAAACAGTTCAAAGAAGGAATATTCTCATCAAAAAGCTATTTTTTCCAGTTAACATAACAGCATTTTTTTTTAAATACCACTGAGTCATCTCTTTAGAAGGGGGTTTCATCTGAGTCATCCTAGCTAACAAATCACAAATCCTTAAAATTTAGAACCAAGTCTAAGGGCAATTGTGTGCCCTCCTGAAAACTTGGGTGCAAGCAAGGCTAAGAAAACAGCTGTGAACTGTCATTTATTGGAGCTGATAGTGTTTGAATTAGGAGAAAATCCTATTCATTGGCAAAAGTTCAGGAAATAAATTGTACAGAATGCCTTTGCATAATATCTGGTTTTTGAAAGAACAGTGAAAGTTGTAGAACTTAATGACCCTCAAGCTCTGCTTCTTAGAATAGTGCCCTCTTTGTACTATCTTCATGGCCAATAGTTTTGGGCATCAACCCATTAGCCAGTGAATAAAGTACTGAATACCAATTATGTATTTACCATGATACTCGTGCTACTAGCAAGGCAAAGGACAGGATTGCTTTCTACAAATGGTTCATGTCTCCCATCAGAAGTTTTCAAGTCTGTAACTGGATGGGCTGGATTTCATTTAATATAACTCTTAAATGTCCAGCCTATCCTTGAGAAATACCCAGGCCCCATCTCACGCACAGTTTTAAGGATTGAGGACACCAATAAGTAATACAGAATATTTGTTTGGACAAGTTATTTTCTTACCCCCAACAATCAGTCCCTAAAAATTTCAAAGTAGAAACTATCACATTAAAAAGTAATTTATCACTAAAGCAATGAGGATCATTAATTCGATGACATTGTAACATGGCATTTTTTTTCTGGCAATTCTAGCCAACTTGAAAATAGAGAATGATTTTAACTGCCAATGGGTACTTTTCCTTTATAATTGTAAATATTTCAGTATAAAGTAAGTTATGTAGTTTGAGTGCCAAAAGCTTATAGTCCTGGTCTTTTTTTCTTTTCTTCTTTTTTCTTCAAACCCTCACTGGTGTATGGCGGTTTTTTTAAAGTGTTGATAAATGAATAAAGAGGAATACAAGGACACTATTATGCATAAACACTGTAAACTCGTTATGCCCAGGCAAGCATACAGTAAGACAGGATGGCTGTTTCTCAACTCTCACTCCCATTTCAGATAAATCTACTCCTCAGTAACAGACTATTGAATGGTTTGAAGCTGCCCACGTTACTGGAACACTTTATTATAATGGCTGAATAATCTTGTCTTATCCTTCTACAATTGAAATGTGTAATAGGAGGTATCAACTTAATCTGGGCAAGGTAAGTCCATATTATGAAGAAAGAATCAATGGAGACCACATCTATCTTTTTTTCTTTACCTGCACATAAGAATTAAAGAATTCAAAAATCTAAATTAGGGGTTTCCAAATGGTGTTCCTCCAATCCCCAAGAGGCTATCTGAGCAAGTCAGGAGAAAACTGAATAGATGGCATCTGGGCTTCTCACAATTACCATTCTTCTCCACCAAATTGCAGCCAGAAAAAGTAACTCTTTTTCCTATTTTGTATATAACAATCTAAATAACATTATGTTTGGAACAACAAATGGGATACTACAAATTTGAGATCACGCAGCTAAATGAGCTCTATTTCTTATATAGTTGTCAAGTTGAACTATCATACATTTTATTGCAGTGTTGTGGCCATTCAAAACATTTTGGACACTTCTCTGGAAAATGCCTTTAGATAAGATGGTCTAAACTTTTTAGTTTATTCTGATGGAAAATATTCAACTCTTAAAAGTGGGCAGTTTTACAAAACAGCCAATTTCTTTACACCAGTTCCAAGGTTCAAGGTAAGAGATTAAGCTAAATAATTAGTATCATCTGATCACATGTGACAATAAAACAATGAGATGTTCAACCCTCATATGGATGATGGCCAGGGAGATGTTGGAAGATGGAAAAGATGTCATTTGATGTTGCTTGTATATCTATGCAGATGACAGTCTTCAACAGGAGTGTTTAATGATGTTTATATGATGAAATTATTCTAAGTTTTCGGCTGGCTTAACATGAGAGAGAGAGGGAGGTGAGAGGTAGAATAGAGAGAGAGGTGGAGGAGGGAT
Organism: Panthera onca; assembly: GCF_046562875.1. NCBI lineage: Eukaryota > Metazoa > Chordata > Mammalia > Carnivora > Felidae > Panthera > Panthera onca. Next base: position 48,766,065 of record NC_138351.1, on the reverse strand, counting down.
AGCCCTATTTCCTTCTCAAGAACTAGAAAGAATTTACCAAGTATTTGTTAGCTATCCTCATTATAGATTTCACTAATTCATACTTTTCCTTGAATGGCCCTCAAAATCCACTATTTTCTGCCAGTGGAATCTTAACTCCACTGTCCATGGTCAAGACCATGACTAATGACCCTCAGATATAAAAAAGTGAGTGAGATTTGCTATGTGTTTGCTGCCAATCTCACAGGAATTTAACAAGTGAAAAGCAATGTTTAATAACAGGAAAGTTAGATATGCTAACTAAATTATTAATTTGGACTTTTTAATGATGTGTATGGGTAGCTCCCCTTTTTTGAGTCCCTAGTCAATGCCATGCAATGGACCTTCATATACATCGTTACTCCATCCTCACCATCAACCTTGCCTACACTTACATGAACTCTAAGTGGTAGAGACTCTAAGGCAACCTATTTGCACTCTTCCTTCATTCAGGTCTTTGCTCAAATCTGGTCTTCCCAGCCTCTGACACTCTCTCTCCTGTAAATGTTTTGTTTTCATTCACAGCACTTCTCCTCCCCTAACAGATTATACATAGGTTTACTGGTCTCCTCCATCCACAGACTCTAAGTGTGGTATTTTTTTGTTTGTTTGTTTACTACTCAACTCCTAGTGCACTTATGTAACAGTGTAACAATTGGGGGCCCATAATAAGTCTTTGATAAATATTTGTTGAATGCATAAATATATGAATGAATGTTTGATGAATGAATAAAAGGGCAAATGGACATAGATTCCTCTCTCCCTCAAAATCTTAGAGGTTTACACTCCATCCTATTTCTTCACAATTTCAAAAGATATTTTATGGTTTCTGCAGACAGCAAACCCATTTCCACTTATTACCCTGAAATTCTTATTCCCCTATCATTGACCACCCTGTTAATACTACAGGGCAGGAATGCTAATCTCCAGCTGGAGGGTGTAGGATAACCACCAGGTAACAACAGTGTTCTGTGTGGAGAGCCAAAACAAGGGTTGCAGCAGCCAGCTGCTCCCAGAGTCCTCCTCACACTACACAGAACTGGGAAATTACCCAGGAAAGCTGCCACATGGGACAAGAGTAGTGCCTGAATACAAAGTTTGGAAAGTACTTTCCAGTAGGTAGAGAAAAGGACTATGAAGCATAAGCCCCAAACTCACCAGTATTGTCATTCGAACCCACCCAACAGATGGTAGACCAGGCCATCTGTTGTTTCCTTTCATTTTAGGAAATAATTCTTCTCTGTAAGCAAATGTTTAAGACACATTAAGGAACACGAAAACTATTTTAGAGGAAAACGGAGAGAAAAACTTTGAACAGAGGAAAATGAACTCCAAGGAAGGGACAGTACAGAAACTTAAAACAAGTTGAAAAAACAAGTAAAATATACTTAAAACAGAAGAAGGAACACATTTGCATCATGTGACAAGATGATCAGGCATTTCTAAGATGGGCATATTGGACATAGAAGATAAGATTTTTGAAATAAATAATCCAATGGAGTAGCAGAATGATTTGATTCAAAATCAAATTACTTCACTCAGTTCTCTGGGTCAGAGAACTCTCCCAGAAGACACAAAGAAAAGAGAGGAGGAAGAGAAAAAAAAAAAAAATAGGACAAGAATGTTGGACAACAGAAATAGCAGTGCCAAACCCACTGAGTTGGAAAACCTAAAGAAAAAACAGAGTACAAGCAGGGGATAAAAGAGTGATAAAATTATAACCAAAACTCTTAAACTAAAAAAACAAAATCTTTATATTAGGCTTCAATTTGATAGTGTCCTGTGGCAGAGATGATTCTGGTTGTATCAAATTGTTTTGCTGACCTCTTGGGCACAAAGGAAGACTACCCTTTCCCACCCTTCCCCTTATATAATTAATGATAAAAACAAAATTTCAGTATAAAAATTCTCAGAAGTTTTATCATACATGTATCATCTTTGAAAGACTTTTTAAAAGATAAATTCCTGCAATAAGAAAAATGGAAAATATTATATTGAAAATAAGAACATACATTGTAACAGCACACTTGTATCCCTTGGATAAATACTTAGTAGTGCAATTGCTGGGTCGTAGAAAGACAAATATCATATGACTTCACTCACATGAGGACTTTATGAGACAAAACAGCTGAACATAAGGGAAGGGAAGCAAAAACAATATAAAAACAGGGAGGGGGACCAAACAGAAGAGACTCATAAATATGGAGAATAAACAGAGGGCTACTGGAGGGGGTGTGGGAGGGGGGATGGGCCAAATGGGTAAGGGGCACTAAGGAATCTACTCCTGAAATCATTGTTGCACTATATTTGCTAACTAATTTGGATGTAAGTAAAAAAAATTAAATTAAAAATTAAATTAAATTAATTTTTTAAAAAACACCATACATTGTAACTAAATAAGGAATGACATTACAGTCCTAAAGCTCTTAGAATATCAACACAAGGCCAAAGAGTTCCTTTGGTTAGGACAATACTGATAGAGAAAAATACCTAACATGGGTCTTGAATATAATACATAATTTTCAGGTTAAGATAAATGTTTTATAGGTAATGGTAGGAAAATTAAAAAACAGGAAACATGGTAAATCAAAATCATTAAAAAATTATAGAAACAGGTCCTAACATAAGTGAGATTACAGTAAATAAAACAGGCTAAACACATTTAATTAAAGAGGAAGATTCACAGTGTCCATTTTTAAAAAATATACACAAGTCAAGCCATGAAAAAGCATGGAGGAACCTTAAATGAAAATTACTAAGTGAAAGAAGTCAATCTGAAAAGGCTACATACTGTATGATTCCAATTGTATGAAATTTGCCAGAAGGCAAAACTATGGAGAGAGTAAAAAGATCAGTGATTTACAGGGACTAGATTGGGGAGAGGAATGCACAGCCAGAGCACAGAAGATTTTTAAGGCAGCAAAAATACTTTGTATGATACCATAATGGTGGACATATGTCATTATATATTTGTCCAAACCCATAGAATACACAAAACCAAGAGTGAACCCTAAGGTAAACTATGAGTTATCATGATGTGTCAATGTAGGTTCATCCTTGGTGAAAATATACAGAGATTTCCTATATACCTCTTTGCCTCTCTACATTCATAGACTCTCCCATTATCAATGTCACACAAGAGAAGGGTATATTTTTCCCTTGATGATGAACCTACATCAACAATTTTCCACTGTTGATGAAACTACATCAATGAAGATGTGAAGGGTACGAATGTGAAGGGACAAGGAGGTATGTGTGAAATCTCTATATCTTCCTCTCACAATTGCTGTGAACCTAAAACTAATCATAAAATACACACACACATACACTATCCTGTCCCAAAGTGGCACATTTCCAAAAGGGAAAAGAGCATGGAAATATTGGGGAGAAAGGTTTAAAAGAATATACACATATATTGTGTACTGGAATTCATATATGAGAGAGAGGGATACACATTCTTCTACACATAAGAATATGAGCCAAATATGAAGCAAAATAAAGCTGGATATTAATTTTACCATTAGTCAAATATAAACTTTAGCTAAAAGCAAAGTCATTTTTTATTCTACCAGTATTTATTTAATGCTAAACACTGTTTTTGATTTAAATTCCAGTAGAGTTAACATACAATGTTGTATTAGTTTCAAATGTACACTACAGTGATTCAGCAATCCTGTACATTACTCAAGGCTCTTCATAAGGGAAGAAGCTGTTTTAAATAGTGGGGATAGAGCAAGGATCAAAATTGACCTTCACCCTCCTGCAGTTATATTCTCAAAGGATACAAATTAAAGAAAAATATACACTATAAAAGAAAACATGTAAGATATCATGTGGTAATGAGTCTGTTTAAGAAAAGTCCATCAGGATACCAGGGATTGAAAAGCAAGGTGGCATTTGAGCAAGACCCAGAAGAGGAGAGGCAAATAAACATGCAGCTATCCAAGAGAACAGGGTCCCCAACAGGATATAGAAATTCAAAGATTCTGAGATGGAATCATTATTGGCAGGAGTGCCTGGGTATTTCAGTAGGTTAAGCATCCTGCTCTTGGTTTTGGCTCAGGTCATGATCTCATTTCTCCTGAGTTGGAGCCCCATGTTGGGCTCTGCCCTGGCAGCTCAGAGCCTGCTTGGGATATTCTCTCTCTCTCTCTCTCTCTCTCTCTCTCTCTCTCTCTCTCTCTGTACCCCCCGACCCCGCTCTCTTAAGATAAATAAACTTTATTTAAAAAAAAAAAAAGGAAAGAAAGATTACTGGCATATTTAATAACATGAAATAGTCCAGTGTGGCTGAAATGCAACTGGCAAGTACAGATGGGTAGGTGAGGTTCAAACAATCGTATAGCACTCTTGTTATTGCAAGGATTTGGGTTTTAACTATGAATGAGATGAAAAGACATAGGAGAATTTTAAGCCAAATATTTTGAAAGGTATGGTGTCCATCAAAGCAGATGGCTGTTAAGAGCCTATTGCAATGACCCAACCAAAGGTGATGGTGGCTTGGAACAAAGGAATAGTGGTTGAATATGAAGAAAGCATCTGGATTCTGGATAGACAGTGATAATAAAGCCAAGAAGATTGACTGATGGGTAAGTGATAAGGTATGAGAGAATGCTGTTGAGTCAAGCAACATCGCAAGATTTTTTAGCATGTTTCATGATATACAGGAAAACTGGTACAAGAATAGGGCTTTTTTGGGAGGAGAGCATGGTGATCAAAAGTTCACTTCTGGACACATAAGTCGTAAGATATTCATTGAACTTCCAAGGGGACACACGGAAACAGCTGGATATAAAAGAGTTCTGCTTTAAGATTTAAAAATTTGGAAGTCATCAGGACATAGATAGTAATCTCATCCAAACTGAGAATTTTAAAAATCAACAGAGTGATTGTAGATTAAGAAGATGTTCAAATATCGAGCCTTTGGACACACCAGTATTTACAATGGAAGGAGATGCTAAGAAGGCAGTCAAACCAACACAAGTACTGGCTGGTGAAGAGGTGATTTGTGGTGAATGATAATTATGTAAAGCAACATTCAATCTCACTAAACAAAGGTAAATTATGATAATGTGCTATCATTTTACATATTTAAATAGGTAGAAATAGCGTATCAAACAGTATGTTAGTGAAAATTTGTGAAATCTTGTCCGTGGGATGCAAATGTATGCAGGTATTTTGAAGTATGATCTATTTGTACTTCATCAAACAGAGCATGCATATAACCTATTACATATAACCTATTACATACAATCCATGCTTTGTGTTATATACCAGAGAAACAGAGATGCACGAGGAGGAAGGAAACAATATGAGGATATTAGCAAGTCATATGTGCTATCTTCATAAAAGAGGAAAATGAATGAACTAGATCTACATACGGTAAGTAAAATTTTAGGACCATCTTTTTGAGAGAATGAAGTTCAGAGTACATCACTATTATGAAGATACACACACACACACACACACACACACACACACACACACCAGTTTTATCCATGTTTTATAGACAGACATATGGAAAAGAAAACTAAAAGAACATACATTAGATAAATGAGGGATAAGATATATAGAATGAAGGCAAGTGGAATAGGCTTGGTGATAAAATATGAAAGGAAATGATAAAATTGTATAAAGTGTTCTTTCCTAAACCAATTATGATTCTGTCCCTTGAAAAATCAAATAAAATATCTTGATCCATTTCCTGAATAAAAAAATAAAATATTCAGTAGTAGGCAACATTTACTGTGGTTTAAAGTTTCCCACTGAAAGAATTTTTTAAAAATAGAAGGTGAAATTACTTCTATGAGTCCTATTTATTTCAGAACTAAATGGTAATAAATTGGAAATATACAATGTCTTGAAACATGATACTTAAAGTTTTCCTGATCTCTTCTATGTCAAGAACCTTAAATAATCATGGCATCCAAAGAGGAGAATCACTGGGGGAAAGTGCTGTTTTTTGTGATACAGGTTTCCAGATGCCTGATAAGTTTTTACATAAAAGTTTTCTATTTTAATGATAACAACCATTGAAATATGCCTAATCCATACTACATTATTCTCTGCTTTCTTAAACAGAGGGCAGTGTATGGAACTTAAAATTCGTTACCAACTTGTACCCAAATAACCTCTAAATAAGTTAATAGGTGCATTTGCTACTGCTGAGTAGAACTACTCCTCTGTTGTAGATTTGATTATCATCTTCTGATCACTATTGTCATAGTCACTCTTATCACTTATGTCATGGACCAGATACTTCTCCTTTTCTTCTTTCTGCAGTTCTCACTCTTTGAATTCTAGTAAATCTGATATCACAGCCAGCAATAGCCTATTTGGTCAGCAAGTCAAATGATCAGATTTTCCTGGGAGTGACTGTCATATTTGGATCTTCCCAGGGGAAGCAACCACTGAGAGCACCAGAACTGGGAGAGGAAAAGAAATGGAGTCCTGAAACTTAATAGTTGGGTAAGTTCAAATGATTAACTGCTTTCAAGTTTCTGTTCTTTCACCTTTTAAAAAATACTAATAGTAACACTGATCTCATAGGACTATTCTGAAGATTCAATGAGACAAATATAAGTAAAGCACTGATCTGTGTCTAGTTCATAAAGCAGTTTACGTCCCCAATAATTTTCATACTTATTTTCAAATGTAAACTATCAGCTTTGCTATTTTTCCTGGATTCTGTATCATCCTAAGTTTTAAAAACAGCCAGAAATCTGTCCAACCAATAAACTGAGATGTTCTAGATAATTGAAATGTTGGGTTTTAGCCCTAAAATTCTCAATTTTTAATATCTTTTTAATAAAATTAGAAAGCACACAGTTATCTTAAACTACCTTTCAAGTCCTCTAAAATTATTCACCAACATGATTAGGATATTGCAAATGTGAGTAAGTAAATAAAATGTGATACTACTCAGATTTTACAAGAGTGACTGTTTTCATGAGACTAAAGAATTTGGAAATATTTAAGCCTAGGATCCTAAGCTTTATTGCAGTGAACTATACATACATTTCTTCCAGTTATATACTCAAAACTATTTTTAATCTTAGAAGATGCCTTCTTTGTAACCACTTGCAAAAAACTGAAATTACAAGACACCAATCTAATCTCAACAAATACAAGTTGGGTCTGAGAAGGATTTGTGATGATTTCCAAGGTGGCATTTGGGCCACCTCCAACTTAAACTCTGGCTCAATTAAAGTTGATTTCCCACCACTAAACCAGCCCTACAAGAGATCCTAAGGGGGATCCTGTGAGACAAAGTACCAGAGACATCGCTACAAGCACAAAACCTACGGACATCACAATGACTCTAAACCCATATCTTTCTATAATAACACTGAATGTAAATGGATTAAATGCGCCAACTAAAAGACATAGGGTATCAGAATGGATAAAAAAACAAGACCCATCTATTTGCTGTCTACAAGAGACTCATTTTAGACCTGAGGACACCTTCAGATTGAGAGTGAGGGGATGGAGAACTATTTATCATGCCACTGGAAGTCCAAAGAAAGCTGGAGTAGCCATACTTACATCAGACAAACTAGACTTTAAATTAAAGGCTGTAACAAGAGATGAAGAAGGGCATTATATAATAATCACAGGGTCTATCGATCAGGAAGAGCCAACAATTATAAATGTCTATGCGCCGAATACGGGAACCCCCAAATATATAAAACAATTACTCACAAACATAAGCAACCTTATTGATAAGAATGTGGTAATTGCAGGGGACTTTAACACTCCACTTACAGGAATGGATAGATCATCTAGACACACGGTCGATAAAGAAACAAGGGCCCTGAATGATATATTGGATCAGATGGACTTGACAGATATGTTTAGAACTCTGCATCCCAAAGCAACAGAATATACTTTCTTCTCAAGTGTACATGGAACATTCTCCAAGATAGATCACATACTGGGTCACAAAACAGCCCTTCATAAGTATACAAGAATTGAAATCATACCATGCATACTTTCAGACCACAATGCTATGAAGCTTGAAGTCAACCACAGGAAAAAGTCTGGAAAACCTCCAAAAGCGTGGAGGTTAAAGAACACCCTACTAAAGAATGAATGGGTCAACCAGGCAATTAGAGAAGAAGTTTAAAAATATATGGAAACAAATGAAAATGCAAATACAACAATCCAAACGCTTTGGGACGCAGCGAAGGCAGTCCTGAGAGGAAAATACATTGCAATCCAGGCCTATCTCAAGAAACAAGAAAAATCCCAAATACAAAACCTAACAGCACACCTAAAGGAAATAGAAGAACAGCAAAGAGAGCTTAAATCCAGCAGAAGAAGAGAAATACTAAAGATCAGAGCAGAAATAAACAATATAGAATCTAAAAAAACGGTAGAGCAGATCAACGAAACCAAGAGTTAGTTTTTTGAAAAAATAAACAAAATTGACAAACCTCTAGCCAGGCTTCTCAAAAAGAAAAGGGAGATGACCCAAATAGATAAAATCATGAATGAAAATGGAATGATTACAACCAATCCCTCAGAGATACAAATAATTATCAGGGAATACTATGAAAAATTATATGCCAACAAACTGGACAACCTGGAAGAAATGGACAAATTCCTAAACACTCACACTCTTCCAAAACTCAATCAGGAGGAAATAGAAAGCTTGAACAGACCCATAACCAGCAAAGAAATTGAATCGGTTATCAAAAATCTCCCAACAAATAAGAGTCCAGGACCAGATGGCTTCCCAGGGGAGTTCTACCAGACGTTTAAAGCAGAGATAATACCTATCCTTCTCAAGCTATTCCAAAAAATAGAAAGGGAAGGGAAACTTCCAGACTCATTCTATGAAGCCAGTATTACTTTGATTCCTAAACCAGAGTCCCAGTAAAAAAAAGAGAACTACAGGCCAATATCCCTGATGAATATGGATGCAAAAATTCTCAATAAGATACTAGCAAATCGAATTCAACAGCATATAAAAAGAATTATTCACCATGATCAAGTGGGATTCATTCCTGGGATGCAGGGCTGGTTCAACATTCGCAAATCAATGTGATACATCACATTAATAAAAGAAAAGATAAGAACCGTATGATCCTGTCAATCGATGCAGAAAAGGCCTTTGACAAAATTCAGCAACGTTTCTTAATAAAAACTCTCAAGAAAGTCGGGATAGAAGGAACATACTTAAAGATCATAAAAGCCATTTATGAAAAGCCCACAGCTAACATCATCCTCAACGGGGAAAAACTGAGAGCTTTTTCCCTGAGATCAGGAACACGACAGGGATGCCCACTCTCACCGCTGTTGTTTAACATAGTGTTGGAAGTTCTAGCATCAGCAATCAGACAACAAAAGGAAATCAAAGGCATCAAAATTGGCAAAGATGAAGTTAAGCTTTCGCTTTTTGCAGATGACATGATATTATACATGGAAAATCCGATAGACTCCACCAGAAGTCTGCTAGAATTGATACATGAATTTAGCAAAGTTGCAGGATACAAAATCAATGTACAGAAATCAGTTGCATTCTTATTCACTAATAATGAAGCAACAGAAAGATAAAGAAACTGATCCCATTCACAATTGCACCAAGAAGCGTAAAATACCTAGGAATAAATCTAACCAAAGATGTAAAAGATCGGTAGGCTGAAAACTATAGAAAGCTTATGAAGGAAATTGAAGAAGATATAAAGACATGGAAAAACATTCTGTGCTCATGGATTGGAAGAATAAATATTGTCAAAATGTCAATACTACCCAAAGCTTTCTACACATTGAATGTAATCCCAATCAAAATTGCACCAGTATTCTTCTCAAAACTAGAACAAGCCATCCTAAAATTCGTATGGAACCACAAAAGGCCCCGAATAGCCAAAGTAATTTTGAAGAAGAAGACTAAAGCAGGAGGCATCACAATCCCAGACTTTAGCCTCTACTACAAAGCTGTAATCATCACGACAGCATGGTATTGGCACAAAAACAGACACATAGACCAATGGAATAGAATAGAAACCCCAGAACTACACCCACAAAATTATGGCCAACTAATCTTTGACAAAGCAGGAAAGAACATCCAATGGAAAAAAGACAGTCTCTTTAACAAATGGTGCTAGGAGAACTGGACAGCAACATGCAGAAGATTGAAACTAGACCACTTTCTCACACCATTCACAAAAATAAACTCAAAATGGATAAAGGACCTGAATGTGAGACAGGAAACCATCAAAACCCCAGAGGAGAAAGCAGGAAAAGACCTCTCTGACCTCAGCCATAGCAATTTCTTACTTGACACATCCCCAAAGGCAAGGGAATTAAAAGCAAAAATGAACTACTGGGACCTTATGAAGATAAAAAGCTTCTGCACAGCAAAGGAAACAACCAACAAAACTAAAAGGCAACCAACGGAATGGGAAAAGATATTTGCAAATGACATATTGTACAAAGGGCTAGTATCCAAAATCTATAAAGAGCTCACCAAACTCCACACCCGAAAAACAAATAATCCAGTGAAGAAATGGGCAGAAAACATGAATAGACACTTCTCAATAGAAGACATCCAGATGGCCAACAGGCACATGAAAAGATGCTCAACGTCGCTCCTCATCAGGGAAATACAAATCAAAACCACACTCCAATATCACCTCACACCAGTCAGAGTGGCCAAAATGAACAAATCAGGAGACTATAGATGCTGGCGAGGATGTGGAGAAATGGGAACCCTCTTGCACTGTTGGTGGGAATGCAAATTGGTGCAGCCACTCTGGAAAACAGTGTGGAGGTTCCTCAGAAAATTAAAAATAGACCTACCCTATGACCCAGCAATAGCACTGCTAGGAATTTACCCAAGGGATACAGGAGTACTGATGCATAGGGGCACTTGTACCCCAATGTTTATAGCAGCACTCTCAACAATAGCCAAATTATGGAAAGAGCCTAAATGTCCATCAACTGATGAGTGGATAAAGAAATTGTGGTTTATATACACAATGGAGTACTACGTGGCAATGAGAAAGAATGAAATATGGCACTTTGTAGCAACATGGGTAAAACTGGAGAGTGTTATGCTAAATCAAATAAGCCATACAGAGAAAGACAGATACCATATGGTTTCACTCTTATGTGGATCTTGGGAAACTTAACAGAAACCCATGGGGGAGGGGAAGGAAAAAAAAAAAGAGGTTAGAGTGGAAGAGAGTCAAAGCATAAGAGACTCTTAAAAACTGAGAACAAACTGAGGGTTGATGGGGGGTGGGAGGGAGGGGAGGGTAGGTGATGGGTATTGAGGAGGGCACCTTTTGGGATGAGCACTGGGTGTTGTATGGAAACCAATTTGACAATAAACTTCATATATTGAAAAAATAAGTAAAATAAAATAAATTAGAAAATATAAATAAATAAATAAATAAATAAATAAAGTTTATTTCCCCTCTATTTAATACTTAGGATTTCACAGAGGAGAAAATATAGTATGATTTTTATCAGACTTGATGCCATTCTATTGTTTGGGGTGAAATTAAAATTTTCACAAAAATTCCCAGACATCTGAAATTCGAAATATCTTTCTTCAACATTTAACTTCATAAGCAGACAGTGTTCGTCCAAAAGTTCTAGTCTATGTGCCAATGGAACTAAGGTCATAGATGTACCAACACAGAGAAAACCGAAACAAGGTAAAAATGGATTTTACAGTGCGCTGAGTTATTCCTGGTTATTCTTGGGTTATTCCTGGTTTCAATTTTGAGGAAACATTCCCTAATTAAATTCCAACACATTATTGATAATTCAAAAGGAAGAGACAAGTTTTAAAGGGCCTGCTTTAGTTCTGGCTCCCCGCACTCCCCACCCCCCACCACCAAAAAAATAAAAATAAAAAAAACCAGATCTAAGACACCAAAGTTTATGTGTGAAAAATTTATTTGGGACTATGATAGTAGGTAATAAAAGTGACCCAGGGAAGTAAAGAGTGCCAATACCAGGGTATAGTTGTTTGCTACTATGGGAAACTGGTTACTCCCTCCCTCAGGAATCTCAGAAGCTTAAGCAATGTGTCCATGAACCATCTGCCCACTGAAAGAGAGAGGGAGGCATTTATCCACCTGCTTCATTCCCCTGCACTTCCAGGTTGTGTGTGCATGAGCACCAAGGAATTGCCACAGGTCCCCTTATGGGAGATATCATATGACAGAATGTCAGGACCAGGAAGTTAGGAGGCATTCAGTTTAGGCCTGAGGCTCTGGGATGAAGTGGTGCAACCAGGTTCACCTGCCCAAGGATGCCAGAAAAGAACTGGTTACTGCAGGAATGGTTGGAATATCAAGTATGGTCAGACAATATAAATTGATGAGTGAAATGTGTTCATATTAATTATTTTCCATAGAGGAAATACACAACTTTCCCCGAAGAGATCATTACTTTTCCAGTCTGTCAAGTCACCAACAGAATAGTGGCCAGGTAAAATGTTCTAGAGAGTTTCTTACCTGAGGAGGTTCATAAGGGTGCAATCAGAACATAACCCTTTGCTCTTGGAATTTTTCTATTATGGTCTTTGGAGTGTATCAATAGAATGAATTTAATCCCCTTGTCTTTGCTCAAGATTTTAAGCACCTTTGTCAAAACCAACTTTAGCATTAGTTTGTCCCCCATGTTCATTTATTAAATGACACTGCATTTTCACTCAAAGTCTTTTGTGCCATTGATTTAAGTCAACATATCTGATATTGAGTAGTTTATGTCAATTTCATTTCTGAGTCACTCAGAAGCTTAGAGCAAAGTAATAACCAGCCCCTACCAAGAGGAAAAATTAAAAAGAAAAACAAAAACAAATGGTAATCCCATGTGCCTCAGTTTCATAATTAATATAAACAAAAAACATGTTTAATCTGCTCTCGAGTGTAAATAACATCAACAGCATAGTCACAGCTCACAAATGCAATTTGTGAAATAGTTTAACAATAGAGGAGGAAAGCAAGTTTATCACAGCATGCTTCCTATTTCAAAAATAAGTTGCTCTAACTTTAAGAAAGGCACTTTGGGAAACTTAAGTTATTTAAGAAGAAATGAAGTCTAGGTTTCCAAGAAAAATTCTAAGTGACCCTATTTATCATGTTTTATGATATTTTAAGATCTCAAGCAATTCTAATTGAACACTTCTCCTTTCTTTCCTTTTCACTTAAAAGACAAAAAATGTTTCAATAGAATGCATCTATTCATATGAACCTGAAAGAATGACAAATTGAATTCATTAATGTAATCGTTACTATCACTATTACTGGTGATTGGTAACATTTACCGGCATGCTTTTGGTGAGTAGGCAAATACTACCTACTTCTAATCCAAAAGTTACCTACAGACTCAAATTCTTCTCTATCCTATTCCAGTAGACTATGATCATGAACGGTCTCAAAACTCTGCTTAGGGTAAAATTATCTTGAATGCATCGCTCCTTTTGCATGTTCTTCTTCATTACATAGTTCTTTCTCTAATAGAGGACAAGCCAGATATCCCTTTTCCTAGCCATGCCCTGCCTGATCTGTCCTCTCTTGCAGTTCCCAGACATTAGAATTGTCCTTCTCAAATGCCATCTCTTCAGGATTTAAAGAGATAGTTTACAATAAATTAAGGTCTTTGTGACAGATTAAAGATGGGCACAAATTCTTAACTGCTCTCTTTGGGAGATGGGGTTTAATTTCCCACCCTTGAAGCTGGGCTGGCTTGTGACTGCTTTAACCAATAGAGAACAGTAGAAACAGTATATGCCGGATCCAGACCTACTATTTAAGAAGACTGCCAGATTTTGGCCTGCATAAGAGCCCCAAGCCACTAAGTAATATTGAGCCATTACATAAGACTTTCAACTGCCTTGCTGGGAAAACTAAGCAAGAAGTCCTAAGACTATATGGAGAGACAAAAAAAGTGTCCGCTATCCCTACTGAGACCCTAGGCATATCGATGAAGCCATTCTATATACTTCAGATGAATCTAGTTTCCAGTTAATATCACCAAGTGGCCCTCATCAATATGATGGTGCAGAATTGCCCAGTAGAAACTACTTGAATTGCTGACCCACAAAGTCATGAGATATAATAAAAATGGAGAGACACCAAGAGTTGGCGTAGTTTATTATTCAACAACAGATATCCCTAACAACTTGCTTCTTTTTTTGTGTATCTGATATACAGACCAGATACTTCAGCATAACATGGAGGAGTTTTTCTTGTTATTGCTATTTTTAGTGTATATAACCTGACTCCATTTTTAGAATATTCTTATTCAATGGATCTAGAACAGAACCCAGTAATATATGCACATCTTGTATTCTAGCGTGAAAAGCCTTCATGGACGTCTCTAAAACAAACTTGACAGGTTTCCATTCTCTGCTTGAACATTCAAATAATAGAGATATATCCATCTCACAAAGTAAACCCAGTCTTAATTATGGAAATGTTTTTGCTGAGGGTAAAAGAGAGTGATTCATAGGTCAAATGTCTCTGGAAAAAATCCGTGGCAGGAATTCATGAGCCACTAATGTTGTGCTATTAATCGATTCAACTGCATCACATGCTTCTTTTGGTCCAGCTTTTGAACTGAGACTCTTGGTTCAAAATCATAAAAGAAAAAATCCATTTGGCCCAGTTCATCTATCTTTGAGAAGAGCACTTTATGCCAAACCTTGTCATAGGCAAATTGATTAGCCTAGAATCTGTTGTCTAAGTAAAGTGCCCACCCTGGCCCAAAAGCTATGGTCATGGAACTAGGTCATGTGCCCTATCTAGAACCTGACTATTCACAATGGCAGGGCATAGGGAGGACAGATAATCTCCCACAAGGAAATATAAAGAAACCAACTATGTGTGATACATTAGATATATTTTCTTTCACATGTAACCCTTTAATATTTCAGAAGATCTATTCATTACCCATATTCCATAATATACTTATCCCTGGCTGTAACCATCCGGGCACAGTAAGAAGGTAGAAACTGCACGTTATTTTAATAAAATTTAATTAAAAGAAATGTCACCCACCTATTAGAAAACTAAAAAGGCAAAAGGTAACACTAAGGTATCACAGAAGAAGTAACTAAGCTACGACCCTATGACTGGTGGAACAAAGGAAGAGGACAGAATTATTAGAATTTAGAAGCTTGTGGGAGGTCCTACAAAGCTAAGACTCAGGCCTCTGAAGAAAAGATGACAGCTTTGTTGATGTTAACATCTCAGGAGCTTGAGAAGGGGAACTTCTGGGACTAGGACACACAGCTCTGACAAGAGGTGCTCTGAGTATTGCTCAATTCATGCAGCAACAGAATTAAAACACATGTAAATCCCAATAAAACTGAAACAATGGAACTACTACTCCATTTGTTCAGGCTACTATATTCCTATCATAGACCAGGAAACAACCATGCCACACTGTAAATTTTTATTAACCTTTCAGTGAACTGTAGGATCTGTTTTTTTGTTTGTTTGTTTGTTTTTAATACAAATTCCTCCCATACTAGGTTTTACCCAGTCTTTGCTTAGGGAATTGACTCTAAACTCTGGTGCTAGATTATAATTTACCCACACAAATGTTCATGTTTCATTCAGGGCCTTCTAATTACATTTTTTCCTTTTTTTTTTTTTTCATCTCTGTCATCCAAAATACATAGTCTCCCCCATTTATTTAGAAGCTTGGTGTTTCTTTACTGGGTCCTCACCTACCCTAAATTTTCATTTTTCTTCTCCTGTTTGATGAAGATGTTAGATCATTCAAGTTTTTTCTGAAACTTTTCCCATGATATGGACCTATCTGTTTATATTCTTCCTCACTTCTCAGCAAACCTTAAAAGTGTATTTGTCCTTACCCTTTTTCCCAAAGGCCACACCCATTCTGTTTATGGCATTCAGTGGTTTGTGCTCCTCTTTAGCCTTCATCTTTGACTTAGACATCCTTATATCCTCGTATCATATTATTAAACTCCAAATTTTTAAGTTTTATTTACCTATTTAAGAGACAGAGCACACATATGAGAGAGAGAGAGAGAGAGAGAGAGAGAGAGAAAAGAGGAGAGGGGCAGAGGGAGAGAGAGAATCTTAAGTAGGCTCCATGCTCAGCACAGAGCTCAACATAGGGCTCAATCCCACAACTCTAAGATCATGACCTGAGCCAAAATCAAGTCGGACACTCAACCAACTGAGCCAAACAGCCAGACGCTCCTGAATTGTTTTCTTAATGTCATTCTCAAAAGTGAATGGGGAGAATTACAACCAGGAGGTTAAGAGCACATTAAACTAAGTCAAGCTAGACAGTAAGTTACATTCAAGGGTTTGAATTCATAGGAGAGAGATTTAAGCAGAGGTATTTAACATGAATGGCATAAAGGATTTCTATTTCATAGATTTGTGTACCAAACAGACCTGAGAATACCAGTGAAGATCCTAATATAACTGGTTTGTGCTAAGGCCCTGCAATATGTATTTGGGCATTTAAAAAAAAAAAAAACTCTCCTAGATGACAGGCACTACATAAGCACTGCAGAAACAGAAATAGCGACCATGTGACTTTTTGTCCCCAAAGATAGCAGTCTCATGTGCAATGAATGATAATGGAAGACTAGTCCCTTCTCTGAGTCATGTTTGCATGAACTCCTTAGAATTCCTCAATTTGGGCATTTTAATTAACATTATCTACAAAATAGTACTAATGACCCTCCATCACTGGGACAACCATAACTCATTTTTCAGTCATTTTTGGGGTTGGAGTGACCACAACTGCTGCCTGATGCACACATCTATGAAATAATTTGCATGTTCCTGAGAGTTCACAGCCCAAGGTTAGGACAGTAATTCAGGTGTACAACACAGGACTTAGATAACTATTTTGAAATGATCACCACTATACACACTGCCAACAATATGTCCAGGAAGAAGGACGACCCATACCTGAAGCCAATCTAAAGAACAGTCCCTACAACAGCTGTTATATGGAGCCCATACAGAACTTGCCTCGCAAGAACATCACACAAAGAGGTGGAACTGCCCAAGAACAAGCAAAGCATGCCCTTCCCTGCCCATGACGTGTCCCTGAACTCAGATGCCATCCAGGTCATCCCCAAGGCCAGGCGCTGCCTCTTACACCCACGTGCTGATGCCCCAGCCCTGGTTCATGGAGCCCATCGGCCTTGTGGAGATCCCGTGTCTAGAACAAGTGTTGGTGGCGTATACTGTGTTAAACACAGAACATGCTCCGAATGGGGCCATGCCTTGGACAAGTTCCAAGTGGCCAGCACCCCCATCTTTGTGCTGAAGGCCTACCTGCCCATCAACCAGTCCTTTGGCTTCACTACCAACCTGAGGTCCCACACAAGCAGCTAGGCCTTCCCCAGTGGATGGTCAGCCGCCAGCCAACTCTGCCCAGAGACCCCTACCACAGCACCAGCCGCCCAGCCAGATGGTGCAAAGACCCACAAGCACTAAGGCCTGAAGTAAATATTGCAGACCCTGGCAACTTCCTGAACAAATTGTAGGCGGCCTTCCTGGCAGCTCCTGCTACCTGGGTGGGACCAGATGTCACATCTGTGCCCGTGTACCCCAGTATCCAGCAGAGCAACAAGTCCTGCATTCTCCTCCTGACACCGTGGGACTGTCCACACACAGAGTGCTCCACCTGCCAGGGCTGGGGCCCAGTCTGTGCCATTGCTCAACATTTAACATTTGATGCAGTTTCTTTCTCTATTTACTTCAAAATTTTACAGGCAGCAGAAATGCCTTCCCAGCAGGGACTTACTGGGCTGGTGGGAATAGGGGAGAGGAGGGGAGGGGACACCCAATACCTTTTCCCCCATTTCTTTAGAGAGAAATTCAAATGTACCACCCAAAATTGAAAATAAACACAGTATAAGGCTTATAAACATAGAGTTGCATAAAAATGATGTTCATTTATAACAAAATTTAACCTATAAAACACAATATATTTTTCTTCATTCTATTGTTTGTTTTAATGTATTCTTTATCATGTTTATAACTTTTACTTTTCAGGTCTTAAGGCTTCTTTTGCTCACTTCAGTAATTTAAGAGATAAGTAAGGTGTCATCTTCCTAAAAGCTATTTTGGTATCCACTTTAAAAACAAAACAAAAACAAAAAACGCTCTCCCAACTTTGTGGTTTCTAATAATTCAAATAACTTTTGAGAGCTATGCCACTTGTCTTCTAAAACCTTTAGATAAAATGTAATAATGGGGGGAAATGACCAAATAGCTAACTACTTAACTTGAATATACTAGACTCACATCCATTCTTGGCCTCACTAGAGCCTTACAAGGAACATGTGAGGTCAAAGCCCAACACTCAGTCTAGGAAATACCTAAAGAAACCCACAGGGTGATCTGGAGATTTTTTTTTTTAATGCATACTAAATATTTCTTTACTCTTTGCTCTCTGGGAAGAGTTAGACAAAACAAAGCAATAAAAGAATCCATGGGTAGTACTTTACCATTTACTTATTCCTCTGACTATTCCTCTGACTCAATCTTTTAGTCATCATCAAAACCTTGTTGGTGGCAATTTAAAATAGTACAGCCACTTTGGAAAAACAGTCTGGCAGTTCCTCAAAATGCTAAGCAGTGTTACCATATGAATGCAAAAAAAAAATTTAAGAAGCAATTCTACCCCTAGGATTCTACTCAAGAGAAATGAAAACATATGTCCACATAAAAACTTGTACACAAATGTTCATAGCAGAATTATTCATAATAGGAAGTGGAAACAATCCAAATGTCCATCAACTGAAAAATGGATAAACAAAATGTAGTGTGGCCATACAATAGAATATTCAGCTATAAAAATGAAGTATTGATACATGTTACAACATAGATGAAACTCAAGAACATTAGGCTAAGTTTAAAAAAAGAAACAGTCTCACAAGACCACATGTTATGATTCCGTTTATATGAAGTTTATACAATAGGCAAATCTGTATTGAAAGACAGCAGATTAGGGTTTACCTAGCACCAGGGGTGGGAAGAGAGAAGATGGGGGTAATGAGTCGTGACTTCCAGTGCCTATGGTGTTTCTTTGGGTAATTAAAATATTCTCAAATTAGATTATGGGGATTCTTGCACAACCCCCCAAATATACTAAAAACCATTGAATTGTGTATTCTAAATGGGTAAACTTTATAGTATGTAAACTATTAATGAAACTGTTTAAAAAGAAAAAATTTTATTGCTAAGGTGCCATTCTCAGGTGCCCATGAATAAAGATTCAGCTGTGGCTTTTTTTTCCCAAATTAGAATTTTCTAAAACAGAACCCATCCTCTGTGTTCAAGTCTAATGCGATTTCCATCTTATGAGCATTTTCCTCATAAATTGTGAAACAAAGCTTATTCACAGAGACTACTTGGACGTTGAAAAGATGTGCAAAACATTACCTATGATGAAAATTTTAGGGACTTGAAAATGATGATTACAGTAAAGTTCAATTACTTGCAGTGATGTTCTTGTGGAAGAAAAGAGAGAATTGTTTTGTTTCACTCCAGAAGACAGACCTAGAGTCAAATAGCATAAAGCTTGAGACTGGACAGGGGCATTAGGTTAATACCATAGGATTAAAAACTTGAACTTGGTAGTAATCAAGAGCAAACTTGAAACACATGCCCAGCTAACAACAGGAAATGATGTACTTAACATCTTCTCAGTTTATTTGTCTGGTATCATCTTTTTTTAACCCAATTCTTAAGTAAAGATGTTCCTCAAATGTTCCTTTAGCAAGCAATGGGTATGAGGAGTGCTCAGTTCCAAGTACAAGACGTGTCCTCCCAGGATTTTCAAAGAAGAATCCATATTGGAGATACTGCTGACCCCAAATATTGAAGGTCACCTTTCCTCTCTGCTAATACGTTCCTAGGTGATCTCCACGGGTGACCCTCACCAAATTAATGACATGGTGGTTGGCCCTCACAGAGATCCATGCTGCCCCTCAATAAAATGAAGAGGTAGAGGAGGCACAGGCCTACAACAGTGCAAACTACCTTACTGTTAATATTTATTTACTTTTGAGAGAGAGAGACAGAGCACAAGTAGGAGAGGGGCAGAGAGAGAGAGAGGGAGATACAGAATCCAAAGCAGACTCCAGGCTCCAGGCTGTCAGCACAGAGCCCAACGCGGGTCTCAAACCCACCAACTGTGAGATCATGACCTGAGCGGAAGTCGGACGCTCAACCGACTGAGCCACTCCGGTGCCCCAGAAACTATCTTACTGTTAACACACTAGTTGATAAGTCTTCATTAGAAAAGACACACACAGAGAAGTATA
The DNA here is from genome assembly GCF_046562875.1 of Panthera onca. Taxonomy (NCBI): domain Eukaryota; kingdom Metazoa; phylum Chordata; class Mammalia; order Carnivora; family Felidae; genus Panthera; species Panthera onca. Next base: position 48,745,757 of record NC_138351.1, on the reverse strand, counting down.
GGAAATGCCAATAAACTCACAAAACCTGAAGATTCTTTAAGATACATATTTCTGGGGCGCCTGGGTCGCTCAGTCGGTTAAGCGTCTGACTTCGGCTCAGGTCATGATCTCATGGTCAGTGAGTTCAAGCCCCGCGTGGGGCTCTGTGCTGACAGCTCGGAGCCTGCTTCAGATTCTGTGTCTCTCTCTCTGCTCCTCCCCCACTTGTGCACATGCTCTCTCTCTCCAAATAAAACATTTTAAAAATAAATAAAATAAAATAAAATGAAATACTTATTTCTTTTACTACTTGGTTTCTGGGATTGATTAGACAAAACAAAATCTTAAAGAGGGAAAAGAGAACAAACTTTGACTACTCACAAAGATGACCTCACCTTCTACTTTACAAATAGAAACCATCAGATATGATCCTTCCAAATTCGTATTCCAGATACATATAATCTATCTTCATGTACCTCATCCTTGCCCTCTCCCATAAATACTAACAGGATCCCATCCTCAAATTGGAACTTCATTTATGTTCTGGTTCCAAACCCATTTTTATCTCAAAGGAATTATTTATTACCTCTGTTACTATTATCTCTCCCCTCTCTAGTGACTCTTTTCCCATAGACTAAAAAATTTCTCAAGCCTATTTTCCTACAAAGGGGAAAAAAAAAACATTTCTATGTCCCATAGCCAATCTATTTGACAATGACTTAATTGTCTTCACTTCCTTACCTTCATTTCATTCTTCATACCTTTAGAATATACTAAGATCACCAATAACTTCCGACCAATTTTGTTGACATATTTTTCTTGACATTTATTTCTCCCTTAGATTATCTAACACTTGGTTCTTCTCCTATTTCTTGTACATTTCTTATAGGTCTTCTTTCCTTGGTCTTTCTCTACCAGTCCATGAGTAGGTGATAATCTCCCAGAGTTTCATCTTTACCCACCATACTGCCCTTGTTCTGCCCTTCAAATCTTTTCCTGATCTCTACTGATAGCAGTGTCATCCACTCAATTGCCCAAAACATCAACTTGAACTACATCATTCTGGATCCTTCTCTTCCCTTTCCAGCCAAATGATCCTGTAGCATTGTCAGTAAAGTGTCTTAAATGTATCTCAAATGTGTTTGCTTTTTCCATTTCCATAGCCACAGCCTTAAGGACCTGACCGGCTCTCCTATGACCAATTTGAAAAGCCTCTTAGCCCCATGTCTCAGCTTCCTCCAGCTAGCTGGCATTCTAATCTATCCTCTCTAAGGACGCTAAGGTAATATCTCTAAAATATAAATCTGACCACGTTAGCTCCCTTTTTAAAAATCCTTTCATGGCTTCCAATGCGAATATGATTAAGTCTTAAATTCTTAATGTATCATGCAGGGCTCTTTGTGACCCCACTCTGTACCTCACACTTACTCCCCATTATATACATGGCCCTATCCACAGTTTGCTGAGTGGGGACATACTTTCTCAAGACTTCCTACCTTCTTAAAGCCACTTCTAGCTTTAAGTGTTAGACTTAGAGTGTTAGGACCTTCCTTATACATGTAGTGAAATATTTTAACTTCAAGATTTTCAAGTCTTATCTCTCCTAGTAAAGCTTCCTTGATAGCTCATGAAGGAGTTTTGTACTCTTCTCTTGAATACTTTATACTTATTGTAGAGTATTATAATAATTATTTGTGGCTCATGTGATAGTAACAGCAAACGTGGTAACAATAGCAATGTGATACTAACAGCTCATGTGATAATAACAGCAATGTCAGTGATACTCGGAATTTTTTGAGATGGATGCCTGGCACCACTTTAAATGACTTTAAATGCATTAATGCAATTATCACATAAATCTTGAGATAACATTTATCATTTTTCCCATCTTACAGCTGGTGTCCTATTATTATGTTGAGTTAAAGGCCAAGCCCATGAGAAGTTATATTAAATTCCAAATATATTTTTCTAGTGAAATTGACTTATGGATATCTCCAATGAAGTAAAGGAAGATATGTTTTATATAAATAAATCTAAGCACCTATAGAAATATTTTAAAAATAATTTACAGCTGCAGGAGACAAAAAAATATATACACGTAGGTATTAGTCGTTGCACATCAACACAGTAAAAATGTATCACAAGATATACGGCAAGTCCAAAAAGTCATAGAATTATTGATCAGATAGTCACTGAAACAGAAACTATGTTACTCCATCGGCCTTCAAGGACAGGAAATAGGAGTCTGTGCCCTGAAACGTTTCTACAAATACGCTATGAAATATGGTGTTCCTCTAAGTAGCAAGATGCTTCTATCCAGAATTATCTTAAATCACCACAGGGTCTTTCCTTCCCTCTTTTTTCCATCTTTTAAGGCATTAAAATTTCAGAAATGAGAAACTGCTTCAATGGACACAATAGGAAAGGGGTGTTCCTCCTTACAGCAAAATGCAAATAATGTTAAGGAAAATAGTGTTGGTGTCATCAAAGACCAGCCAGTGAGAATTAAAGCAATTGCTAGCCCTGGAATTTTTTTTTTTTTTTTTTTTTTTTTTTTTTTTTTTTTTTTTAGTAAGATGATAGGAGTTTTGTTTCATTTGCAAAAACCGTATCAGAGAAGAAAACATCAGTTGTATAAATTGCAACTTGCAAAATTTCAAGTCACTGGAGGGTAGGGGTACATGTTTGGAGTGAAAGATCTGGCAACATTGCTATGCAAGCACTGCAAAAAGATGTGGAAGTCAGCCATGGTTTCAAAAAAATACATGTATACACATAAAGATTGATAAGCATGATCTCGCTCTTTCCCTTTCACACACGCATGCACGCATGCACACACTTATACTTAGTGTACAAACAAAGGCAGCATATGAGAGTGGAGAGGGCATAGGCAATACAGACATATGGATACTCATCTGGCTCCACCATTTGCTACATTATGTGCTAAGTTACTTTCCGTGTTTCGATTTTTTTTTTCATTTTTAACATGAAACTTTTCCTTATAGAATTATTGTGAAAATTAGAGATGCTTAGGATTTTCTTCCTTATACTTAATGCATTTTAGACCACCATTGGTGTCACTATCTTTAATAAGGAATATTCAATATTAACGTGTACGGGCAGAAAGAGCCGAAAACAAGTTCCCTAAAAGAAAGGTAATGGAAAACCCCAAGCCCACCAGACAGAGTAAAAGAACCAACGTGCAAAAAGGGGACAGGAGTGGAGAATGTTTAATGGTGGTCGATAGCACTTGGCAAAGGTGTGAAGTAGGAAAGCTGGCCTTATACCCCATCCAAGCAGTTTTGAGACACGCCTGCTTCTTCTTTACCTGCTTAGAGCCCTTTAGCCTTTTTCTCTAGCCCTTATCACACTTGATTCACACAGAGATGTAAATAACCGATAAAGGGATCTTACTTCTCTGTGCTCTTTGCATTTTATTGTGGATCAGAGCCTTGGGTTCTTGTACTCACAGTCTCAAGATCCTCTGTGTTGGCAGTATAAAAACAGGTAAGTATCAGGCAGCAAAGAGCGATTATTGTAACATTAAAAACACTGCTGTGCTCATTCTAACCTGCAGAACTGTTGCATACAACTCCAGGAACACAAAACTTTACCAGTTATTCCTAAGCAGATAATGCCCTAAGTATCAAGACCCACTGGAGACATAACATACAGTGATTTTGAATTTTAGACACTGCCTATGACATTTTTTGAAAAAATAATAAAATACCCCTTAAATAGCCTGGGCAAAGAACAGATAAAGTTACCTGCAAAGATTATGTAGAAAAAAAAAAAAACAAAAACAAGGTAATCAAGGTAAGTAAAAGATGAAAGGAATGATAAAGAATAAAAGAAAAGTAAAGAAGTACAGTGAGGTTAAATGTTATACTGCAAATAAGTTAATAATCATGTATAATAAAAAATGCCTTTCATAATGCCTTAGAAAGATACCATTTTATAGAGAAACTTGCCAGGTCTCAGTAAGTCTAACAACGTCAGTTTTGTTTTGTTTTGTTTTTTTCCTCCAGCATTGGGACAAATCAAAGCTTACTTGAGTTAGCTTGAACGTGGGGCAATATAGTATAAAAAACATAGGTCTTTAAAACAATAGAAGCAAATTCAGTGTGGGGAGATGGTCCCAAGAAGAATCAGGGTAGTAGTACTCCTTGAGTGGAAAGGCATGTGTAATCAGCCATGCTATCCAAACTCCTTAAACTCATATTCATTCTCTCTCTCTTCCCATTGTGTACTTGTAGTTCAATTTACCTAAGCTTAAAACTTCCGTGATGTAAACTATTACATCTAAGATAAAAACTGAAAAAAGGAAAATCAGAAGGTCTACAATTTACACATCCTCCAAGAAATCCCAGAACCCTGTACCTGCCTTAATAGAACTTATTTTAGCCTAACTTTCATTATTATTAAAATTTTTACTCATTTGCATATATAATAGATTGTAGAGCTTAGGAACTAAGGCATTGAGCACGAGCACTTATTTGGGGAGTCCTAAGTGTTGAATCTCTGCTAATTCATTTAACAACACTCTAAGACAAGTATTTTCCATATAAGGAAGCTCTGAGGACGAGTGATTTCTTCCAGGTTAGGGCTTGCAAATATCAGATCAAGAATCAGAATCCATAGCTGTTTGACTCCCAGGTGTACACTCTTCCCATTCCCTGAGTCAGTAAGGCAACGAGCCCCCCAAGCTATGCTCATAGCAGATACACATAATTGAGCAGATCGTTCTTTCCCCTTATCACAGATGTGGCTCAAGAAATCTCCAAGCCTCCTTTAATGGTGCATCTATAAAGCCGGAAAAACATGAATCCTGTGGGTCATGCTTACCACCGTGCTGGAATGGTGTTCATTTTGGTGCCTTGCCATGGCTAGGGATGCTACAAATATTTGTTGAAAGAATGCAGTACTAATACCGAAAGAGAGAAAAACAAGTTTGGGAATAAAAATGGAATAGAAAACTAACAATGCATACAAATAGAAAGGAAGTCTTTTGTTCATTTCATGCACATTGGGATTTGCATGAAATGAATAAGCTGAATAGACCGGCAAGCTGAATCTTAGCACTGGGTTGGCCTCCTCACAACAGAAACACGATAAATATTGCAAACTAAGGCTCACCACGTTTACTTGGAAGATGGCTCTTCTTAGATCACCTCACTTTCATGCTAAAAAATGGCAAGGTCGGAGTATTTCTGGAAACATTTTCCTCTAGGGAGACAACATTTCTTAAAATGACAGCCCAGAAAGACTGCATAGCATCCCAAAGATTTGGCAGCACCTTAAGTCCCCTTTCAGCAATAGGTTATTATAATTTCCTTCCAAAGATCTCTGTAAATGTGCTTATTGAGTCAGGATAAATATCTCTGAAAAGTATGAAGTTCTTTGATTTTTTCTTTCCATTTGGACCTGATGCTAGATATGCTGGAGGCTTGGGGGGAAATGGAGATAAAGGATTGAAATAGGTTGGACAGTTTTTTGTACATAACTAAAATGAAATAGCAATAATTATCAGTGCAACAATTATCTACCTTGTAGCTGGTATCGTATATATTACTATCACTGGTTTCAGGATCAATATAAGAATACATGTGTCTTTCCAAAAATGGAGTCTATAGTAAAATTTCTTCTTCCTTTCATAAAAGGATCTCTGAAATAATTCCAGAAAAAAAAATGCATACTTCAGTCTTTTGCCTTAGATAGGTCTCAATCAATTATAGCCATTAGCTGTTATAATGATCAGGAAAGCTTAATACATGATCTAAAGGACTTCCTTTACTCCAGGTCACAGGCAAGTATGGAAGAGATACAAAATGCATGCATGATATATGAAATTTTATCGTTTTTGAGCTCTAGTAAATATACTGCTGACTGCAATGAAATATTCTTCTCTGTGCTTACCATTCCAAGGTATGGAACAGAGAAACGGGAAACAGTAACTTGTGGTTTGCTGGCCCCTCCCCACTGTTGGTACCCCTCTTCTCCCCTACCCCACTCGCCCTGCGCAATTAGCCACAATAGCACCTGTATCATCATTGTGCTTACTCGCTAATGTCTCTTTCTTTCTCTACTGTAAATACCACAAAGGCAAGACTTTGCCTTAGTCATCATTTTATTCCCAGTCACTGGTCCATAGTTTATTCTCAAAAAATGTCAGTGGAATGTTGTTTGTTAAATGGCTGTTATACTACTGAGGTCCCTAATGCCACCTGTCAATGGAAAGTAGTCAATAAAAAGTCTCAGATATTCTCTGTCCCTGGGTGTGAATATAGAACCAAGGTCCCTAAGTTCTACCCTATTCCAACCTACCATAATGTCCCCAAAACTCCTTTCTGCTTTAGATTCTCATGAGAGGAAGGTCATAACCACAGTAAAGAGTGGGTTCTTCTGGTGTCCAGGGTGGAGAAGAAAAGGGTGGATGCATGATCAATCTTAGGGCTGCCCTGGGAGTTGTCCCTTCTCCAAGACTCACTATCAGAAATCAATTCTGCTACATTCCAGTGTCAGCTATGACACTCGAGTGTCACCTATGTTCACGCATTGAACAGCGCCTTCTATTCTTTCCTTCTATATGCCCATCCCACATACAGAGAGCACAAGATCCAAAAATCTCATAGATTACTGACCATCCCAGCACGGTAGAGTATTTTAACAAAGGAAACAAAATCTGACTCTTAACCTATTTACTGAAAATAATACTCTTTCATTAAATTTCTTTAAAACCCAAAGCATACTATTTCCAGAAACCTTTTCCCACTCATGAATATTCTATATTCATTATATCACAAATATTATACTTATATTTCAGTAAACAGGGGAATATTTCTTTTTAGGGTGGAAGAGAAATAGTTTTATCTTTACGGCTTTATTGTTTTCCTACCAGATGATTAGAAAACCCAAGTATGAGCTTTATAGATGTCAGAGGCAATCCTGTTCTGTCATTTTTTTATGCACATGCTGACTCAATGTCATAGAATAACTGTGTTGCTTTCTGCCTTCCCTGACAGTCCAAAGAAAGAGTAATGCATACAAATCATTTTACTGTTTAAAAGTTTTGAATAAAACATGCTAACCTTGTCATACTAAGTGACAGACAGAAATGTCACCATTGTTTGCCAGGGACAAATAATCCATATACTTCATGTATAATTCATCTGATCTTTAAGAATGTTTAACAATATTGAATTTAGATAAATTCCAATGTTATGATGCATCAAACTTCCTTTATCAATTTACACATGTGCCTCATCAATTTAAGTCTTCATTTGTATTACTCTGTTTTTGTATTAACTGTGACAGACTAGAGAATATACTTATTTCCAGGAAAAATTTATAGGTGCATTGTCCGTATTTCAGCTGCCTCTCCATGTCCCTCTTTCCATAAGGTCTTAACTTGGAAACCTCAAATAACTCAAGGGTTGTAAATCTGCCATAGAACTCCCCGTTGCAAGTACAGGTATCTACAAGTCTTTTGACATAGAGCCTTTGGTCTCCAAACAGAGATTGAAGAACTCAAAGAGATAAGATTTCAATCCTTTCTAAAATAAGATTGCAATGGCTTCTAAAGCCTTTCTGTCAGTCAAAGCTAACCAAGGCCAGGTCTGAAAATAAGATGGACAAGAGTATTCTTAACAGGCTTCAAAGTAAGCTGGAATTCCCCGTGCTGTGAATCAGGAGAAATGATGTGGCGCTCTACTACAAAGTAGGATCTCCTTGGCAGCTGTCTATGCAGATGATCCTTTGGTTCCCCTAAGTCCAAAAGGGCTTCGCTTATCCTCACCATGTGAAACCAATGCCTTGAAACCCATTCGGTTGATAGAGCCCTCAATATGGTTAGAAAACAAAGTACTACAGCATCGTTTAAGAAAAGATTCACAGAACTGAGGGACAAAGTGAGCAACCAAATGTAAAGAAGATTAGTTTCTAGAAGCATCTACTGAAAACCTATTTCCTGTCTTAGGAAGAGTAATTTCTGTACAACTTAATTTTGCCCAGTATCCTACCACTGTCCCCTTTTTCCACTGTTTCACAATGTTTCCTCCCCTATGAGGATTATAAAGTTCTTTCTGCCCTTGGATATCATTTTACTTCAATTAAGAATGTTTGCTAAAATAAAAAATTTCATGAATCAGAGGTTAAGAGGCTTTTTTGGGGGGGGGTGGGGGGGGACTGATTGACTCAGTCAGTCGAGCTCCAACTTTGGCTCAGCTCATGATCTCATGGTTTGTGGGTTTGAGCCCCGTGTCGGGCTCTGTGCTGACAGCTCAGAGCCTGGAGCCTGCTTCGAATCCTGTGTCTCCCTCTCTCTCTGCCCCTCCCCCACTCACACTCTGTCTCTCTTCAAAAATAAGTAAACATAAAAACTAAGAATAAACTGAGGGTTGATGGGGAGTGGAGGGGAGGGTGGGTGATGGGCATTGAGGAGGGCCCCTGTTGGGAGGAGCACTGGGTGTCGTATGGAAACCAATTTGACAATAAATTTCATATTAAGATAAATATATAAACGAAATAAAATAAATAAAAATAAAATAAGAAAATAAAAATTTTTTTAAAAAGAGGCTTTTTTTTCCCAGAACGAGATAGGGGAAGGGAGCTAGCATACCCACACGGATTACATTTCATAAATTAATAATGCACATGTTCTGTCAGGTTCCTACCTTGTCTACTTATGCATGTGCCAGTTCACCTTCTCTGCATTACACATAAGTATGCACATGGGCACATACATAGAATTATTTTTTCCTTTCTTCGTGCATTGGAAAAAGCAAACCATTTTTCACTAGTTAGGCTGTCTCCTTTGTGGCCCATTCATAGAGTAGTAGAAAATTATGAGAAATTCATTTAAATCTTTAAAGAGGAAAAAAGCCAATAATATAAATAGAGTTGGTAGATAAACCTAGGGGAAATTATTTCAATTTATATGTTGGACTCAAGAAAGATCTTCCTCCTCAGAAATGCTAAATGCATTAACAGACTCTGTAGAACCCCTCTTTCAAAAAACTATTTGGAATATATATTTTTTTAAACCACCCAAGTTGCTTCTAATTTTTTTACATAGCATCTCTTTCCTGGGATGAATGTGTATATTTTTCATTTGATGTTCCAAAGGGTCATGATACTCACCAAAAATACTGAAGAACCACTTTTGCCAACGTGGGAGCTCTCATTTCTTTTGAAATGTCAGAATTACTTCTACCTGGAGGTAGGAAATTACATCAGCTATAATATAGCAACCCAAGTTTTATTGGTCTAGAGGAGTTAACACTGGTCTTTAAGTCAGTAATTCACACCAGACACCATTGACACATTTCCCCATTTCAGCCACAGTATACATATGTCCATAGGTTTCCATTATTTTCCAATGGTTCTAATTTCATTGTGGAACATTTACCAGATGGAAAGGGGCCATTTAATGGGCTTTTGACAGGTAAAGTTCTCTCTGCTAAATGAAAGTCCCATGTTTTAAAAGTCCATGAAATTGGCAATAATTGACTTTTGAACACAGAGAATTTTAAACTTGGTTTTATTTTCAACAAGACAAGAGAATCCTTTGAAGAGATATTTGTTAGCCCTTTAAACTTTTTGTTTTTATTGTTAAATCTTGACCTCAAACTGGCAACAATGTGGATAGAAGATTTCATCAGTGAGTTCCAGCACAAATTCTCATTAACAGGAACATTGCAATCATTGTTTTGCTTAGACTATTAAATGAATATTTAAAGGATGGAAACTGCAATTCATTACATGATACTTTAGAAAGTCCACATTTTCCAGAGTACTTTAGAGAAGTGGCAGGATGAGTGAACTAATTTTACATTGTATATCATATACATGCAATGAGTACTTACAAAAGTTATTTAATCCTACTTAATAGAGATATTATTTCTTCTCATTTACCATAATTTATTTTCCTTTCTGCGGGTTTATGGGTCTTTTAAAAAATCCTGTTATTTTAAAGCTACCTCTTCCTCTACTGTCATTTTATTTGGGGGATCCCATAAAATATGTAGCATTTCTTCAGGATAGTTGGATTTAGGATTTAGATTGGTATACTGGCCTTATGGGATCTTCCCCCATTATTTTCTACTTAACACACTTCCACTTAGCATTATTTTTTTCTGCTTGGAACTCGCCAGCTGGTGAAAAAAAGGGAGTGAAAAAAAACATATTAACCCTTAAGTTGGGGACAGGTGGGAGGGCAGATATACCAGACCAATGCCAACCATCCAGCAGAAAGTTGGATGGCTTTGACTCTGGGTTTTTAGCATGTACTGTATGCAGTCAACACGGCGATGGGGAGAAAAGTGTATTACAGTTATGATTCTGATAAGTATAAACAACATTAATACTTTTTAGGGCATCAAAGAGCCAGGAGGATAAAAGGTGGTAATGAATGCTTCATAGCATTCTGTTTGTCATTTTAATGGTACAATAAAGAAAAAGCGAAACTTCTCCTTGCATTTGAAGGAATACTTCCTATTGATCAAATTCTAAGATAAATATTTACAGGCGTGGTTACATCAAGAGTATGAGTTTATCTACTGTTATTAAAATAAAATTTTTTGAAACCTCATGCACCTCAAAATTTACAGTATTCCTTAGTTAAAGCCCATCATTGTTCATGCTGTCTCAACAACGTCATGAGACCAATTCACTCAGTGAATTTCATAAAATGAAGAATATTGGTCAAGAAACACGGAGCATGAAGCAGGCAACCCTCCTGTCTTGCTCAACTCCATCTTGGAAACCCAAATGTTGAAGCTACATTCCCTATGCTCACATTCCTTTTGGTTTGGTTTAGCAAATGGTCTTCAGAATACCCTAATGAGATGAGACTATTTGAACAGAGTAGGAAAGTACTAAAATAGTCAATCATCAAAATCAGAATCAGGAAGACAAGAGAGGAGGAGGCTTATAACCAATGTAACAGTAAGTGGGCTACAGAAGACTGCAACATTCAATGTAAGTTTGCAGTGCAGTGTTGCATGATCCTGCAGCACGGAGGGGCAAAACTATTATTTATAGAAAATAACTACACAATGAAACAAAAGTTGACAACTTATTTTTGATGTACAAAACACATCGATGGGTAATTCGGAGGTGAAAAGATCAGCTCATGGAAAGGACTGGATGGTAAGGAAGAAATGAAAGAAATCTGAATGACTTTAGATATAGAAATGAGCTAGACTTGGAACTTGAGGCTTGGGGAGAGTCGTAGGAATTCTTAGCCAATTATCAGGGAAGATTTCTCCTTGACAATGCCCTCTAAAGTTAGTTGGTTCCTTTTCAAGGGATTGAGTAAGAGATTTAAAACTCTAAGGTACAAATACCAGTCAAAATTTTTTTTTTTCAATAAAGTCTTTTAAATTTTCTACTCAGAGGAATATTAAAGAATAATCAGATACTGCTTGGACAGTTGTTCTAGTAATATGCTGTTAAGATTTGTTCACTCTCTCCTCGGTTGCAATTTATGTAAACTCATTTTTTTTTTAAAGTAGAACCATCTCTGTTCTAGGAGCATTAATGATAGCAGATCAAATCTGTCTGTATATGAAGGAAGACTTGTCAAGCCATAAACCCTAACAGCCTTCTTTTCCAAGAACCCACAAATAGACGATTAAAAAATAGGAGGAGAAATGAGAATTTGGGTAGCTGTGACACAATCTAAAAAGAACAGAAGCTGCTTGTTCAGGAAGAAGGTTGAAACCCCTGAGAAAGATGATGATCATTGAGAAACACCTATGGTGGTAATGCCTGGGGACTTGAATAATAGTAATGTCTAAAATGTAAACATACTTCATTTGCAGTGCTGGGAAACGACATAACAAACTTCTGATACCCTCAAACTCTCAGAATCTTGACGTGCAAAAATGCCTTTGCTAATGTTACTTCGGCAAAAGCGCCTGGATAGACTTGATACAGATAAGAAAAGTTACAGAAAATGAGATACATAAGAAAGATATAAAAAATTAGAGGGAAATAAGAAATCAGGGCAAGGATGTGAAAAGAAATTTACACTGTCCAGGAATTCTCAGGGGGTAGAAGCAAAGGATGGGATTTCCGTCAAATGGGCATGTCGCCACTTGCTGATGGCCGTGGCAGGATTTTGTTGATTTGGTTTCCTTGTTTGTTTGTTTATAACATTAAAGGGCATAGGGTAACTAGCAGCTGAAGCTGGGGTAAAGAATGTAAAACGGGTCTCTTAGTCTGGTGATCATAGCAAGCTCACAACAACATAAGACAGATGACCAAATTGGAGATATCAAATATGAATATATTATGTGCTAGAAAGGAATACATAAAGATGGATACCTTCTGTTACATTGTTTTGGCTAGATGTCACACAGGGTGCTTGGTTGGTTTTTGTTTGAACTTTTTGTATTTTTGCCTGAGGTGCAAAGTAGAAAAATAGCACATGGAAAGAAGAAATTGAACAAGAAAGCCAGATGTCAAAAAGGAGATGTAAGCAGAGACTAAGAATGAGGGCTACAGGAGAATATATCAGGCCACTAATAAACTTAAAGCACTGACATCACAAGTATTGTTTTTGCAATTCTATAATAACTGTCGCATTTGCCCATGCCTTTGCTTTAAGAAAGGAGCATCCTTGAGAGGCACATTAAAGAGGCATGTGATCAATGTCCAGCGATCCTTGTATTCCTCAGAAAGCAGTTCAGTCTTTCATCCATCTATACACAAATTCTGAAGGACACTCTAAATGGACACCCAAGTCCATTATTTAAGAAAGTAGTTGAAAGCAGGGACGCAAGGAGAGTGCATTTTAAGAGGTATCTAAACTCAGCCATTATTTAGTTCTGTGATGCTAGAACAAGTCACATAACCTGTCTGGGTCTCAGTTGGTTCAGCTCTAAATGTGGAACTTCATAGTCTCGACCTTGCAAGGTTTTTACAAGGACTAAAATAGTTAATACATATAGGATACTTAGAAACAGTGCCTGACATATTAGAAAACACCATAAAAGTGTTAGCTATTACTATGATTTTTTAATGTTTTATTTATTTTTGAGAGAGAGAGAGAGAGAGAGAGAGAGAGAGAGAGAGAGAATGAGTGGGGAAGGGATAGAAAGAGAGGGAGACACAGAATCCAAAGCAGGATCCAGGCTTCGAGCTGTCAGCACAGAGCCCAATGTGGGGCTTGAACTCATGAGCTGTGAAATCATGACCTGAGCCAAAGTCGGATGTTTAATGAACTGAGCCCCCCAGGCATCGCTATTAATAGTATAGTAAAATAATTGTCACACAGTAGCAACTCTAAGTAAAAAGGATCATCCCATCTTTCCCACCACCTCTCTCACCTAATTGTGAACAAATACGGGGATCCCATGGTCTTCTCTTCCATTTACACAGTGCTTGGCACATTCCCCATCTCTGACAACCACACTAATATAGTTATGCCAGAATTCCAACGTACATCCTAGTTTGATGGAGACAGGTGGTCAATGAAATGGTGCAGAGTTATTGATGTCAGTGCTACTTAGAGACTTGGAGTTTTAAAGATCACAGATTTCAAATCTATTGCCTTTCTCATCCGGTCTTCAGGTTGTCTGTATTTAGTTTAGTCCAATGATCCCTACTAGTCTATACTTTGCCCCCATCTAACTTCCCAACTGCTATAAAGTAGTTCTCATTCCAGGCTGAACAGTAGAATCGTGAAAGTTTAAAAATACCAAACTCATGCTTATAATGGTTTTCAAATGCAGCTGATCACTAAAAATCATCAGGTAAGCTCTTCAACATTACTTGTTCCAGCCTGACCAACAGCATTCATGTACTTGGTGTGGGGCCTAGAGCTCTCTCCCTCCCCCTCTCTCTCCTGGAAGCACCTAAAATACTTCTTGGAAGCATCTAAAATACCGCTGTTCTGTGGAGACACACGATGGTGCCGTCCATCTAACATCAAGTCATTCCTAACCCATGAGTCTGGACTTAGGGAAATGAGCAAAAAAACATTATATTCAGGGGGGAAAAAGACAATTTTCACGTAATTTTGGAGTCTTAGATAAGAAGACATATTTAAATATAGCTACTATCTGCTTGGAAAAGGTTTCCATCCCTTCTGGGGTAGTGTTCGAGTGATTCTGACTTGTCTAAACTTCTCCTGGAATATCATCAAGTGATCAGACTGTTGCCAATTCACAGAAACCCATTAAACAAGTAGAATTCCCCTCGCTCAGACAAGAACACCTATAGACAGAAAAAAATGGAAAACACTGAGCATGAAAATTTCAAATCAATACGCCTAGAGCCATGATACATATGCAAACGTGTGGTATGAAAAAGGAAAGCAGGTATGACAATCATCGAGGGATGTAGCTATACTAAACAAGACCTTTTTTCTTTAGACTCTCCCATCTCTTACCTCCTTCAACGTTTATTTGTGTACATATCACATTCTGAAAGGAAATCAACTATCTTGCCAAACAGGTACGTGGTAGCTGGCTGGTTGCCAGAAAATAATACGCACACACATACTATGTAAGATTTTACCTTCAATTAGACTGGATAAGTGCCATTAGAACAGATTTCTTCTTTTTGTGGATATTCACTTATTATTTTAGGGCAGTTAGTAGGGAAAGAGTAGTGAAAAACATCTTAATATGAACCATGAAAGACGTTAACTTCTGTCATACAGAGTCTCATAGCTATATGGCTATTTCTCTCACTTTGTCTAAAGATATTCAACTCAGAATACAATGAGTCAGATTTGCCCACCTGCATTTTGTCTCGGGCATACCGGACCTTCCTCACCTGGGTCTGAATGGGAGAGTATCAAAGCTCTCCTCCCTAAGGTTTCATTTGATCTACAGATCATAGTCCATGAAGCAGCCCCTCTGATTTGAACAATTCAAAGAACCAAGTAACAGAAAAAAAGATATAAATATGAGACTTTGGAAATCATAGGCTATTTAGGGCCTAGTTCCTGAACCTGTAACAGGACTTCTTTTCAATTATTTAATTTCTATGGCATCAAAAAACAGAAGAAATTCCCCCTTGCCAAGAACACTCTTAAAAGAAAACCTGCGTGTACAGGAAATAAGTTTGTTCTCCCACAGCAACTGTGACTGCTGGAACGCCAAGGCTTGTCATGCCGCTCACCTGCTGCCTACCTCCCCCACGAGACTGAGAGCTCCCTCAGGGCAGAGACCACATCTTGCCTGGCACACTGACATCACCTACAAGCATTTGCTGAACCCGTGAATATAATCATCCCCCTTTCAGTTTAGAAAAAAAAAAAATCCTCCACTTACACAGGGGGAAAATAAATGAAGAAGGCAGTGCTTAAACACATCTGCCTGGATTCAGGTCCCAGTTCCTCCACTTACCAGCCATGTGAACTTAGGCAAGAATAATACAGACTGAATACCTCCTGTGCCTCAGTTTGTCCATTCTAAAAATGTTATAATAATACTTATCCCACAGGGCACTTCTAAGAATGAAATGCAAAATATGTATGTAGCACTGAGAACAAGAGCCAACACATATCACATACCAGAGTACCAGCTATCAGTATATGCTGCTTGTATATATCTTCCCCACAGTCGTCTGAGATAGACACTATCAGCCCACTTTACAGATATGAGGTCTAATTCATCTCGTAATTGGCAGGTATCTTATTTAAATTGATTATACCTTTTCCCAAAGTTTTCGCTCTTTGCTCTCCTCCAGAGCGTCTCTCTATGGACCATCCATGTAACTAAAATTCATTTTGTCACGATTCTACTAGATATAAGGTATTATAGGTCTATGTGGTGCTACTTAGAACATAAAAAGATGAGCAAGACATCATGTCTGTCTTTAAGGGGGACAGAGTTAACAATGGAAGAAAATGTGGACACAACTAATAGAGTGCCAGGAAAACATTACCAGTCATCTAAGTTTTTGAGGTTTTAGTAATGAAAGAAGATTCTAGCTAAAGGCAGGAGAGACTTCATGCAAGAGGTAGTTTTCCACTGGCCATTTAAGACTTGCGCATGAAAATGATGGACAACAGCGGCAGTACGAAAGGAAGACCTGGCAGATGGAAAGCATAATGTGAGCAACACTAGAGATGCAAAACATAGATATACACACACCTTGCTCAGGGAGTGAGACTAGTTAAGTTTGCTGCCCTGAAGTGTAACTAAGTTTGGAGAGGTAGTACATGGCCACTTTGGGGAGAGTCCTAAAAGTTATGCTAAGAACTAAAAGTGCTTTGTAAGTCATGGAAGGTTAGTTTCAGTTCCTGGAAAAACTTATGAGAAAGAGTATGGAGGTGGTCATATGACCAAAGCTATATTATAGGATATGTAGGACATGCAGGTAAGGGAACGGACATGAAATGCTAAGAGGCAGAGCCAGGGAAAATGATTCAAAGAAAAATAATGTCCTAAATCAGGGCATTAACACTGCGAAATCTAAGTAGTAAAGAAGGCTAAAAGAAATATAAAAGGCAGGAATTAAAGAATGACTAGAAGTAAAGAGTGAAGAACAGGATGGCCAAATAGGATGCCAAATAGAGCATTTATATAGTGGCTGGAAATATACTGCATTATCTCATTAAATTCTTATAACACCTTGCAAGAGAATTTAATACCATTTCTCACAAAGAAAGAGGTCTCACTTTGGATATTGACTCTTGGCACTCTATGAAATTGGAATTACTTAGCCTCTCCAAGACTCAATTTATTTATATGTAATACATATATGACAATATCTATCTCACCGTGGTATTATGAAAATTAAGCTAATGTTCATAACTTGCCTTAAATGATCATATACTGTCTGCTCATTAAATTAAAGCAATATTGTGAGTAAAATTTAACTGTACAAGAAGGTTACGTTGTCGACAACCACATTTCTAGTAAGAATCAAATATAAAATTCAACCTCATATCCTTTTAATCCCAGTCACTTGATTTCTAACATTCCATGTTTTACCTCATAGGAAAATGAGATCACCTGAGTCCTCAAATGAGTCCCGAATTAACATTCAATTAGAAGATAGTGTGTTTCGTTCTAAATCTGGGCCTGACCCTTATTTATCAAATAGAGTCTTTATAAATTACATACCATTCCCTATGTAAAAATTATAATTCACATAGTGTATTAGAAAACTGAGATTCACTGTGTTATAGATCTCACCAATGATAGTTTCATGAAGCACAGAACATTTTGGGGAACTCTTTTATGGGAAATACCCACTCATCAGAGGTTGCCTTGTTCTTCAACCCCATTAGCTATATAATATTTAGAAATATTTGGCACGTTTTTAACTTTCTATCCCAAGAGGTCATCAAAATATTAAAGCTGGTATTCACTATGTATGTCAGGTTTTGGAAAGGGAACACCTGTCTTTTAATGACATCTGGAATTTTCTTTTTTGTAGACGCACAATATTCAATCAGATTAATTTTTAATTTTCTAATTTCTTAAAGGGCAAGCCTTAAAACTGGATTTTCTCTTCACAATACTGAAAATGTAAAAATGTCAAGACCATTGATCAAATAGCCATAATTACAGAAGGGTACGACTTTCGCTTTAAATCTAAATCATTTCGGGCTGAGTAATTGATGTTTGTAGGATAGAACACCAGCTAACCACTCGAACACCAGAAGGTAAGGGCAACCATAGTTTTAGGCAATTCTGATTAAAAAGCGTAATTTTTCTGCTTCAGTTTATTTGGTCTCATTCCCATTCCAATGTTCAAATAAAAAAAAAGGGGGGGGGGGGAGGATAGCCTGTTGGAGCCACAAAATGGATATACTCAACAACAAAAGGAACTCAACAGTACACTGATGGTTATCAGACGTCAGAATAGCCAAATAGTTCGCGCTATATTGAACACTGCCATGTTGTGCTTTCTTTCTCCATATGAGCACTGGAAACGAGGAAGATGCACATACAAATCCAAGAGGAAAATCATTATCACCAGATAAAGCCAAACACCAAGTAAGAACAGAAGAAAGCCACTCCCCCACAAACAGGTCATCCAATTGATAAATCTGCCACCTGTGGATGACAAACAACAAAAATAAAGGAGAAATGAACCAGGAAAATGGATTCATTAGGAATAATTAAAATGTCCTTTCAGAGAAGTGATATGACGGAACTTCCATAAGAAGCACTATTCACAGGTGAATTCCATACAAATCCAGTCCCGCTTTCTAACCTGGTTCCCACTGTAATACACTAAGCACAAAGTGACTGGCCAGGGTCAAGATGAGAGTCTCCAATTCCAGAAAAGAAAGCAAACTGCCATAATCAACATCAGTCAACGGCTAACCGGGTGTTGAGGATGAAAAGCGGCAACTTCTCTTAGAAGGGAGAGAAAGCAAGGCTGAGGTGCTGCAATCACGAGTAGCAATACAGAGAGAAAAAGTTACTGAAGGAGCACTCTTAGAATTCAAGCTAATATAGAAAATAGTTTTGAAAATAAAGTTCCATATTTAAATCTGGAAACTTTTCCTCCAATAACCATATTTTGGTAAATACCACACCTTCCACTCCATAAAGAAAAAAGAAAAAAAAAAAAGTAAAAGAATTCATTTTCATTCTGACTCCATTTGCCTGAAACCAAAGATTTCTATACAGAACATAAAGTAAAAAGCTGAGGTGACAATTGTCTGAAACAACAACAACAAAAACCACTAGGTTTCAATGTGGGTTAAAGTAACATAAAATAAAACATTTTGTTTTACTTAAATGTTATATACTCACTGCTTTCTGCTTCTCACGTATTTAAACTGCATGGTGTTCTCTTTTGCTTCAGGACCAGGGATTTTGTCAGTACCACAAATGGCCAATCTGGAGGAGACCGGGCACAAACGTTAGACCGTCCCACTGGAGCCAGAATGGACAGATGGAGAGGCTGTTAGGAAAAGCCTCGAAGCGAACTAAAGGAAGACTGGACTGATACTGAAGGAAGTTCAGGCAGGCAGGCAGGTGTTAAGCATTAAATAGGTCTAAAAGTAGAAACAGGTGGATAGCCCTACAGGTGAACAGAATTTCTCATCCTGTGACTGTTGGCCGGCAACAAGCAGAGGTTCAATCAATCAGATAGATAACATCTGGGGATCCAGGCACTCCTGGTGGAAATACAACCACACCAACCAAAGATCAGTAGCAAAACCCAGCTCAAACATCCGGGTCCAAACCCAGAAGCAAAACTGACTCAAGGCTGATTTCATGAGCTCTGGTTCCAGAAAGTCTAAAGTTTCCACCCCTAGGGCAAATATTTCCCAGAACTAAAGCTAAGACTAACATGCAACAGCATTAAGAGTCTCCATGAGAGTACATGAAGCATCTGAACAGTATCTAAAAGATAATCCCTAAGCAGAAAATAATTTCAGGAAATTTATATGTGTGCACATATTTGACCAAATAAGAGTTAAGAAAAAAAAGAGAGAGAGAGAAAAGAAAAAAAATACTAGTCTAGAACAGGACTTAACTAGAGGAAGAAAAGCCCATACTTTTTTAAGGCTCACCAATTGTTGACCCCCAATACCCAACAGTAAGAAAGACTAACAAGTGTCTATTGATTACACCTGCCGTTCTGGAATCTGGCCTTCAACAGCCAGAGGAATCAGTATGGGACTAATGAGCTGTCTTTTATTTGAACCAAATAGCAGTGGCCTGCAGTGTTATGACTTCAGCAACCCTAGGAACTCTTAACATTGAAGACTCCCCCCGCATAATTGTAAACATAATAAAGTATAACCACATATCACCATAAATAAAATTTATAACATTTTAAGAGGTCAGTGGAATTTCATTTGACTACATAGCATTGTTACATTTTCTAGATCTATTTATTAAACATTTATCAATTTCGATTCTATAGGTTTTAAATTATTTTCAGCTGTTCTCCTTTTCTCGAATTGCAATTACTTATGTAGGCTCTAGGCCTAATGATGTTTTGTTTGCTTTATTTTTTTTCCAAGTGGCAGAATTATGTCATCCTCCAATGAGGTATTTTAATGTTATAGGATTCTTATTATAGGAGAGGGATTTAATAGATAAAAAAGGACTCTGAGTAACTTACAAGTAAGCTTAGTCAAGGCTCAGTGAATAGTTCCGATGCTATAGGTAGCAAATTGCTATGAAAGAATTGGTTAGCATTTGGAGATGGGCATCCAACACGCAGTGAATGTCCTCTGTGAATACTATCGCACAAGGTTAGAAATGTAGCTGTGAACACAAAGGCCTGAATTTTTGGTCATGAAGTTTTCAATCTAGCCGTGCAGAAACCCAGAAATATATGATCCATTACTTAATTGTATCCAGTATTTCTCCTTAAGTGATTACTGTTTCTGCCGAGTTCTTATTCACCTGATGAAATAGCATGTATTCACTTCAATAAACAATGAGAGTGGTATTTAAAATGTGCACAGCATGAAGTTTTGGTTCTTCTGAGGAACACGGTGAAAAACTGTCCATAATTTCAGAGAGTCCATACAATTAAGCTGTAAAGTGCATCATAAGAGTAGGGCTTAACATCCAGTTCTACCATTTTCCTAGTGTGACTAGGCAAGTTACCCAACCATCTTGAACCTTCCTTTCTTCATCTGCAAAGTAGGTGCAATGGTAATGTCTACTTTGTGGGATTATTATAAGAATCAACTAACATAATATAAATGAAGGGCTTGGCATATTAACATAGATACTAAGTACAGAGTTGTGGCTACTGGTAGTGATGTTTTTACAGATGAAGTTGATTTACCTAGTTCCAAAAAAGGGAAAATAAGAAACACAACTGAAAGGGTATTTGAAACTATTCAATGAATAAAGCTCTTATAGAATTATCATGTGACCTCACAGTTT
This sequence comes from Panthera onca, assembly GCF_046562875.1. Classification (NCBI taxonomy): domain Eukaryota; kingdom Metazoa; phylum Chordata; class Mammalia; order Carnivora; family Felidae; genus Panthera; species Panthera onca. The sequence continues at coordinate 48,724,944 of NC_138351.1, read as the reverse complement.
CTCCTTCTGAGACTCCATGGCAATTCAAGAAGAAGAAGAATGTTATTAATATCAACCCTTCAAAAGTCAAACAATGATAATACCACTTTGTGAATTTCTTTTAAGAAAATAAATCAAAATATCTATGCACAAAACTATTCATTACAATGTTATTTAAAATATTGAGGAGTTATAGGAAGCCCAAATGTCTAATAACAGGACATGTTTAGGCAAATTATGCCATATCTATTAGCTAGATAATATCGTATTGATACTTGAAGACCTCTACCTTATAATGTAGGAATATTTCTGAAATGGTATCAAAGAAAAATCAGTATACAAAATTGTGAATACAGCTACTTAAAAACACATGTACAAATAATTTAGAAGAGTCCACATCAAAATGATACCAGATGTGTTAAAGCAGCAGTACAATAGTAATTTTCTTTTTCTTATTTTTTTCCCATTCCATAAGGTCTCCCTGGTACTGCTACACTTAAGACAACAAAAATGATATTTAAAAAGTAGCACCTGTACATCATGGCCCTTACATTAAAGTTTGGCAACCTATTACAGGGTTAAGGAATCTTTTGAATATTTGAGAGGCTAAGGAGGGTGGTAATTACCTCCACCATCACCTCATCCAGTTACTGCATATTCCTTCTTAGCATCAATGGGGGTGTAAGACCAACATACTACCCAGATTTAGCTCTGTGGGTTATACTGATTCCAGAGAGTAGAGTGAGCTGGAAACAATCAGATTAACTACACGATGGAAAGATGTATTCCGTCTCCAATAACATTCTCATGCACACTGAATCCTAATTAGCAGAAGTGTAACTGATTTGCCAGTACTCTGAAGATTAATTTTATTCCGGTCTGCGTTTTATGAAGTATTAACTGACTGATAGCACTCATGCCAAATTTGTCAAAGGAAATTCTCCCCCCAAAAGAGAAAAGGAGAGATCTCTGAGCAGCCTCTTTACTAGTCTACTGAGGACTTATTCATCCTCTGAGTTAACTGGGGTAGCAAGGAGAGAATGAGGGAAGCAAGCACTGAACGCTTTGGAGCTGAAGGTGCAGAGCTGAGCAGATTTGGAAAACAAATGCACTTGTTAATTCCCAAAGTGATTTTAAGAGCAGAATCCTGGAAGAACTGCCAAATAAAATTAATCCTTTAAAATGATAATGCAAATTTTTAAATCACAATGGAGAGCTGGAAGTTTAAAGAGAATATTTCAATATTGCATGTGTCTTAACTTCGAGCTAACCAGGCCACAAATGGATAGATGCTTCCATCGTTTCCTACAGTTGTGAGTTCAGATCAGGAAGTGTATATATGGAGGGGTGGGGAGGGGGAGAAAGGGAGGAGGAGAGAGGGAGAGGAAGGAAGCAGGATAGAGAAGGAAAAGAGGAGAAAGAAGATTTGGAAAGCCCATAGTTAATATCATTCTAAAAAAACAAAAAGGAAGTATTTACCTCTGTGTATATGTGCCCTTGTGAATTGATATATAACCTTAAAATGTTTTATAAAAAGATTAATTCTAAATATCAGTAGTTTGCAATAAACGGTGCAGACAACAGAAAGCAGTAATGACTAATTCCTATGCTTGGTCAATGAAGGCAACTGGAAAATCCAAACATGAAAATTGTTCTTCAGCTATAATGTAATTAAGAATAGATTATTGCATGTTTGCTGTCCTTTGCAGATCAGATTTAAAAAACTTTTAAAAATAAATGTTAAAAGATAGTAGGGTACTACAGACCATATAAATTCTCAGTGTTTATGAAAAAAATTACTTATTCAGTCAGTCAACACCTTACAGATATAGTTTCTATCCACCTGGAGCCTTCAGTCTGATATGAGATAGTTACCATATGCACATTAGAAAGATCATTATAAACTATGACAGGTCATGAGTGGGGGAACACACAGAAATATAAAATATGTTGTCAACAGGGGGAATTGTCCTCACTCGGTGCATCAGAGAAAGCTTCTCTGAGAAAGTTTAATCTGAGATACAAAGAACCAGTAGAAATTCACCAGGCAAAGAAAGACAGGAAGTGCGTTGGAATACCATAGGCATAGGCTCTGTGCCTGGGTGGATCTTGGCACCCGTAAAGGATGTGAAATCAAGGTAGGTGATATAGTAAGAGTTGACTTTAGGATAATGAGAAGTTATTAAGGACAAAAAATAAATAAAACTTTGCTTCTCCTGTCCCATCTGACATAAGGAAAGAGAGGCCAGGATTATTTATCCAAAGGGCTGAGTAGCCATTTTATCTCTACCTCCCTGCCCTTTCCCCACTCCCTGACTCCATCATCAGGTCCATTACGTGGTATTGACTGAGAGAAGGGATGAAGTTAGAGGTAGAGGTGTGGGGGGTTGCATTAGAGCAGAATCCCAGGTCTCAATTTTGGAATATAGGATGCCTACCAAAGGTGGACAATATAAATCATGACCAGGAAGACCACAGCAAGAGTTCCTGTGGATTCGGCCAAGCACTGATGCTATGGAGTTTGGGGACAGGCAGCGAGGACTGCCCACGGCAGCCTTGAGGATGATCTGCATGACCTCACATCCAACATATCTTTACTGGGATTGTCTCATTGGATACTGACAACCACCTGTGAGTTAAAGACTACTGCTGTCCCTATTTTACACATGAGGAAAGAGCAAGAGGCTTTAAGAGATAAGTGATCTGCTCAATATCACGTGGTTTACAAATTCAGCACTTGAGCTAGAAGAGTCTGAATCTGGCCTCCCTCATCTAAATCTACTGTACTATCTGAGACTCAATTTTCCAGGACCCAAGGTCTGTGAGCAGATTCAATTTGTTTCTAGAAATAAAAATGCCTTTACCCTCTAGTGTTGTGGAGAAGGATGTATAGCAGCTTCATTTAAAAAGCTCATCTGGATAATGAATAGGAGAGGGGCAAGAGTAGGAAAATCAGTGTAGGAAGATCAGTTATGACATCATTAAAAGTCCAGGGAGAGATTGCTAGCTTGGTTTAAGGTTAAGCCTAACGTTTCTAACAATGGACCCAGAGTGATATGGTCAGATTTTAGAGATGATTTAGGGAGTAAATTATCTCTACTGGGATAGGTTGTTATAGCAGAGTCAAAAATTAGCAAATATCAATAATGACACCCACCTTTCTTCCTTATTCCACTCCAAATCTCCTTTTATGTCAATAAATATGCTCCAGAACTCTAAGGAGGTGCCTGGCGGAAGATACAGACTTGGAAGCCAATCACACAGTGATGAATTCCAATTCATATTTTAAAATGGTCCCTCCCAACTATAAAAATGTATTAGAGCAATTTTGTAAAAATTTCATTGCAAAAACCTCTGGTAAAAGAAACAAAATAGCAGGTCATAGAGTTCCAAATCTAATTTTAAGGTAAGAATATGGAAATTTCTTTTTTCACACTAGAGTTATCTATGTCTGTTTCAATGCCAAGATTCAAAGTGGAACTGAATGACTCATCACCAAAGTGGGCCAATTGTCTGCAAACTGATGGGAAAATATCAGTACAGTTATGCACCTAGGGATAGTCAGCTTCAAAAATAATTTTAACTGCATGAGTCTTATATCATTTTCTTAAAAGCCAAAAGACATGTCTTCTGATGTGTCTTTTAAGATAGGATACTTCCTGTGGTTGATAGGCCTAAATTATTTACCATAATATTAATGCTCTCCTAAAATAACTTACTTCAGCAATCAATGCTCTCCTTACAATACTGAGGACAGACTGTCACCTACCTGATATAATGTCAGGAAACTAAGATTCCCTGCCATATTACTTCTATTTCAGATCATCTCCCCTTATTTCTCCTTCATTTTACCAACCAATATTTAGAAGAAGTTTGTTACCCAGTGCCTTTACCTTCTCATTTTCATGCATCAGTTTTTCTAAATAGATTTCACCTAACCCAAACTCTGCAAGAGTTTCTAAAGGATAAGTAGGGGGATTGGTGATAATAAATAAACACACAGACTGAGAGAAAGTTCAAGGAAATATATACCTGTATCATAATCATCTGCCACATTTCAAAATCAGAAATCTAGGTAAAGGAGTAGTTCAATTAAATTCTTGCTGATCAAGCGGCTGTTTGTATATGGTGGCTGATAACACACCCAGTCCACACCCCAGGTACAAATTGTTTAGCAATACCAATTGTAAATGAGAACTAGAGGGACAAAAGACATTTAAAAACAACGTACTGTCATGGTCAATTCAGGCTGCTATAACAAATTACCATAGATAGGTGACTTATAAACAACATCAGTTTATTTCACACAGTTCTGGGGCTGAGTGTCCAAGAGCAGGGTGCTAGTATGGTCAGGTCCTGGTGCGTGACCACGTCTCCTTTATAAAGAGCCATCTTCTTGTGTTTTCCTCACAAGGTGGAAAGAGCGTGCTCTGGCCTCTTCTTCTAAAAGCACTAATCCCACTCATGAGGGTTCTACTCTCATGACTTAATTTCCTCCCCAAGGCCCCACCTTCAAATACCATGGCATGAAGAATTTGATATCAACAGACAAACAGGGGAGGGAAGCCCACACAAACTTTCAGTCCATAGCACCCACATTATAGTACATTCTGGGTTGGCAGATACGCATCACTCGTGACCCAGTGCTCTGCCCACATACAGAACAGACATCACTAGTCAATTACTGCCCTCTTTCCCTCAGATACTCGCCACTGAGCACAGCACTGTAGACAGCCACTACTTATTAATCAGAGATGGAATGTCTGCTGAAACTCACTTGCCATCCCAGAAAATGTGGAAAAGCACCGAAGACGTTTGTTCTAAATTACACACTGCCACTTAACAGCGGGGTAGTTTTTGACACGTTACATAACCTTCCCAAGCACACAGGTTCTTCCCACCTCACAGGGCTGTTGTGAGGAGCAAATTAAAGAATGCCCTCGAAAATGTTTTGTAAACACTTTAAAGTGTTGTATAAAATTATTTCTTGTTATCACTTTTATCTAGAGCCGCACAGGACATGGAAATAGAATGAAGTCGAATTTAAATTAACTCCAAAAAATATTTTATTCAATGTTTTGGGGACACAGTGGCTTTACTTGAAAATACATATTCTAAAATTTTGTTCCACCTGAGATGGCAAAGGTTCTGAGAGCCATCTGGGGGCTGGATGTGATGTGAACATCGCTTTCATGCTGTTCCTTTTTCCTATCTGCGTTTACGTGATTGACCATGTGTGCACTAAGTAAACAAATCTTTTTGCCAAGTGTGTTCCTTGATTGGTGGATGCATGCTCAAAAGGAAATGGTACTGAGTAAATAGGAATCTTAGCTTCCACAACGAAGATATAGGAAGGAATCAAGGAGAAAAATCTCTGTTTTGAAGAGATAAAGAAAGCCTATAATCAGAGTTACCCAGGCAAAGGCATTACCTGTGGGAGGCTGCTCTACTTTGTCCTCACGTAGCACCTTTCATCCAGAAAGCTCAAATCACATACTCTTTATTAAGCCCCTTCATGTACACGGACCTCATTGATCCTCTCAGCAGGGTTATAAACGCATATTATGGACCCCACTATGTGAATATGAAAACTAAGGCACCAGGAAGTAAAGTGCCTCATCAAAATGCACACATGTAAACAAGTGGAAAAATTAAGAATATAAGGATAATTATGGGTGTGATTCACTTTCTTTAGTGTGAGCTCTGATTTTGAGCTATTTATTTCCATTAAAAGGCAAATATTTCCAGCAGCAGCCATGCATACAACAGAGAATCTCTGTGGGTGAGGGACACTTTTTATTAAAACAATCTGTTACCTAAAACACTGCTTCCTCTTCATTTTCATCCGACTGAGAGACGCCTACCATTCTCAACCAGGGGGAAAAAGTCGACCAGACCCTTCACAAAAATCTCAAAATTACGTTTGTTTGTTTGTTTGTTTGTTTGTTTAAACGTGGAGGTAAAATAAGGACAAACGGCCACAAAACACACTCTAGCCAGGTTGGCAAATAAGCAATTCACTCTTCTAGCATAATATGCTTAAAAACCCAGTGGGTGTATTAAATCAAAACACAAACAAAGCAGACGCTGCCGTTGCTATATGTCAAACCTTTCCCACCTTAGAACTCTGCTTCTGCTGTTTCCCAAAACATTTCTGACACCTTCAATCAAATTGATATAGTTATTCTTCTTTCGCAGCCAACAAGATCTATAACGTTATGCCAGCCTTTTTCTTAAGCAAGAAAAGAGACAAAAACATGTCTTCCTTTCTTAAGGAAACTGATAAAAGGGGATAAAGAGAGCCCCCTTCAGAAATTCTTCTTTCTCTCTCGGTCAAAGGCTAAAGATCTCAGCGCTGCAAACTGAGTGATAATAAACTTTTGAGAAGGAAAGGGAATTCAAAATTAGGGTTACTTCATCTGTACCGTGACTGTTGGCTTGAGGAGAAATTCACATTTTCCCTCCATTTAGACCCCCGTTGTGATCAATAACCTGAATGACAAATCCCTGAGCTAATTGTCTGTTCCTTGCACTTTAAAAACAGGGTGTACTAGAGTTTCTCATAAACATTTAATAAATCACTCTTTTTCTTCCTTCCACATACATGATTTATAAAGTAAACAACAAAAAGGCACATTTATAAAACAGGCCACAAAGCCTGTGGATCCACACCAGGCAATTTTTCTTGTGATGCCATTTCCAATTCAGCAGCAATGTGTTTTGGCAGGATTTATAAAGTTTTCATAAATAATATATATGCAAAATTAAGTATCAACAACAACAACAACAACAACAACAACAAGTAACTCTGAGGTGCTACTGTCACAGACTTCCTGGGTGGTAATTATATGTCTCTTTTTTATATAAATGAATCATGAAAACAGACACAATGTTGTATGAAAAAGAGCTCATATTCCAGGGAAGGCTCCACCAAGCAAAAATAACACGCTACAATTGTTAATCAAACACACACACACACACCCACACACACACACCTGAAAAAAAAAAACAACACAAGTTGAAAAAAAAATCAATGAATACATCATTGGAACAAAATCTACTTATGGGAAAGTACTTTTCAAATTAAGCTAATGTCTTTTGACAATAAGACAGCATGCTTGGCTTTAAGAATGATGGGGTTGTGGCAGGCGGGATGGGCTAAATAAATGGGTAAGGGGCATTAAGGAATCTACTCCTGAAATCATTGTTGCACTATATGCTAACTAACTTGGATGTAAATTTTTTAAAAAATTTAATTAAATAAAAATTTAAAAAAAGAAATTCATAAAAGCCAGAAAGTTTATTTTGGATTAGAAGATTTCCCTGAATGAGCAAAACACACAGTAAAACTGTAGCAAAGAGCTCTTTGTGCTCACATTTCCAATCTTAATCTTATAGACAAAGCTGGAAAAAAAAAAAGCAGAAGTGGAAGGAAGGAAAAAGTTCCCCAAACTATTTCTGGTAATCCCCATGGGAGGTTTGACTTCTCCACCGAGATTTGTCCAATCCTACTTATTTTTACTTGGTTACAACTTAGCACCTGCTTCTCCCCATACCTTAGCAGTATGGAAGTTAAAATTTTAGTTTGTCATAAATGTTAAAACACAAGGTTCTGTGTTTTAATATTAACACTTATTATATGCTGGTCTACACTTTTGTCGGGGAGACAGGCACCTTGGTCAAAGTTGGAGATCAATAAAAATATAAGTTATTACCAATCTGGAAAGGGCAAGGCCTCTTAGAAATTTTGGGATACACAAGGTAAAGCCGCCCATGGGCAAAGGAAAGTGATGTGGTGGGTAAACCAAGGTCTCCATAACCCTCTGGGATTACAAGAGTAATGTTTGCACATGGATAAATGTTAAAACATTCCCTCACTTTAGAGAAAAATTGAAAGCACAGGCAAAATGCTTGAGCTTCTTAAAAAAAAAACAGAACATATATCAAGTCTCATAGTCCAATTTCAGAGTACAAAGTCAATCTCTGTCTAAAATGAAAGTACTCAGGAGAGAGGGATCTCTTTGTGGATTGCTCAAGGTCTTTGTTATTTTTTCACTTGTCTCCACTAACCTTTTTGACACTTAATGCTTATCATCCATACTACACATAGGATAAAGTGCAATTTTCTCAGTTACTATAAGATTTTCAATATCAATGCAGAGGTTGAAATGAAGACACAAAAATCAGACTTTAGAGTTGTACAGAAATTCATTTTATGTAAGAAATTATTTGTTAGTATATTCTTTCCTTTAAAATTGTTTACTTATCGAATTTTCAACACCTATACCCCTTCTTACACTCAGCTATGGAACTTGCTTCTTGTTCTATTGAGAAAATGGAGGAAATCAAAAAGAACCTCCACAAGCATGCACCACCACATCCACAAACATATACATACCTGTTCCTGAACCTGTTCTTCCTTACATCCCATTTTTTTTTATGAACTTTCGGTATATAATCTCTCCATTTGTTCACTCGAGACCACTCCCTCTCTGTTAAACAAGAATATTATACCAGCAATTGTCCCTTTCCAGAATCATCACTTTCCCCTCTTTACTGGAAAATTCCAATTTGTTCATATAAAGAGATTTATTGTAAGGGATCGGCTCACATGATTATGGAGACTGGGGAGTCCCAAGACCTGTACTTGAGAGCCAATGATAGAAGTTCCCATCTAATTCTGGGTCCAAACACAGAGGGAGAATGATGTCCAGGCTTAAACATACCAAGGTAGGAAAGAGAATGAATTCTCCCTCACACAGCCTTTTCTTTTTCTAGTCAGGTCTTCAGTGGATTGAATGAGGCCCTCCCACATTGGGGAGAAGAATCTGCTTTACTCAATCTGCAGATTCAAATGTTAATCTCCTCTCAGAAACATCTTCACAGACATACCCAAAATAATGTTTAATCAAACATCTGGGCACCCCATGGCCCAATCAAGTTGATACATGAATTAACCATCACAATCTCCCACCTGAAAAAAATAACACAAGCTCTCCCTTGACTTCTACATTCTTTCCGACTACAAATCCCTTTCACTCTCATTTATAGCAAAATTTCTTTAAAGATTTGCAGATACCCACCATGTCTAATCTTTCTCCTCCCATTGTCCTCTGAAGCTTGTTCATTCAGCAGTCCAATATAAGATCGTAATCTCTCCATCAACCCCCTTATTCTGCTTAATTTATCTCCGTAGAAATTATCACCATCTGACATAATTACCTGGGATTTTCTGCCCCACCCCAAATTATAGAGGTGCTCATAAATATATTACAACACACCGTTATTTTAAAGCACATGGTAGGTGCTCAATGTTTCAAATGAATAAATGACTGAAAATTACAATCCTCAAACAAGCACTCATTACCTGTAGTTTTACTCTTAAAATAAGCCAAATAAGAATACAATGATGCTATATAAGTTCAAAAAAGACAGGTATCTGATCTCCCTAATAGTGCCTGGGGCAGACAGACCTTTTTAAGTTTATTTATTTTGAGAGAGATAATGTGAGCAGGGAAAGGTCAGAGAGAGAGGGAGAGAGAGAGAGAGAGAGAGAGAGAGAGAGAGAATTCCAAGCAGGCTCCACACTGTCAGTGTGGAGTCCAGCATGGGGCTCAGACCCACAAACCGTGAGACCATGATCTGAGCCAGAACCAAGAGACGGACACTTAACTAACTGAGCCACCCAGGCACTCCTGGAGCAGGTAGACCTTTGAAACAATTCCAACTCATCCAGAAATTCCAGGGATCATTAAGATCCATAAAAAGAAGCAAATTTTCACCTCTCTGAAGTCAAAGCATGGGAGAAAACATACCAGACCTGAGACAGAAGACCTGTGTAAGAACCCGAGACTTGTTACTACCTAGCTATGGGGCTTCATCGAGTTTATTTCATCTTTCTGAGCATTGTTTCTCTTCTACAGGAGAGTGTTAATATCTTGACAATTGTTTTACCCATTTTCCAATTCTTTGGGAATTTTTTTTACACCTCCTCTTCTTCCTCAATTCTCCAACAATCTGTCTCCATGCAGTGTCCCCATACAATGACTTGACTTCAAACACCATAGAAAGCATAGATGCAGAGGAACCATCTCACCCTCTTGCCACCTCATTCACAACTTGCAGAGGTATCCACCTACCTGCCTCCCATCTGTCTGTTCCTGAGTCCAACTGGCACATGTGAGCTTTTAATCTCATTTCCTCTTGCCTTCTTATGGGCTTTATGTCTAGTCTTATTTTCCCTCTCTATATCACCAGTTCAGCACTTTCTTTTCAATTATCTGCATCAGCATGCCAGTCTTTTCTTACCCTTCTCATCTTAAACAACAAAGCAAAACAAAACAATAATAATGCAACAATAGCCACAACAGTGACAATGAGAAACCTTCCATTGTATAAATATATCACAATTCATTTCATTATCCCGTATCAATGAATATTTTAGCTATTTCCAGATTTTATTTCTTCGTTTGAATATTTTTTTTTATTTTTAAATCCACTGTAGATGTTTTAGCCATGTCTTCTGATACACAGGCATAAGAGTTTCTCTAGATCACATATTTACTAGTGATATAAACTGGGACCTAGATGGTACACATCTTCAGTTCTACTAGATAACACCAAATTGTCTTCCTATGTAATTGCACCAGTTTGCATTCCACAAACAGCATAAATTGTTCCATGTCCCAACCAAAGCTTGTTATTACCAGATGTTTTTATGTTTGCCCATCTTCTGGGTATCAAATGGTTACCTAAGTAACCAAACGATTGTAATCGGTATTTCCATAATTATCAAGGAGATTGAGTAACTTCTAGGTGATAGATGGTTTACATTTTCTCTCTGTGAAATACGCCTGTTCAAGTCTTTGGCCCTTTTTTCCTGTGAAATTCTTTGTCTTTTTCTTATTGATCATCTTAAGAGCTCTCTAAATATTCAGGAGACTCATCATCTGTTGGTTACATGTGTTACAGATATACACTCCCAGTCTGTGGTTTGTCTCTTTCTTTTCTCTATGATAACTTTTGATGAAAAATGTTTAATGAAACGTACTGAAGTCCATTAATATTTTGCATTATGGAATGTGTACTTGTATCCTATCTTAGACTTAATAAGGAATGGTGTTTAAAGTGTATGGTTTTCAGAGTTATCGTGCTGGCCTGGGTCCTGGCTCCACGTCTCATCAGCTGTACAACCCTGGGTACTTAGCCTTATATGCTTCAGTGGCTCCATCTGTAAAGTAGGGATAATCTTACAGGATTGTTGTGAGGATTCAATGTATTAATATCTTTAACTTATTGTAACTGCATTTAACATTTTAAGTACTTAATAAGCATTGGCTATTTTCATAAAAGAAATTCTTTCTTACTCCCAGCTCATAATATATTCTCTTATATTTTCTTCTAAAAGATTTAAAGTTTAAATTTCAGAATTAAATCTTTAACCCACATAAATTTTATATTTTTTGTAGAGCATGAGATGTGGGCCCACAAAAATACATGAACCACTTCACAGATTTGCATAACACCTTTGCTCAAGGATAAGAGCTCATTTTCTTCGCTTTGTTCCAATTTTAACACATCTAGTGGTGATCTTGTAACATTTGGTGCATCAGCCTCTTACTCATTAACTTACTTATCTGGGCATCCACAACTCACCAGCAATTAAACTTCCTCCCTCTTCATTGACCACCTCTCCTCAGTTGTCTCACAGACCACAGCTCCTCTAAGTTGATCTCAAAAGGTTAAATTGCTTTAGGGGGTTTCTGGGTAGCTCAGCTGGTTAAGCATCTGATTTCTGCTCAGGTCATGATGTCGCAGTTCACAAGTTCAAATCCCATGTCAGGCTCTGTGCTGACAGCTCAGAGCTGGAGTCTGCTTCAGATTCAGATTCTGTCTCCCTCTCTCTCTCTCCCTCCCCCACTTGTGCTCTGTCTCTGTCTCTCTCACATATAAATTAGCATTAAAAAAATTTTTAATGTTAAATTGCTTTAGAATTGAATCCTATTCCCTCTTTTCTCTCTATACTCTGGTGCCTGGAAACTGAGGCCAGATTACTTACAAATTCTGACTTTTTCATCTGACTATGTATATAACTGAGCAAATATTTAACTTCTCTTTGTCTCTGTTCCCCATCAGTAAAATTGATATAAGAACATCTCTTACCTTGTCAGATTGCTGTGAGTATTAAATAAAGATGTTAATGCATACATCACTTACAACAGTATCTGGTATTTAGTAGGTGCTGAATAAATACTAGCTATTATTTTCTACAGGATTTCAGTTGATCCTATGATTTTAAAAGTCACCTAATTGCTGATAATTTCAAAATGCTTGCATTTAGCCCTGAAATCTCCCTAAACTCAAGACTTACATAGCCAACTGCTTATTTGGCTGTTTCATTTTTTAGATGTGCAAGAGGAATTTTAACTTCACTTTAACTTAGCATGACCCAAGCATAACTATCAACTCAATCCAAGTCTTCCTGCTCAGAGAAAATGACACCACCACTCATCCATTTGTGCTAGTCAAAACCCACCACCCCTTCCCACATCCAACCCCATAAGTCCAGTTTTAATACCCTCAAAAAGGTATCCCACATCTGATCATCACTCCCTAACTCCAGTTAGCAACTTCTTCTCTCACCTGGACCACCATCACAAAGGCTCCCTCTTACCACATTCTTGACCCTATTATGCGTTTTTTTTTCCACTCTGAAGTGAAATTAAGTCAACCCAATTCAATATTACTCCAATCACTACCGCTTAGTTTCCTTAAAAGCATCCTGTGGCTCCCCACAGCAAACACAATAAAATTCTAAATCCTTCCCACAGAGTGGAGGGTCCTAGATGATCTGGCCCCTGCTTACTTCTCCAAGTTCCTCTTCCGCCATTCGCTCATGGTTACTGTGCTCCAACCACATGCCTTCTTTCTGGATCTTAAATATGTAAACTCATTCTCATCTCAGGGCATTTGCACTTTAAGCTTGGAATGACTTAATCCCAGGTCTTCACCTGGCAGCCTCCTCATCATTCAGGTCCCAACTCAAAAGGTCACCTCATCAGAGATGCCTTCCTTGATGACCCCAGTGAAAATTTTCTTATCTCCAATGGATTATCATTTTATTTGGTTCATTGTACTTATTGGTAATTAAATTTTTATAATTTCTGCGCTGTGTCTGTCTCCTTCTAGTTGAAGTAAGTTCTTTGAGGACAGCAGCATTATGTCATTTTCATACTCCCTAGAACAGTGCCTGACACACACACAATCAGTTCTCAATACCTAATTATTAGCTGACTCCCAGATATTGTTCTAAGACCTTAATATGCAGCACTTCATTTCATTCCCCATAGGAAACATATAACTCTCATTTTATAGGTAACAAAACCCAGGCTCAAAGTGGCAAAAATGAAATTCACGGGCCACCTAGGTGGCTCTGTCAGTTAAGCATCCAACTTCGGCTCAGGTCATGATCTTGCAGTTTGTGAGTGTGAGCCCCACGTCGGGCTCTGCACTGGTGGTGCAGAGCCTGCTTGGGATTCTCTCTCTCCTTCTCTCTCTGCCCCTCCCCCACTTGCACACGCGCTCTCTCTCTCGCTCTCTCTCTCTCAAAATAAATAAATAAACTTCAAAATTTTTTAAATGAAATTCAAAATTATCTCTTGTTTGCCATGTTATGCCCTATTGCTTAGTACATTGCTGAATGTTAAATAAATATTTGTTTAAAGGAGAGGTGTATAAAAACATCAAAGGAAACAATTCAAAGGAAAGTTAAATTTAAAAAGAGAAGAAAGAAAGAAAAAAGCTAAAGAGTGCCTTTTTTAGTCTCCCACTCCATCAAATGAACTTTAGAAGGCCAGAACTGGGTTTCAGAATTCACACCCAAATAAGACCTATAGGAAAAGTCGGTGTTGCTACTTCCTGTGAAGTGCCTTGGGATACAATGGTTGTGAAAAACGCTATAAAAATGTAAAGTTGTTCTTCACACTTTTACTTAGTGCTATTGTCTATGTTCATCAAGTTGCAGCATACACAAGACCACAAAGCCTTAATAATTCAAGTTTAGAGAAGTATAAATAAGATTTGTCAGAGAAAAAGAAAGGAGACTTTCAGAAAAGCAAAATTCAAAGATCCCATCTGTTGTGTCCTGTGCATTCATACATCAGAAATCCACTGGGGCGCCTGGGTGGCGCAGTCGGTTAAGCGTCCGACTTCGGCCAGGTCACGATCTCGCGGTCCGTGAGTTCGAGCCCCGCGTCGGGCTCTGGGCTGATGGCTCGGAGCCTGGAGCCTGTTTCCGACTCTGTGTCTCCCTCTCTCTCTGCCCCTCCCCCGTTCATGCTCTGTCTCTCTCTGTCCCAAAAATAAATTAAAAAAAAAAAAAAAAAAAAAAGAAAAGAAATCCACAAGGTATCTGGTCCCTACGGCAGGAGGGGACTTATTTTTGTCCAGGACCTGCTCCCACCAGGAACACAAACAACCCAGGTAGGAGCTGCTGTCTTGTGAGGTCCAGGAAAAGGAGGTCCCCCAAAGTACACAGAGAGGACATTGCTGCCCTGAAGGACAGAGGTCTGGCCATCTTACAGGAGGCTTCATTTTATTTTTATAAGTTTTAAATGCTTTTTTAATAAAGTTACAAAAATGTTTTAAAATTTCATAAATTGTAACATGGGAAATCAATTTCCTAAACCACTAGTTCTGGAGTTCTAAGCCTAGAAGGCTACTAAACCCTTTAGGAAATGGAATTGAGTTTGTTGATTCTCTCAACTGCCTTCAGTGTGATTGGTTTCCACGATACAGGGTAATTCAGTCCTTGGGTCTGTGGCTGTTAATTGAGCCAGGAATAAGGAAAGACAGGCTCGGGTAGGGGAATCAAGAAGAGGCAAAACGGGGTATTCCCTCAGATCCCTTTACTGTTTCTGTGCACTCTCCCCAAATTTGATGGTGGTTTTATCTCCAACTTGACCACACATGTGACTTTTCTTCCCTGGGCCGCCCTCAGGCTACTGGAGCTTCATAAATGCCTGGGAGTTTATATGCCACCCTTTCCCAAATACCAGAACAACACTCACCAAGGGTAGAAAATGAGCAGCTGAGGAAAGCACTGTTCCATGCCTCAGGCTGGGATAAACCCTGAGGCGTGCCTTCCTTTCCAGTGGCCCTTATGGGATCAGGCTGAAGTCACTTTCTGTGAGTGAATTCTTGCCTTAATTTGTATCCTTGCTTTCCTTCTTCCCTGCTCTGCCTGCTTTCCTCAATCCCTTATTGGTTTCTCCATAATATATCATTTGCATTTGAATCTTTATATTAGAGTCTGCTCCTGGGAAACCCAGCCTATGAAAATAAACTACCTCAATGGTTTCTGTTGGGAACTAAATGAAAGATTATTATACCCAGGAATGGTACTGACCACATAACAGGCCTTTGATAAATGGCAACTACTATCTGTTCTTTAAGAAGGGAGCTGAAAGTCTTTTTACCTTTGCAGCCTTTTATAGATCTAATTTGGAGCCCACCTGATGAAATACACCTGATAAATACAGTTCTTGTCCAGGCAAAGTAATGGTTTCTGTTCCTTTCTGAGCAGGCCCCCTGTTGTAGATAACATTCTCCTTCCCTCTCCTGCCTACAAAAAAAAAAAAAAAAAAAAAAAAAAAATATATATATATATATATATATATATATATATATATATAAATTAAAAATAAATAAATAAATAGCTGCGTGAAAGGAGTGAAATAAATTTAGAAGATAAATACCACTGGCTTTGGAGCCGTGTTTATCTGAATTTTTAATTTATATCTGCCACTTACTAGCTTAGCTATTTGATCACAGGTACATTGCTTAACCTCTCTAAGTCTTGTGTTCCTCATCTGTAAAAGAGAGGGAAAAAAATCCCACCAATTTTGCTGAGTTGTGAAGATTACACAATGTTTATTGAATCAGAGACAACTCAGTGTGTTAGTTAAGAGCAAGGATGCTGAAGTAAGACTGCCTGGGCTCCAAGCTCTGCTTCTTGCTTATTGTATTAGTCAAGGTTCTCCAGAGAAACCAAACCCACAGGAGCTAGCCAGATAGTTGATAGATGGATAGATAGATGATAGATAGATAGATAGATAGATAGATAGATAATTATGAGCAGTTGGCTCACACAACTATGGAGGCTGAGAAGGTCTGGTCTGGACTGGTCTTATACACAATAGTATAAGCTCTGATCTGATTCTGAGTCTGAAAGCAGAAGACTATCGTCACAGCTTGAAGACAGGCAGAGGAAGAATTCTTTCTTACTCAGCTTTCTATTCAGGCTTTCAACAAATTAGTAAGGTCCACCCTTGGCATATAGTAAGTACTCAGTAAATGTTAGTAAAATGCCTCTCTGGCAAAGAGTAAAAATCCAGAAAATATTCCATCCTTACTCCTTGGAAGTAGAGAATGAACACGGCAACTATAAATTTGAAAACTACTCCCTTACAGACATCTTGAAGAGAATGATAACCAGAATTTTTATTTTTTTGACTATGGAACAAGAATGGCAGGTTTCATCTTAAAGCAGCACATGATACTTGGTTTAGAGACATAGAATTCCAGGCTGTAAGTATCAGTAGATGTTGAAATGGACTGAGAAGGTGGTGGAGTCTCCTGTTTTTGGAGGTCTTGAAGAAATAACATCATGTGTCTGGAATAGCTTGGGTCTGGTTTTTCCTAAAGGTAAGAAAAAGAGGGAAATTACAACCTCCCCCCATGTTTCCTCTGTTAATTTCATCTCTTCAGTTTTCAGAGATTATAAGCAAAAATATTAGAATTCCCTTTTCCTAACCATGATTTTCTTTCTCTGTGGGATTAATATTTTTTGAAATAAGTCAGGAAATGTCTTTTTTATTTTTTAATCAGAGGGTTACCCTGCCTACCACCACGAATAGAGCAAACAACACTTCAGGTTATTGTCCCAGTGCTTGCCATCACAGACACCTCCTACAGGTGCTGCATTCTCTGTAACACGGGTGGTTCTTCAGGGACTTTGTATTTGTTTTGTGTTGTTGCAAACCACTGTCCGGATCTCTATTCTGAGATGTCTGCAAATGCCCTTATGTCATGTGTACTTTGATGTGCTATACTGGTGCAATTTAAAGATTTTTTTTAATCATAAAATAGGATTGTTGCAAGGATGTTAAAACAGGCTTTCAAATTAGAAGGGGCTCCCACTAGCAAATATGGAATAATTTGAACATCAAAGTAAATAATGACTCTAACAAATTATAAACCACTGAATAAAATAGGAAATCATAAATCTATAATTAACTTACAGTCCTAATCCTTAAAACAACTTTTTAAGATATTAGTATGCCCAGGGGCACCTGGGTGGCTCAGTTGGTTAATGTTCCAACTTTGGCTCAGGTTATGATCTTGTGGTTCATGAGATCTAGCCCCACATCGGGCTCCTCACTAAAAGTGTGGAGCCTGCTTGGATTCTCTCTCTTGCCCTCTCTGTCTGCCCCTACCCCACTTGCCCATGTGTGCTCTCTAACTCTCAAAATAAGTAAATAAAAACTTTTTAAAAAAGATATTAGTATGTGTGGTAACTGAGCTCAGAACATTGAAGTTATTTTTCCAAGCTCAAACAGTTGCCAAGTGATAGTCTTTTTTTTCCCTTCTGTTTTTTAGAAACATTTCAAACTTACAGGAAAATTATAAGTATGGTGCATAATTATAAGTACAAAAAAACTCTTTTCTTCCTGAACTATTGAGAACTGTTGACCTATGTCCCATCACAGTCAAATGCTTTAAAACAGGGACATTTTCACACAAAACCACAATAAAACCATCAGTATCAGTGGCCCCATTAGGCAAGTAGAAAGAAGCACCTGCGCATAATAGACATTCCATTAATATTTACAAATTTCACCTGAACAAAAGATAGGTAAAATGTAAACATATCCATTCCCAAGTTTAGGTATAATGAGTGAATATCTTAAGAACAATGACTTTTACAAAACATCTTGCAAAGACTTGTTCACTCATTTATGGGAATATATATAAATAGGAAACATATGCAGTAAATCTGCATATAGATATTTCTTTTTTTCTTTTTCTTTTTTTTTATGTTGAGACAGCACAGGCACACACACAAGCAGAGGAGGTACAGCAAAAGAGGGAGAGAGAGAATCCCAAGCAGGTTCCATGTGCAGCACAGAGCCCGACTTGGGGCTTGATCTCATCACTGTGAGATCATGACCTGAGCTGAAATCAAGAATCCTACACTTAACTGACTGAGCCACCCAGGAACTTCTGCATATAAATATTTCATTCATTAAACCTCCAAATTAATGTCTAATTTCACACATATAAAGATGCAGAAGTAAAGATATGACAATAATGAAAGATACTGCCATTTATCTTATGGACTATTATACACATATAGATACACATATAATATCATCTAAATATAAGCAATTATAAATTGTGACTATATTTTTGTCTAAATTAAATAGAGGATAAAATACCTTAACATTCCTGGACATTTAACAGATCTGTCCACATTTATAAATTGACCAACATCTTACATTTCTTAAGGTACCAACACTTTCATTTTGTCTGTCTGGGTTTTATTGTTGTCAAATGTATGAAGACATTTTGTAATAATAAGTGAAGACTTCAATCTATAGAAAACAGTAAACCATTAAAAAATTTCCACCCAATTGTACAACTGCCAATTAAACTTTGGTAATATTTCAGAGAGGCAGAAACAGTTACATAATTCCATGCTCATGAAAATTCCTACTGGGCATGAGCAAAAGCAATTTTTCAGGCACTTATAACCTCATTATTCTTTAATATTTAAATTTATATTCAGTGAATTTTCTGCATCCAAGTGTCAGCTTCATTCATGTCAATATGCTGGATGCTACTTCATTTCAAACAGAACGGGGTTCCTGACCGATATTCAACAAAATCCTATACAGCATTTGTCTGATTACTTGTTTCTTACACAAGCTTAAAAAAAAAAAAAAAAAACCTACCTTAGTTTCCATTCTTAGACATCACACATTCTGAACTCCCACAAAATCCAAAGTACACATGCACATACCACACAGAGTGAAGGGAAGGAGGGAGAGGAGGTGGGAGCGAGAAAGTCAGAATTGTGATGCCCAAAGGGTGGCTGAGAATGGAAAGCCATAAACACCTTTACAGTGAGAAACATAGATCCCACCCTAGATCGTTTCTCAGAGGATCCTCAAAATCCACCATGTGGAAAGTCATATATGGAGTCAATTTCAAACCCTTGGAACAGGTCGGAGAATAGATGACAAGCATGAAAGGAAGGAGAAATGTACCAGAAAACAAAGAAAAATCCTGTAAGCGCAATTAATTTACTAGGAGAGATGAACAAAAAAGTCAGCACAATCTGCAAAACAAATCTTCAGAAATAAATTCTAAGTCAAAATCAGAAGAAATCTATATAAATTCCTCTGATCTAAGAAGTGTGGATTGCACCTTAAAAGTCGCAAACCTCTCTCAAATACCTATTTATGTATGTGTGTTTTAATTCCTCCTTTATTTCCAACAATTTTCATTATTTGGGGGCAGACTGGTCTAGAGCAGTATTGTCCTTAAATATAATTTAAGCTGCACTTATAATTTTTTAAAGTTTTTTTTTAATGTTTATTTCGGGAGAGAAAGCACAAATAGGGGAGGGGCTGAGAGAGGGGGACTCAGGATCCAAAGTGTGCTCTGTGCCAACAGCAGCGAGCCCAATGAGGGGCTCAAACCCATGAACCGCAAGACCATGTCCTGAGCTAAAAGTTGGTTGCTCCACTGACTGAGCTACCCAGGTGCCCTTGCATGTATAATTTTAAATTTCTATTAAATACATTTGAAAGAAAGCAAAAGAAACTAGTGACATTAATTTTAATAATGTATTTTATTTAACCCAATATATCCAAAATAATACCATTTCAGCATATAACATAAAATTGAGATATCTTATATTTTTTATCATTATTACTATCACTTCAAAATCCAGTATGTGTTATACACTTAAAGTCAGCACATTTCAATTTCACAGTAGTCCTATTGGCCAAAAAGATCATATGGATTTTTGATGTCAAGGGCCTGCTTTTTCTTAAAGACTATTTTTTCAAGCAGTTTTAGGTTTACAACAAAACTGAGAGGAAGGTACAGCGATTTCTCATTAACTCTGCCCCCACACATGCATAGCCTCCCCATTATCAACATCACTCAACAAAATAGTACAATTTTTTACCAAAGATAGCCCTATATCAGTACATCATAGTCACTCAAAGTCCATGGCTAACCTTAGGGTTCATTCTTGGCATTGTACATTCCACGAGTATAAACAAAAGTATAATGACACATATCCACCATTATAATATACAGAGTATTTTCACTACCCTAAAAATCCTCTGTGCTCTGCAAATTCATCTCCCTCCACCCCGAAACTCCTGCCAACACTAATGTTTTTACTGTCTTCATAGCTTTGCCTTTCCTAAAATGTCCTAGTTGGAATTATTGTGTATAGTCTCTTCAGATTGACTTCTTTCACTTAATAATTTGTATTTAAGTTTCCTCCATGTCTTTTCATGGCTTAATAACTCATTTCTTTTCAGCACTGAATACTATCCCATTGTCTGGATATATCAGTTTATTTCCGCATTCAATTACTGGAGGACATCTTGGTTGCTTCTAAGATTTGTCAATTATGAATAAAGCTGCCATAAACGCTTGCACGCAGATTTTTGTGTAGACGCAAGTTTTCAACTCCTTTGGGCAAACACCAAGGAAAACAATTGCTGGATCATATAGTAAGAATATGTCTTCTTTTTCTAAGAAACGGTCCAACTGTCTTCCCAAGAGGCTGTTCCCTTTTGTATTTCTACCAGCAATAAATGAGAGTTCCTGTTGCTGTACATCCTCATCAGCATTTCGTGTCAGTGTTCTTAATTTTGGCCATCTTAATAGGTGTCTAGTGGTATCTCATTGTTGTCTTAATTCCCATTTCTCTTAAGTATATGATGTTGAGCACCTTTTCATGTACTTATTTGCCATCTGTGTCTCTTTTTTTTTTTTTTTAATTTTTTTTAACGTTTATTTATTTTTGAGACAGAGAGAGACAGAGCATGAACAGGGGAGGGTCAGAGAGATGGAGACACAGAATCTGAAACAGGCTCCAGGCTCTGTGCTGACAGCTCAGGGGCTCGAACTCATGGACCGCGAGATCATGACCTGAGCCGAAGTCGGCCGCTTAACTGACTGAGCCACCCAGGCGCCCCATGTGTCTCTTTTTTGATGAGGTGTCTGTTAAGGTGTCTTGGGCCAATTTTTAAATCAGGTTGTTTATTTTCTTACCACTGAGTTTTAAAAGCTCTTTGTATATTTTGGGTAACAGTCTTTTATCAGATGTGTCTTTTGCAAATATTTTTCCCAAAAACTATTTTGCAAATAATTTGTCTTCTGCGTCTCTTAATATTGTCTTTTGCAGAGCAGAAGTTTGTGATGTTAGTAAAGCCCAGCTTGTTAACTGTTTCTTTCATGGATCACATCTTCAGTGTTACAT
Source organism: Panthera onca (assembly GCF_046562875.1). NCBI lineage: Eukaryota > Metazoa > Chordata > Mammalia > Carnivora > Felidae > Panthera > Panthera onca. The sequence goes on along the minus strand of NC_138351.1, from coordinate 48,703,397 downwards.
CTAAAAAGGCATCACCATACCCACATCACCTAGATTTTCTTCTGTGTTATCTACTAGGAGTTTTATAGTTTTGCAGGTTTAATCCTTTATAAAGTGGTAGAATTAATTATGATTACCAATCAAGTATCCACATGTCTCTACAAAGAAAGACATATAAGCAAATAGGAGTTTATTTCATTACCTTTTTTCAGAATTTAGACATCAATTTTTTTCTTCACTGTTCTCATCTAAACATGATGCAAGGATTGATGTATAAATGATTAAGTGAGTGAATGAAGGAATATCAGAAACATTAATTTTTTTCACAACAGGCCAAGATTTTCTGTTTCATAGTTCTTCATGCAGTAGCCTGGAGTTTGGTGCATTATTTGCAATTATCTCGTTTCCAGTCATTGAGACATCGTCCTTTTTTTTTCCTTTTTCTATGATTATAGTTGCTAACCTACGTGGTCATACTCTAAGGTTTTATTTTCTTGCTGTAATCTATTGTAAATCTCTTTCTCTCTCTTTTCCTCTCATTTTTTCTCTGACCCTACTGTAACCACCCCACCAGTGTAAACACTTAAGTAAATTGGATTCCCAGTATGGCAAACAGTCTATTTTTTAATAAAGTGGTATAATAAAATTTTACTATTATAATTTATTATTTTTAATATATCCTAGAAGTTAAATTAAGCCATTTTAAATAAATAGATCCATAAATAGATCCATGGGAAAGTTTCAAGACAAATCCATCTTATAGCAAATGCCGATTTTTAATAAACTGGGGTAATAAGCCCATGAAGAAGAACCAATCAAGTAGCAGAAATGCAGTATATAATGCAAATTTAGGCACTTGTACTAATAGTAATGTACATTATAATAATTTAATTTTGTATTTTGAAAGAAACAATGATTATTATAGGTAAAAGAATCTACATTTTCTAGGTATCTACCTATGATGTAGGTACCATAATACTATAGCATTAACTTATATAGAACTTAAAATCTATAAGATAGGGCCCCTATTATTTTGTAGGTATGTTCAAGCCACATTAAACATGTGATCTTTAAAATTCATTTAGCAAGGTCCTTAGACCACAACTCAACCCTAAATGTTTTGGAAACCTCAGAAAATTACTATTTAAAAGTTAGTTGTGGTGGAGGGGGGGGGCACGTGGGTGGCTCAGTCAGTTAAGCATCTGACTCTTGATTTGGACCCAGGTCATGATCTCATGGGCTCATGAGTTTGAGCCCCACACTGAGCTCTGCACTGAAAGCTCAGAGCATACTTGGGATTCATTCTCTCTCTCTCTCTCTCTCTCTCTCTCTCTCTCAATAAATAAATAAATAAATAAATAAATAAATAAATAAATAAAACAAACAAACAAAGTCACTGGGGTTATCTATACATCAACATAGAAGAGACCTCAACTCTTCTTTGTGGAAGGAAACAGAAACCCTTTGTTGTAGTTATGGCATGGGGGAGAACCTCTTGAATGAGCCATAATTCTGCAAATGTAAAACCATCACACACATATTTTCTTTAGGGAAAAATATAAAATATTCACTGCCATGAATTCTATTTGGCAATGTGAATTGCCCTGCATAAACTGTGTTTCTGCAAGCTGTATTCCTGGATGGTGTGTAGATTAAAAAAATACTATTGCTCATTGGAATTGTATATGTTCTTAAGTAGCTCAAATAGGAAGTATGAAGCTGAAATAGAGAGAACTATGGAAAAAGAATACAGATATGGATTTGCCCTCAAGCTACTATTCATTGACTTAAAAAAAGTATTTGATCAGATTCAACCTGATGTTGATGATGATGATGTTGATAGAACTGATGTTCTATACATGATGTCATTTAGAGGGAATAATCCAAATGCACTAATATTGTTATTTTATTCAGGCCATTAAGTAAGACTACATCCATTTTGGTTAAGACAGACTTTCTTCAATGTGATTTGATATTGGGGTGCCTGGGTGGTTCAGTCGGTTAAGCAACTGACTCTTGATGTCAACTCAGGTCATGATCTCACGGTTCATGGGGATCAAGCCCCATGTCACGCTCTGCACAGTGCAGAGCCTCCTTGGGATTCTCTCTCATTCTCTCTCTCTCTCTGCCCCTACTCTGCTCATGTGCGTTCTCTCTCTCTCTCTCTCCTTCTCAAAATAAATAAATAAGCTTTAAAAATGTGATTTTATATTACTATTGTCAGTCAACCTGGAAAGAGGAAAATTCTAGGGACAAAAAATGGAGATTGGGAAACACCTCAGGCTGGGATGAGAATGAAGTATTTTCATCTCTCTGGGCCTTGGCATACCTGGTTCTTGGACACAGAACAGCCACTCTCAAGGGCATTCTCTTTGGAGAAGGTAAACTGACCCTTACTACCTACCTGGGAGCCAGTCGACTTATAAGCATCAAAATGCTCATCAGACCGTCCTTGAAAATTCTCCTGTGAACTGCAAGAGTAGCTATGTTCAAGAATACTTTTAAATTCATACCATCACGGCTTCCTTCCACCAGATCCAAAACTTTGTTAAAAATTGTAGCATGACCTTGCTCTGTGGATGTTCATTTTATGCTTGGAACGTGGTCCCAAAGGGACTAGTCCCTCACGGAGCACCTCTCAGAGCAGCCGCCAGCAGTGTTCTGTGTGTTGAGTAGCACTTTCGAGAGTATGTGCAGGAGCAGAGGCACTCCACCACGCTAATAGGTCTTATTTAAATTTGTTTCCTTCTCTGAGGGTACTCAAGCCTTCCCAGCAAGACCAGAACACTTCCTTAAAGACTGGCACTGCCTCTCCCCTCAGAGACTATTTCACATCTTTTCTCTCCGCAAACCCTCCAAAACCCCTCTTCCTCCCTGCTCACTCTTAAATAATAACCTTCCCTTGTACTCCACTGAGATAATAGAATAATCAGATGGAATTGTCTTCAGTTTCCCCCAAAATGAACGTGCAGTCACTGCTTTCTCTTCCCCTACCATGAAAGACCAATCCTTACCTATCAAATGCCAGCAGAGCACCTGTGTTCTATAGACATCCTCTCTTGGCTTCTCAAAGATTTCACTGTGGCAAAGATTCCCCCTCTCTCCAAGACCATCAATTATTCTTCTCCAAGGATTATTAACATTGAAAAGTATACAGGTTCTGGATCTGCCATTTGGAAAAAATAAACAAACAAACAAAAAAAGTTTTTTTCTGGGCCTTTCATGTTCTGCCAAAGAGTGTCTCCTTTCTTTACTTCATTCAATAGCCAAATGTCTGGAAATACGTATCTATATCCATTTTTTCAGGTCCTATCTTATCTTCACCTCACTTCAACTGGGTTTTCACTCTTTATGTCAATGACTCAATGAACTAGCTCCTCAGGATCTTGTCAGTGATCTCCATGCTGCCAAATTTTGTAATCCCTTCTCTGTCTCCTCTCGCTGCACTTCTTAGCCGTACATTCCAAAACACTCTTACCTTTTTAAAAGCCTTTTTTTGTCTTGAGTCCAGAACATCATACATTATTCCATTTTCCCCCAGCTTCGTTAATTCTCTTTCTCAATATTCTTTACTTTCTTCTCTTCTTTAGCTGACTTCTAAATGTTAGCGTACTCTAGGGATTGATCCTATGTCCCATTCATATTCCCCAATAATTCATCCACATCCATTGCTTTAAATACTATATATATTTTCATGCCTCTCAAATTTAAATCTCCCATCCTCTCTAAACCCTAGATTTCAGGCTGTATATCTAACTACTTGACATCTTCAATAGTAAGACTAGTACCAGCTTATGAAAAACAGAACTCATGCTCTGCATCATACCCGCAAGCCACTGCCAGAAAAAAATCTTTTAATGTTTAATTTTGAGAGAGAGAGAGAAAATCTGAACCAGGCTCCAGGCTGTCAGCACAGAGCCCAACGTGGGGCTCAGGCCCACAAACTATGAGATCATCACCTGAGCCAAAGTCAGACGCTTAACCCACTGAGCCACCCAGCCGACCCCTCCTATCTGAACTACAATCATAGCCAAAATATTTTCCCTATTTCCACACTTGTACTCATATTCTTACACATCCAGCAGCCAGAAGTTTTTTGGTTTTTTTTTTAACGTAATTTTTTTAAGTAAATTAGATCATGTGGTTTATCTGCTTAAAACATATCAATCAGTATCTTCCAGTCATTCTAATTGCCCTTTGATGTCCTGCAGGGACATACATAATCAGGCCCCTGCGCAATTATCAGACTCACCTTGTACTACCTTACCCTTTCTCACTGTTTCAGTTATACTCCCTGTGATTTATAATAAGAAACATATATTTAGTCTTCATCCCTCATTTCTGGCACAAAGCTCCTAGAACCCTTATAAACAATGAGAATGACAAAGAGTGTCTTTTGTTATGTTAATGAGGTGCCCTTTGGAAAGTCCCTAGGTCATCTAAGGATTGGGGCTGGCCCTAGAGGAACCAACCACATGATTAGAGGGTTGGACCCTTTAGTCCCACCCACCTGACTTCCCTGGAAAGGGGGAAGGGGCTGGAGACTGAATAAATCACCAACGACCAATGATTTAATCAACACTGCCTAAAAAATGAAGTCTCCATAAAAAAAAACAAAAGGGCAGAGTTCAGAGAACTTCCTCACTGGTGAACACATGGAGATTGGGAAGAGTTGTGTGCAAGGAGAGGGCGTGGAAGCTCCGTGCCCTTTCCCTATACCTTGCCCTATATATCTCTTCACATGTAGGTTGACTCATGTCCTTTGATATCCTTCATTATAAACTAGTAATCTAGTGAGTAAACTGGTTTCCTGAGTTCTGTAACCTGTTCTAGCAATTAATGAAACCAAAGGAAGGGGTCATGGGAAGCTCTGATTTATAGCCAGTCAGTCAGAAGCACAGGTAGCAACCTGGCATCTGAAGTGCAAGTTCAGGGTGGGATAGTATCAAGTGTTATGGGACTAAACCCTTACCCTGTGGAATATGATGCTCTCTCCTGGGTAGATAGTGTCAGAATTGAGTTGAATTGCAAGACACCCACCTGGTGTTGATGAAGCACTTGGTGGTGTGGGAAGAAACCCACATGTCAGAATTGATGACCAGAATCATACTCCTCTTCCCTCAGTTGCTCTAACTCCGTGGCTCTTTCTCAAAACTGCCTTTGTAGATTCTTCAATCTGGAATGTCCTTCCTCTACTTCTGATCTTCACTTAGTAGGCTCCATCTCACCATCTAGGTTTTAGCTCAAATGTCAACTACCTATCATCTCTAATGTTGTTCCTTTATAACAGCTTGCTAGTCAATTTCTAGAGGATTTCTCTGCTTTATTTCTTTCAGAGTATCCTTATCTATAATTATTTATCTATTTGATCTGACTCCCTCACTCCTCACCTGCGACAATCTGTAAGTTTCTTTTTTTTTTAAGTTTATTTACTTTGAGAGAGAGAGAGAGAGAGAAAGAAAGAGAGGGAGCATGTGTGCATGGGGAAGGCACAGAGGAGAGAGAATCCCAAGAGACAGCTTGGGCTCTGTGCTGACAGCCGAGTCCAAAGCAGGTCTCAAACTCTCAAACCTGGGGAGATCATGACCTGAGCCAAAATCAAGAGTCAGACACTTAACCAACTGAGCCACCCAGATGCTCCACATAATCTATAAGTTTCACGAAAACAAGGACCTTGTCTGTCCTATTCAGCAATAACCCATGTGCTAGAAAAGCTCCTCGCACAAAATAGGTATCAATAAAAATAGTTGTTATATAAATGAATATCTTGGGAGCTTGTCAAAAAAGGACAGAATGAAAAACGTGAATAAATCTGTTCTTAGCCCATGTAAAAGAGAACCTGGTGTCATTTCCAGAAATAATTAGAGCATGCTTTAAGGGGATCTATCATGTCAGCGTTAACTCCACCATCATAACATGGATATGAAAGGAAATGGACCTCATTTTATATTCACAGACAGCGAAAGCCTGGCTATACCAGTTATATTTGCAACAATTCAGGCAGGTAGATGTTATTATCTCTACTTTAAAATAGCAATATGAGGCCCAGAGAGATATAATAATTTGCCCAAATCCACATAGCAATTAAATGGTAAAGCTGGGATTCCGACCTCTGTGTGTTTGATTTGAAGGTCTATGTCCTTCCTTGTATTCTAGAAATAATAAACTGCTGAGCATAATGGTGAAGCATTTTCTTTTCTGAAAACACTTATTGCTATTCATGAGCCCAAAGGGAGTTAAAAATGTGAATATAGGAGTTGGTCCAGAGGGTTAAGAGGAGGAGGAAAAGAAGAAACTGTGTATATAAAAAATGCAGCTGATGGGTGTCTTTTCAAATACTATGGTGTCTCAATAGGGCCTGTTGAATCACATATACACATAATCAGTGTAATTCCAGGAGCAAGCCCGCTTGGCTCAGCAGTTTTAATATACAGATCAATTTTGCATTACCTCCTTCTGGCTGTGAGTGCTCATAGAGGGAGGTCATAAAACATTTATTGGGCCAAGGATGCAAATTGAGCAAAGAGTGAATCTTCAATCTGTGGACAGGCTCTTGAAAGAGACTTGTCAGATAAGTCTGTGATGAGCATTTGCTCTGCCCTACACCCTATGAAATTTTTATTTTCATTTCCTCTAAAGAATTCACCTCTTAGGGGGTAGGAAATTATATACATACACACATATACATATATATATGACTATAGCAGAATAAATCTTGTGCCACTTGTATCTTAAAAATAACAATGCATGTGACAAAGACTGTTTGAAAACTAAATCTGGAATATTATGGCAGAATTATGACAGTCTCCAACTATATCCTATGGGTAAAACAGCAATTGGAGAATTCAAGAAAAAGCATAGAATAAGTATTTACTTCTACCATGAACTAGGACTCTGGGCCAAAATCTACACTGTGGCACAATATACAGATAACCAGTTAGTTAATCACTGCTATAGGGGATTTCAAGGTCTGCATTGGAACCCAGAGAAGTGAAGAGACCAGGATAATTTCCACACTTGCTGTGTTAACTCCCAGGGTGGCATGGCTTGTTGCTGCCAATCTTAATCTATATTAACCATTTCTTCTAACTCAGCTAATGAGAAATGAATGATGTTCACCATAATTGGTCATCGTGGCACAAAAAGGCGAGAAAATGAGCAATACCAAAGAAAACAGGGGGGTGTTTAATAAATTGGGCTGGTCTAGTTCAACCCTCGAAAACCCTGTGAATATATAAGGTTTTACTTCTGGTGCATAATCTGAGGCTTTCTTCCATGAGGTTTCACCTCTGGTTCCAGTTGGAAGCGATTGCATCCTTTTCTAATCTCCCTGAGAATTTAAATCTGTAACATTCTTCAGAACGAACTGGGGCTAACTTGTACCATTGTTTTTCTTTATAGGATAATACACTGGGTTAAAAAGGGATAGAGTATGTCTTACATTGGTTTTATTTGCCTAATGGCTGGTAAAAGTGCTACAGAGAGCAAAAACTTAATCAACATTTGTTAGTGAAGGTGATAATTTGTGTTTATATTTGTCATAAGGACAAACTTATGACAATGGTCATATTGCCATAGCTAGACATCTCCTGCCATGCCAGATAAAATGTAGTATAAATTGGAGGAAGAGAAATAGTTGAAAAGAAAAACTGCTAGGTTATACATATGTAAGGTCACCATCAGCCAGGTCATAAGCTTCTTGAGGGCGAGAACAGTCTTCTTTATTCAGTATCCTCAGTAATTACTACAGTGTCTAGTCCACAGCTAGCTAGCTGTTCAATATTTATTTGCCTAATAAATGTCACCCTGCCAGCTCAAATATACACATACACACACACACACACACACACACACACACACACACACACAAACATACAGTATCTTCAGAACATTTACGAGATAGATTTTACATTTAAAGAAGGTACAGTAATCATACAAGATTTTCTATGACCACTAACCCAAATCCCCTTGGGCACTTTAATAGTTTTCTATGTTTTTAAGTTCATCCTGGTTTCACTTCATTCTGCTTTCTCCAAAAATCCAAATGATTTTTATTTTTATCCTATTTGTAAACCTTCCTTAGCCCCTACTGCTCTCCCAGGCACTGTAGTTTTGCCTGAAGTCAGCATTATTCCCATGAAGCCCCAGGGCAGGGGGAGCCACATGAACAGAGGCCTTTGGTGCTCCCTCCAGCAGCACATATACTAAAATTGGAGCAGAGGCCTTTGCCTGCTCTTTCTCAGCAAAAGGTTTCACTAAAAGAAGACTCAGGTTACCCTAATCTGTCCTCTTACTTTGGAGTTCTAAAAACGCAAAGAACTACTGTGTGAAAAAACAATGTTTGTCCCTAATGGCACCCATTTCAAGTCGTTTAATCAGGACACACCTAGAAAATAATGTAATTAATTGTCAACCAAGCAACTCACCACCCCAAATTACCTAGAAAGGATCAGAGCTTAATCCAAAATATAACAGGCAACACTCTCCTATATATCCCCTGTGCTTTTGGCAAAAAAAATACCTCCTTAAGAATCACGGAACTAGTGAAATCCAAATAAAGACTGAGTTTAGTTAATAGGAATATACCAATGGTGGTTCCTCAGTTGTGACAGATGTACTATTATAAGATGTTAACAACAGGGAAAACTGGGCAAAGAGTATGAGAAGTCTATACTGTCTTTTGCAGTTTTTAGGATATCAAAGTATTAAAAAAAAAAAAAAAACCTTTAAACACTTTTTTTAACGAAGTCATAGAATACAGAGAGGAAGTTTATCAGACAACTAGATCCCTCCCAAAGTTTTCCTAAGAAACAAAGTTCCTATGGGAAAGGTCCAAGCCCTGTTCACAGTTTTAGACCAAACAAAGCTATAACTGAAGGCTTGGCTGAGAAAGGATAGCCATGGTGGTGGACAGATTCAGGAAGACAACACAGCATTCTAAGGGACAGACACTGAGACATGAGGAATGAGATTCATCAGGCCTTGTAGGATCTTGAGTGGAAGCCACGTAAAATTGTACTTGAACTTAAACCAACCCATCTTCCTTTCCTCTCTGCAGACTATTTATCCCTTTAACAGGACAGAGACATAACACAGAGACAATCCTATTCAAGAGAGCTGAGTAATAAAATTAAATCAACTGCATTGTATCCTGTAAAAGAAACATCTCCAAGAAGAAAAGCTTTTTTTAACAGGTTAAAAGATGGGGCGCCTGGGTGGCGCAGTCAGTTAAGCGTCCGACTTCAGCCAGGTCACGATCTCACGGTCCGTGAGTTCGAGCCCCGCGTCAGGCTCTGGGCTGATGGCTCGGAGCCTGGAGCCTGTTTCCGATTCTGTGTCTCCCTCTCTCTCTGCCCCTCCCCCATTCATGCTCTGTCTCTCTCTGTCCCAAAAATAAATAAAAAACGTTGAAAAAAATTAAAAAAAAAAAAAATATTTAACAGGTTAAAAGATGAATAATGGTAATCCTAGGGACAGTGGAGAGCAATGGTGAAAATGGATGACCCACACCTCAGAAAGATAAGAGTGTGAGGGTGAATCAAAATTACAGATGTGAGAGGGACGCCTGGATGGCTCAATTTGTCCAGCGTCCAACTCTTGATTTCAGCTCAAGTCGTAATCCTAGGGTTATGGGATCCAGCCCCACACTGAGCTCCAGGCTGAGTGCGGAGCCTGCTTAAGAGTATCCCTATCTCTCTATCTATCTATCTATCTACTATCTATCCATTATCTCCCCCCACTGCCCTCTCCCCTGCTCATGCTCTTTCTCTCTTTCTCTCTCTCTCTCTCTCAAAAATAAACATTAATATTTTTTAATTAAAAAAAAAAGAATTATAGGTGTGAGAGAAATCCGAGGCAGGCAAACTGGTCCTGGAAGAGTGGGAGTTACAGGGAATGATACGCAGGGCCTGTGCACTGTGCAAAGAACAAAAGAGCATGGCAGCTCCAGAGGATGAGAGTAACCATCAGTCTTGGTGAGAAGCTGCTCAAGTGACCATACCTGGGATCTTACAGTTTTGTGGGGTCTTGAGGATGTTTGGGTATATTGAAAGTGTTGGAATTTCACCAAAGCATCATTAGTTAGAAGTCATAGCACTTAGGAATGAAACTAATGGGCATGTTTCCTCAACTTCAGATGAAATTTACACTTCAATTTACATTATGTAAATATAATGCTCTTTCAATTTACATTATATATCTGGACAAAGCCAGACCATGGCAAACAGCATTGCCTAACAGTCTAAGAGAATCTGAAATCTTTATAGACCTGATGGAGCCCAAGTTGGGCTATAATGGAAGGAGAATGTCGCTAATTATGTCTTTTATTTCTCATTAATTACAGAAATACTTTCAGTCATAGTAAGTCTATAATAACAGAAGTATTGGATCCACTGAGGTTAGGCTGAGCTTTCCATGAATTTGACTTCAGGGATAAAAGAAAGTCCAGACGGACACATAAGCGGTGGAATTTTCCCCCAAGTGAGATGCAGGGAGGATGGCATCCTATTTGAGGATGCCCCATCCAACCATATAAAGGCTAAAACTTGAAATGAAATATTGAATCTAATTTTCCTTTCAGAAGTCAAGACATTACAAATTGTTAAACAATAAAGTACATTTTAAAAGACACTTACATGTTTGTTCTCCTAAACAATCTGAGGTCTGCTATCCTAGGCTAAGACTTAAGCCTTTTCCAAAATGCTGTTCAAATCCACAAATTAGAATCTGCCATCAGGAGAATCTTTTATTCTTCTTTAAGGAAAAAGGAAGGATCAACACTCACCCTATCCCTATGATAAGCCAAAAGTTTTTACATTATTTTTATTCTGTAATTAACAAAGAAGTACCTTTTAAAAATTTAATACAGAACCATATAAAATAGAGTAAACTTTTTTTTTATTCTCACTCTCCGGCATTTGCCACTGTTAACACAACTCAGTGGCTATGTTGCCAGGCATTTTTCATGTGAATAAAATCGTAAAAATAAACATGTTTTTACAAAGATGAGATTATACTCTACATTCTACTTTGCAATCTGCTTTGACACTTAAAACTTTCTTCACATACAGAATCTTTCTGACTACGCTATGACACAGATAACATTATACCTATTTCAAGAATGGGTAAGCATGCCTCAAGAACATTGTGTATTCTACCCAAGTTCACACAAGCAGTAAATAGGATTCAAGCACAAATCTATTGTTTCTCTAAGGCAAGCTGCATGGAATAGAATTGGTATATGTTTAGATATCTTAACCATCATTGTATAGGTCAGGCATAGACAAACTCTTCCTCCAAATGGGCAGATAGTAAATATTTTGCACTTTGTGGAGCACATAAGGTCTCTTTCATATTCTTTGCATTTTTGAATTTGTTTGTTTGGTTTTTGGTTTACAGCCCTCTAAAAATGTAAAAAACCATCTTAACTTAGGAAGCCATGCAAAAACAAGTTCAGATGATGGAGATTGGTCCGAGTGGCTGTAGTTTATTAATCCCTGATACAGTTTCAATTGCACAATTTAACAATATGGGCTTTTAAAATGCCAAAATTTGCTTCTTTGCCACTGAATGTATCTTTCCTTTTGGCCAGACATATACATTCTTAAAATACAAATCAAGCTTTGGAAAGTTTGAGATCACTGACTCCATCCTTGTACATGCCACTCATCATGACATCATCCATCAAGCAGTAAGTGACAAGGCTTCACACAACCCGTTCAGGTCAAACTGAAATGGAGATTTGGTTTTCCTGAAATGGACACTTTGGGAAAACAAAGAGACAAAAGTATAAATCTCTCAGACAGAAGTATCAGTAGAAGCCTACTTCAAAATGTTTGTATTTTGCTTCCTTTTGTTAGTTGCCAAGAATTTGCCATCATCAGAACTGAATTCTTTATTTTGAGACACTAATGAGCAAGCCACTGAAAGACTGGCTGCCATTTTTTATTACAACAAGGTCTCATTGCTTCATATCGTCAAGACACAACTCCTCCATGCCTCATCCTCCTCCTCTGAGTAGAAGAAGAAAAATAATTTGGTGTGACATTTATCTCTGTGAAAAAGCGGCAGGGTATATCAGAAAAAAATAGGATCTTTGGAGGCAGACTTAAATTTGAATATCAGTGTCTTTATTTACCATTACGTGATATTTGGCAAGTTACTCAAACTCTCTGGGCCTCAGCAACCTTATCTCTAAACTACAAGGTTGTTAAAAGAATGAAGATTGTAGCTACATATTTAATTTTAATAGAACAATATTATTTTAATTGTTATAAGACAATAATACTGCCAAAAAAATACTGCAGATAAAAATGGCAAAATCATCCTAGAGAAGCAATCCATAGCTGGCCCATGAAACACAAAATCCAGTGTATTCTTTTTTTATCATAAAAACTCATCAGCATAATAGTTTTTATAATTCTATTAAAACTCCCAGGGAGCAAGAGGCAGATTTTAGAGAATTTGTGAGATCATTCTCTACAATCTAGTGTTAAGATATACATTTTTCTCACCTAAAAACAACAAAAAATACAGGATGTCTTTTTAGAAATCTTGTTCTGTTTGTAAATGCACATAATTAGAAAAGTAATACAACTTCTTTTAACTACCTCCAACATATTTTTTTCTCCATCAACCTGAGCAAGAACAAACAATGCTACTAACACAATGTCTGTTCTCTGTTTAATAATGGATTCAGCAAAGGAAGAATACATCCTAAAAGATTAATAAGAAGCAAATATCCAGGACAGTGAAAAGACAAACAGCAGAGTGGCTGTTTTGCTTAACCGCCTGTCAGTAAATATTCATGCCTGGCTTTGGTCTTTCTCTGGGCCCATGCTGCTAAACTTGGCCTCCTTCTCAAATTTCTGTCAATAGCCTAAAAGGTATATTCAAACAAACATTCAAATATACATTACTCTAGTTCCTTCAGACAAACTGACACAATGGGTTTCCATTTTAATTAGGGAAGCTTCTAAAATGATTTACATCAGAACTGTCCAAGGCTCAGGAGCAAATGATAAAGACGAGAACTTCCTTACATATTTACATTAATGTATTCTTCATTTGTGAGCAGCATAGTTTGAGGGAATCAAAAGCAAAAAGTCAGAACATAGAATGCTTAAGGTAATAGGAAAATCAGATAAGGGACCCCAAATTATGAAATGAAGATCGATTGTTGTTAATTAGTAATCTCGCAATCCTATCAGATTCATTAAAATTCTCCAGTTGTTAAGCTTTTCCTAAAAGTAAAAAAGAAAAAGAAAGAAAAGAAAGAAACAACAACAACAACAGAGATTATCTTTAATCATAGGTGACATATCTGAGACTCTCGAATACCATCCCTTCCCAGATATTATCTGTTCACTGTGGCTCAGTCCATAACTCTCCTCGTTTCAATCCATTTTCTCAGGTTTCTCAAAGCAATCTTACCAAATAATAGATATCCTCCCTGCCACAACATACCCATTTCAGTGGCTCCCCTATTACCTACAAATTCTTAGCAGGACACCCCTCAACCTGTAATCTGGGTCCACTCTATTTTTTCCACTCCATTCTACCTCTCTTTGTACTTACTGTTATGCTCGCCCTTCCCTGAGAATATGACACACATTCATGCCTGCATGTTTTGTTCATAGTGTTCCCTCGGCAAAGCTGCAAGAACAGAATTAGTAGCATTTCAAGTGACAATAGTGTTTGGCAGGTATTCTCTTCCAAGATATTCAATTTTCATCATTTTTGTATATATGTTGAAGTTTATGCTCAAAGACCAGAAGTAAATATGATCTGCCCTGAAAAATATTAGCACATCCTTCTTTCCACCTAGCAACGCCAACTGGAAGCATAAATAAAAATTTAAAACAATACACTGAATATCTAAATTTACTTAGTACTATACAACAAAGAACCGTCTTTTTCTCTATCCCTGTGCCATCCACCTATGCCATTAAATAGAGCAATGTTTAAAATAAAGGACATCCTAGCCATACGATATGTAGGCTTGTGGGATACGTCTTATATACTGGAATTTTATTAATGTGATGATCTCATGATGATTAGAAATGTTATGCTACATAGTTGTAGCACACAGTTGTAACAAAATCATTCACCTTGCTGATTATTCAGAGTAATGATAGAAATTGCATGTAACCTTAGGTGAAATATCCACATAACAAGGCTTTGTTTAGCAACTCCCAGCCAATATGTGATCTCTCTGTGCTATCACAGAGGCCGCACATTTTCCTGTCAACAATTTTCCGTTTGTAGATTGAGGTAGCATTTTATGTCATTTTATTAATATCTGCTCCTCCCCACAGAACAGTAGGCTCCATGGGGACAGAGATCATGTGTGTTTTGCTCACCATTGTATGCCTAGCACGTAGCACAGAGCATGGCACTGAGTTAGCACTCAATAAATATGTGTTGAATGAGTGAACAGCATATATACATTGAGAGTCTGTGCAAATGATAATTTATCTAAGTGAATCCAGAGGACGAGCCTAAAGGAAATTTAGGCTTAACAGAGCAATATTCCTAGCATCAGTGCTTCATTTAGAAGTCAATTTTTTAAAAATTAGGTAAGGAAGGGACACCTGGGTGGCTCAGTTTGTTGAGCATCTGAATTTGGCTCAGGTCACGATCTCAAGGTTGGTGAGTTCAAGCCCAGCATCAGGCTCTCTGCTGTCAGCACAGAGCCCACTTCAGATCTTCTGTCCCCCCGCCTCTCTCTGCACCTCTCCTACTCACACTTTATCTCTCAAAAATAAGTAAACATTAAAGAAATAAGTAAATAAATAAGTCTCCTTTAATTTTAAGAAGTTTCAAGTCAGGTTTGAAGTTTTAAATATTTTCTAAGATTTTAGAACATAGTAGAATATATATATAGGAAATATTACTCAAAAAAATAAGAGCAAGATAAAAACAAAAAATATACTTCAGACATAAGGACTTTGACTTCCTTCTGTCAAGCCACTTCAATTTCTCTTTGGAATTAGGTATCATTTATATAAAAACTGATACATACCTTTGTAGAAATGTGTAGGGGGACAATTTTCTAACAACTGCATTAGAGTTCCTCTTAAAGTGGGAACTATCCTCACATGAGAGTTAAAAGCTTGGAATGGACAATGGGTCCTGCCAGTTAAGGTGACTACAGAGTTCAAGGATTAAAAGAGAGAAAGAGACAGAGAGAGAGAGAGAGAACAGCAGTACTCTGCATAAGGTAAACAGAGGAATTTTTTATTGCCAAAGAGGAACAGAAATAAAATTACAGAAAAGAAAGAGATAAGGGATAGGAGGGGCCATAAAGATGGAGGAAAGCTGGAACTAGATACCAACTAGGACCAATGAAACTCCCCAGGTGTAGCATGCTTAAAGGATTGCTTTAAGAACTATGACTTCATTCCACCTCTGGAATGATAGCATATGTCATGCATCAGAGTAATTCTCTCTCTCTCAGATCAACAATAAAAGCAGATTATTTTGAATAAATACAAAAATGAATGAATGAATTAATTAATTAATATTTGAAAGCATCATAAATGATCCAAAGAGGACAGGACTTGAAAGATCAACATCACAGAAAATAAGCTAACTGAGGTGAGACTCAAATTTGCCTCTGTGGGTTTTTTTTTCCTGAGTTATTTACCAGTTTGCAGCCCAGGAAAGAGAAGCAGAAAGCAATCTGGAGCTGGAGGCAGTTCCATCAGGCTGGGGAGACAGAAATTAGAATTTGGAGATACCCAGATTTGCAGGGCCAAGATCACAGAGGAAGGAATGGCACAAAAGTGAGTTAGAAAATTCTATATGCAATCTCCCCACGAGATGTTAGCTGACACCAAAGCTATACATGCAAGTCACCAAGAATACAAGTGGAAAGTAAGTCTGAGAGGCTAAAACAATGAGCAAAAATATCTGAAGTTTTTTGGTACTGAAAGACAGGGTTAGAGCTCAGGGTCTGCCAAGGTGAGGTTCCTTCTGGTAAAGAACCCAGAATTTCAGATGAAACCCTAAAGAGTGTGGTCCATAAAAAATAGGAAAAACTGCCCTATGAAAGGCTGAAACCAAGCCTTTCTCAAGGACAAAAATGTACTAACAATAAAGGAAAATGTTGATAAGTTGGATTATATTAAAATTAAAATGTTCTGTCACTCAAAGGCACCATTAAGAGAATAAAAACCTAAATGTTACATAGGATAAAGATATGTGCAATACAAATACCAATAAAAGACTAGTATTAAAGGTATATATCAAGAACTCCTACATTCAATAAGAAAAAGATTTCTACCAAGCAATAAGAAAAAAAGATGTTTTTCTATCAAATAGAGTCAATAGAAAAATTGAAAATCATCAAGGATACCAACATATCCAATAAGCATATGAAAAGGTATCTATATCATTATTCATCAGAAAAATCTGATTAAAACCATTATGAAGTCCCACTGAATCCACCAGAAGAGCTTATTTTTTTTGTTTTAAATAACAATAATGACCTCACCAAATGCTGACAAGGGTGTGGAGATCTGATATTGTCAGGTTTCTGAGAGTGTGACTTGATAGAAATCCTCTGGAAACTTGTCAGCACCTGCTAAAGTGAACATGCATGTTATGTTCAGTTATATATAATTAGTTACAGTCAATTCCACTCTGAGTACAGGGCCAACAGAAATCAGTTCATATGTGCACCAAAAATATTCATACTAGCTTTCTTGTAATGGTTAAAACTAGAAACAACCCAATAGTATTGTCCTTAGACATGCAGCATTCTACCTACCAATGCCACAAGGAACCCCATGCTTTGTGTGATTTCCTTGCAATTATCTCTCTTTCAAGTGGGTAGTATCAGCTGGAGCTGGTATTGCCATCCATGTAGGGTGTCTGAGCCCAGACTAGGACTCATATGTGTACTGCTCCCTGTTTCCCCTCTCCTAGGTGCTTTCCAACACTCTACCCCACTAATGGGGCTGACTGGATGTCCCAAGGAGGTCCAGGACTCCTTGTTTGGCATTTTTTTTCTATAAAATCACATGGGATTGAGTCACCAGAATGAGGCTAATACAGTAATTTGGGGTGACACAAGATAGACACAGGCTCTGGACTACTAACAGTCCACTGACAACTTCACCACCTATGTACATCCATGTATCAGCTCTTACTTCAGTGCCACATCTAGTCTATTGCACCTGGCAGTGGTGAGGGTGGCAGCACTCATCCCATATGAACAGCCAGTACAATCCCCACCCTCTCCATAGAATGTGTATCTCATATCCGCCAGTCCTCCAGCGCTGCTCATAGCTATCTCCTCCATGGGCTAACCAGACTGATGCTCTGTAATGCCAGTGGGTCCTCTTGATGCTCCCCTTGACTGTTCTTAAGCCGTACCGAACATGGCAGGGATGTACCTTGTATGGACGGGAACCACCCTGCTTGTACAAACTGATCGACTCCTAGCTGATCATTCCCAATGGTGGGAAGAAGTACAAGGCAGGGGTTATAACCAACACCAAAAGATATCACATTCTAGGATTATACTGATTCTAGTAAAAAGACTTCAAGAGAAGACATAGCTAACAAGATGTGTTGTTCTATGTTTATCCTATAAAATTCTGAATGGTAAATTTATCATGACTAGAAATGAATTCTTGTTGACACTGCACACTATGGATAAGACTTGCATGTGTGGTCACAATCAATGAAGTAAAGTAACAATCTTTGGGAGAGGCATTGGAAGCCAATATTCACAGATGTCACATGGGTGATGCAACATCATGGGTAATAAGGTAACCAGCATTTAACAAAAAGGTATTAGGGATATGCAAAGGCAAGAAAATCAATGGTGTTTCAATACCAACAGGTGCCGAAGAGCCATGGCATTGCAGATAGTAAAGTCTTGCTCACTTTTCCTTATAGTAAGAAAAACATTAGCCAGGAATAAGATATGTGACAATTAAGAACATTAAGACATAATTCCTGGGTCTTATTTAGAAGATATTTGGATATTATGAAGAATATGACTACCAATTGGACAATAAACAAATTTGTAAATACCTCTTCTCTACCTATTATTCTAAATGTTTATTGATAAATCAGTATCACATAGGCCCATAAATTTTGTAATTCATTTTTACTCAAATCATTTATGTAGGCAGAGACCTTGGGGGAAAAAAGGTTTTCCAGGATTCCACATACCTGGTGTGCAGTCCTACAAAGCAAATATCTTTCAACAGTCATAAATCAGTATCACATAGGCCCATAAATTTTGTAATTCATTTTTACTCAAATCATTTATGTAGGCAGAGACCTTGGGGTAAAAAAGGTTTTCCAGGATTCCACATACCTGGTTTGCAGTCCTACAAACCAAATATCTTTCAACAGTCAAATTAATAAATAATGTGTAGTACAGTCACACAATGAGAACAAACACCAAAACCAAATGCAATGACATGGGTGAATCTCATGAATGAAAGAAGAAAGACATAAAAGAGAACATACTGTATGATTCCATGTGTATAATTTTCCAAAGTAGGCAAAACTAATCTATAATGGTGGAACCGTCAGGAGAGTAGTGACCTTTGGATAAGGTGTGTGGCAAAATGGTTATTAACCAGAAGAGGTTTTGAAACTGAACCAATCATTGCAAGCAAATTTAATTTAAATGTACTGACATTTTTTTTGTTCCAATGCTTTCCTCCACCCTTAAGAGTCCATTTCATTGTCATATAAAAATTATTCTTCCCTTATTTTATCTTTGTCCTACAGAGGACATGTAAAGGTAACTCACAAAAATATTTTTCAATGGTTTCAAGTTGCGTGAAACAAGACTTTACACACTGGTCAATCCTTCCAGAGACAGCACATTTACTGTGCATTTGTTAAAGGACACATTCTAAAAAATATAGAGATCAACTCTCAGTAATCGTTCATGTTACATTATGGGGAGGTCACATATTTGAATTTCCAAGCGAACTGCTTCTCCACTGATGTCATATGATTTGTGTTTCCAGTGTTAGAAAGTACCAATCTTTCTGCCTTTTTCTATCATTTCTTCCCCTATATTTCTCTCTCTTCAAGACTAAGAAGTAACAAAATTAGGAGGGTGGAGCAAAAAAATAGGGAAGGGAAGGATGAAGCATTCTGACACTGGAAGTATTCTAATGGTTCAGGAACCTCCTTGGGCTCTTTTCCTCACCTCAGACTAATTACAATATATAAACATGCCTACCAGTATAACAATATTTAGAATTTAATTATGCATTTGTTTTTGTAGTTAATTATTTTTAAAACGACCATTTCATATCGATTGCAGCATTCACAGCTGTTCAAGTTAAGCCTGTAAGTTTTCTGTAACAACAAACCCATTTTCTGTTACTTACCAGTCAAGATGAATTTGTCCTTCTGGGGCCTAAATGACTTCCTTCCTGGCCTCAGACTCAGGGCAAATCTTTGCCAAAGTTAAAGCAAAACGAAGTCCTAAGTGCAAACATCTTGCTGGGAAAGCAACCGAGGACATTACAAAGGCACAAACACCTAAACATCAATTGGATTTTAAGAGACAAAAAACTTTCCAGTTGTTGAGTGCAGGCTAAGGAACAGTCTCTTAGGAATTTATGGGGAAGAAATCTTTTATAAAGAGTATACATAAAACACAACTTAAAAAATGCAATTAGAAGTTCCCAGAGCCTATCTGAAGTTTATCTGAAGCTTCCAAACTTGTCCTCCACCTCTTTGATATTCATGAACATAATAAATACATAACAGAGTCTTAAGATACCTCCAAGATGCGCGTTGCCTCGGAAGTACTGCAAAGGATTCCTGCAGCAGGTGCGGGCTGACTACAGTGCTCTCAACGAGGCTTGCCTATTTCAGTTGGAAAAGGCAATTTCAGCCAGCTACTGTTGAATTGTCAGTATGCCTCAGTCCAAATCAATCAGATCTGTCCTACTGTTTCTTAGAAGTAAACATTTCTGCCTCTGCCATTTGATGTTTTTTTTCCAGGATACAACTGAAACAAAAAGTCAGAGATGGTATTGTTACCGTATTTACAGCATGAAGAAAACCTGTTGGGGCAGCACAACCCTGTTGTCTAAAGAAGTACATGAAATGGCCCCAGCTGGACCTTCTGCTGCTTTCACTCTAAAGGGGATCCAAATCCCAAAACCGTTCCCTGCAAGCTTGAGATCACAAATAAACTGGTTAAACTTTCTGGAACTCAGTCTACCCATCTGTTAAATGAGAAGAATTGTAATTAACTCAACAGAGATTGGAACTTGATTGGGAGAGTACATATAAAAATTGTAGCACATTATCAGCCACACAGTAGGTGCTAGAAAGTATCAAAATATGATTTAAATGATGATAAGCCTAATATTTGTTTGTGTGTACATTAATTAAATCTCTTAATCATATTTTTAATCACTTTAAAGTTCCAGTTTTCCATTTATCTCCTTCAATGGCAGTTTTATTGGCCTTTTCCAGTAATCTACACCACTTCTTTCTTATTTTCCTACCAATTAACTTCAGTTTGAGCACTGAACATTTCATTAATATCACCATCATTAGATAGATCTATAATAATAAAGAAACTCAACTCGATCAAGTTTGCCACTAAAATTTAATTAGATGGTATATATGAAGATGCTTCAGACTGTGAATTATATATGTTTAAATTTTCTTGTGGGAAGGATGATTGGTTTCTGAAAATGACGGGCATGTTTAGCAGAATCTGGTAAATTTTTTCCATAAAGGGCTAGATTGTAAGTATTAAGGCTTTGTGGCGTCCTACTGTCTCTAGCTAAACTATCCAACTCTGCCATTGCATCATGAATACAGCTATTAACAATATATTAATTAATAGGTACAGGTTTTTTTTTTTCAAACAGAACTTAATTTACAAAAACAAGTATTGGGCTGGATTTGTCCCATGGGTCATGGTTTGCCAACCCGTGCTCAACCTTTCTACTGAAGACAAAGAAAATAGTTAGATCCTCCCCATCTTCCTTCAAAATTTCTTGTAAAAATATTACAGAAAGTGGGTAATCAGGTAGAGATCAAAGAACATTATAGCTAAGTCGTGCTTCTGCCCTGGAGGCTTTACAGATTGACTGAAGACAGCTGAAAGGTGGAGCTTTACTTTTAGGGACTCAGTAAGCAGAGGATCGCATAGAGAGCCCATCAAGATAGGAGTCTCCAGTTGAGTCACCATCCCTCTGAGTTTAGGCCTAGAGGCTCTCCACCCTGACAGTGAAAGATTGGACTTTATTCCAATAAGTTACTTACATGTTCCAGAAAAACTCAAGTCATGGCCCCAGCAAAGAGCAGGAGAAGCAAAAATACACCCATTGTATCTGTTATTCCACATTGGCTGTCCAGATTTACTTTCTACCCTTCTCTTCCCTGCTCTTTGTTTCAGTATCACTAACACCTAATTGACTACATCATTCAGGCTCCCATGTCCTCTGGCTTCTAATCGGGTTTGGACAAAGAGAAGCATGGTCAGGACAGCAGAGGCTGGGAGGACAGAGAAATCAGGGCATTGCCTCCCCCACCTCCATTTCTGCTATAGTTCATGCAGTGGCTGTACTCATCTCCAAGTAAAGCTTCACAGGTGATTCTCCACTGCTACCTCCCTTGTCCTTTTAAACTAGACCAAGTGACTCAATGTCCCTTGTTGGTTTCCTGCCCCAGAACACTCTATAAATAGTTTCTGAATCCTTTCAACTGGATTTCTTTGCTGCCCTGGCCCTGACTATGCTATCCTCTCTGGGAAAAACAAATAAACAAACAAACACCATTGTCAGCCTCAGATTATTTCTAAAAGCAATTTTTGAATACAATGTCCAACACAGAAAGATAATCAGACTCATAAGACAAAATAAGCCAAACCAGAAGGAATAACAGAAAACAAAAAGAGACCCATTGGGAATCTGGATATTGGAATTATTAGGTGTGGACAATAAAACAACCAGTCTTACCACATTCATGCAGATTTTAAGCTCAGAAATTCAGGAAGACATGATAAGTAAAGAAAACAGTACATATGTGGCAAATTTAAATAAACATTGATAATAGAAAATAAAATGTAAAGTGTCTTATGGGGTTTAATGTATAGAAAGAGAATCAAAACACTTAAGAGCATATAAATTGAGATGAGGTAATTGAATAAAAAGTATTCTAAGATCCTTACATTTTCTGAAAGGATAATTCAGGTAAAGATAGTTATTAATCTATGATAAAGCATAGGTACAGTATTATCTCCAGGGTATGGCCATGAATACCTATATTAAAACATTTGGAAGGGAAAAATTTATAACTTCCAAACTCTTAAATATATGTGTGTATATTTATATATTGTGACTATGTATGTATTTATGTGTATGTGTGTATATATAGCAAAAAAATGAAAAAAGGAATATAAAATAAGAAAACAATTTTTTTAAATACTTATTTATTTTGAGAGAGAGAGAGAGAGAGAGACTTGGGGAGGGGTAGAGCAAGAGGGAGAGAGAGAATCCCAAGCAGGCTCTGGGTGTCAGCACAGGGCCCGACTCAGGGCTCAATCTCACGAATGGTACAATCATGACCTGAACCGACATCAAGATTTGGATGCTTTACTCACTGAGCCACCCACGCACCACAAGAAAAAAATTATTAATGACATAAGAATATAATCAACTCAAAGACAAATATTTTAGTAATTGTATTGAATGTAAATTAGCTACATGCTTAAGTTAAAAAAATCTTTATACTGATTTTTAAAAATAATATTAACTATAAGCCCTTTTACATATACAATTTGAAATTGGAGTGTATAAAAAGCTTTGAAGTAAAAATATTTTTGGGGCGCCTGGGTGGCTCAGTCGGTTGGGCGGCCGACTTCGGCTCAGGTCATGATCTCGCGGTCCGTGAGTTCGAGCCCCGCGTCAGGCTCTGGGCTGATGGCTCCGAGCCTGGAGCCTGTTTCCGATTCTGTGTCTCCCTCTCTCTCTGCCCCTCCCCCGTTCATGCTCTGTCTCTCTCTGTCCCAAAAATAAATAAAAAACGTTGAAAAAAAAATTAAAAAAAAAAAATTTTTTTTAAAAAGAAATATTTTTTATTTTATTTTTTTTAATTTTTTTAATGTTTATTTTTGAGAGAGAGAGAGACAGAGCGTGAGGAGGGGAGGAGCAGAGAGAGAGAGACACACACAGAATCTGAAGCAGGCTTCAGGTTCCGAGCTGTCAGCACAGAGGCTGACATGGGGATTGAACCCACGAACCGTGGGTGGACACTTAACCAACTAAGCCACCCAGGTGCCCAAAGACTCTTTTTAAAAGA
Source organism: Panthera onca (assembly GCF_046562875.1). Taxonomy (NCBI): domain Eukaryota; kingdom Metazoa; phylum Chordata; class Mammalia; order Carnivora; family Felidae; genus Panthera; species Panthera onca. The sequence continues at coordinate 48,680,108 of NC_138351.1, read as the reverse complement.
TAAATCCAACACCCCCAAAAAGCTAATGGAATTATGGCAATATCAAACAAAGCAAATTTTAAGGCAATGAGAATTATTAGAGAAATGGTCTACACGATGAAACAATGTTAAATTCACTAGAAATATGTATTAATAAATACCAATACTCTTGAGCCAGCAATTGCACACCTAAGAATGCATTCTACATCAGTGGCTTCTCAAGTGTGGACACCAGCATCACCTAAGACCTTAGGATGCAAATTTCCATCAAGACCTTCTGAAACAAACTCTAGTGTTGGATCCCAGAATTTGGGACATTCTAACAAGTTCATCAAATGATTCCTAAGTGTGCTGAAGCTTCAGAAGCACAATTCCACACAAAAAAGGAGACTAAATGCATCAGGACATATACACAATTATTCTCATAATTGCATAGTTTGCAGTAGCAAAAAAAGTAGACACCGTCAAAACCAACAATATTCCAACTAAAGAGTAGAATGAAAAAATAACTCATTAGTTGGCATTAAATAAAATATTACAGAAAAATACAAATGAATGCAACCACGGGCAAAGCAAAACATGGATCTTAAAAATATAATAAATGATTTGAGAAAACTGGAAATGCATAGAAAACAAAAATGGGAGGGTAAAAATAAAACAGACACAGCAAACATGCAATGTGTGATCCCAAATACATAAAATCCAAAAACAGCCAAAACTAGTCTAAATTGCCTTGTGATTGTCGTTTAACCAACAGGATACAAAAAAAGTGATGGGATATACATGATCATGTTGCATAAGGATGTAGCACCTGTCCTGCTAGAATCTCTCTTTCTTTTCCTTGCTGGTTTTGATTAACCAGGGAACCATGTTGGCAAGGAATTCCAGTTGAGTTCCTACAAAGGTTTCTAGCTGACTGACAGCTAGCAAGAAAATGAACCCTCAATTCATAGTAAAAGGAAATGAATTCTGCCCACAATCTGAGTTAGCTTGGTAGCAGATCCTTCCAGAGTCAAGTTTTAGTTGAACTCCCCCACCTAGCCAACACCTTGATTACCACCTTGCAGAAGACCCTGCTAAGCCATACCTGGACTCTCTTGACCCCCAGAAACTGTAATATCATAAGTGAATGTGGTTTTAAGTCACAAAGTCTGTTCTAATTTGTTAAATGACAATAGAAAACGAATACAGAAAGTGTCTTAGTTCTGACTCCCTAAAATCAGAGCCGGAGATGGCGATTCTTGTTCAAGAGATTCATTTATTGGAGCTATGCTGTCAGGAGAAGGGAGTAAAGGAAACAAAACAGGCAGGGGAAAGACTACTGCAAGAATAAAATCTTAGCTAGAGACTAGCTTTAGTCTGATCGCAAGGTGAAGCCCTGGAACATCAAACAGTTAGATCCACCCTGAGTTCAGGGATGGCCTCTTGTGCCACAGGGCCAGTCAGTACTGAGGATGCAGAGATTCCCATTTGGCCAATGGCAATTCTCCAAATAGGTGGACATCTGTGAATTTTTGCCATGCAGCAACTGCCCAAGGAAATGTGAGAGGCAGGGTAGAGGACTAACAGCATCAAGATTATACAGACTGCATAATCAAGGCAAAATTTTAAGGAAAGCTAGGAAATGGTTAGCATAAAAATCAGCAGCATTGAAATGGGTAATGCAGAGATTTTCTAGGATTCTGGCAATGTTCTCTTTCTTAACCAAGGTGGCATGACACAGCTGTGCTTTTTACACTAATATTATTTATTTTATGTACTTTGCTATATACTCATTATATTCAAAATAAAAGAGAATGTTAAAAGTTCTGCCTGGACAGAAATGGCATCTCTATGCTAAAGAAATTTGAGGAGCATTAAGAACTGCATTTACCTCTCTGATATTGTGTCCTCTTATATGGCACTGCACTGTGGCACTTCTAATACATTTTTTAACTTTACTTTCTCCATTTCATATGCTCCGAATCTTACCAGACCAAGAACTCAGAAAATTTTGTCACAATAACTATTAGGGAAACAAAGGAGAGGCCACATAGACAGCCCAGATGGAGAGCTGAACTAGGGGTGGGGAAGGGGGAAAAGATGCACAAAGTATAAATACGTTAACTAGAAAATAAATGATAATATATGATCATGCAAGCTAGTGAACAAGGACAAAAGAATGGGAATTGTTGGCTTTCTGGAAGAGGTGATCCTTTGCGTTCTAATTATTCTAATTCTCTAATAATAAAAAAAAAAAGAAGAAGAAAGCATAGAAATAAAGAATAGACAAAATAAAGCTCAAGTTTTTAGCAGGAAGATTTTTGCCAAATAAAATTTAAATCACAAATCCCAGTATTCATATTAAAAATGAAAAATATCAGACAGGATCCAGAGTAAGCCACTTGGGTCATGTTAGCTTGAAATTCTTAGTAGTTTCCTACTATTTCTCACACTGTTTCCAAACAGCATGATGGAAACCCATGAGACAGATTCTAATGTGATGACCAGCCATAACCCTCATACTCTCTGGAAAATTCCAAGTAGTTGCCATCAATTACAGGCAGATAATTATCTCTCAGTGACTTTCATAAGCCATTATTTTTCTCTAAACACAGAAAAGGAATTAAAAAGGTGAAAGATAATGAATATCCAAGGAAATGAATATATGAGAAAGTTTCAACATGCTTAGCAAACAATTAAGGAGTTTTGATTTCCTTATAATTTTTTCCACTGGATCATCAAGTCAAAATGGGTAAGTAAAATACACAGGGACAGAAAAATATTTTAGATGAAAGAAATAATACAGAATATCAGAAACAGTGAGTCCTTAGAAAGCTTGGAGTCAGATAGCACATCCTAGAACACTTAAATGCTGAGCCGATGTAGAAAAGTCACTTCTTGGGTCTCTTTCATAGGAGCACTGCCTATAAAATAAGACTGTATACCCAAAGGCATTTTATAAAGTTTATTCTACAGAAGTCAAAGGCATTTTTGGAGACTATTGGAACTCACTTCTAGTTTATAACTTGGAAAGGAGACAGATTTTTCTAGACTTACCAATCTTTTTTCAGAATATTTTATTTTATTGTTATTTTTTTTAATTTTAGAGAAAGAGAGCAAGCAGGGAAAAGGAGTAGAGGGAGAGAGAGAGAATCATAAGCAAGCTGTACACTCAGTGTGGAGGGGCTCAATCCCACGATCCTGGGATAATGACCTGAGCCAAAATCAAGAGTCAGACACAACCGACTAAGCCACCCAGGCGCCCCCAGAATATTTTAAATAAGAGTGCTGAACAACAACAACAACAAAATTAAGCTGTGAAGATAATCCAAAAAGAAACAACAACAACAACAGTTCATCTGTGTTACTAGATTTTCACCCAAAGGCATCAACCACTATACTGGAAGCATGGGAAAAAAATGTTTCCACTTTGGAATGTTTTGTGAAATTATTCTGAGCCACAATCCAGGACACAATGTTAAAGGAAAAGATAACTCCCCCAGGCAAAAACTTCCTTCTCCACTAAGTGGATCATGAATCAGTTTTAGGCTGTGGTGTTCTACTCCATTGAGCCCAGAACATCCAGCAGCTTCCAGAATCTGCCAAACCATCAAGCACGACAGACAATTCCCTTTAAGCCGATTCAAGTGCCGAAAAGCAGTGAGCTAGAACTTCTCCCCCAAATCTGGAGCTCAATGATGTGTAGGCTTCATTCTTCTTAAGAAAAATAACTCAAACTCTATAGTACTTTTGCAAGGTTCAGTTAAGTTATACTTCTAATTGTAGTACTTTTTATTCTTTGCTTTTGTTTTATTTTTCAGTGAATATAAAACATACTGTTGGGATTCTGATGGTGATTTTTGCTTCTTAGCTTTCTGAGTACCCCTCAACTATATATTTGTAAAATAGTTTTATTTTAAGATAACAGGAAATAAATAGAATTTAAAAGGTGACAGTGGAAAGAGTTCAAATTAAGAAAATGTGTCAAATTAGATGCAGTGCTGGGCAGTAGTGATACACTATTTATAGAGAAAGAGTGTGTTAATGCATGTGTATAAGTATATGAGCATATATGTATGTATATGTATATTCTATACATATATTAATATGCATATACATACATATAAATATACATACAGAGAGAGAGAAAGACAGTTCAATATATATTCACTGAAGGAATGGATTTAATGGGATTCAAGTAATAAATATAAATGTATCATGATTCTAATAGAATATTATATCATAGAGAGGGATGGTCATTAGCAAGCTAAATGGGAAGTACAACTCTAAGAAAGATTAGGATTTATTCTCTAACCAGCTAAGAAAAAAATATGTTAGGGAGGACACACATGGAGTAATCAACTCTTTTTTTTTTTTTTTTGGCTGATATACAATGATTATTATTAACTACTATGATCATTATTTCCTTTTATAATAGTATTTAAACATAAAAAATGAGATAACTGGGGCACCTGAGTAGCTCAATCTGTTAGGCATCTGACTCTTGACTTCGGCTCAAGGTCATGATCTCACTGTTAGTGGGATCAAGTCCTGCACTGAGCTCTGCACTGGAGCCTTCTTTGGATTCTCTCTCTTTCTCTGCCCCTCCTCTCCTCATTCTCTCTCTCTCTTTCTTAAAATAAATAAATAAAAACTTTTTAAAAAATACAATGACATCTCAAATTATTTTTAACAATTGACAAAATTTGGGGTGCCTGGGTGGCTCATTCAGTTAAGTGTCCAACTTTGGCTCAGGTCATGATCTCGCACTCCGTGAGTTGGAACCCCACTTTGGGCTCTGTGCTAACAGTGCAGAGCCTGGATCTTGCTTCCAGGATTCTGTATATCCCTCTCTTTATGCCCCCCCCCCAAAAAATAAATAAAAAACTTAAATTTTTTTTAAATAAAACTTAACTAATTTTAACTTTATGGAGAACATACTATATCATTTTTTGTTTTGTTGTTTCTAATTTCTTGACCAACCAGAAAAGTCTGTCAGACTCTCATCTTTGGGCTATCATTTTGGTTTTGGAACCACCATCATAGACTATATGAGATACAAGGTCTTGAAAGATAGGTAATTGTGCCAGCTGAAATTCAAGCTGACCTATGAAATAGTCCTGTCGTTTCAAGTACGTGGTTGGGTCAAAGACCATCCACAGATTGGAATTTTGGAAGCATAAAGAATTTGGACTTTCTATGAAAAGATTTATTTTATATTTGCCATATACCATTTTTAATTATTAATAAGTATATAATCATAGTTATCTAGCTTAGTATGCTCAAATTTTATTTTTATATATTCCCAGTTTTCTAGAGAAGTGAGCTAGGTTTAAGTCATGAAAGCTAGTCAAAGTCCATGAAAGTAAATATTGGAAATTTAAGAATGCACTGACATGAGGAAACTCATCAAGATAAAAAGCTTCTGCACAGCGAAGGAAACAATCAGCAAAACTAAAAGGCAATCAATGGAATGGGAGAATAAATTTGCAAATGACATATCAGATAAAGGGCTGGTATCCAAAATCTATAAAGAACTTATCAAATTCAACACCCAAAAAACAAAAAACCCAGTGAAGACATGGGCAAAAGACATTTCTCCAAAGAAGACATCCAGATAGCCAACTGACACATGAAAAAATGCTCAACATCACTCATCATCAGGGAAATACAAATCAAAACCACACTGAGATACCACCTAATACCAGTCAGAATGGCTAAAATTAGTAACTCAGGCAACAACAGATGTTGGCAAGGATTCAGAGAAAGAGGATCTCTTTTGCACTGCTGGTGGGAATGTAAACTGGTGCAGCCACTTTGGAAAACAGTGTGGAGGTTCCTCAAAAAAATTCAAAATATAACTACCCTATGACCCAGCAGTTGCACTACTAGGTATTTATCCCAGGGATACAGGTGTGCTGTTTTGAAGGGGCACATGCACCATAATGTTTATAGCAACACTATCAACAATAGCCAAAGTATGGAAAGAGACCAAATGTCCAATGACAGATGAATGGATAAAGATGTGGTGTATATATGTGTATACACATATATACACAATGGAGTATTACTGGGCAATCAAAAATAATGAAATCATGCCATTTGCAACTATGTGGATGGAACTAGAGGGTATTATGCTAAGCGAAAGTAGTCAGAGAAAGACAAATATCATATGACTTCACTCATATGTGGAATTTAAGATACAAAACAGATGAACATAAGGGAAAGGAAGCAAAAATAATATAAAAACAAGGAGGAAGACAAAACATAAAAGACTCTTAAATACAGAGAACAAACTGAGGGTTGCCGGAGGGATTGTGGGTGGGGAGATGGGCTAAATGGGTAAGGGGCATTAAGGAAGACACTCGCTGGGATGAGCACTGGGTGTTATACATAGGGGATGAATCACTGGAATCTATTCCTGAAATCATTATTGCACCAGATGCTAACTAACTCGGATGTAAATTTTTAAATAAGTAAATAAATAAAATTCAAAAACAAAAGAATGCACTGACATGAGTGACATATACACAAGCTTCAAGTCAGTTTTGAGTGACATCCACCCAATAATGCGGCTTATTAAGGCATTAATGATATGGGTCTAGATAAAGTGGTAGCTAGTGACTAAATGATTTAATATTCAAGATGTCAGTTTGGCAACCAATAATAGCTAAGACGCTGAAGGAATCTGGCTAAACAAATGCAAATTTTCTGGTCCTCTTTGAAGAAAATCTTTGTTACACAGCCTGACTTATTCAGTGAAACTTTATTTCCCTTTTATACTATAAATGAAAGTACTAATGAAAGTTTTGAAATTCTCTCCCTCACTATAAAGAAAAGCATCATCATGAAAGTTAATATTTATTGAGCTTTACTATGTGCTTGGCAAGTTACAATGTATTTTGCCTGCATTATATAATGTAAATTAAAAATTCTTATAAAGTAAATACTATTATTATCTCCATTTTATACATGAGGCAACTGAAGACCAGACCAGTTAGTTTGCCTAAAGCACTCCATATATCTTTATTTGTTCTTTTATTTAATTCTTTGACTTATTAAACAGATATTTACTGATGACCCACTATGTTTAAGGTGCTACAGTAGGGTGGATATTTCTAAAAGTGTTAAAGGAAGAATCTGCCTAAACTTGAGAATTTGTTCCTCTGCAGACTACCTTCCCCTATTCCTGTTAATAGTAACTGAAGGATTAAAAAAAATTAAACTAAGCATAAGGTTATTTTTAAATTTTCATAGAAATGGCATTCCCTCTATGCCTGAAATTTTGCTTCCAAATCAAACTGCTCACTAGTACAGCTATATCTTAGAAGTAAAATCTGAGGGCTTCTGGGAACCTCTACCTAAAGAAACAAATCCTTGTGACCTGACATTGAAAACCCATGAATATCACAAAGCCATGAAATAACTTTGGTGCAGCATTTATGCTGAATGTCGTTTATTAACTCTGGCCCCACCATCTTTCATATGGTCTTCCATTGAAAAAAAAAGCTCAAAATGTTTTTAGATACTTGATTTAGAAGGAAGCACATCTGTCACCTAAATCTATCAAATATTTGTTTAAACCAATATGGATCATCAACTTGTGCTCATTATTACTTTTTAATCAGAAATGTATCTTTCTTCTCCATATATGTATGTGTGTGTGTATATATATACACGTTTGTGTGTGTGTGTGTGTGTATGAAATGACATATTAAAATGTTCCTAGTGAAATGATAAAGACTAAGAATAATTTGGTATTTGTGAATATGCCCAGCAAACAATAGGGAAAAAAAACTTGTATCTGAGAGCAACAACTGTATAAATTTATCTCTTTGTTGATTACCAGAAACTGCTGCAGTGACCTTTTTATAACTGCAAATAATTAGCTTCCATTTCAAGAGAGCAGTTTTGGCACTTCAAATTTCCCTGATATGTTGCCATTCATTTGAAACTGTCCTTAAGGTCGTTTTACTATAAAAATACCAATAAAATATAAGTAGCATAAAAAATAAATAAAATAATTAGCTTAATCTGACAGTTGGTATAGAAAACTGAGGTTAAAAAATTTATTCTTGATGACGGGGCACCTGGGTGGCTCAATCGATTAAGCAAGTGTCCAACTCTTGACTTCGGCACAGGTCATGATCTCACAGTTGTGAGACTGAGCCCCACGTTGGGCTCTGCACTGACAACAGAGAGCCTGCTTGGGATTCTCTCTCTTCTTCTCTCTCTGTCCCCCCTCCCCTCTCAAAATAAATCAACATTAACAAAAATATTCTTGATGATATTATAGAGAAAGTGGCAGCTTCCCACACTGATGTTAGAATTGTGAGTTGGAGTAATATCCAGGGAATAATAATACCTATCTATCAGCAATTTTTAAATACACATAACATATACTCGTAAATATAGCAATTATATTTTCAGGAGTTTATCAGATATGCTTACAAATATGATGAGTACAGATTATACCAGCAATAACGGTTGCATTTATAAAAAGGAGGGTAGTGGGAGGGCTGGGTAAATGTGACTGAATTAATGTTCATTATATCTTCCATATAACATATTTATTTCATGTTACATATTATGCATTTAAAATAAATTTATTTAAGTAAATAAGTAAATGTATAAATAAAAGGAAAAATAAAAACTTATTATACTGACTGACAATAATTTACAAATTTGTCATCAACCATCATCTCTGTCAACATAGTCTCACCTGTAACCAGTTACAAAATGCAAGCATCTGGATATATTTTTACCCCCTTACTCATCAAAATTGCCTCTAGCCTCTTTACCAGTCTTTAAAACTAGGTAACCTCGGGGCCTTTGCACTTGTTCTTTGTTCTGCTGGAAACACATCCTAGCCCCCTAACATCTGCATGGTTTTCTCCATCACCTCCTTTAAATCTTTGTTCAAATATCACTCTTGCCATAAGTCTCTGCAAGACCATCTATTTCAAACTCTGGCCCTATTTCAGGTGCTCCGTGTCTCCTCCCTGGTTTATTTCACACCACAGCTCCTGTCACCTTCTAATAAACTTCACTATTTTCTTTGTTATGTTTATCGACTGTCTCCTCCAGAAAAATGTAATTTCCATGAGGGTAAGGATTCTTTTCCCTACTGTTTTAATTTCTGTTGTCTTCCTGGTAATGGACACATAAATATTTATTGATAGAACTAATGAATAAATGACATTTATCAAAATGTATTCCACAGAACACCATTCCTGTGAGACGCTTTACTAAAAACAGATAGGCTTGTGATTAAATAAATTTGGAAAATTCTGCACACTGTATTCACCTTTTATATATGCACACTTTCTATGAATATGAGTAAATATACATAGGATAAACATGTATAAATATTAATGGTATATTGTATTATTCTATAATAATATAAACACATATAATGTATGCATAATTATATATTTATAAATATATATACATACATTTTATGTAAGTTCTACAACTGTCCTAATAATTGAAAATACAGGTATCTGCCTAAAGAAATGACTGAAATTAGGGGCACCTGGGTGGCTCAATCAGTTTAGTGTCCAACTTTGGCTCAGGCCATGATCTCACAGTTCATGCCTGCTTCAGATCCTCTGGCTCCCTCTCTCTCTGCCCTTTCCCTGCTTCTTCTCTCTCAGAAAAATAAAAATTAAAAAATATAATAAAGATTAAAAAAAGAAGATATAACTGAAATTAGACATTGTGAATGAGCTGACAGATTACAAATAAAGGCTCCAACTAATTGAATAGGAAAGAAATAATGAGGAATTACTAAAGATACTAGTAATGGAAAAGGAAGCATTTGACAAAATTAGGTAATAAAAAACATTATGAATATAGCCCAAAAGACTTTGAAATTATACCAAAAAACACTGTACAAAGAAATGTAGAGAAAATATATGGATCATAGACACTAAAATCTTCAAATTTCTAGAAATAACTGAAATTCAGCTCCATGTTTCATGAAAGTCATTTAGTGACAAATATTTAGTGACATATTATAATAAATTTTGCTTTTTGAATGTAAAAATCAGAGAAAATAGATTTTTATAGTCCACTGGTCAGTTCATTAGATCTATTTTGAAGATTAGTTTAACATGGGTGTAGGACATGCAGGTAGATTAGCACATTGCCAAGGACAATTTAGGACTTGATGCTCTTTACAAATGATGTCATCACTTTAAGACTACTATACATTTGGGCTGATAAAGTCTTGCTCTAGAACTTACCCTGCAATTAACCTGTCCTCAATGTTAATACCTGTCTGTTAATACTGATCACTTTCCTTTCCCTTGAATGAAAAAGTCTTAATTTGTAGACTGGGAAGCCAAAGGCAAAACCTTTCATTCTCCATTCCCCACATTCCCCTCCATGCTCCATTTTTGTCCAATGGAAGAACAAAAATCTTTTCTTGCTTTTGATAGAAATCTCAACCCTAAAGACTCCACAAAAAAATTGCTGGAACCAATATATGAATTCAGCAAAGATGCAGGATATAAAATTAACATGCAGAGAGGATCCTGGGAAGATGGCAGCATAGGAAGACACTTGGCTCACTGCGCATCCTGCTGATCACTTAGATTCCACCTACACCTGCCTAAATAACCCAGAAAACCACCAGAAGACTAGCAGAACAGAGTCTCCGGAGCCAAATGCAGACGAGAGGCCCACGGAAGAGGGTAGGAAGGGCGGAGAGGCGGTGCACGCTCCACGGACTGGCGGGAGGGAGCCGGGGCGGAGGGGTGGCCTGCCGGCCAAGCAAAGCCCCTGAGTCTGGCTTGCAAAAGCGGATGGAGTGTGTTTGGATAGCAAGCAGGACTTAACATCTGGAAGGTTATAAGTTAACAGCACTGCTCAGAGAGCGGGGAGGCTGGAGGACAACGGGAGGGAGAGTTCTTGAGCCCTGGACGACAGAGCTCAGCTTGGCGGGGAACAAAGGCACTCACCAGAGCCATCGCCCTCGCCCATCCCCCAGCCAAAATCCCAAAGGGAACCAGTTCCAGCCAGGGAACTCGCTTGCACCGCACAAACACCCAACGCTGTGCTTCTGCGGATCCATCCCTCCGGCGGGTCTGACTCCCTCCCAGTGCCGCAGAGCCACTCCGGAAGTGGATCTCCGAAGGAAAAGTGAACTGAGCCTGCCCCTCCCACCCCTGTGCACCTTGCTGATCCACCCCAGCTAATACGCCAGATCCCCAGCACCACAAGCCTGGCAGTGTGCAAGTAGCCCAGACGGGCCACGCCACCCCACAGTGAATCCCGCCGCTAGGAGAGGGGAAGAGAAGGCACACACCAGTCTGACTGTGGCCCCAGTGGTGGGCTGGGGGCAGACATCAGGTCTGACTGCAGCCCCGCCCACCAACGCAAATTATTCAAGACAGCACAGGGGAAGTGCCCCACAGTCCCGCACCACTCCAGGGACTATCCACAATGACGAAACGAAAGAATTCCCCTCAGAAAAACATCCAGGAAATAACAACAGCTAACGAACTGATCAAAAATGATTTAAACAATATAACAGAAAGCGAATTTAGAATAATAGTCATAAAATTAACCGCTGGGTTTGAAAACAGTATAAAGGACAGCAGAGAATCTCTTGCTACACAGATCAAGGGACTAAGGAACAGCCAGGAGGAGCTAAAAAATGCTATCAATGAGCTGCAAAATAAAATGGAGACAACTACGGCTTGGATTGAAGAGGCAGAGGAGAGAATAGGTAAACTAGAAGATAAAATTATGGAAAAAGAAGCTGAGAAAAAGAGAGATAAAAAAATCCAGGAGTATGAGGGGAAAATTAGAGAACTAAGTGATGCACTAAAGAGAAATAATCTACGCATAATTGGTATTCCAGAGGAGGAAGAGAGAGGGAAAGGTGCTGAAGGTGTACTTGAAGAAATAATAGCTGAGAACTTCCCGGATCTGGGGAAGGAAAAAGGCACTGAAATCCAAGAGGCTCAGAGAACTCCCTTCAGACGTAACTTGAATTGATCTTCTGCACGACATATCATAGTGAAACTGGCAAAATACAAGGATAAAGAGAAAATTCTGAAAGCAGCTAGAGATAAATGTGCTCTAACATATAAAGGGAGACGTATAAGACTCGTGACTGATCTCTCTACTGAAACTTGGCAGGCCAGAAAGGAATGGCAGGACATCTTCAATGTGATGAACAGAAAAAATATGCAGCCAAGAATCCTTTATCCATCAAGTCTGTCATTTAGAATAGATAGGAGAGATAAAGGTCTTCCCAAACAAACAAAAACTGAAGGAATTTGTCACCACTAAACCAGCCCTACAAGAGATCCTAAGGGGGATCCTGTGAGACAAAGTACCAGAGGCATCGCTAAAAGCATGAAACCTACGGACATCACAATGACTCTAAACCCATATCTTTCTATAATAACACTGAATGTAAATGGACTAAATGCACCAACCAAAAGACATAGGGTATCAGAATGGATACAAAAACAAGACCCATCTATTTGCTGTCTACAAGAGACTCATTTTAGACCTGAGGACACCTTCAGATTGAGAGTGAGGGGATGGAGAACTATTTATCATGCCACTGGAAGTCCAAAGAAAGCTGGAGTAGCCATACTTATATCAGACAAACTAGACTTTAAAGGCTGTAACAGGAGATGAAGAAGGGTATTATAAATAATCACAGGATCTATCCATCAGGAAGAGCTAACAGTTATAAATGTCTATGCGCCGAATACGGGAGCCCCCAAATATATAAAACAATTACTCACAAACATAAGCAACCTTATTGATAAGAATGTGGTAATTGCAGGGGACTTTAAAACTCCACTTACAGGAATGGATAGATCATCTAGACACACGGTCAATAAAGAAACAAGGGCCCTGAATGATACATTGGATCAGATGGACTTGACAGATATATTTAGAACTCTGAATCCCAAAGCAACAGAATATACTTTCTTCTCGAGTGCACATGGAACATTCTCCAAGATAGATCACATACTGGGTCACAAAACAGCCCTTCATAAGTATACAAGAATTGAAATCATACCATGCATACTTTCAGACCACAACGCTATGAAGCTTGAAATCAACCACAGGAAAAAGTCTGCAAAACCTCCAAAAGCGTGGAGGTTAAAGAACACCCTACTAAAGAATGAATGGGTCAACCAGGCAATTAGAGAAGAAGTTTAAAAATATATGGAAACACATGAAAATGCAAATACAACAATCCAAACGCTTTGGGATGCAGCGAAGGCAGTCCTGAGAGGAAAATACATTGTAATCCAGGCGTACCTCAAGAAACAAGAAAAATCCCAAATACAAAATCTAACAGCACACCTAAAGGAAATAGAAGCAGAACAGCAAAGACAGCCTAAATCCAGCAGAAGAAGAGAAATACTAAAGATCAGAGCAGAAATAAACAATATAGAATCTAAAAAAACGGTAGAGCAGATCAACGAAACCAAGAGTTAGTTTTTTGAAAAAATAAACAAAATTGACAAACCTCTAGCCAGGCTTCTCAAAAAGAAAAGGGAGATGACCCAAATAGATAAAATCATGAATGAAAATGGAATTATTACAACCAATCCCTCAGAGATACAAATAATTATCAGGGAATACTATGAAAAATTATATGCCAACAAACTGGACAACCTGGAAGAAATGGACAAATTCCTAAACACCCACACACTTCCAAAACTCTATCAGAAGGAAATAGAAACCTTGAACAGACCCATAACCAGTGAAGAAATTGAATCAGTCATCAGAAATCTCCCAAAAAATAAGAGTCCAGGACTAGATGGCTTCCCAGGGGAGTTCTACCAGACGTTTAAAGCAGAGACAATACCTATCCTTCTCAAGCTATTCCAAAAAATAGAAAGGGAAGGAAAACGTCCAGACTCATTCTATGAAGCCAGTATTACTTTGATTCCTAAACCAGACAGAGACCCAGTAAAAAAAGAGAACTACAGGCCAATATCCATGATGAATGCAAAATTTCTCAATGGTGGATGCAAAAATTCTCAATAAGATACTAGCAAATCGAATTCAACAGCATATAAAAAGAATTATTCACCATGATCAAGTGGGATTCATTCCTGGGATGCAGGGCTGGTTCAACATTCACAAATCAATCAATGTGATACATCACATTAATAAAATAAAAGATAAGAGCCATATGATCCTGTCAATCGATGCAGAAAAGGCCTTTGACAAAATTCAGCAACGTTTCTTAATAAAAACCCTCAAGAAAGTCGGGATAGAAGGAACATACTTAAAGATCATAAAAGCCATTTATGAAAAGCCCACAGCTAACATCATCCTCAACGGGGAAAAACTGAGAGCTTTTTCCCTGAGATCAGGAACACGACAGGGATGTCCACTCTCACCGCTGTTGTTTAACATAGTGTTGGAAGTTCTAGCATCAGCAATCAGACAACAAAAGGAAATCAAAGGCATCAAAATTGGCAAAGATGAAGTCAAGCTTTCGCTTTTTGCAGATGACATGATATTATACATGGAAAATCCGATAGACTCCACCAGAAGTCTGCTAGAACTGATACATGAATTTAGCACAGTTGCAGGATACAAAATCAATGTACAGAAATCAGTTGCATTCTTATACACTAACAATGAAACAACAGAAAGACAAATAAAGAAACTGATCCCATTCACAATTGTACCAAGAAGCATAAAATACCTAGGAATAAATCTAACCAAAGATGTAAAAGATCAGTAGGCTGAAAACTATAGAAAGCTTATGAAGGAAATTGAAGAAGATATAAAGACATGGAAAAACATTCTGTGCTCATGGATTGGAAGAATAAATATTGTCAAAATGTCAATACTATCCAAAGCTATCTACACATTCAATGCAATCCCAATCAAAATTGCATCAGCATTCTTCTCGAAACTAGAACAAGCAATCCTAAAATTCATATGGAACCACAAAAGGCCCTGAAGAGCCCAAGTAATTTGAAGAAGAAGACCAAAGCAGGAGGCATCACAATCCCAGACTTTAGCCTCTACTACAAAGCTGTCATCATCAAGACAGCATGGTATTGGCACAAAAACAGACACATAGACCAATGGAATAGAATAGAAACCCCAGAACTACACCCACAAATGTATGATCAACTAATCTTTGACAAAGCAGGAAAGAACATCCAATGGAAAAAAGACAGTCTCTTTAACAAATGGTGCTGGGAGAACTGGACAGCAACATGCAGAAGGTTGAAACTAGACCACTTTCTCACACCATTCACAAAAATAAACTCAAAATGGATAAAGGACCTGAATGTGAGACAGGAAACCATCAAAACCCTAGAGGAGAAAGCAGGAAAAGACCTCTCTGACCTCAGCCGTAGCAATCTCTTATTGACACATCCCCAAAGGCAAGGGAATTAAAAGCAAAAATGAACTACTGGGACCTTATGAAGATAAAAAGCTTCTGCACAGCAAAGGAAACAACCAACAAAACTAAAAGGCAGCCAACGGAATGGGAAAAGATATTTGCAAATGACATATCGGACAAAGGGCTAGTATCCAAAATCTATAAAGAGCTCACCAAACTCCACACCCGAAAAACAAATAATCCAGTGAAGAAATGGGCAGAAAACATGAATAGACACTTCTCTAAAGAAGACATCTGGATGGCCAACAGGCACATGAAAAGATGCTCAACGTCACTCCTCATCAGAGAAATACAAATCAAAACCACACTCAGATATCACCTCACCCCAGTCAGAGTGGCCAAAATGAACAAATCAGGAGACTACAGATGCGGGAGAGGATGTGGAGAAACGGGAACCTTCCTGCACTGTTGGTGGGAATGCAAATTGGTGCAGCCACTCTGGAAAACAGTGTGGAGGTTCCTCAGAAAATTAAAAATAGACCTACCCTATGACCCAGCAATAGCACTGCTAGGAATTTACCCAAGGGATACAGGAGTACTGATGCATAGGGGCACTTGTACCCCAATGTTTATAGCAGTACTCTCAACAATAGCCAAATTATGGAAAGAGCCTAAATGTTCATCAACTGATGAACGGATAAAGAAATTGTGGTTTATATACACAATGGAGTACTACGTGGCAATGAGAAAGAATGAAATATGGCCCTTTGTAGCAACATGGATGGAACTGGAGAGTGTTATGCTAAGTGAAATAAGCCATACAGAGAAAGACAGATACCATATTGTTTCACTCTTATGTGGATCCTGAGAAACTTAACAGAAACCCATGGGGGTGGGGAAGGAAAAAAAGAGGTTAGAGTGGAAGAGAGCCAAAGCATAAGAAACTCTTAAAAACTGAGAACAAACTGAGGGTTGATGGGGGGTGGGAGGGAGGGGAGGGTGGGTGATGGGTATTGAGGAGGGCACCTTTTGGGATGAGCATTGGGTGTTGTATGGAAACCAATTTGACAATAAACTTCATATATTGAAAAAAAATTAACATGCAGAAATATGTTGCATTCCTATACACTAATAATGAAGCAGCAGAAAAAGAAATCAATGAATGAATCCCATTTACAATTGTACCGAAAACAATAAGATATCTAGGAATAAACCTAAGTAAAAAGGTGAAAGATCTGTATGCTGAAAACTATAGAAGACTTATGAAAGATATTGAAGAGGACACAAATAAACGGAAAGCATTCCATGCTTATGGATTGGAAGAACAAACATTGTTAAAATGTCTACACTACCCAATCTACACTACACATTTAATGCAATCCCTATCAAAATACCACCAGCATTCTTCACAGAACTACAATAAACAATCCTAAAATGTGTATGGAACAACAAAAGACCTCAAATAGCCAAAGCAATCCTGAAAAAGAAAAACAAAACCGGCGGTATCAAGATTCCAGATCTCAAGCTGTATTGCAAAGCTGCAGTTATCAATGTAGTATGGTACTGGCACAAAAACAGACACAGAGATCAATGAAACAGACTAGAAAACCCAGAAATGGACCCACAACTATATGATCAACTTATCATTGGCAAAGGAGGAAAGAATATCCAGTGGAAAAAAAGACAGTCTCTTCAACAAACCATGTAGGGAAAATTGGATGGCAGCATGCAGAAGAATGAAACTGGACTACTTTCTTACACCATACATAAAAATAAATTCAAAATGAATGAAATACTAAATGTAAGACAGGTAACCATCAAAACCCTAGGGGAGAAAAAAAGGCAGCAACCTCTTCGACCTTGGCCACAGTGACTTCTTCCTAGACACATCACCAAAGGCAAGGGAAATAAAAGCAAAAATGAACTATTGGGACCTTATCAAGATAAAAAGCTCTGTACATCAAAGTGAATAGTCAACAAAACTAAAAGGCAGCCTATGGAATGGGAGAATATATTTTCAAATGACATATCTGACAACGAATTAGTATCCAAAATCTATAAAGAACTTAGCAAATTCAACACCCTAAAAACAAACCACCCAGTTAAGAAATGGGCAGAGGATATGAATAGACGCTTTTCCAAAGAAGACATCCAGATGGCTAAGAGACACATGAAAAGATGCTCAACATCACTCCTCATCAGGGAAAAACATATCAAAACCATGATGGGATATCACCTCACACCTGTCAGAATGGCTAAAATTAACAAGACAAGAAACAGCAGTTGTTAGCAAAGATGTGGAGAAAGGGAAACCATCTTGCACTGTTGGAAATGCAAAATGGTCAACCACTCTGGAGAACAGTAAGGAGGCTCCCCCCAAAACTGAAAATAGAACTACCCTACGATCCAGCAATTACACTATTAGGTATTTACCCAAAGAATACAAAAATATAGATTCAAAGGGGTACATGCACCCCAATGTTTATAGCATCATTATCAATAATAGCCAAACTGGGGAGAGAGACCAACTGTCCATCAACTGATGACTGGATAAAGAAGATTTGGTATATATATATATATATATACATACAATGGAATATTACTCAGCCATCAAAAAGAATGAAATCTTGCCATTTTCAATGATATGGGTGGAACTAGAATGTATTATGCTAAGTGAATAAGTCCATCAGAGAAAGACAAATATCATTTGATTTCACTTATATGTGTAATTTAAGAAAGAAAACAGATGAACACATGGGAAAGGGGAAGAAAAAGAGAAAAGAGGGGAACAAATCAAAGAGACTCTTACCAACAGAGAACAAACTGAGGGTTGATGGAGATAGGTGGGTGGGAGACGGGATAGTTGGGTGGTGGTTAATAAGGAGGGCATATGTTGTGATGAGCATGGGGTGTTGTATGCAAGTGACGAACCTCTGAATTCTACTCCTGAAACCAAAATTTCACTGTATGTTAACAAATAAAATTTAAATTAAAAAATTACAATGTAAATAAATAAATAAAAGATCAAACTACACTAGACTTTAGTGGTGAAAATAACAGTCATTCACTCGGTCAAGAAACAAGAGGGAAAATTAACATGATACATTATTTTTTATATGAAAACACTTCCCATATAATAATAATATCCATACTTCTGTCTTAGCAAAATGTGAAAAATAAGAAAATCAAAGAAATGTC
The DNA here is from genome assembly GCF_046562875.1 of Panthera onca. Lineage (NCBI taxonomy): Eukaryota > Metazoa > Chordata > Mammalia > Carnivora > Felidae > Panthera > Panthera onca. The sequence continues at coordinate 48,661,594 of NC_138351.1, read as the reverse complement.
AATATGTTATAGGTATTCACAAAATAAGGAAAGTTACACATGTTAAGAAAAAAAAGAAAGATGAAAGAAATCTCAGTCTGATGTTGACACAGGCACAGCATGAAATCATTGTAGTCTACACCTACAATAGTAGCAAGTATATAGCTAGGCTAGTAAAATGAGCTCTTTTCTGCCATCTGAGGGTTTGACAGTTGACTGCCCATTTAAAGACTAGATAGTACTTATTAATAGAAAAAAGATTCACTTATGCTAAAGTCTTAGGAAAAGGCATGGTTCACTACCATATTAAAGTGGAAAATCACTATTTGCCATACTCCTTTGTAATGAAATATTCTGTTAAGAATATTAATCTTAAAAAAGAAAAGAAAGGATGAATTTGTTTCCATTTTTAACAAAAATTAAAACAGAGCTATGTTACAAAAAATAATCCAGATTTAGAGGTAACAGGATTGTTCACATGACTGACTTTCTTAAAGACCCCACAAAAAAAACCCTGCAGATTTCAGTTAGAAGAGTAATTTATCTTCCCAATAAACTTCCATATCATGGACTGAGTAACACCAAAACGGAAAGACACATAAATTAGGGCCTGGAAGCAATACTAGGGCTGAGGAGGGGGGTTGGGGGGGGGGTAGTGGAGGCAGAAAACCCAATACCTACCAATTACCAATTAGCTTGAAGCCTCTACCAATTTAAGTACATTTGACTGATTTATTCACTGAGTGTCATCTGTACAGTAGTGACCCGAACAAAGTGGGGCAAAAGGAATGGAAAAAATAATTACTGGTTCAAGAGGAGTGAGAGATAGGCTGGGCAAGAGTTGATAATTGTGTGGAGCATGTGGAAGAAGGGTAACTCTTCTTCCTGATGACTGACTAAGCCAACAGCTAGCTGCTGGCCCCATTCCCTGACAGAGCAAACCCAGCAGAGAGAGCTCATTGGAAGAGGATCAGGGAAACACAGTAAGTTCACTTTTGGACACATTGCAATAGGGATTCCTGTGGGATGTCCAAGTGGAGATGTCAGAAAATAGATACTGAGGCAACTGGATGGCTCAGTCAGTTAAGCATCTATCTGACTCTTGACTTCGGCTCAGATCATGATCTCATGGTTTGTGAGTTGGAGCCCACATCAGGCAGAGCAGAGCCTTGCTTGGGATTCTCTCTCTCTCTCTCTTTCTCTCTCTCTCTCTCTTCCTCTCCCTCACCCTCTCCCCTCCCCCTGCTCATGTTCTCTCTCTCTCAAAATAAATAAAAATAAACTTTAAAAAATAGATATTAAGAGTCCTATCCCAGGGAGATATCTGCTGAAACCTTCATTGGGTAATTAAAATCATGAAAATGGATGCATTTACTCCAAAAGCATGTTTATACATAGAAAAGGACCCAAGACAGTCATGAGAAACACCAATGAACACACAAAAGGGAATCCACAAAGTAGAATGGACCCTACCGAATTTCCATCTGAGATAGAAGAATCATTTCCCTGACTTTCCAAAAATACGATTACAGAAATTATCCCACTACCTTGCCTCCATGGGTGGCTTTAAATGTGTACTACTGAGCTAAGGGTCATTTAACCAGGGTTTCAGAAGAATCCTTTATGCACATCTGTCTACAGCTTGTGAAACAGTGGCAGAGAGCTATATCATGTGCAACCAAGAGGTGCAACCGGGTAACTTATTGCAGAAGGCAGATTTCTCAAGTTGCTTTCAGCTCTCAAGGTTAAATTATGGGAGGGCTTTCTCTATTGTACCTTCTCAAGAAGGTGAAATTGGGAGATTTAACCTGAATAATTCACATGAAAATAAAACCATTTGGGGCTTGTCATGGCTTAATGTAGAAATCCATCATTATTTTAAACAATTGGATACACTTGGTTCTCCACTTTTACCACGGAAATTCAGGAGGCGTGTAACTATATATTCATTCTGAGCAAAACTCTTTGTTGCCAAGGTAGAGTATAAAAGCTGAAAGGTCAGAAGATTGTCTGTTCTCTCAGAGTGTTTCAGTTTTGAGGTGGCTTCACTGGATTGCAGAATACTTAACCCTGATCACACCTGGTCTTCTTCACAACAGCGCAGTGGTAGGCTTTAGGTGTATTGAAATGATTTCCCAGAAGTATTCCATAGTCCTCTGAGATTTGAAAGTAATCCAATTTTTAAATGAAATGAAACATCCTTCGTCAGAAAATTAGTATCATCGTCAGAGGTGGCATAATAGGAATGCATTTCAGGAACTAAACTAAAGGGTATACACAGCCCAACTGGAAATAAAGATACCTACAGTTCCCCTGAAAGAGGAAACTTCCTTGCAAGAGCCAAGACCTCCTAGAAAATGCTACTATAAGCGGTGGTCTCCTTTGGTCATAAAATGATCTCCTAATCCAGAGTAATTGCAGCCTACTGAGGTCTTGCATTATTAAGGTATTTAATTAGAATTAGCTCATTTGAATTCAGGCACAAATGTTATGCCTGACTCATAAGAGAATGACATTTTTGATGATATAATCTAAGAGTACCCCTGGATTACCTACATGCGTGTGTAGTCCATCTCTGAAATCCCTCTCTGCTTCCAGTAAGAGCAAAAATTATACTCAGCTTCAGAGAGGAAAGAGTACTCTGGGCCCTTTCCCTGGAGCAACTTAGCACAGCATGACACATTTTTATCCTTGCTTTTGTGGTTGCATCTGCAGGAACGTGCTAATAGAAAAGCTGTCTCTGTCTCGCTTCAACAACGTTCTGTCCCCCATTAGCATGGAGTGGTGGGAAACTGCATCCTGCCTCCATTCTGAGAAGTAAGAGGTAGGAATTCCTTGCTTTCTGGTTTGATCTTACAGTGTGAATCTCTGTTCTTTCTCTCTTCCACTGGAAGAAAACACCTACTCTTAGTTTCATCCTTAGACTTAGGAAATTCTTCAACCATTCCAAAATAGCAGTGCCATAACAGAAGCATGTAAAGGTACCTCGTGGCAGAGAGGAGGCAGGGAACCTCTCTGCCTGGGAAAAGCAGAGAACACTTCAAAGACTAGACAACTCTTGAACTTGCTCTTGAAGAATTAGTGTATGTTTTCCATGAGGGCAAAGCAGCAAGAAAACATTTGGTAAAGGAAATAGCATGTGCAAAGGCACATCAAATGGCAATATTTTCTTGGATAACTATAAAAATATTAATTAAGCCCAAGGTATAAGCAGTGGGGGATGAGTCTAGTAGATAAGAACTCAAATTGTGAACTGTGTGCAATGCAAATAATACTGGATTTATTCTCTAAAGGTGATGAATGTTTCAATGAAACTTTCTAAGCAAGGAAGAGCATGATCAGATTAGCACTGTAGACTGACCATGAAGATTGTCTCAATCAGAAGGCTCAGGGAACAGTTTCTCAGAATGTGGGGCCAGTTATGTTACACAACTCTCCACGTTGCCATCTACTTTACACAGAGAAGTACAATGATTGTGTATCACTTATAATATCAAAAATAGTCTAGACTTACATACACATGTCCTTTGATTTCACTTCAGCAGCTAGAGAAAGAAGTGATATACAAGAAATGCCAGGAAGCATATTTTTCTGGATGGAGAGGGGTGACATTTGTTCACAAGAAAATGCCAGGGTAAGTAAATGAGCACTATCTCCCCCTCAACAGAAAGTCACAGAATATATATTCTTTCTAAAGGGATTGAGAGTCAAGAAGGCTTAATTACACACTAGGTACCACTCTCTCCTTAGTTCATTATAATAATATTAACATCACGTTTCTTAGATATTTATAATATATTTTATATTATAATTATAATTATAATTATATATATAATAATTATAAATTATTTTCAAAGTTAATATCTCTTATAGATACATCTCACAGAGTGACCTAGTGACCTAGACCTTTTACAAACTTCACTTTTTATATATATCAAAACTAAGGCCATGAAACTAGGAAAGAGCAGAATCCAAGTAGTAGTTCTTAAATCCAAGTCCTTTAACTTTGGGTTTGCTGGGGTTTTTTTGTTTTGTTTTGTTTTGTTTTGTTTTGTTTTGTTTTGTTTTGTTTTTACTACTCAATAGTATGTATGTGTAAAATCACAGACTTGTACACCTTTGCTTTAACAACTATGACTGCCAGAAGAACAAACTAACAAATGGACAGGGCAATTTCCATTTTCAATGGACTGGGCAAGCTCACCTCAAGTTCTCCAATGTGTTCGTGCTCTTAGCAACCAAAGAAGTTCAGGTTAGCAGGACGTCTCAAAGACAAATCCACTAGACGCTCCCAGCAGCACTTTTCCCCCCAACCTTTCCCTTTCCACCTCATCATCTCCTCCCTTTTCAACAGCTTGGTTATACACTTCAGAATGTCAACACATTAATAACAACAATTTTAAATTTATATAGTGGTTTTATTTTTTAGAAACTCAAACTATTTTTGTAATTGTTTATGGGGGATTGGTAAGGAGTGTGTCTGTCTTTCCCTCTGTGCCGTTATTTGGCTCATGGTATTTTCCCTTCCTGACCCCCACCTCCCCCCGCCTCTACCAAAAGGTAGAAGATGAAATGCAGGAAAAGAAGGTGGCATGCGATCATCACATAATTAAAATCCCCACCGTTTTCACCTATCATACATGGCTTATGAGAGAGGAATGCCTAAAAATCTGGATATTAATTCAAAAATTGAGTGAAAGCAAAGCACTGCTTAGTTCAGTTCTGTGAGTTCGCCTACAGGGTGGTAACCGTCACTTTTCTGTTTGCCACTAACACCGTCGTGTAGTATAAAAGAGCCGCAACAGCTAGCGTTTGAATTACACAGTAGTCAAGCCAGATAATTAAATTTCCCTTCCAGAAAGAATATGTCCCTGCTGAGGAAACCTTATTGCATACTGCTGTTCATGGTGACCATTATCAAATTTGTAGGACATGTCTCTGTATTATAACGATTCATTTAAAAGTTATCATTACATAACCCAATATGGTTAGGAAAGGGAGCAAAACTTCCAGCTAGTTCGAAGGAGGATCTGAAATGCCCCCAAGATTTATTTAACACATTCCAGCTCTGCATCAATGGCAAAAAGAACAATTGCCCAAAGAGTTCTTGCTTTTCTCTGATGGATGGTAAATAAAAATCTTCTGCTATAGGAAAATTGCATTCAATCCCCTAGAAGCTTCTTCTCAACTGTTCTTTTGAGATATTTCAGTGTACTGAGTTGATTTGGCATAGGAGAAAGGAGTAATGGTGATCTGCTAACGTGAAAATCAGTTCTGTTTAGTTTTTAAGGAAATCTAATCCTTATACCAATTCTGCTTTTGTGAATATATTATTGTGAATGTTTTCTCAAATATTAAGTGGGCACTTAATAATGTATTTTTTTGAAATTTAAGAATGCACTGCATAAGACATAAATGCAATTTCACTAGATTCACAGCAACCTCTGTTAAGATTTTTGGTTGTTATGAACAGCCCTCATATTTTCTTTAGAGACAGAAAAGAAAGACAGATGTTACTATTATGCTATGTGGACACAAAGTACATTTGTGTCTCTCAGTTCTGTTTGGTTTGATTCAGGTGTAACATTTATGGAATGAACTGTGGCTACTCTCATGCCTTTCTCAATCCCCCATAGAACCTAGTTCAGAGTTAGTGCTCAAAAAATTTGCAAACAAAGAATCTGTCAATCACCAAGTAATCACTGAATATCTTTCGTGTAATGATGCATGATTCTTATGCATTATGGAGAATAAAGAAAGTGTAAGATAAGAAGCTTGCTTTAAAAAACCCTATGACCTTGTTTGAGAGGCAACAATATTAAGATTTTCAAATGTTCAGGTATTTTAATTGTACCATAAATTTTAATCCTAAATTATAATCATACATACAATATGGGTCTTTAAGGGTCTTTACATCTTCCTTTGAGTTTATCATATGAAACTTTTATTTCTCATCCATCCTTTCCATATCCCTTCATGTCCTTCTGAAAAGCAGGTATTTTTCCATCAGTGAGATTGGCTTAAACGGGTATGCAATAAAGTGGAAGATAGAAAAGGTACTATTTGTTTAATGAATATAGATCTTCAATGAGATTTGTGTTTTCAAGTATTTTTCCTGCTTTGTATTCAAATACCAATTATTGGTGGGAGAAAGAGCATATGGTTAAAATGTTAACCTATTTTACTGACAAATTTGGGGATGGGATTGCAAATAGTGTCTTTTCAATCACTGAGGAAGACTTGGTTGGCTACTGCAAACAGCTGCTTTCTGGTTTTATCATTACTATTTTTACTCCAACAAGAAATGCATATCAGTCCCTTCTAAAACACTTCACCTAGCTCACTGGCACAAAGGAAAGGATCCAAGCATCCTATCTTGCCAAAATAAAGTCTTTCATAAATGAGCTCTTATCTGCCTTTCCAGTCTCATTTTAGGCAGAGGTAGATGGCAATTCTCTAGGTTGACTTTGAGAAAGCAGCCAAAGAGGGTCACTCCTATTTTGGCTGAGAATGGAATCCCAACATTTCGGAAATTTTCATTTTAAAAGGGCTTAGACCAGTACTTGATTCAAAAGAGAGTATTTTAACAGCACAAAAATAGGCAGGTTCCTTAGAAGTTATCAAGGAACCAAGAACACAGAATTCAGCAAATTCTGCAGCTGATTGCTTTTTATTAGAATACAACATATATCAGAGGAGTAGAAATTCCAGACAGCTCATTATTAAACAGAAAGATGAATAAAAGCAGACTGCATTTTATCTAAGTTATCCAGCTGATCAATCAATTCAAATGAGACTTTCTATTACAGGGATATCAGCCAAACTGGCACTCCAGTCACTGATTGATAGAGAGTAGGATTAATTGTGGGTCATGAGAAAAGAATACAACAACTATTCTTTTTTTTTATTTATTTATAAATCTCTTAAAGAGATGATAGGTTCTTAGACAGTCAGATACACAAGCAAGCATCCATTTCAAAAATTCCAGGCCACTGCTTATGCTATTCAGGTGATAACGAACTACAGTATAACTCTCTTTTAATCAACCAAAAGAATTTAGATTCTCAAAAACTCAACCCAATCCCAGGATTGATAATCCATGCTATAAAAAAACTTTGAGGGTCCTTGAATCTCTGCCTTTCTTTACCCATGAAACTTGATACTCACAAACCACTTAATGGGCTTTGGGCTACCCATGGGTTAGGCTAGCGATGTGCTTCCTTATAAGCTCTCTTGCCCCTTTGACTAGCTTGAAGGTCTCAGGGATGTTATGTTGCTCTTAAATGGGCAGTCTGAAATGTGCTGCAAGTGACAGATTATGGTCAGGAGCCAGCTGTTCACATATTTGATCAGCCAGCGGGAAATCTTTCAGCAGCTCTTAAATAAAAAATACAGGATGGTGTCAGTGTTTGGTGACACTGTTTTTAATCTTCACATTTCTCACTGACAGGAGGTAATGGTTATCCATGGGAGACCTGTCACATGACAACAGCTTCTTTACCACCAGGAGAGTCACAATATGGCCTCCCAAACCACCTTAACAGTCATAGCATCTTGGGCTTCTCTTTCTGAAAATGCTATCTCAGGTCATAGAGGTAAAAAGAAGACTTTTATTAGTTCTAGAATCTTTTATTTTGATTTCTAAATAATTATAAAATGCCTTCTCTAATCGTAACATTACTATTATCACATAAATTAGAACATAATGTTCCATTTCTATTCCAATGTTCTTAAGATTAGACCATAAAGCAAATTGATTTATTGATAGGTCAAATTGACAAAAGAGTTGGTAGTAAAGACTGACATCTATCATTCCAGTCACCACTCATGGAAAGTAAAACTTGACTTCTGCTGCTCAGCATGGAAGAATGGGTTTCATTAGAATGTTCTAGTCCAGGGGCACCTGGGTGGCTCAGATGGTTAAGCATCTGACTTTGGCTCATGTAAGTGTCTGACTTCAGCTCAGGTTGTGATCTCATAGTTCATGAGTTCAAGCCCCGCTCTGGCTCTCAGTGCAGAGCTGGTTTCCTACCCTCTCTTTCTGCCCCTTCCCCACTTGTGCTCATGCGCTCGCTCTCTCTCTCTCTCTCTCTCTCTCGTTCAAAAACAAATGAACATTAAAAGAAAAAAAGCTTCTATTCCAGGGAATGTTTTATGTCAAATTCTGGAACTGTTGCAGGAGTATCCATCACCAATTTATCCAAGGTCCAGAGACAACTTCATTGTATTCCATAATCAATCACTAAAAATCAACATTTATAGTAATAACATAAACTTTCCAGGCACAACGCAAACATAAAGCCAAGACTTGATCAATAATTTTTAAAAAGAAAGCTTCAAAGCAAATTAAAGCATTTATTTACTTCAGATAAGATCATAAGGAAAGAAGTGCAATTCTTTGTTCCCACAAGCTTAACTTGGGCTTTGCTGGCTGCTTTTCATGTGCTGATGAGGGACTGTTAGGTACATGACATTATTTGTGAAGGTCATTACCACGCTAATGATAGATAATTGTAAGAGCGCTTATTCTGGTGTATGTGTGTATATTTAAATACATTCCTGTAAACATATAAATCACAATTGACTTCAAACTTTTCCATGCCCATATAGGAATCTCCTCAAAATATCTAAAATTCAGGGCTTCTAAACTTCAAGGCTTTTGGCATTTTGGACCAGATGATCCTTTTTTGTGAAGGGAAGTCCTGTGCATTATAGGATGTTTAGCAACATCTTTAGCCTCTACCTAGTGGATACCAGTGGCCCTCCTCTCCCCACCCCAAATTGTAACAACTAAAATTGTCTCCAATAGTTGTCATATGTCCCCTAGGTGGCAAAGTTACTCCCAGTCAAGAATCACTGGTCTACATGATTAAAAAGTGGGGGCACCTGGGTGGCTCAGTCAGTTAAGCACCCAATTCTTAATCTCAGCTCAGGTCTTGATCTCAGGTTTATGAGTTCAAGCCTCACGTTGGGCTCCATTCTGGGTGTGAGGCCTACTTAAAAAAAAAAAAAGTGGATCAAATTTTTCCTCAATTCTCTACATAATGTGAAAAGAAACATCACTGAAAGTTTGAAGTTTTAAAAAATGTAGCTCAAGAATAATTGAGGACTATTATATATGGCAGTTCCCAGTTCTCTCATTCTATTACTGGGAGTCATCCTGTCAAGCTCCTTTGTGTTTTACATGTAGAACCACCTTATCTCTCACTACTGACATATTTACCCTCAGAAACCAGTGTTTCAAAATGCTTGATGACAGGACGAATTTCTTTTTTCTTTTCTTTTCCAATGATTTAAGCATATATTTATTCCAACAGGCTGATACTTATAGTTTTCCACCTATATCTATTTTTTAAGTTTTTATTTAAATCACTGTTAGCTAACCTACAATGTAATATTAGTTTCAGGTGTGCAATTTAGTGATTAAACAATTCCATACAATACTCAGTGCTCGTCACAAGTGTCCTCCTTAATCCCCATCACCTATTTAGCCCATCCCTCCACCGTCCCCTCACTCTAATAACCATCAGTTTGTTCTCTATAGTTAAGAGTCTGTTTCTTGGTTTTCCTCTCTCTTTTCTCCCCTATAATTGTTTGTTTTCTTTCTTAAATTCCACATATGAGTGAAATCATATGGTGTTTGTCTTTCTTTGATGGACTTATTTCACTTAGCATAATATTCTCTAGCTCCATCCATGTTGCAAATGGCAAGATTTTATTCTTTTTATGGCTGAGTAATATTCCATTGTGTTTGTATGTATGCACGTGTGTGTGTGTGTGCGTGTGTGTGCATGTGTACATGTCCTCTTTATCTATTCATGAGTCAATGAACATTTGAGCCTTTTCCATAAATTGATTCTTGCTGATAATGCTACTATAAACATCAGGTTGCATGTATCCATTTGAATTAGTATTTTTGTGTTTTGGGGTAAATATCTAGTACTGCAGTTGCGTGATCATAGGGTAGTTCTATTTTTAACTTTTTTGAGGAACCTCCATACTGCACCAATTTGCATTCCCACCGACATAAGAGGGTTCCCCTTTTTCCACATCCCCACCAACACCTGTTGTTTCTTTTGTTTATATTTTAGTCATTCTGATGCATATGAGGTGATATATCATTGTAGTTTTGATTTGTATTTCATTGATGATGAGTGATATTGAGCATCTTTTCATGTGTCTGTTGGCTAACTGTATGTCTTCTTTGTAAAAATGTCTATTCATGTCTTCTGCCCATTTTTTAACTGGATTACTTATTTTTTGGGGGTGCTGAGTTTGATAAGTTCTTTATTTATTTGGATGCTAACCCTTTTTCAGATATCTCATTTGCAAATATCTTCTCCCATCCCATAGGCTGTCTTTTAGTTTTGTTGATTGTTTCCTTTTTATCTTGTGCAGAAGCTTTTTATCTTGATGAAGTCTCAATAGTTCATTTTTGCTTTTGTTTCCTTTGCCTCAGGAGACATATTTATAAGAAGCTGCTGCAGCCGATGTCAAAGAGGTTACTGCCTGTGTTCTCCTCGAGGTTTTTAACGGTTTCCTGTGTCACATTTAAGTCTTTTTCCATTTTGCATTTATTTTTCTATATGATGTAAGAAAATGGTCCAGTTTTGTTCTTTTGCATGTTGCTGTCCAGTTTTCCCAACACCATTTGTTGAAGAAACTGTATTTTTAACATTGAATATTATTTCCTGTTTTGTACAAGATTAATTGACAGCAATCAGACAACAGAAAGAATTAAAAGACATCCAAATCAGCAAAGAAGTCAAACTTTGACTATATGCAGATGACATGATAATCTACATAGAAAGCCTGAAGGACTCCACCAAAAAATTTCTAGAACAGATACAAAATCATTGTATAGAAACCCATTGCATTACACCAATAATGAAGCAGAAAAAGAGAAAGTAAGAAAGCAATCCCATTTACAATTGCACCAAAAACCATACGATACCCAGGAATAAACCTAACCAAAGAGGTAAAAGCTCTTTACTCTGAAAACTATAAAACACTGATGAAAGTCATTGAAGATGACACAAAGAAATGAAAAAACATTCCATGCACATGGATTGGACGAACAAATATTGTTAAAATGTCCATATTACCCAAAGCTATCTACACATTTAATGCAATCACTATCAAAACACCAACATTAGTTTCACAGAGCTAGAACAAACAATCCTAAAATTTGTATGGAACCACAAAATACCTCGAATAGCCAAAATAACCTTTAAAAGAAAAACAAAGCTGGAAGCTTTGAATTCACAATTCAATTCCAGACTTCAACCTATATTACAAAGCTATAGTGATCAAGACAGTATCAAGGCTACTGGCACAAAAGAAGAGCAATAGAACAGAGAAGAAAACCCAGAAATGAACCGACAACTATATGGTCAATTAATCTTTGACAGAAAGAAATTTGTACCCACCATTTGACTCTCACACCATTCAGAGCTGTCCTTTCTCATCAACTGCCATTAGTGAGCATCAGGAATGGCAGCTAAGGACAGGAATCCTGGCTGGTGATCCCTAAACTCTTTTATTATCTATGAAATGAGTCCCAAATTTGGAGACTAGGATGTGAGTTGGCTGACTTCTCATAAGTACATGATCAAAGAGAACTATGCTATAAAATATCTTTTTCCCTTCTACTCACCCATTAGTTATGGCCTAAGTCTAGATAATAATATCCAAACCAATATTCCATAATCACTGTGTTCTGGATTATCTTTATTAATACAGTGTATAAGATATTAATATCCCAGTTCCTTTTTTATGGTTCTAAATCCAGCATGAGTTAATTGAGCCTATAGTTCTCTCCACTTATAATCATCATTGCCCACTAAATTGAGACAAATGAAAAACATTTAAAATTCTGCTTGGACAAGTCATGGTTTGTATATGGCAGAGTGCATTCTAAATATACAGAAAGCCGAGGTGCCTGGATGGTTCAGTTGGTTAAGTATCAGACTTCAGCTCAGGTTGTGATCTCACGGTTCGTGAGTTCAGGCCCCATGTCAGGCTGTGTGCTCACAGCTCAGAGACTGCTTCAGATTCTGTGTCTCCCTCTCTCTCTGCCCCTCCCACTCACATGCTGTCTCTGTCTCTCAATAACAAACATTAATTTTTTAATAAACAAATACATATACAGAAAGCCGACAAATGTTTTTTCCCTCTCTCTTTCAAGAGAAAGAAAGAAAGAAAGAAAGAAAGAAAGAAAGAAAGAGAGAGAAAGAAAGAAAGGAAAATCCTGAGAGAGTAGACTCAGGAATAGCACACTGGAACTCTTAGTCTGAAATGGAGGTATTAGTGTGATATTTTCCACTCAGGATAAATTTAAGGCTTCCATTCTGAACAATCAAAACTGCTTGCAGCTTTGAAAAAGTGGCTTTTATAGCCCTAAGTTCTTAAGATTTTAAAAACCATAGAGACCAATCTCAGCTAAGGTGCCCCATTCCCTGTGTGTTTCAGTAGGACATCAGTTAAGCTTCACTCAAAGTATTTATCGACAATTTATGCATACTGTGCAGGCAGCAAACAAAAAAATTTAGGGTTTAAATAGTTTGTAAATACCTTTGTTTCTAAGCATAGGAAATATGAAAAATAAATGCAATGAAGAAAAGAAAGATACGACATTTTTTTTAGAATACCATAGAGAATTGTTTTATATTTTTTAAAATATAAAATGTGAATGTTTACCTTTGTAAGTGATTGATCAACAGTTCTAAGTGCAACTCTATTTTGGTTATTTTTACCCATAAACTTCTAATTATTTACATCTATGAGGGTTTTGAATTCTATGCTTTTAATATACTTATGGTGCTTAGAAAGAGAACAATGTAAGTGAAGCTGACATTACTGGAAAAAGAACAATAAAACATACTTGATAAATATACAAGTTGTATTGTTACATCTTTTAAACTGGATAATTCTGTACATGGCCAAATTTTTTTTTCATTCATAGTAGTCTAAAACTCCTGTTTAAAATAGGATATATAGGTAGGTAGGTAGGTAGGTAGGTAGATAGACAGATAGACAGATTTGAAAGCTTGTCATTTTCCCCTTAGAATTTCCAGGACACGTGTTTTCAACTATGTTACTTGCCCTAGTGAAAGGACATTGAAAGCAAGGAAATTGTTTTGACCCATAGCCCAAAAAAATTATAAACAGTTATGTCAGGAGATGATTTCTTTAAAAGATGATCAATCCACTTCCAGTTTTCAAATCCAACATGTAGAAAGTGTAAAAGCTGTGACTTTCATCTTTTTAATAAGTAAAAGCCAAAATTTTACTGAAACTGAAAATAAACGAATGACATCATAAGAGATGAGGCAGAATTGGAAATACTCTTGTGTAAATTACTGGCATCACACATGAAGTGATTTAGTGTTATTTGAAGATGGACTTAGATTAGTTAAAAATGTTCTTTTATAGTCTTCACTAAAGTTCCTTCACTAAAAAAGGAACTATAAATGATATGCAAAACAGGAGATAAAATGTAATAACACAAAATACTCAAAATGAGAGAAGGCATAAAAAAAGGAGAAAATAAAAGAAACAAAAAACAAATGCAATAAGTAGAAAATATTTTCAAATATAAGATATATTACCTAACTATATCAATAATCACTTTAAATGTGAATGATCTAAATACACCAATTAAAAGACAGAGATTATCAGAGTGCTTCGAAATAAAAAAACAAGATCCAGTATGTTGTGTACAAGAAACCTACTTTAAATATAAAGACTCAGATAGGTGAAAAGTAGTGGGATATAAAAAGGGATATAGCATACGAACGTGAACCAAAAGGAAGCTATAACTATAATTATAGACAAAGCATACTTTAAAACAAGAAAAATCATCAGGGGTCTTTTAAAGAATGGCATTGTGTATGATAAAGGCTTCAATTATCTAGAAAACATAACACTCCTTAATGTGTATGCACCTAATGGTACAGCATCAAAATATGTGAGGCAAAAACTGATAAAATTACAATGAGAAACAGACAAATCCACTATTACTATTCATAACATCAACACCTCCCTTTCAACTAACTGATAGATTGAGCAGGCAGAAAATCAGTAAGAACATAACTGACCTGAACAACACTACCAATCAATTTGATCTAATTGACATTGATAGAATAGCCCACCCAACAACAGCAGAATACACATTCTTTTCACATTGAGGATTTACCTACAGACCACATTCTGGGCCATAAAACACACCTTAACAAATTTAAAACAATGGAATTCATACAAAGTATGTTCACAGACCACCATGCATTTAACTACAAATCAGAAAGATAGCTAGAAAATTCAGAATATTTATTGAGTAAATAGCACACTTCTAAAGGCAGATGGTCAAAGAAGAAATCTCAAGAGAAATTTTTTTAATGAACTCAGTGAAAATAAAAATACAACTTATCAAAATTTGTGGTATACAGTTAAAACAGTTCTTAGAGGGAAATTTATAGCATTAAATGCACATATCAGAAAGGAAGAATGACTTAAAATCAGTTATCTAATTTTCCATCTTAGGAAACTAGAGAAAGAAGAGTGATTTAAGCCTTAAGCTAGCAGGAGAAATCATTTTAAAAATAGAGCATAGATCAGTGAATACAGAAAAATAATAAAGATAATCAACAAAACCAAAAGACTGCTATTTGCAAATATCAATAAAATTGATAAACCTCTATCCAGGCTAACCAAGGGGAAAAGGAGAGAAGACATGAATTCCTGATATCAGAAATAAGAAGTCATCAGTACTGTTCACATGGACACTAAAAAGATAAAGAAACCCTTTAAACACTATAGCCACAAATTTGAAATGAACCAATTCCTCCAAAGACACAATCTACCAAAAGGCACACAAAGATAAATCAATAATTGGAATCAACCTCTACCAATTTAAAAAACTGCATCAGTACTTAACAATCTTCCATCAAGAAAGGACCAAGCCAGATGATTCCTTTATGAATTCTATCAAATATTTAAGGAAGAAATTATGTCTGTTCTTCATAATCTTTTCCAGAAAATAGAAGGAGAAGGAACACTTCCTAACTCATTCCATGAGTTAATTTACTCTAGCCACATTGGCCTTAGTTTTACTTAAATAAACTTGGCACACCTCTACCTCAGGGCCTTTGTACTTTCTGTTCCTTATACCTGGACACTCAACCTCAAAATGTCCATATGGTCTATTTCTTTATCTCCTTGAAATTTTTGTTCCATGGATTCTGGCATATATTTAAAATAGCAACAAACTTGAACTTACTTAACCATCACTATTTATTCTCTTTCTATGCTTTTCTTCGCCCCTCAGTACTTAGCTCTATCTGGCCTATTATATATTTTACAAGTCATTTTCTGTTTCCCTTCACGGAACACTCTGTAAGGATATAAGTTCTTGCATAGATTTTTCACTGTTGCATCTTCAGTAAAATAGCACATCATCATAATATTTGCTCAATATATAATCCTAATTGTTGAGTAAATGAACAGATGAATTATGCAGAAGAACATTAACTTTTTTTCCTAAGCCTATGTTACATTGTAAAGAGTAACTCAAGAGCTACAGATGAGCCTTTTTCCTTTAGCAAGACTCTTTTTTTCCTATAGCAAAGTTAATTACAAGTTTTCTCATAAACTAATAAGTGTAATTAACTAAAAGTTAATTACAAGTTTTCTCATAAACTAATAAGTTTTCACATAAACTCATGTGTCTTTGGGGAAAGAAAGGCATAGTCCATCATCCTATTGAAACCTTATTATAACTTTTTTTATTTATATAATTCATATTCCATTCAATCATATACTTTATATTAATATTATTACCTTATATTGTCACTTAAATTTAAATGTGTTATAGTGTATTAATAAATGTGATGCTTTATATAAATCTTAGCACAGGTTCTAGACACATAATAGTTTCTCAATAAATGTTAGCTCTTACAAGTTTGTCCTCAGGGTATATGTACCTACTATTTGTGTAAATAGTCACCAGATGGCACTCTGGTTCACTATGGTGAACACAATTCATGTACTTCTTCTCCTGAAGACTATCCAGAAAATTAAGTCTTAGCCACTATCTTTTACTAGCCAAACTCTACTATTAAACACCAAACATCAAAACTGGTATAGCTTTATATATACTAGAACTGAAATCTATGACCATCATTATGATTTCAAATGGGCACACAAAGATCCTACATTGTTTAATACTGAAATACTGCTCAGTGTTTTTAATATTATTTAAGGTTCCCTAACTCAGTGAATTTTTCTCTCTCATTCTCAATCCAAATATCTTGAAATCATTCATGACAGCTCTATCTCTCTTATCCACTAGATAGGTTTTATCACCAAATTCTGTTGACTTTATTGCCTAAATATTTCTCAAACCCATCCATTTTTCTTCCCACTCTATTGCTTTTACCATAACAAACTAAAATCAACTCTTCCCTGGACTAAACCTGATCACATTAGATACCTGCCTTTAGTTGAATGCCATTGTTCTTATAATAGAGACAAAAGTCTTGACATACCAATCAAGACCCTCCATACTTACCTCCCACTTTTTTCCCATTCTCAGTGTTCAAATGCACTGGGACACCATGCTCTTTTCTTGTATCC
Organism: Panthera onca; assembly: GCF_046562875.1. Taxonomy (NCBI): domain Eukaryota; kingdom Metazoa; phylum Chordata; class Mammalia; order Carnivora; family Felidae; genus Panthera; species Panthera onca. The sequence goes on along the minus strand of NC_138351.1, from coordinate 48,644,983 downwards.
TAGGGCCTCTGACATGCTTTTCCTCTCCCTTAAATGTCTCACTCTTAGCCATATCCACCTTTTCACCTACTTAACATTCTTTCTAAACATTAAATGGTCAGATAGAAAAGTAAATGTTACTTCTTTTTTTTTTTTTTTTTTTTTTTTTAACGTTTATTTATTTTTGAGACAGAGAGACAGAGCATGAACAGGGGAGGAGCAGAGAGAGATGGAGACACAGAATCTGAAACAGGCTCCAGGCTGTTAGCACAGAGCCCGACGCGGGGCTCGAACCCACGGACCGTGAGATCATGACCTGAGCCGAAGTCGGATGCTTAACCGACCAAGCCACCCAGGCGCCCCAAATGTTACTTCTTTATAGAAGTTTTCCCAATCTTTTGTGCTGCTGTTTCTACTGTTATTTTTTACCATGGAACGATATTCCATTTTTTCATTAGTTTACAATTTTAATTATTTTGTGAGTATTTAATTATTGTCTTCCTCCTTCTTTATAATGTACAAATTCCTTAAGAACAGAGATTATGTCTGATTTTGCTTTTATTTAATCTCCAGCCTCTGTTTGGTGCCTGGAATATTTATGGTATTCAATATATATTTGTTGAATGAGTAAAGAAAACTTCTTTGCATTGTTTTAATTTAATTTCAGTATAGTTAACATATTAGCTTTAGGTGTACAATAAAGTGATTCAACAATTCCATGCAGAAAACTTATTGTTGACTGCCATTAACATGACTCCACAATTCTTAGTATCTCTCCAACCCACATTTCCAGTTCATAGAAGATAAAATCTGACTATCCCTGCTTGGGTCATAACCAACCCTGGATCAAAAAACTATGGCCAGAACTTTAAGGCTAAGAGTACAAATGTAATCACTATGGTCTCATACATTTTTCCGAGAAAAGGGGAGATTACTTTGAGTCAGCAGCTCACCGAAGAAGTATCTACTACAAATCCCTACCTCACTGGGTTGTTACAGGGAGTAAATTGGAGGTCATACTTAAAGCATGGTGTTCTGCAAAGTGTGAGTATTTGACATTTCAAAGACTTGTTTTTGTTTTCAACTACCTTTTCAAGTATTTTACACATATACATGAAGATTATTAGTCTGCCCTCAAATATTTCAACATAGATTTTTTTTTCCACTGGCGTATTCTAGAGTTATAAAATCTTCAAACAGGAAAATGATTTACAGCATGTATCCATAGTACTTAATTATCTGGCATAGATCATAAATTGGTGACCATCTATTAACAATCATATATTGAAAACCAATTATCCAAAAAGTACTGACTTAATAATAAATGTGGATAAGTAAGCCCACATCAAAGCAACTCATCGCAAGGGTGGTAAAAGATAAGCAATCAGGAAGAAATAAAAAGTCTTATGAGAGAGCTGTGAACCAAGTACCACAGAGGTACAAAGTGGGAACAACACCATAAAATATGGGAAAGCAGATTCTTACAAGGGTATCAAATGTATACATATGAAACATTCTCCTGCATAAATTGCTATTGGGTGTTTTATTCCTTCACAGGATAAAAGTGGAGAATGTTCTCCTTCTCACTCAAAAAACCTATGTAGGTCTATCAAATTCATAAATGCCAGGTGTCTCATAGTTATAGAAAATCTATATCCCCATGAACATCTCCCTCTTCCCTACAAAAACCCATTTTCCTATGATCTAATGGTAAAAAGGCAAGTTCAAGTTTGTAAAAATTAGAAATAGAAAGCAGACACTAACAAGTGAGGACTATAAAGTCTTTTTCATGACCTTCAAGAATCCACTTTCTCTTAAATTCCTTGACTCCTAAGACTCCACAATGATATTGAATTTTTCTTCAAAGTGATCAATATTCCAATTTTCTCAGTCTAGAAGAATCAAGCTAACAAAACAGTTCAAATACCAACTTTAAAGCAATTATGAAATCATGGGGTAGAGGAAGAATGTGAATTCCAGTATGGTCTTGTTTAAATCAGTTGACTGGACATAAAATATTTTACACACTTATAGGATTTCTATGATTTGACTTTTTCATATATTCTCTTTTCTTTTACAACTTATGGATTAGCTCTAAACCTTAGAAAAACTACAGCTAATTCCACGGAGCAAGTATCCACAACTCCTGGGCATTAGGTTGTCCTTCTATCTTTTAGTAAGTTCAAACTCTCCCATATATTCTAAGCTACTTTATTTTACTTATTTATTTGTTTGTTTGTTTGTTTGTTTTTAATATTTATTGTCAAGTTGGCTAACATACAGTGTATACAGTGTGCTGCTCTTGGTTTTGGGGTTAGATTGCCATGATTCATTGCCTACATACAACACCCAGTGCTCACCCCCAACAAGTGCCCTCCTCAATGCCCATCACCCATTTTCCCCTCTCCCTCATTCCCCATCAACCCTCAGTTTGTTCTCTGTATTTAAACGTCTCTTATGGCTTGCTTCCCTCCTTCTCTGTTTGTAACTATTTTTTCCCCTTCTCTTCCCCCATGGTCTTCTGTTCAGTTTCTCAAGTTCCAGATATGAGTAAAAACATATGATATCTGTGTTTCTCTGACTAATTTCACTTAGCATAATACCCTCCAGTTCCATCCACATGGCTGCAAATGGCAGGATTTCATTCTTTCTCATTGGTAAGTAGTATTCCATTGTATATATAAACCATATCTTCTTTATCCATTCATTAGTTGATGGACATTTAGGCTCTTTCCATAATTTGGCTATTGTTGAAAGTGCTGCTATAAACATTGGGGTACAAGTGCCCCTATGCATCAGCACTCCTGTATCCCTTGGGTAAATTCCAAGTACTGCTGTTGCTGGTCATAGGGTAGTTCTATTTTTAGTTTTTTGAGGAGCCTCCACACTGTTTTCCAGAGCGGCTGCACCAGTTTGCATTCCCACCAACAGTGTAAGAGGGTTCCCATTTCTCCACATCCTCACCAGCATCTGTTGTTCCTGAGTTGTTCATTTTAGCCACTCTCACCAGTGTGAAGTGGTATCTCAGTGTGGTTTTGATTTGTATTTTCCTGATGATGAGTGATGTTGAGCATCTCTTCATGTGTCTGTTAGCTATCTGGATGTCTTTTTTGGAAAAGTGTCTATTCATGCCTTCTGCCCATTTCTTCACAGGATTATTTGTTTTTTGGGTATTGGGTTTGGTAAGTTCTTTATAGATTTTGGATACTAACCCTTTATCCGGATGCATTTGCCAATATCTTTTCCCATTACGTTGTTTGCCTTTTAGTTTTGTTAATGGTTTCCTTTGCAGTGCAGAAGATTTTTATCTTGATGTGGTCCTAATAGTTCATTTTTGCTTTTAATTCCCTTGCCTTCGGAGATGTGTTGAGCAAGAAATTGCTGCAGCTGAGGTCAAAAAGATTGTTGCCTATTTTCTCCTCTAGGGTTTTGATGGTTTCTTGTCTCACATTTATGTCTTTCATCCATTTTGAGTTTATTTTTGTGTGTGATGTAAGAAAGTGGTCTAGTTTCAATCTTCTGCATGTTGCTGTCCAGTTCTCCCAGCACCATTTGCTAAAGATACTGTCTTTTTTTCCATTGGATACTCTTTCCTGCTTTGTCAAAGATTAGTTGGCCATACATTTGTGGGTCCAATTCTAGGTTCTCTATTCTATTCCATTTGTCCATGTGTCTGTTTTTGTGTCAATACAATACTGTCTTGATGATTATAGCTTTGCAGTAGAGGCTAAAGTCTGGGATTGTGATGCCTCCTGTTTTAGTTTTGTTTTTGTTTTTTTCAACATTACTTTGGCTATTTGGAGTCTTTTGTGGTTCCGTACAAATTTTAGGATTGTTTGTTCTAGCTTTGAGAAGAATGCCAGTGCAATTTTGATTGGGATTGCATTGAATGTGTAGATTGCTTTGGGTAGTATTGACATTTTAACAGTATTTCTTCTTCCAATCCATGAGCATGGAATGTTTTTCCATTTCTTTGTGTCATCTTCGATTTTCTTCATAAGTTTTCTATAGCTTTCAGCATATAGATCTTTTACATCTTTGGTTAGGTTTACTCCTAGGTGTTTTATGGTTCTTGGTGCAATTGTGAATGGGATCAGTTTCTTTATTTTTCTTTCTGTTGCTTCATTATTGGTGTATAGAAATGCAACCGATTTCTGTACTTTGATTTTGTATCCTGCAACTTTGCTGAATTCATGTGTCAGTTCTAGCAGCTTTTTGGTGGAATCTTTCAGGTTTTCTATGTAGAGTATCATGTCATCTATGAAAAGTGAAAGTTTGACTTCTTTGCCAATTTGGATGCCTTTTGTTTCATTTTGTTGTCTGACTGCTGAGGCTAGGACTTCCAACACTATGGTAAACAACAGTGGTGACAGTGGACATCCCTGTCATGTTCCTGATCTCTGTTATTTTAAATCATTTGAGAATCAGTTGTAAACGTTAGGTGGTTACATCTGAGAAGCTTATACTATTTGTACCCATCCTCAAGACAAATTCTATTTATTTTTATTTATCAGCACTTCTCCATATTTCTCCTCATTTTGTACTTTTTGGTTAAACACTGGTTAGTGAGATCTTCCTCCAAGCAATCAATTCCTTTTAGGATAAATTTGTTTTCCTTTGTTTTGTTAATCCATCACCCAAAAGTAGGAAAGATGCAGTATATTTTTAATTAAAATTTTGTTTACAATAAAAATGTACTCACTTTAAATAGTACAAAAAGAAAAACTCTCATCTTGTACAATATGTTATTAATGCAGATATGAAGAGCCCATAGTAAAAATAAAACCCCAGTAAACAAACATTCTCTCCTCACATGATCAGCTGCACACACTGTAGCTCAGCCCTCTGACTGAATGCACACATGTTCAGAGCAAATACTCATAAATTTCCATTCTCATCTATTGCTCCATTGATCTGGCCTCCTAAATATGCTTGTCTTAAAGACAAAGCAACTCAACAACATTCAGAATCAGCAAGAAATAAATGAACCACAGTTATATATCACTAGGAGAAGAAAAGATCTGATACAATTAAAATAATGAAGTAAACTAACATGTGTACAGAGAAAGACCCAGAATAGCACATAAGACCAACTCTTAACACCAAATGCACAAGTGACACCAGTAATGGGAGTAAAGGAGATGTTCTGACAACTACATCTGTTACCAAAATAGATACCATGACAAATAAAAATAGCAAGAACAAGCCCTATAATGGAATTAAGACAGAGCATAGTAAACTAATGACTGAGGATAAAGACAAACGTGGTGACAATGGCAGGTAGTGTGACAAATGAAATGCTTGGATAAGCAAAATTCGGGAAACCAGACAGCTGAAAGACCCAAGACCAAGACTGAGACAAATCTGTCAGCAATACAGATAGCATCACACTCTGCCAGAAGACAGTGCTAAATTATAAATGTTAATGATGGATGGATTCAGCAAAGCCACAAGCAGAACAAAAGAAATGAAATGGAAAAACACCCTTGCTGCAGTGCTTGATATAGGTCCTCATTTAAGGAAGATGTGATAGTCATTTTCTCTTATGAAGGGGGCCATCTTTGATTTCACGTAAAATGGCAGCATGCTATTATGACCTTTAGTTATTAGGAAATATTCACAGAATCTTGAATTCAGCAGTAAAATAGTCTTCACAAATTAAGAGGAGAGAAGAAAGAAAAGAGAAACAAAGAAAGAGAACAGAGGGGAAAAGGAGGAAAGAGGCTAAAAAAAGAAGAGAAATAAAAGGTAAAAGGAAAGGGGGAAAATGGTGGGAGACTTTTAAAAATCAATTATTGAAGTACTTACTGAACATCTACTGTGTGGCAGATACTACACAAAGCACTTGAGAAAATGTGGTGGAAAGAAGGCCATCCTGGTTTCTGGCCTCATGGAGCTTATAATTTGGTAGCAGTAAAAGACATTAATCAAGCCACAAAGAAATGTACAGGTGAAATGCCGATAAGTGTCGTGAAGGGGTGCATGATACTCTGAGTTCACATAACAGAGATTATAGGAAGGCCATTGTCAGTTCTAAGGAAATGATAATGAAGCTGGGATGTAAAAGAGCAGAGGTTTGACTGCATAGGTGGAGAGTCCTCCAGGCAGTGGAACTGCACACACAAAGGCCCTGTGGTGAGAAGAGTGAGAGAGGAGGACTAAAAGAAGGAGGAGGCGAAGCTAAAACAGACAGCGCTTGAGGGAGTCTGGCATGCTTAATGAGGCTGGGGGATCCAGCTTTCATTCAAGCTTTTTCAACTTCATCGTAAGAGCATCGTAACAGCCACTGAAAGTTTTAAGCATAAACGGAGCATAATCTCCGTTTACTGAGCAGCTCCCACACCAACTGAAAGAATTGTTAATCTGAACCACCTACTTATCTTTCCTAGTTGCCTCAGGACACAAAGATACATGGAGAAACGCGTGTATATAAGATTACTCTACTTTAGGCATGCCCCAAAGAGGATATTTGCAAAATCACAGGTAGGACTGGTAAGATTAGAGATATTATTTATAAAAATAGTGTTGCCATTTGACTGAAAAATACACAAATACATAAAGAATAGAGAATAACTACATCACCAGAGTCTACAGAGGGAAACCAAAACCCACAAGTATCGTCCTTATGTCACTGAAAACCAGCATGGAGACGGGTTACCTCAAAGAGCCAGGGCAATTAAATGCCATGAACATTTAAGTGTATATTTATTCATCAAGACTTCTCCGAACATATAAATATATGAGGTCACCATAATGGATGCTGGAACAAAATTGAGCCATACTGCTAGGCACACTGTATACCATTTAGAGAGGAAGACAAATTCTCACTGGTTTTGAGAAGGCAATTATGGAGAGAAAAAAACAGAGTACAAAGTAGATGTGAAAGAAATGGACCACCATGGGGGCTGGAGCAGGAAGAAGAAAACTAATTTCCTCCCAAATTAAAATGAAAACCTACCTACTGCTTTTATCAACTAAAACATAAAGAATAGTCAATAAAGGTATCTTTTCCTTTTAAAGGCAGATAAACAAAATTGGCATCTTGTACATGGGAAGCTCTTAATGTATTTATGAACACATAAATGGGAAGAGGAAATTGCTGATGGCTGAAACTTGTGATCAGTGAGGGATAATTTGTTTAACCTTCTGGGCTCTCTTTTATGTAAAGACCTCAGTGAAGGTTAACAGAATGGACCTCGTGCAGAGGCAATAACCACCTGACTGTATGTTGTGATACAAGGATTGTCAAAAACACACTTGCATGAAATTCCCATGTTAAGTCACTTTATAGGTTAAAATATTAAATGTCCTCTATTAAAATGCAAATATTTTAAATATTATAGCAATTGTCTTGTTGCCCAGAGTGTGGCCAATGAACCAGCAGCAGCATCTAAGACAACGTAGAAATGCAGAATCTCAGGTTTCACCCAGACTTGCTGAATCAGAGCCCGCATTTTAAGATGATCTCTGGGTGAATTACATGCACATAAAAGCATACAGCACGCTTGTGCGTGTGTATGCACACGCACCTACACCTTCCACTGGAAGGTAATTCAGTAAATGGTTGCTTATCTTTTATACCTAGAATATCTTCACACTATCCTAAGAAGATCACAGAATTCCTGAATAACTTTTTAAAAAACCACATCAACAACAACAAGACAGTACTTGTGAATTAAGAGTAACACTGGGACCCCTGGGTGGCTCAGTCAGTTGGGTGACTGGCTTCAGCTCAGGTCATGACCTCATGGTTTGTGAGTTCTAGCCCCGCGTCGGGCTCTGTGCTGACAGCTCAGAGCCTGGAGCCTGCTTCAGATTCTGTGTCTACCTTGCTCTCTGCCCCTGCCCCACTCATGCTCTGTCTCTCTCTGTCTCTCTCTCAAAAATAAATAAACATTAAAAAAATAAAAATAAATAAATAATAAAATAAAAATAAAAAAAGAGTAACAGGAAAGTTATGAGTCTTGGGACACAGCCAAAATGGTGAGCCTGAGGCTGACACCAGTCAGAGTATTTATGGAACCAGAATCTGACAGTGAGCATGAGCTCCTGCACACTGAGGTGGGATGAAATAGGAAAAGAGGGAAGGAGAATGAATGAAAGGCCATGGGAAAATACTACTTTATGATTTTCTTTATAGGTATCCCTGGTTTATGCAATTCACCAACATATTTGCTTCGTGGTGCCATTTTACAACAAATTAACAATTCCCTAACTTGCCCATACCTTTCAGAGAGAGAAGGCAAGGCATTCGTAACCTTGGCTTAGGGGTTCTCTAGCTTCTAGGCCTCTCTAGGTTTCTAACTCACTTCAGTGCTCTAAAACAAGGCACTTAGCTTTCTGAGCCTCGGTCTCTCACCTGCAGACAGGATGTTTGCACTGCAAGCTCTCTACGATGAATTCCAGCTACATATACCATGATTCTAAGTGGCATCTTACTGGAGCGCCTGGGTGGCTCAGTCAGTTGAGCATCCGACTTTGGCGCAGGTCATGATCTCACAGTTCGTGAGTTCAAGCCCTGCATTTGGCTCTCAGCGCAGAACCCACTTCGAATCCTCTGTTTCTTCTCTCTCTGCCCCTTCCCTGCTCTTGCACACACTCTCTCTCTCTCTCTCTCTCTCTCTCTAAGATAAACATTCTTTAAAAGAGAAAGAAGTGACATCTTCCCAACATATGCCAAATCATGTTAGAATCACACATTTCCAACCAAACGTACCCATCTGCTCCTCCGTAATCTTCCCTTCAAAGGGCTACCCACATTACTAACAGATTCCCTCAGAGTCAGTACCTGGTGAAAGAATGCCCAAAGGAGCTAGAATTAAAGTAGCAGAGCTATTAAGTATGTATGTATATATTAACACACTCAATATATGTTCTTGTGTGTTCAGATGCATATTATATATAAGCTGTAAATAATACTTTTCTTGTTACCTCTTATAGTTTACTAACTTTTCACTTAAAGTTAACTTAGTTGCAGCGATCACTGACATTAATGGAAAGTATCCATATCTCTACATATGGAAAACATATTAGCCTAAGGGAAATCTGTCACCCAGAAATTGCAGAAGATTTGTAGAAGACATGACTCCTGAATGGAATGGAGAATTATCCGAAGCATAGATTTGTATAATGCATAAGCATCCTCCGAGAAGTCTCCAGAATCCTAGGAAGGTGATCCTGTAAAAAACCCTATCTCCTTTAACAAGGCATGGTGGACACCTGGAATTGTTGAATTTGCAGAGTTAATTATGGAAAGCTTTGGGGGGAGGAGGAAATGTAATTGTTTTTTCAAATGCTCTCATGAAGAACTTTTTTTTTATTAACTTTCTGTTTTGATGAGAGTAGGGTTAGCAACAATTGTCTAAATGGTTTTCAAGTATAATGTAGAGCTCACATTATACTTGGATTGGTTGAACTGGGACCCATTTTTAGCTAATCATATCCCTGGTTATACTTGCAGTGGATAGAGAGATTAATCAGACCCAGAAAAAAAACAAAACCTCTGCCCGTTTTGCAAATACCCATCCATGCTGGAAAGAATAATTGAAACAAAGGCGTTTCCACAGAGTACCCCACAAGAACTCTCCCTTGAAAGACGGTCACACTTTCTCTCCAGTGAATATTCCTACTCCAGGATCTAAAGTTCTCGACTGTGGTTTCTGAAAAATCCCTCTCGTCATTTGAAAGTCAAGAGAAAACCTGCTTGAGTAAGTATTCCACTGTATTCTTTCCACATTTCCACTCTTTCATCAATGTATCTATTAAAATGACAACTGATGATTTTCTTTTTATTCGCTTATCATTGGTGGAAGCATCAAGTTCCTGGGCCACATATTTGCAGCTGTGAAACAGCCATGCTATTTCACAGGCTATGCTTTTTCTTTGCTGCTCAGCTCAGTTCTACAATAGCAAACATCTGAGTAGCAGCAGGACCTGCCAGTCTGAGCACAAGTCTGGGAGTCAGTAACTTTGAGTTCAAATCCCGACTCTGACACATGTTTGTTCTGAAGATGTGAGCTGTGCTATGAAAGCACTCTCCATGCCTAGAGACTACTGTGCTTATATGCTACCACAAAGAAATCTTTCTGGCAGCTGGGCTTATGGAATTTTCAATAGTCTTCTAATAAAGGTTTGGTCTGCCACAAAAAAAGTGTAGTAAAAGGCAGAGAGCAAATAGCCCAGCTTGCCCTTCAGTCAGAATGACTTTGACTGCTCAGAGTCCAGTAGGTGGCAAAAAGAAGATTTCAAGGTCAATTTCCTCACCTTTCAAACCTGTGATTTCATATTAGAGGATCAGGCTGTCAGCCTTCCTGTGTCGAGAATTCTCTCTGGGAAGGTTAATGTCACTTCTAAGCTTAATAATGACCCCAAAGTTAGGAATGTACTGTAAACATCCTGAATGTGATGAATAAGTCAAAATAAACAAGGATAATAAAAGCAAACTGTGCCTGAGATTATTTAAAGCTAATACTGGCTGCAAAATAAGACAAAAACATAAGCTAAGGTTGTATCCATTGAGGATCAAATTTTTATATGAAAAGGAAAGCATTTAATCAAATATGCAGATGTACCTTCTTCTTGCTATGAAACTGAAATTTTCCAGTCTAATGTTTAGCAACACATAACCCAACACAAATCTTCTGAAAATTAAGTATCCAATGAAATGTACAAAATATAAAGTCTCACCATTTTCATCTGTAGATTGTATACAGCATCTTTGCTCTTAGTCGTGTCACACGACCATAATGGGTTTAAATATGTTTTTTTATGTTTAAGAGCATAAGTGAAATGTACATCACTATAGAATCATTAGATTTGGCCTCTGGTCTTAAAATCTTGTCAAAAGGTATTTGTTCAGTTATTCTAAGCCATCATGATTTTTGTTTTTCTCTCATGCAATGGTCCTCAACCTGGCTGCACATTGAAATCATCTAGGGAGCTTTCAAAAATTTCCAATTCCCGACCCCATCCTAGACCAATTAAACTAGAAGATCTAGGGGTGGAACTGAGAAATTACTGTTCTCAAAGGGTGCTTCCAAAGTGTAGTTAGGGCAAAGAATCACTAATGGAGTGCAAATCTACTTATATAATAATAAACTGGAAAGCCAAGAACTAACAAATGAAAACTAGGCATGCTCCAGGATGTGATGCAAACATCTTCCTCACCTTTATATTTCTTCTTAAATGCCATTTTCCACTAAGCTTCTAATTATTATCTCACCTAATAGAGCTTGGAAGACCAAAAGATTAGTGAAGAGAGAAAATCGGGACCCATACCCAAATTTCCACAATTTGGATTAATTAGAAAAGTCTATCTAAATTAATGGAAATTCAACATGTTAAGATACTTCTGAAAGAAATTTAATTTTCTGCCTCAAAATACCATCTTTATCCAAACAAAGGCTTTCAGGTTCAACTAATGCATCTTTCATTCATTGAGTGAGGTTCAAAGAAGTCCGTTAGGGATTTTTTTCAATGAATAGGTTTTTAAAATATGTGTTGAATCACTATGTTGTGCATATAAAATGAGCATAACATGTGTGTCAACTATAATTTAATTTAAAAAATAATTTGAAGAAACTAAATTAAATTATATAAGAGAACATGGGGGAAAATAAATAAGTAAATGAAATGTGTCATTAGCAAGTAAGTTGTATCAGTACATCATCTGCATAGATGTTAATATATTTGTATAAAGATTAGATGACTATAACTTTATAACAAGAAACAAATAGAATATTTGTAGGAGGCTCTATTTTCCTAATTCTTCCTGACTATAATTGGGAGGTTCTAGTACTTTCTACTACTGATAGACTCAGTTGCAGACACCCACATCTGACTTCTCATTTGACCTCTTGCTCTCTCTCTCTCTCTCTCTCTCTCTCTCACACACACACACACACACACACACACACACACACACTCTTTGAAAATGTAGATGTGTCATCAGGTCAACTGCCTAACTAGCAGAGCCTTGAATTAGTCTTGTTTCTAACACACCTGGTTTCCACCGTGCTGGGGATGAGAACTGGCATCTTAATCATTGCTGAGACTATACTGCTTTATCATCATGTGATTCAGAGCTAAACCAAGGAACTTGCCAGTCAGGGACAATAAAATATTATAAGAAGTATTGTTATTACTGGAAATGTGATGAGAAAACTGCTTAATCAGAACTCTTCTGAAGAAGAGTACTATATTACATTGTTAGGAATGAGCCACCTTCTGAGGAAGGAAGAATAAGATCATCAGGGAATCTAACTGCCTGCCAAAGAGTAAGGACCTGGATAATTGCTGGACTGTCCGGGTGAACAAGTTCAGGACTATGGTTGACTTGCTCAGAACCATGTTAGGGAGACTGGACATTGCCACTGTTAGTTGTCTGTCTCTACGTTCCCTGCGTGCCCCTTGCTTTTCCTTTAAATCAGTGGTCATCTAAGTGAGATTTCTAGACCTGAAATGTCTTCTGAAATCTTGTTAGACATACATATTCTCAGGACTTTCCCCAGATCTACTCAACCAAAAACTATAGGATGAAACCCAGTAATCTGTGTTTTAACAAGTTCTTCGGGTCATGCTGAGGTATTCTCCAACTTCAGAACCATTGCTCTAAGGGCTGAATAAAAAATGAAGAGTGAAAAAGTTAATAATGGGTGTTAACTTATTAGTCTCCCTGAGATACCATGCTACAGATAGTATTCCATCCCTGACTAATATTGTGTGTATAATGTCCCTGTCTAGATTTCCAGTTCCCCATTAGGAACGGAACTATTTCCTCACCTCTAACCCATTATGGCTGGGATCCTGTCACTATTTAGCTACCATCACTCCTCCATTATTAACGATGTAGATCCTATACCTTTATCATGCAACCATTCCCTGAACATGGTCAGGAATGTACTGACTGCTTCAAATAACTACCAATGCTTCTTATACTCCTTTCCATATCATGACTACTGATTTTCTCCTACAATGCAGGTTCTCCTGGTGTGTCTCCCTTTCATAGCACTGAGTCCCTTAATCATGAATGACTAAATAAAATCCTAGAGCTTTATACAGCAAAGGACCTGCTACGCTCTGTGGCTGAATGGGTTAGGTATCTTCACTATCAAATCACCTTCCTTAATCTTCTGCACACTATCCAACAACCAGGGGTGTATTAAAATATTTAAAAACCCAATCTACGAGGAAAAAGAAGTCATGATCTGTAACGTTTGCCAATTTCTAAGATGTAAAGACTTCCACCTGGCTACCAACATGATGGCACCAAATGCAGAGTTGCCACAAGATGTGTATAATCAGCTCTGGAGAACCTGTGTAAGCTATCTACAGCCCACGACTGTCAGAGACTCATAGTAATCCAAATAACCCCTCTGTCCAAGTCCACCAAATTGATAAATGCAGAACTGTTAAAATGAAACTATAACACCAGCAAGTATGAGAATATAAACCTACAAAACCTCTGGTTAACATAATGTCTACAATTCACTTTTTGACAAACATTTATTGTGTATCTACTAGGCAATATGAATAGGGCAAAAATGATAGATATTGTGTATCTACTAGGCAATATGAATAGGGCAAAAGTGTACTTCTTTACAAAGAGTAGATAATAAGCACAATAGCTAATTAAAATAAGTATATTAGATGGCAATAAGGGCTACAAAGAAAAGTTAAAGGAGATAGGGAATATTCAGGGCTTCAATTTTAAACAGTATAGTCAGAGAAAGTCTCACTGAGAGGCAGGCATTTATGCACAGGCCCAGAGGAAATGAAGAAAGCATTTTACATGGAAAAGCAACAGTAAGTGCCAAGGTCCTCAGACAGGAAAGCACTTAGCCTCCTTCTTAGGCACAACAAGGAGGCAGTAGGTCCTGAATGGAACGAATAAGGAAATAAATGAGAGCATGAGGACAGATAGTACGAGGGTTTGTAGGACTTTCATAGTGATATGGGAGCCCTTGGAGGGTTTTAAGCAGAAGAGTGACATGATCTGATACACATTTTAGCAGGATCATTACAGAGAAGATTCTTCCTGTGCAAACTGAAAGAAGTGTGCAAACAGGACAACCGTGTAAGAAGATACTACAGTGACCCACGGGAGAGATAGTAGTAGAATGAGCCAGAGTGGCGGTGACGGAGATCAAGAGAAATGGTCAGATTCTGAATGTGTTATGAATATAGAGGCAACAGATTTGCTCATGGATTGGTTGTGGGGTATAAAAGAAAGGAACTCCGAGGTCTTTGATTTGAGCAACTGGAGGATCCGGGTGGCATTAGATGAAGTAAGGAACCTGGCAGGAGCACACTGAGAAATCCAGTTTTGGACATGTCACGTTGGGAATGACTGTTAGATATCTGACAGAAGATGTAACATAAGTAGTACCTGTAAGAACTTGGAGTTCATGGGACAGTTCAGGGCTAGAGCTGTACATTTGTGACTAGTCAGTGTATAGATGGTATTTAAAGCCATGAGACTGGATGATCCCAATAGTCAGTTCAGACATAGAATGGAATCAGTCCAAGAACTGAGCCTTGGGAAAAGCCAGTAAAGGTGATAAAGAGAGGAACCAGACAAGTAGGATCAGTTGGTTCATTGTTTTCTGTAACTAACTTGAGATAGAATCAGCTGAGTTAACAAACACAAAGCACTTACTAAATGCTAGGCACCATTTCATGTAAAGTGTCAAAGTCTTACAATATTAATTTGCATTAATAATGAAGATAAGATCGATAACAAAACCCTGCCCTTGCTAGGGAAGGGTGATTTCACTTAAGGTTGATTCATGGTTCTCATTCAAACTGGAAAAAAGAACAACAACAAAATAAGCCCAACATTATTTTCAACTTTCATTCCACTTACCTCAACTACCAACTCCTCCATGAAATATGTCTTGATTGTAATCCCTCAAAATTCATCTTACATTTGACCTACTACTCCATAAATTCTCCTGTGTTTCTCCCAACTGTATGTTAATTCTCTCTCTTCTTAACCTTCCACGAAACTAGGAATGGCTTACTCTTACAGCACCCACTTAACTTCAACTTATAACAGTCATTTACATTTTTTTCCAATTTCTTGTCCACCCTTCCTTCCTTCCTTCTTTCATATATACTCATCATTCATTCCATCAACAAATAAGAATGTGCTGCACACTGTGCTCAAGGCCTGTGATCTTTACATTTCTTTATATCTCTAACCTTCTGGCAGGGAACTTTGAAGATTTTAGGAGACCAAGTGAATATCAGGCAATTTAAAGAATAATTTTCTCAAATTGTCCTGTCTTTTATCTGAAGTTAAATATCTGTGCCAATCCATAGGCATAACCCGAATAATAGCACAATGAGAGAAAGTTTGGTAGAGGGGAAAGAATACTGGGACCACTACCCAGTAGCTCCCAATTTCAAATCTTGTTTGTTAAGGGGAAAGACAAAGCATTGCTGTGAGTCTCAAAGCAACCTGCATAAATGCAGTCCCAATGATATAATCAGAATTCGTTCTTTATATAAATTTTATTCCCTTGCTTCTGTCATCAAGAATCAGCGTGAATATGTTCCTTCAGGTTGTGTTTTCCGAAGTGGGAATTCATTCCCAAGTGGCTGATTTACTCCCAACACTAGCTCATTAGTAGCTGTATCCTGCCTTTTGGTTCTTTTTTTTCCCCCACTAAAGTTTAATTATTGTACAACAAAGAAGCAACATCTACTGTTGTATATATGAACAAAAGACTACATTCTGAACCAAATACTTTCTAACTTTTTTCATGATCCTCACTTTCTTTTATTCTAAGAAGAATTAATATTAAAAAGGTCTTGGGGAAATCCTTCTTCAGTCCTAAATTCAAAGGATCAGAACTCAAAATTTTATTTGTGGGCACAGCTATATTTATGCAAAAATATCCTGTCATGTGGGAAATAAAATGATATAAGTGAACATGGCATGTTGTCTTTCACTGGATGTTACAAATGCTATATTATATAATGATAGGAGGTTTTTAAATTTATTTAAAGTATTAGTTTTTATCTGCACAAGATAAGCTCGTCATGTTTGTACTTGGAATCCATGAATACCTAGAAAGCAATAAATATGCAATTAAATTTGTAAACAAAACAAATGCTTTTAATTTTCTGTTGACAGAAAAAGACAAAACAAAATTACATTATGCCGGGGAAATATGTGATAAATATATTTGTCCAAAGGAGTAAAAGAACAAAAGTTTGTCAAGGATATGTTCATCCAACAAATGCTGTATGAAGGCCTTAATTATATGTCTTTATGTGTAAAGTAAAGATACTGGAAGCAAAAGGCTTGAAAATACTGTTACCTTGCACATTAGAAATTTTACAAAAATGTACTTGGTTACTTATGCCAGAACAATAAAAAATAAAATTATTCTATTATTAAACAGGAAGTTCTTATCTTTTACCTTCTTTATATAATTCATTACATGTCTAATCAAAGTAGATTTTAAGTGGAGTAAGTCACTTATGAGCACTGTGTTTTAGAGGCTCGTTCATAAGGTGGAACAAAAATAGAAAGTTCCACACCCTGAAACTTTCACAGACTTCTGAGAATTAGAAATCATAACATATACATATGTTCCCATGACCAAATTGAAATCCATTGTAAACTTAAAAGCATATGAAATATATGACTTTGCTTTTTTTAAAATTTTTATGAAATATGTGTGCAGAACAGTGTATAGGACACAGTCATGATACAGTTTATAAAAATTAGTGTAATTACTAACTCCTATGTAACCACTGCAGGTCAAGAACAGGGCATTGCCAATCTTCCAACAGGTACAGAACTTCTGGGTCATGAAAAAAAGGAAAGAAGGAAGGAAAAGAGGGAGGAAGGAAGGGTAGAAGCATGAGAAGGAAGGGAGAAAGGAAAAAAGGAAGGCAAAAAGAAAGGAAGAGAGAAAGTATAGAAATAATGTAAATAGTTAATTTAGTCCACTAAAATCAACTATGTTTTGGTACTAAAGTATAAAAGGAAAATGTAAAATTAATCAATTTAAGGTAAAAATATAACTATCTGAGAAAAATATTAATACACAAATGAAATTTGTTATAGATTCAAAACCATAAATAATTCAGGAATAATAACATACATTTATTTCTTAAATCAGTATTATAATTCTGTTATCAGATCATCTAATGGAAGAATGTACCTAGAACTCCACATAATGGAAGATGAATACAAGTTTCATATTTACAAGGTTTATTCAATACACTGAAGCATGAGGAAAAATCTCAGACAACTCAAAAATTGCACTGTCACATTACAAAAAGTGCAGTGTCAATGGGTTATTAAAGGATTCGTCATCAGACATGACTTATCCTAGGTCTGGCATATAATCAGTCTGAATTTCTAAATGCTTTTTTTTGTGTAAACATATGCAGTTATAATAGATAAAATGGAAAACATCCAACATCCTGTACTGGTCTGAGAATATGGAGACAGCATTCAGTTTTAAGCAGTTTTGCTTTGAGCTTGCTGTATGACCTTTGGTTAATCACTTAACCTCAGCTGACTCAGTTTCTTCCCCTTAAAATGAAGACGTGTTTATTTACTAATCCACTCATTCATTTGGCAAGTATTTATTGAAAACCTACTGTGTGCCTAGCACTATTTTAGACACTGAGAATGCAATAGTACACGTGTATCTTAACTTCCTGTGTATATGCGGATGGGATGGAATAAACCCATAAGCCAGCAAGCAAATAAGGGGGGAAATGCGAGAGGTGCTATGAAGAAAATCCACCTAGAAATCTAATTTCTGAGAAACTGGAATTTTTCTCTTTAAGTTTCCATAGCTTTACACTAGGAAGGGAGGGTTCAGTTTTGTTTCTAACCATATTCATGGTCATCTAAGTTAATGCTCACCTATTTATTCCCAGAGAACCATTGATATCTCACAGAAGACATTTCATTGGCTCACAGAAGATCTACATAATTGCCAGGGAATTGCCCAAAGGAAAATCTCCTCCTAAACAAGAAAGAGCAAGAAGTGGTGAGCTAACCTTTTGTTTGCTTGTTTTGAAGACAATATATTGCCTGAGTTTTCCAGGGTGAAGAGCTCACTCTACTAGAGCATGAACAGAAAAAGTAAATAACCAAACCCAGGAGGGGATACTCCTAAAAGCTATTGCATTCTTTCCTCACAAAGAGTGACTTTAGAAAATTAAAGTTTCTCTTCCCTTTTGTGCCCGCCTTCAAACTTCTATCAGGACACCTACCATTCGCTCTCAACATATAATTTCCACAAATTAGGAATAGAGGGTGTACATGTGTTGTGGAAACTGGCCAGTTTTCAGATAAATCAATCTACTTCCTACCTTAACAGGCCTTGTCCACGTGCAAAGAACTGTTTAGGGGAATTCAAAACATTAAATGTAGGAAATCACGTGAATAAAATAATGACACTTGATTTTGAAAAAATAAGCAAACCAACAAACAGACCTCCGCACCATGATCACAGTAAAATCACACCTTGGGCAAAGAAGGCTCCTACCAGAAAATACTAGCTCTCTACAAATGGGCCACAAAATTAGATATTCCCATTGGCGCCCCATCATTGAATATCTGATTCACAAAGATGGATTTATACAAGAGAAAAACAAAGCAGTAGAAGTGTGAAAAAATATAGAGAAGTATGAGAAAGTAAGCGAGAGAGAGCTCTAACTTGAGAACTATTAATATAACAATAGCTGTTCCCTCATCTTCAAATGTAAGAAGATGACTAGGCTATTTCCAGCCAGTCTGTCCTCCCCAAGTTCCACATCCAAGTTTCTAACCATCTTTTGAATAATTCTGCATCAGAAACAAAGTTTCTCTAAAATCCTCCAAAATATATTCATTTTTAGGAATCACCTTTGCATGATTATTCAAGTTGCAAAGGCTACTTTCACTTTTAAAAAGTCTGCTTTATTAACTGGGAACAGGTTTTCCTTTCCTTCCCTGTTATTCACTAGCACGATCCCTACTATCCAAAGAGTAAACCCTATTCGAGATACATACAGCCTTTCATCAAAAACTTCAGACCTTTTTCTCAAAATTCAAGTCAAACCAGAGTCCCATTCAGAGAAGAGGGACTCAGCCAGGCCAGGACTTGTTAACCAGACACAGTTTTGTTTTGTTTTGTTGTTTAATCTGGAAAGTAACCACGGCTGCACCACTCTGCATTCCTACCAACAGTGCACGGGGGTTCCTGTGTAGCCACTGTGGAAGACAATGCAGAGGTCCCTCAAAAAATTAAAAACAGAACTACCATATGATCCAGTAACAGCACTACTGGGTGTCTACCCAAAGAATATGAAAACACTAACTCAAAGGGATACATGCACCCCTGTGTTTATTGCAGCATTATTTACAATAGCCAGAATATGGAAGCAACCCAAGTGTCCATCAATAGATGAATGCATACAAGAAGCTGTGTGTGTGTGTGTGTGTGTGTGTGTGTGTGTGTGTGTGTATATACACATACATATATACACACAATGAAATATTATTCAGCCCTTAAAAAGGATGAAATCTTGCCATTTTGAACAACACAAACAGAGCTAGAGAGTATAGTGCTAAGTGAAGTATATACCAGAGTATATACTATATGATTTCACTTTGGAATTTAAGAGACCAAACAAATGAACAAAGGAAAAAAAAAAAGAGAGAGAGAGAGAGAAACAAACCAAAAAACAGACCCTTAACTTAAAGCACAAGCAGATGGTTACCAAAGGGGAGACAGGTTGGGGGGGATGGATGAAATAGGTGAAGGGGATTAAGAGTTCACTTATAATGATGGGCACTAATATATGGAATTGTTTAAACACTATATTGTACACCTGAAACCAATGCTAACTACACTGGAATTAACATAAAATTATATTAAAAAATAAAAAAATCTAGAAGGTAACACTCAGCAGACAGAAAAGAAGTATAAATTTCAAATTCTAATACAGTAACATATATCACATGACTTCCAGAGAGTCTACTCACCTTTTTTCCTTCCATTTTTCTCCTCTACAAAAGGTAATAATCCCAGTTTAAATAAATAAATAAATAAATAAATAAATAAATAAATAAATAAACAAACAAACATTAAAACAGTGATTTAAGCCAGGAAAAGGCACAAGCACCACTTAAACTAGTCGTAATGATTACAACTATGAATACACCAAGGGGGAACCATGAGATGCCTACAGACCATGTACCAGCTAGTCTCATCATACAGGTCAACAAGAGCTTTATCAAACAGAAGGGCTAAATATGTGTTCCAAAGTTTGCCCCCTTGGAGCCCAAGTGCCAAAGAGATTATCTCTTACAAAAAAGAAAATTCTGTAGTCAAGTGAATTTTGGAAACACTGTACCATAGATGCATATCAGAATGATTCATAATGCATGTTAGTATATTAAAGCCCCAGAAAACTTAGAGTAAAAAGATCTCCAACATTTTTTGACATAACTTTCCTGAACTTCTTTGACCACATAACGCATTTTTGTCAGAAACTATCTAATAAAAGCAGTTTCTGACCCAATTTAAGTCAGTATTAATAGTATTTATATTATGTCTCCAAGTCTGTGAAGTGTTCTCTTTCATTTCTTTCTCACCTCATGGAATCCACAGTTGATTCCGTTTAAAGGAAGTAGAGTTTGGGTTTTTGGGTTGTTTTGTTTTTTCACATTACTAAACAAAGCTTCACTTTGGCATTTTTGCCACTCCCTAGTTAAATCTTTTGGGAAGTGGTTTCATTTACTTTATTGCCTTTTCAATCTCTCACATTTTCACCCAGACGTCCTATTTGAAACACCTTCTTGAGGACTTTTGAAGCATTCTGTTTTATAACACCAGGGTATTTAGAAGAAATATTTCCTTCTTCCTGTGAGTTTATTCTGTTCTGCTAACAACATCTGACAGAACTGCACCTTTGCATTTGATGAAGCCTCTTTCAAGGTGTGTTGACATGTTAGTTGATGGTCTAGCAACTCTTAAAGATTTGTAGCTGTTAAAGTGCTGCTTTTCTAAAAACGTATATACCTCTTGAAAAATCAATCCAGAGCATTCTACAGTTCAACCCTCACACCTAAACAGTAATATCAATTTCACTGTCAAAAATGAAATAACCGGGGGGCAACTGGGTGGCTCAGTCGCTTGAGCATCCAACTCTTCGTTTCAGCTCAGGTCATGATCCCAGAGTTGTAAAACTGAACCCTGTATCAGGCTCCATGCTGACAGCGTGGAGCCTGCTTGGGATTCTCTCTCTGTCTCTACCCTGCTCATTCACTTTCTCTCTTTCTCCCTCTCCCTCTCCCTCTCTCCCTTCCTCTCTAAAAATAAGTAAACATTTTTAAAAATGAAATAACTGCAAACTTGATTGACAAGAATATACCACTCCCCAACTAGACTGGGATACCAAGCTGTTACCTCACTGTCCAAAGTTGTCAATGTTTTCTTCTACCTAGTCCTGGAGCTCTCACCTGCTTGATATTCATGCTCACACCCTCTTCTGCTATTATTTGAAAATTCAAGAGAGCTAAATAGTACAACTAAAGACAAATTTAAATTACCTTAATGTTAAACATGCCTATTTCAAACAACATTTTTTGTGCTTCTGGAAATTCTGAGAAAAAGTCTGGAATCAAGTAGGAGGAATGGAGCTGGGGAAGAGGATGCTAGTTAATAATAACAGAGCTAGGTTATTTACAATAGCTTTTAATCGGTGTTAGTGCCTTTCTTTCTTAATGTTTATTTATTTCTGAGACAGAGAGAGACAGGATGAGTGGGGAGGGGCAGAGAGAGAGAGGGAGACACAGAATCTGAAGCAGGCTCCAGGCTCTGAGCTGTCAGCACACAGACCAACGTGGGGCTTGAACTCACAAACCATGAGATCATGACCTGAGCTGAAGTCAGTTGCTCAACCAACTGAGCCACCCAGGTGCCCCATGTTAGTGCCTTTCCTTCTGATCCTACTTCCTTCAATATTTGTCTTCACATTTATTACTCATTCATTCTTTGGAGTTCTAAAGGCCAGCATTTATGTTCTCATATACTTCCTACACTTGAAGATTTTATGAAAGGAAAAAAATGAAGCAAACTCTTTGAATATTTACTAATAATGAATCCATCTAGATCAATCCACATTTTCTAAAGTGCTAATGGAAAACACCAACATTATAGATGTATTCTATAAAAGGGCTCTGTGGTCAAATGACCTGAGGGTGGTCAGAAGAGTTTAGAAACACTCGTTTAAATAGAATTGCACATATTTCCTTATGTTAAGACCTCTCAGATTATTCAATATACTAATGTTCATTATGACTCTCTAAGAAGAGCATATAGAATGCAATATTTCCCAACTATTTGACGATGTAAACCTTTTATTTTGTCATATATATTAACATATGCCAGAAGCAAGTCCAGTGGAAAAATGACCCAAGCTGGGAACAATGCCTTCAGGGAACTCTGAGCTAAGTCAGGCCTCCATAGTGATAACTCCAGGTACAGTTAAAATAGAGTCAGCACTCTATAGTAACTTATATTTCTTCCCAACCCACCCTCCTCAAAAATAGCAGCAGCTAAAAAAAAACATTAAAATATTTTCCAAATGTGCTTAAAATATGCTGAAACAAGCCACTGAATTTATCATTTGGTGATTTTCAAACTTTAAAATAGAAGAGAATAAAAGTAAATTTGAAGTTTCCCAGATTAAATTTAGAATGATATATTACTTATAAAAGGACAAATAACAATCATTGTTTGATTATAATTTTTTAAATAAAATATATCTTTCAGTATACAAAATCTGGTCTTGAAATCGTTTCAGTTACTATTCTCACATGCAAAAATCACCCCAAAACTTGGGAGCCTAAAACAAGCTTTCTTCTTATGCTCACAGAGACTGTGAGTCAAAAATTCAGAGTACAGCTTGTTTCTGCGCTTTGATATTTTGGGCCTCAGCTGAGAATGATTCAAATAGCTGGAGTTAAGACAGCTGAGGCTGGAGACCCACTTTCAAGGTGGTGTTTTCACACACACATGCAGCACCTTGGAATGGATGGCTGCAAAGCTGGCCTCAGGTAGGTGATTAGGTGAGCACATCTATGCATGGCCTCTCCAGCCTGTGGCCTCAGTGTGGTCAGGCTTCCCATACAGAAACTCATTGTTCCAACATACAAGTCAGAACACCCATGGCCATTTATTCACAAGTCAGAACACCCAAGCCATAGAGTATCACTTCCACCATATTTTCTTGGTTTTAGCAGTCACGAGCCCACCCAGATACAAGGGGTGTGGGCAGGGACCCCATATCTCAATGAGAGAATTGCCAAAGAATTGATTCAAACTGTTGCAGAAATACCGTACAGGAAGTTTCTAACAATTCCACCAAAAGAAACTCTAGAGTTCATCTCTCAGATGTCCCTGAGATAAAGTGAAGTGGCATGATACGATGGTTTGGTGAAACTCAGGATATAAACTCTCAGAGAAAAATAACAGAATTTATGAGCTGCAGCTTGAGAGACAATGGAGTGTGAGTGTTGGTGGGAGAATTGCTATCTTCATTTTGGCAGAAAAGAGAAAGATAAACAAATACAAAATATGAGACTTGGTTGAAAAATTAAGAAGAGGCCTTATCATTTGTGAGGTCGGATCAAATTTCCCTTTATTATGACATTAATCAGATTGGTTGCCTAAATATATTAGCAAAGAGCATATATTGCTAGATTAGAAATTCGTATCTGGGTGTAACAGACTAATCTTTCCTGAGATACGAATGAATCAACTTTTCAAGTGGATACATTCAACTGTGCCTTCATTCTGTATTAGTCTCTTCATCTATTCATGTAGTCCTTCAACAAACAGGTACTGAGTACTTTCCACATGCCTGTACTGTACTCATTGCTGAAAACACATGGGTAAACAGTATTGATAGTTCCTACTCTTAGAGGACACAGTCTGCAACAATGTTCATACATTTGCTTGCTCAACTTTTTTTTTTTTTAATGTTTATTTATTTTTGAGAGAGACAGAATGCGAGTGGGTTAGGGGCAGAGACAGGGAGACACAGAATCCGAAGCAGGCTCCAGGCCCCGAGCTGTCAGCACAGAGCCCAACACGGGGCTCAAACTCACGAGCTGTGAGATCATGACCTGAGCCTAAGTCCGACGCTCAACAGACTGAGCCACCCAGGCGCCCCACCTTGTTCAACGTTTTTTAGGCAATTCCTATCACAGCAGAAACTTAATCTACATATGTTCATAAAATGCAAGTTAAATGATGCGACAAACCAAAAAAAAAAAAATCACAAAGCAGTGTATTACTAAGTCATAAAATGAATGATATAGACAATAAATAATTGAAGTGCAGAGTAGAAAAGGGATCACAATGGAACTGGGCAAACTAAGAAGATTTCACAGAGGTGCTTTAGAGATTTGTTCTCTAAAACAAGGTAACTCACTAATGACCGAATATTGAGCTTTATTTTGACCAATTATACATTTTCAAAGATATGTGACAATTAAGAATTATGCTATAAATGATGAGCACTGGGTGTTATATGTAAGTGATGAATCACTGAATTCTACTCCTGAAACCAATATTGCACTCTATGTCAACTAACTAAAGTTTAAATAAAAATTTGAAAGAAAAAAGAATTGTGCTACATAACACATAAAGTATGGGAAACGTTATGTGCTTTTAACTTATCTAAATCAAGTTATATTAAGCTCCCAGTCTCCATTGACCAAGTTTAGTGAAAAGACCAACATCAATAATTTTTTGTGCTTCACTACATTCCACTTCCCTGCATGTTTCTCCCCACTTCTCCCTCCCCTTCTCCCCCTCCCAGCCCCATTCTTCTCACTCATTCATTCATTTTATATTGTACCAAGACATCAGAACTTAAAAAATCTGAGAAAAGTATAGCAAATTCTCAACTGGTGGTCATTCATGGCCATTGCTGAAAGAATCACTGTCATTGTTAACACAGCTCAAAGTGGCCAGTGCTGTTACAGGCTCAGTTCCGTGTTGTCTAATTGCCTCTATGGACTCTCCACACCTGTCAAGTCAATGTTGGGGCTTATAGCCAACCTTTGGGGGCATTTCCACATAGAAAAGCTCATATAAACTTTTCTCTAGGTAAGAACTAGAACACAAAAACACTAAGCACTGGCTGACCTTTCAGCCGGAAAATGTGTAAAATTATTTTTTTTTATTCCGTTGCTGGTAAATCTATTCCAGCAAAAAGCCTAAGAACAAGGTATAAAATTATTAATATATCACCCTGCCACAAGTGATAACTGCACTTTTTCTTTTATTTAAAGGTCACCAAGTTCCAGAAAAGAGCTACTCTGTTAAAAGGGAAGATCAAAGCACACAAATCTTGAACACCTATTAGCTGCACAAATGTGAGACAAAATATGTAAATGGCCCTGGTAATAAGAAAATGAAAAGGCATTTCTGCTTAGCTATACATCTAACACATGCAATATCAATCATTTTGGTCTAACTGTGCTGTCATTTTTAAACTATTTGGTATTCACTGTAATTTATACAATCATGATAAATTCATTTGACTTTGAAGATTATAGGCTAGGCATTGTCATCCAATTTGTATATTTTTTAGAATCAATTGTTTACCAATACTGTGAATTTTTTTTCCCCTAATTTAAAAACTCTGTTGAAACAGTAGTTTTTCATAACTGACAAGAAGCTCATAGAGGTAATCCTGGGGATTTTTTTCTTTGCCCCTTTGATGGACGCACTTTTAATGCAGCATCTCAGTATCCAAGATTTCCATTGTTATCAACATGTTGTTTCAGTCTATCTTCAATCTATACCACCAACTGAGGGATATTAACCATATTTTACATTTCAGTAGTCAATGCCTTTTCTATTTCCTTTGTGAATAAAGTATTTAGGTGCAATTCTTGACTGATCATATTGACAAATGGTATCAGTATTAGTATAAAAATAATAACATTGCATTTAAATAGGATTTCTCAGTTGACAGCATCATTTTACAGGAAGTTAAAATGACTCCCATCAGGGATATAACAAAATTAAGTGTTTTGCCCAACACACTGAGCTATTAAGATAATCAAAAAACTTTTTCCTACTTTCCAATCTTTATGCCCACCTTCATCCCCACTCCTCACTGAGTACCATCTATCTATGAATAGGCTCACATTCTAACGACATCTACAAAAACAAGCTGCACAGCCCCATAGACTTGTGGGACATTATTACTCAAAAATTCTTTGGAGGTTTTGAAACTTGGTTGCAGACTGGAATCACCCAGGGAGCTTTAAAAAATGCTGTTGCCTGGGTCACGCCCCAGAGATTCTAATTTAATTGGTAGAGAGTGAGGCCCAAGCATCAGGATTTTTAAGAGCTCCCCAGGTGATTCTAACGTGCAGCCAAAATTGAGAACCACTGTTCTAAACCTTTGTTTTACAGATAAAACAATTAACCCTATCAGTGACACATGCAAATTTAATGTTAGAACTGAAGCTAAAACTTGAGTCTTCAGAATTCCAGGTAATAACCCATTTCACTAACTCCAGTGTTTTCACTTGTGTTTCCCCCAGCCAGGGGGGTTCCTCAGAGCTACTGTAGTGGAGGCCACAGAAATAATGGGGATGAAAAAGCAGTGAGAGATCTAGACCCACATAACCCTCAACAAGAGCAGCTTTGAATTTTCCTTTTTACATCTTGGACTTGCTTTGCAAGATTTTTACCAGGGAAGAAAGAAAAGAAAAAAAAAAAAAAAAAAAGGAAAAAAATGCGTATGTGCTTAAAGTAAAAAGAAGTTTTAAACTTTTGCAAACAGACCATATGTTAAGTGGGAAAAGAAAGAAAAAGAAAGAAAAGAAAACAAGAGGAAAAAAGGAAAAAATGTGTATGTGCTTAAAGTAAAAAGAAGTTTTACACTATTGCAGACAGACCATATGTAAGTGGTAAAAGAAAAGAAAAAAAGAAAAGAAAAGAAAACAGAAAGGGAAGGGTGGAGAAGGGGAGAGAAGAGAAGCAGGCTTACTTCAGCAGCATATATACGAAAACGGGAGTGATACAGAGATTAGCATGGTCCCTACATACAGACAACATACAAATTCAGAGAAGCGTTCCCTTAAAAAAGAAAAAGAAGAAAAACTTACGACTTCTTAAGGATACACCTGGGCCAATGGATAAAGTTACATATGTTAAAATAAACATCTGGGAATTTCATCTATTCCAATCGAAGACAATGAAGAGTTCTTAAGCCCCTCCCCCCCCAAAAAATAACTGCTTTTGACATCCTACGGTATGTTTTATACTTCTTTGGGAGGGCTGTGTTCCTTCCGTGGTGTGAGGTGTATTAAGACCACCCCTGAGGAACACAGTTTTGAAAAGGTGAGAGAACTTCTCGTTAAACAAACAAGAAAGGGAAATTGGACAGAGTGCGAGGTCAGGAGAGAAGGCCAGAAAAGGCTGTAGGAGCAAGGGCAGGAAGTTGGCTAGAGAACGCTGACAGGAATTCTGGTTCCTGGAAGAAACTGGTTACATGTACTTCACTGGCTACATAAAAAAAGGCACACAGCCTGAGGAGAGGAGGTGGAGGAGCTGTTTCATGGTCCTAATCTTTGTCTGGACACCCTCCACCCTCTTCCCTGTGGATTTGGAGCAGGCCGAAATGGAAAGAGTTAAGTGACAATGCTGAACGTGGCTATTCATCAGCAATGACATCAGCTAAGATTCATCAACACCTACAAAAATCTTGCAAGTTGTTACACAGCATTTGTCTCTACAGTTTTATTTATTCACATCTTTCTCCCTTCGAATTTATAGTAGTCATCCATTCTTTTATTTTTATTTTGATATGTTTATATTTCCCATTACTATAGCAAATCTCACGGATGTGTTTCTGTTATTAATAACCAGAGATAATATATAATTTATAAGAATAGCTATCATACATCGATCACCCCCCACATGCCAAAAACCGAGAGTGTTACCCTGTGAATATTATCTCTAATCCTCACAAAAAGACTATGAAGTTAATGTTATCTACTTTCTACTCAGGGGGAGTCACGGGCTCAGAAAGGCTATATAGGTAATAATACAAGGTCACGCAACTTTACGCTATTCTTATTACTATTTCCAAAGCCTGTGTTGTTTACTATACCGTGCTATTCTGTTCTCTCCGTAAGACCCCTGAATCAAGTGGAAATACCCCCATGTTTCTCAAATGTGTAGGCCAGCAGTATTAAGGATATTTAAAGTTACTTTTTTTCCCACTAACAGGCCTCCATTTTCATTTTTTTAAGTGGGCTTCATGCCCAGTACAGAGCCCAACATGGGGCTAGAACTCATGGCTCTGACATTAACACCTGAGCTGAGATCAAGAGTGGATGCTTAACAGATTGAGCCATCCAGGTGCTCCTCCCCACCCCCAATTCCCTTTATGCCCAGAGACCCTCAGGAAATTACTACTTTGAAGTGCAGATTAAACTAAAAAAGAATGTAAGTAGTTATAAAAAGCATTTTGTGACATAGAAGGATATTTATTCCGGAATGAGACTTTGAAAACTTTCAGATTTTATGAAGTTTAAGCATTGTATATTCACGAACTAGAAGCCCATCTCTAACTCTATATATTATTCCATCCTCTGCACCTCTACCTCATAGCAGACAAGTAAACAGATATATCCTTGAAAATCCTTTTTTCCCCTTTCCTCCTGCATAATATCTCGTACAATTTTTTTTTTTTTAATTTTCACAAAACCAACATTGCCATTACCACTCTGGGTTTAAAACGTTAAGTTGTTTCTTATTAAAATGTTAAAAATAGGGGCGCCTGGGTGGCTCAGTCGGTTAAGCGTCCAACTTCAGCTCAGGTCACGATCTCGCGGTCCGTGAGTTCGAGCCCTGCGTCGGGCTCTGGGCTGATGGCTCAGAGCCTGGAGCCTGCTTCCGATTCTGCGTCTCCCTCTCTCTCTGCCCCTCCCCCATTCATGCTCTGTCTCTCTCTGTCTCAAAAATAAATAAAACGTTAAAATAAAATGTTAAAAATATAACATAGAGGTCTTTACTTCCTCGCGCCCAGTTACCAAGGATGCAGGTCTTAACCCTTCTCCTCAAAAGTAAACACCACTGCATAAATCGAACTCGCTTAACACTAAAGCAAGATTTTGCTGGATCGTTTGTATTTCACATGAATGTGTGATTTTGTTAATAGTTGACAGTGACTTGAGATGTCAGTATTCAGCTTCCAAGGGTTACATTATATCCAATTCTCTCTTCTTTCAATATTTAAATCATGTGATAGCCATGGGCTGCTTGCTGACATAAAAAAAACTAAAAGTTACTTAGTATTTCAAATATCCTAGACATTTCAACCATAATAAGTAGGATATGTTGATTTATCCTCGTGACAAATCCATAAAGAACTTACAAATATTACCCCCATTTTACAGATAAGAAAACTGAGTGTAAGTTACGTAGCCAAAGTTACTCATTTAACAAGTGTAGAGCATGGACTCAAATCCAGGTAATCTGACTCTAAAACCCTTTGATGATTTGGCTACACCTCAACATACAACTTTAACTTCCTTTAGCCCTTCTTCTACTCCACCTTAAATTATTGTTATACCTCATTGCCTACACAAAATCAGAAACTAGAGACACAGACTCTATCTCTCTTATTCCTTTTATCATTTTACCATCTCCTAAGATAAGACATTGCACAAAATAGTTGTGTCCAACAGATTGAACTAAATTATTAAATTAAATTGGACTAATTAATCATGTATTCATTCCATAAATATGTATTAAACATAGCTCTGTGCCAGTTACTGTAATATATATTAGAGATAAAACATTGAATAATATAGAAAAGGGCCTTTTTGCCCCACAGAAATGAATATTCTACTTCGGTGACATTATTTAAAAAAAAAAATTCTAGGTAATCAGTGATTCAGTTGGCATACTTTTAGTGTCAGTGAAAGAAATTCAACCAACACTAGTTTACATGAAAAGGCAACTTAATGTCTTACATTCCTGAGAAGTCTAAGAGGTCCTGACTTGAGACTCCATTAAATAGGTCTAGGGCTACAAAACTACCATCAGTAAATCCTCTCTTCTTCATTCTTTTATTTTTAATTTTTTAATGCTTATTTTTGAGAGGGAGACAGACAGAGCATGAATGGGGGAGGAGCAAAGAGAGAAGGAGACACAGAACCCAAAGCAGGCTCCAGGCTCTGTCCGAGCTTTCAGCACAGAGCTCGACCTCATGAACTGTAAGCTCATGACCTGAGCTGAGGTCGAACACTTAACCGACTGAGCCACCCAGGTGCCCCTCTCTTTCTCACTCTTGATTCCGCTTTCCTCAATCTGCTTTGTCCTTAGGCAGTGCTCTTTCCACTTAATGGCAACAAGAGCTCCCAGCAGCTCCAACTTAAAATCTAGCAACTCAGGTATGGAGGACGAACTTTTTGCTGAAAGTTCCAGCAAATATTTTTGGTGGGGCTCTTATTGGCCATATTTGAGTCACACATCCATCTCCAAATCAATCAAAATGGCCAGGCCCTGGTAACGTGCTCATAGTTCATCTCTATAGTAAGCAGTGGCTTCTGGAACACTGGGGACGCAGAAGCTTGCCAATAAACCATATACCTATTACTGTCAGTGAAACAAAAGTGTTAGCTATTCCAGCAACTTGCAGGGCAAGAAACAGTTCTCTATCCATATTCTTCTAAGAAATTACCCTCCATCAAATGATCACCACCACCAAAAAAGATTTCTTTAAACCTTAGTTTCAATTATTTTGTTGCACTGGTTACTCTACTAAGGTCAACCATTATATTTAACCCATTACCTTAAAAAAAAGAGAGATAATCTCACCAGCAAAAGCAGCAGCCTAGTAGTCAGATTCTAAACTGATGTATGCATTGAAAGGGCTTCATTTGAGAGCTATTTTATATTAAAAAAATCTAAATTCCAACAAAACGTTTTATTGCTTCTCCTAGTTTATTGGGATTATAATCTCTTCAACTCATACCATGTCCATAGAAATCCTCTCCTGAGTTCAATTTAAACAATCCTTATTTGTATAGCATTGGTTGATCTCAGAAATGCTTGATAAAGACTGTCACAAAATAGTCCATAAAAAGTGAATTCAAAGTCAAATTGATTCACATATTAAAATTCTGAAAAACAAAATTGTACAAAATGCAACCATAATGTATAAAACACACTGGGAGACTAAAATTAGTGGGAAGGTCAGGGAATGGGGAGCAAATAGAAGTAATTGAAGTACTCATTAACTCCTTTCACTTTGGGGGACTGAATGTGTAAGGAGTGATAAACAACCTCCCAGTTGATTATGAGAACATGGGGAGCAATCAAAGTTTAAAAAAAAAAGACAAAGAAATCAAGGTAGCTACAGTGAATAACTTGGAAACAGATAAGAAATAAAAATAAAGAAAGCAGCTGACAAACTGAAAAAGGTGACTGGGGAATCCTTACAGGACAATAAAAGAAAGCAGGCTTTTTTACAAAATGTACAGACAGATTTCCAACTATAATCAAAAAAGCTCAAGAGACATTAACATTGAGCCTATTAGTTAAAATCAGAACTAAATGCAGCCAGTATCATTTCAGATTCTGGTAGATAGCATCAATCCATAAGAAAAGATCCCTTGAGTGTTATTAGTGAAAAATTTAAAGGTACCAAAGTATATATGCATACTGCATAAACTAGGCTAAGTACAGAAACAATAAAAAGGACCGGTTAAGACACTTACATAAACAAACAATAAAACAAAGAAACAAAATTGATGAAAACCTTTCTTTCTAAGGGATTTGGGATTATCATACCAAACAAGAAGTCCTGCTTAAGGTGGTGAGGTCATGGATGAGAAAGGAATTTTTTGCTAAAATGTTAGTAAAGGGGTGGAGACCCAGATTAGGCTTCTACTTAGCAGACCAACCTAATATTTTTCTGAGGGTTGACAGAAAGAGTCCTATATATTCATCAGAAAACATTAAATTTTCTCTGGAGCACACAGCCAGACAGTATTTTGCACCCTCTCTTGGAGTTAGTGAATAAGTTCTGAATAGTAGAATGCAGGAGCGAGTGACAAATGATACTTCCAGGCCTGACCCCAAAATCTCTTGGACCTCCTTCAAGTTCTTTATTTCATTTGTCCAAGGAGATGGTAGAGCCACTACATAAAAGGTGCCTGGTGCCCTGAGTGACTACAAGGAGCAGAGAGCCTCTCTACGGACCCACAGCAAACCATGACATAAACATTAAATGTTCATTTTATTACACAAACAATATCAGCCTCCCCCAACTTATACACTAACATAGGCCCAGAACTAACTGAAGAAAATTGAATTATGTTATAAAACCAGATGATTTTTGAAAAGAGAGCTAAGGAAAGACCAAAAAAAAAAAAAAAAAAAAAAAAAAAAAAGGCCCTGCCATACAACTAAAGTCCACAGATAGATGAGGCAGAATAATTACTGAAAAAAAAAGTTCACATTATATGAAATAGCACAAGGTATTTAAAAGAAGCCTGTCTAATATAAATTAGAATTGTATACTGTGGTGTGTTGCACGCTAATTCCCCTCTTGGATGGCAAATCTTCAGTATAATATGCTAAACGCAAAGACTTAAAAAATATATATGACCTTGATAGTGAGATGATCTAATCAGGGTGGTGTCTATCAGGGTAATACAAGGGAGAAATGGAGCATTGTGCACAGCAGGTGAATTAAAGAGTAGAGATTAAGAATTTAGTAATAGCAGCTTTCTTACTTATTCTGTAAGGACAGCATTACCCTAGAACCAAAAGCAGATAAAGACATTACCAACAAATAAACTATTGATCAATAACTCTCATGAACATATATGCAAAAACCTTCAACAAAATATGAGCAAATTGAATCCAACAATGCATAAAAAGAGTTATACAGTGTGATGAACTGGGGTTTTATTTAAGGTATTCAAGACTGGTTTAATGTTCAAAAATAAATTAATGTCACAGTGTTGAGAAAACTGGATATTCACAAAAGAATAAAATTGAGCCCCTATCTTGCACAACTCACAAGTTAACGCAAAGTGGATTAAAGGATTAAATTTAAAACCTGAAATTGTAAAACTCCTAGAAGACAACATGGGGAAAAATCTCCTTGACATTGGTCTGAGCAACGATTCTTGGATATACAAAAAGCAAAGGCAACAAAAGCAAAAATAAGCAGGTGGAACCACATTAAACCAAAAAGATCTGCTCAGCAAAGGAAATCAACAACAAATGAAAAAGCAACCTTTGGAATGGGAGAAAATATTTCCAAACCATATATCTGATCAGAGGTTAATGTCAAAATATACAACGAACTCATTCATACCAAAAAAGGTAAATAATACAACTAGAAAACAGGCAGAGGGCCTGAACAGACATTTTTTTTTCAAAGAAGACATACAAATGGCCAACAGGTACATAAAAATATGCACTGGGGCGCCTGGGTGGCTCAGTCGGTTAAGCGTCCAACTTCAGCTCAGGTCATGATCTTGTTGTCTGTGGGTTTGAGTCCCAATTCGCGCTCTGTGCTGACAGCTCAGAGCCTGGAGCCTGATTCAGAATCTATGTCCTCTCTCTCTCTCTCTCTCTCTCTCTCTCTTTCTCTCTCTCAAAAATAAATAAACATTAAAAAAATTTAAATATGCACATCACTAATCACTGGGAAATGCAAAACAAAACACCTGACACCTATTAGAATGGCAGTCATCAAAAAGGTGAGAGAACAATGCTGACAAAGATGTGGAGAAAAGGGAAACAGTGCATTGTTGGTGGAAATGTAAACTGGTGCGTCCACTATGGAAAACACTACAGAGGTTCCTCAAAAAATTAAAAATAAAACTACCATGTGATCCAGCAATCCCATTTCTGGGTATATATCCAAAGGAAACAAAATATTTATACTCCCGTGTTCGTTGCAGCATTCATTTCTGTATTCATAGAAATAGAGAATAGAAAAGTAGTTGCCAAGAACTGGGATTGGGGAAAATAGAGTTTGGTTAAAGGGTACAAACTTTCAGTTATAAGATGAATTAGGTCTGAGAATCCACTATGTTACATGGTGATTATAGTTAATAACACTGCATGCTATCATTGAAATTTGCTAAGAAAGTAGAACTTAAATGTTCTCATCCCAACCCCCATCCCACCACCACAAAATATGCAGAGTACTACATTTGTCATTGACTGTAAAAAATTTTAGGAAAAAAACCCCACAAAAATCGGGAGCTAAGAATATTGACAATCCATAATCCCAACACTCAGAGGACCACTAATATCATTTCACAGTTATAGTGTAAGGTTAATAGCTGATATTACTTGTGGTATCCCTATTTTTTTCTCTTCAGTGACTTTTTTTATTATTATCATTTGAGTATAGTTGACACACAATGTTATATTAGTTTAAGGTGTACAACTTAGCATTACTTAAGCTAACCAAATTAGAACTGAAATGCTCCCATTTAGGAGAATGGTTATGTAACTTAGAGTATTTACAGGTATGGCATATTCAGTTTAAAATAACATTTACAAAGACGTTGTCAGGATAGAGGATCAGGTTGATGATAAAAGACTGAGTAGTAAAAAATAGTACTCCTCCTCCTCCTTCTCCTCAATCTTTATATATATATATATTATATATATATATATATATATATATAATATATATATAATCTTTATATATATAATCTTTATATATATATGTGTGTATATATATATATACACATATATATATATATCTGTGTATATATATGTTCTGTATATATGCTAAGATTTTCATTATTTCCTGAGGATAAATTTCTAGAAGATGAATTCTTAAGTCAGTCACAGTGAACCATATAAACTGAAGGCAGAAAACATATGCTGAATTAAAGAATTCTAGTTATTTTTTGGAGATGTTTCCTTCTAGTAATTATAACACACAGGAAAAGCTACATAGGAGTGCCTGGGTGGCTCAGTTAAGCATCTGACTTTGGCTCAGGTCATGATCTTGCGGATGTTGGGTTCAACCCCTGCATCAGGCTCTGTGCTGACAGCTCGGAGCCTGGAGCCTGCTTCAGATTCTGTGTCTCCCTCTCTCTGCCCTTCCCCCGTTCGTGTTCTCTCTCCCTCTCTCAAAAATAAGGTAAACATTTTTTTAAAAAATCTACATAAATACTGCTAAAATTTGCAATGCGCTGACAGTATTGACATATTGCAAATTAATGACATGTTCAAGTAGATTGGAATTATTTCTTGAATTGGATGAGAAGACGCATATTTACCAGTGGAATGAATTTTTGAGCTCCTGTACTATTTAGAATGATGTATTTTAAGTACCCATCATGTCACATACCTATACACACACAAATTTGCCATCTATCATGGCACAACCCACCAGGCTTTTCTAATTGAGAAATAGGCAATATTTCTCAATCCAGATAGATCCTGAAAAGTTGTCTCAGCAAAAGGTAAAGAAAAAGGATGTATATTTCTCCAAAGCTCCTTGTTCTGTCCCTGCCTTCCTATGATAATAACCAATTTTACATAAGGAAGGTGCCCATCCTTGACTTTTCCTTCTACTTGAAACCCAGCTGCATTCCAGATTGCTAATAATTGAAAGATCAATTGCATCATAGGCGCTTGACTAAATGTCATTTCAAGTGGCACATTTCCAAGGTAGCAAAAGCTATAATATTGACCAAAACAAAGAAACTGCTGAAGTTGTTGGAATTAAAGATGATAGATATATGTGTGATTTTTCCAGCAAACACCAACTCTTGAGTTCACTTTTAGCTGTATTCTGGGAACAAAGAGATGGGATTTAACTAACCATATTTTAAAATACAAAACATAACAATGTAACTTTTAAAGTATGATAACTTTTTAAAAATTGGAACCTTGAATACAAAATAGAAGTCAGGAAATAAATACACATGCATACAAAAATTTAGTATAAAATAAAGATAAGACAATGACTGATTATTCCATAAATGATGCTGTAAATCTGGATAGCCATCTGGGGGAAAATATAATTGCATCCATACCCCATATCTTATTCTAACAAACACTCCAATATATCAATATTTAATGTAAAAATGAAAACATAGCAGTTCAGAAGAAAATATGGGAAAAAAACACTTTCATAACCCAGAAGTAGAAGTGTTTTTAAGTATGGAAACAGAGAAGCTATAAAAGAAAAGACGGTTAAATTAAACCTAATTTTTAAAAATACAACCTATATGACAAAAAAGAAACTCACCAAAATTTATGTCAAAGATTACCAGTAAAATAACAAAGTGAGAAAATAATTATAATTCAAATTACAGACAATGGGCTAATATTTCTTGAATATACAAATATTTTTCTAATAATTCTCTGGTATACAAAGAGTATCTGCATACCGAGCAGAATAATTTCATAAAACAATAGAAAATATAGGCAAAGAATATGAACATATATTTCACAGAACTGTAAATACAGATGGCTCTCTCACATGCTGATCAAGAAAAGGAATTAGAATTATTGACCTTACCTTCAGGACTTATCATTATTCACAAATAATTAGAAGGTAGGTATTTAGGAATGACAATGTCACCTATAATATTTGAAATTTGCAATTTAATAATATTTGATTAGTCCCGCGGTGAATTTTTCTTCCATCCTGTTAAGTGTACAGAGTGAGTTTGTATTGAAAAAAACCACAAAGGAAAAATTATAAAACTTTGCAAAAATCAGAGAAGAAGAAACAATAGGGGTGGTTTGGGTTTTTATTTGTGCTTTTTTTTTTTTCAGTTGGTTTTTTGGAGGGGGAAGGGGTCTGTCAACTTTTTAAAAACACATGATTCACAAATTCTGAAAAGTAAAAATAAACATCATCATCCATAATCACACCTGAAATGGTCACATTAAGTACTTTAATGTAATTTCATTCTCCATTTCCTCTATAAATATACATTCTTTTAGTATACACACACACACACACACACACACACACACACACACAACATACATACAATATACATTATATGTACAGAATATCTTATACACTGTAATATGGCAGAATTTTCTAATCTGCATTTTTCACTGAACATATCATAGTCTGGTAAAAGAGTTTTAACCAGCTTTGAAGGAAATACAAAGATATTTTAATATATGAGATAGCCATTTCCAAAATAGCCATAAATAAGAATGGGAGTTTGGCAGAGGGAGGCTAAATTTGAGTTTCTTCACAGCAACGTGTGAATCTGTTAAAAGACTTATTATTTTTCTGTTCTCGTGTTTCCTTTCCAGGCAGAAAGACTCCCCCCCCCCCAAAAAAAAAAACGCACTTTCAATTTCTTTCCCACATAAGGTGGAGTGGCTTACCTGAGTGGTGTGTTTGAAAACAGAATTGTCCATATGCAACTCTGCTCCAGGGTTCTCTTGGCCTCTCTACAGGACGTAAGTTACCTGTCCCAGTGGATAAGACTTGCACCTACCCTTTCTGCATATGCCTGAGTGGGTACATTTAATTCTATAGTAAAGCACTGGGAAGCACATCAAAACTACAATCATCAATACAGCTTTAATCTATAATTAGGTTGCTACTTTGATCTTGAGATGTCTGCCTCTTCTCATTTGACTTGAACTTGCAAGGTGAAGAAAGTGGTAGTATGTGTTGACTCCCTAAAACTCTAACTTTGTCTATGACTCCATTTCCAATTCACAAAACATTTCCACGTTCATTATCATATTTGATTCTCAAAGTAACCCTTGGATGTAGGAGGGAAGATACTAACATTTATTGAGTGAACGCCTACTATTTGTCAGAAATATGCCAAGACATTTACCTTTTTTTTTAATGTTAATTAATCCTCACAACTCTCAAAAATAGAATTAGCCCTTATTTTAAAGATCTGAAAGTGGAGTCTCAGAGAGGTGAAATAATTTGCCTAAGACAGACAACTGCTGAGTGGCAAGACTAAAAGTTCAAACAGACTATAAATGCCGGGATCACATCCCTCATTCACTTTGTATTCCCAGGTCCTGCTG
This sequence comes from Panthera onca, assembly GCF_046562875.1. Taxonomy (NCBI): domain Eukaryota; kingdom Metazoa; phylum Chordata; class Mammalia; order Carnivora; family Felidae; genus Panthera; species Panthera onca. The sequence continues at coordinate 48,606,929 of NC_138351.1, read as the reverse complement.
GTCTCATGCTTGGCACAGAGAAGGCATTCAATAAAAATGGTTAAATAAATGATTCCAAATAAAAGCTCTTTCCACTGCATCATAAAGAGAGAACAGAGATTTTTTTTAAACTACAAAAGTCAGGGAAACTTCAAGCTACAATCCTACTTCCCTGGGAGTTAGTGGGGGCTGTGCAGGGAGAGCCGGAGGCTCATTTCTGGAGATGTGTATGGAAATGCTATGAGTTTGTATGCGACACGTCAGAAAACAGAACGGACTGTGAAATGTTGAGATCTAGTATTTCATAGAGTCCTTGTCACTACTGAAGCAGTGAGATCTTTGACACAATCATTTGCTTGCTCCTATGATTCTCTCATCTGTAAAATAGAAATGTTAAAAAAATTATCTTGGAACGTGTGGTAATCCCAACATTCTACAAATATATGAAGCCCAAAGCTTAATCTTAACAAGAAAAAATGCTGCTGCTCTCTAAGCAACAAAGACTGTGTATTTATTGTGCAGTTATATTAAGAAACTGGAATTTAATAAATTATTAAGGGTGAATAAAAGCACTTATAGTTTTGACTATAACATAGTTCTTTCACATCCACAGGTCTACAAACCCAGAAACTCCTGCGGCTAGAAAGACAGGAGATATTAACCCATAAAACTGGAACATTCTAACAGGAAGTTACGGCATAGATTTGTTTGGAAATGTATTGTTCCAAAAGTCGTGATTTAGGACTTGCTGTTTACACTGAGCAGATCTAAGACCAAATAGGAAAAGAGTTTTCCCTAAGGTAAGTAAAAGAGATATAGCTACCTTTCAGCTTTCTCTCTCCTTTGTGTCTCACACATGAACACGCAAACACACACACATGCACGCGCACGCGCGCGCGCGCACACACACACACACACACACACACACCATGAATGATACATTTTGCCACAAACACACACCAGACAGGAAAAGGAAACTAAAAGAAGCGGTCATTGTCTTTTTTACATCTGATAATGCACGCCCAACAACAGGTAACAATGAAGGAAATCTGTAACGATATGCATCCTGCTATATCTTTGCTGACCTGAATCTTTCACAAGAAAGCAGGTAACATCTTCCACTAACAGAAGACAAGCTTTAAAATTTGCTTAAGTTAACCAGCATAGTTATTATGCTATTTGAATTTTTTTAAGATGCAGACATAAGATTCAAAATGACAGCAGAATGTACATGTCAAAAAATATTCTATCTAGTGGCCTGACTTTTGAGGAAATAAAGAAACCTGAAAATTAACTTAATCTACTTACAACAGGTTTAAACCATAGTGTTCTAAAAAAGAAAAAATAACCACAGAATGCATTAAGATCATCATTGCCTGCATCCAGAGGCATACAAGTAATTAACTATTGGATAGAAGTTCTAGCCAAATCATTCCTACACAGTAGCAACAAAGGAGTGTTTCTTGCTAGATAACCAACAAGTATCATCTTGCCAATTTTCCAAAGAAAAGGGCATGGGGGAAGGACCAATGTGTATCATTGTCAAAAAATGGTGTTATGTATATGTTAGAATTATTAAGCAAGTAGTTCTTTAATTTAATTTTTTTGGTGGGGGGGGGGAGAGAGAGAGAGGAGAGAGAGAGAGAGAGAGACTGTGAGCAGGGGAAGGGCAAAGGGAGAGAGAGAATCTTAAGCAGGCTCCACACCCAGGACATAGTCCAATGCGGGGCTCTTTCCCATGACCCTGGGATCATGATTGAAAGCAAAATCAAGAGTCAGACACTCAACCAACTGAGCCACCCAGGCACTCCTAGCAAGTTCTTTTAAAACAAACTGGGTCGGGGCGCCTGGGTGGCGCAGTGGGTTAAGCGCCCGACTTCAGCCAGGTCACGATCTCGCGGTCCGCGAGTTCGAGCCCCGCGTCAGGCTCTGGGCTGATGGCTCGGAGCCTGGAGCCTGTTTCCGATTCTGTGTCTCCCTCTCTCTCTGCCCCTCCCCCGTTCATGCTTGTCTCTCTCTGTCCCAAAAATAAATAAAAAACGTTGAAAAAAAAAATTTAAAACAAACTGGGTAGGGTGGCCTATATAATATTAATATGTAAATGATTATTATTTAGTCGATCAGAGATTTATAGTCCTCGCTGTAACTTTTGACTCCCTACTGAAAATCTAACCCTGACAACACTTATCTACCATTAATATCAATAAAAGTCTCTTCTGCTTCGGCAGCTTCATAGTGATAATCTAGCCAGAATTAAAAAATAGTCTCTTACAAATGTACCCTTTAGCATTCAAAGCACTCATACATCTGTTACCAAGAAGTGTAGAATACACGAGCAAAAAGGGGCATCAGGTATAGTCTTCTAAAATCTCCTCATATGACAAATCATTTAATTCGACAAATACCTTTTGTGTATTTACTAAGTCGGTGCTATGCTGGGGTAAGGAGGAAAACAAAATATAAACTAAAAAATGCAAATGCTATCATCACAGGGTTTTCCCAGTTGTCAAAATTCATCTAATTTACAAGAGCATGACCCTGGACTTGTGACCATAGAGCCTTACTCACAAGATCTCTTCAGTATGTAGCATGACCTTCTGTTCTTTCTTCGTCCTTTAAACCACATAGCTACTATGACTCTCATTTTACAGATGAAGCAATGGAGGACTAAACAATTAACAAGCTTAAAATTACATACCTAATAAGCTTCAAAGCCAGGCTTTATCTTATGTTTCCAGACACCTAGCCCACTGCTCCTACTACTATACTGGAAGTGGTAAGTAACACTCTGTGAATAGGTAAACTTGCATCATTTGGTAATGGCTGCCTGAACTACATGGTTAAAGGGGTAATTGTTGACTATATCCAAGTTTAGGGGGAAAGAGTTCTTTAACTGATTACTGATGGCTGCCCTGGACACAAGAATGGGGATGATAGCAAATGTGTCCAATACTTTCCAATTGTACACAGAAGTTTTATTACTAACTCAAGAGTCATTCATATAACCAAACAAATACATTATTATAATTAAAAAGTTATATAATATGTAATATTTCCCATTTTATCTATCCAAAAAGCTATTATATCTATATATATTTATATATATAATTATTGTATATATATATGTATTATGTGATGCTAGGTATTGGTAATATAAAAATGGGTAATATTTAGTCTCTGTCCTAAAAGAGATCATAGTCTAGCAAGAAATACAGAAATCTGAACAGCTAATACAATAAGATAAGCATTGTATTTGTAAACATGGCTCTAATATTCTGATGTAATGTCTTCAAATTTATAACATGGGGAAAACGAGCTTTGGTATCTTCTTATACCAAATATTAAGTGAATGTTTTAATATGACCTAAAATTATCACAATAACCACAATTAAAGGGTATATGATGAATGTAACCTTTATAAGCTTGTTGTATAAAGTAAATGATATAATGCCTTTTAAGTGTTTAATATGGTGTCTGAAACAGAGCACTCTAATACCAGCTACTGTAAATTAGCCAAGTACCCCTTCCTGAAGCTCTACCATAACTTCCACTAAAATGCTCATAAAAGCGCAAATATAAAAATTCACAAAACCAAAAACTGAACTAAGATTCAAACTATTGTCAAAATCTGACACTAAATAGAAAGGCTATGAAAATAGTTTGGAAAATATCAGTAGACTTGTTTCTGAGTGGAGATAGTAAGTTGTAGATAGCAGCAGGTAGGAAAAAAAAATGGCAAATTGGCATAATTTTTTAATATGGAAAATTGGAGAAATTTGAAAGCAAAGAACACTAGATGAATTAAAATTCCAGAGGGGAAAAAGGTGTTCTCTAGGGATTATGGATTAAATTGTGTCCCTCAAAAAGATACGTTGAAGTCCTACCCACAGTACCTATGAATGTGACCATCTTACAAAATAGAGACTTTCCAAATGTTATCAAGTGAACATGAGGTAAGGGAAGTATCCTCCAGAACTGTGAGAAAATAAATGTCTCTTGTTTAAGCCACCTAATTTTTGGTAATTTGTTAAAGCAGCCACAGGAAACTAATACACTATATGAGGAAACACTCCTGACCATTTCTTTCCCTGGGGGTATTTTCCGATTCTGGCCATGGCTGAAGATCAGCTTTTCCCAGGTAGAAAGACTCTATAGCACAGCATCTAGCAGCCCAATGGGGTTGGCAGGGCACATTAGAAACTGGTGAAGCACAAAACTTGGGCCCAAATTTCCCCATTTGCTGAGTCCTAAAAGTAGAATGGCAAGCCGGGAGGCTAGATCAAGAGGCTTTTAAATGCACAGAAAAATCCTAAAAGTCTTATGAAGAGGTAGATAAATGTAACCAGTACCCAAGAGGAGAAAATAGAAGAAGCAAATCCAAAGATTATTCACATATTGGGCTGAACAGAGAAGGATGATTACCGGGAAATCAAAAGAAATGGGATGAGCCATACCATTACCCAAACTCACTGCTTTTAGAGACTTTCTAGGCATCTACTTGAGAAGGGGAAACCCAGGCAGAGTCCAGTGAACTTCCTGAGATTAAGAGACAGTGCTCAAATCTGGAGACACGAAGTGAGTGAGAGTTTGCTGGAAAGAGTGCCTGGAGGAAAGAGCAAAAAAAAGAAAGAATGTTGAAGAACTGTATAGTCCCCTTCAAATTTTCAGATAAGCCTGATCAGCACAAGCATGTGAGGAAACTATCTGAGGCCAAGGAGACAAAGCTGAAAGGGTTATAGATATTAAGGCTTGATGCTTACACAGATCCAGGAATAGTGCCACTTAACAACAACAATAACAACAACTAGAAAAAAAAAAAAAAAAAAAAGGAAAAATCCTAATTCCTGAGGCAGTGAGTGGAGTAGTACACAAAAAGGTTTATCCCAGGAGTGAGGAAAATTTAACTCTAGACTGAGCATGGCTCCAGTCCCACCTCATAAATCTTTTTTTTCTTCTTTTTTTTTTTTTTTTTTTTTTATGAAACTTATTGTCAAATTGGTTTCCATAAAACACCCGGTGCTCATCCCAACAGGTGCCCTCCTCAATGCCCATTACCCACCCTCCCCTCCCTCCCACCCCCTATCGACCCTCAGTTTGCTCTCAGTTTTTAAGAGTCTCTTATGTTTTGGCTCCCTCCCTCTCTAACTTCTTTTTTTATTTTCTCCTTCCCCTCCTCCATGGCTTTCTGTTAAGTTTCTCAGGATCCATCACCTCATAAATCTTAAAAGCAACACTTAAAAGGATCAAACTATTTCCAAGAAATTTAATTATATCCCAGACAAAAGGTCAAGAATATTTATAAGAAGAGAAAAGTATCTGGAAATAAAATGACAAAATTCACAATATTTGACATCCAATCAAAGATTATCAGTTGTGCAAAGAAGCTGGGTAGTATGACCCATTAACGAGATTTAGAAGATATAAAAACTAACTAAAACTACAATTTGAAAGACTTAAAAATGCAAGAGCTAAAATAACCAGAAGATTTAAAGGAATAGCAATAAAAATACCCCACATAAAACACAGAATAAAAAAGAATTTTTAAAAATCAGCATAGCCCCAGAGACCTCCATTACAACTTCAAGCAGCCTAACATATGTATAATGAAAAGCTACATAGCAGAAAAAAATTATAAAATACATGATAAAGGACTTGTATCCAAAATATATAAATAACTCTAAAAAGTCAATAATAATAAAACAGCTCATTTTTAATTTTTTTTTAATGTTTATTTATTTTTGAGACAGAGAGAGACACAGCATGAGCAGGGAAGGGGCAGAGAGAGAGAGAGGGAGACACAGAATGTGAAGCAGGCTCCAGGCTCTGAGCTGTCAGCACAGAGCCCGACGCAGGGCTCGAACTCACGAACTGTGAGATCATGACCTGAGCCGAAGTCAGACGCTTAACCGACTGAGCCACCCAGGCGCCCCAAAACAGCTCATTTTTAATGAGCCAAAGATCTGAATATACATTTCATCAGAAAAGATATACAGATAATAAAGAAGCATATGACAAAATGCTTAACATTATTAGACATCAGAAAATACAAATTAAAATCACAGTAACAGACTACTACACACCTATTAAAATAGCTAAAATTTGAAAGACTGACTATACCAAGTACTCATGAGGATGTGGAGACTGGACTCTCATACGCTGCTCTAGCCAGATGACACAACACCTTTGGAAAACAGCTTAACACTTCCTAAAACTTTATATATTCACCTATCATTTGGTCTGGTCATGCCACTCCTTGGTATCTACCCAAGAAAAATAAAAGCAAATGACCATACAAAGTCTTGCCCATAAAAGTTCATAGTAAGTTGATTTGTAATAAACAAAACCCAAAAGCAACCCAACAACAGGCAAGTGAATTAATGTAATATAGCTGTACAATGGGATACTACTTAGCATTAAAAAGGAACAAATCATTGTTACACACTACAACATGATGAATATCTAAATGATTATGCTGAATGAAAGAAGCCAGGCTAAAAAGAGCATACATTGCATGAGTCCGTTTATATAAAATTCTAGAAAATATAAACTAATACACAGTTACAGAAGGTATACCGATAGCTGTGTGGGGTCAGGGAAGTGGAGAGTCAGAAAGGAGGAATTTCAAAGGATCATGAGAAAATACATGGTGCATACATATGTCAAACTATCAAAATGTTTTGCAATTTCTATAATTTATTGCATGTCAATTAGATCTCAATGATACTTTTAAAAATTCTCACAAAGAGTACTTCAGGCCCAGTTGGCTTCAGTAGTGAACATTAAAACATTAAAAAAAAAAAAAAAAAAGAACCCATATAGGGGCATCTGGGTGACTGTGTTGGTTAAGCTTCTGACTCTTGATTTCAGCTCAGGTCATTATCTCACCATTCATAAGTTCAAGTCCCTTGTGGGGCTCCTTGCTGATGGTGCAGAGCCTGCTTGGGATTCTCTCTCTCTCTCTCTCTCTCTCTCTGAAAATAATTAAACTTTTTAAAAAACCATAAAAGAGTGCCTAGGTGGCCCAGTCAATTGAGGGTCTGACTTCAGCTCAGGTCATGATCTCACGGTTCATGGGTTCGAGCCCCACATCAGGCTCTTTGCTGACAGCTCAGAGCCTGGAGCCTGCTTCGGATTCTGTGTCTCCCTCTCTCTCTGCCCCTCCCCTCCCCTCAAAAATAAATGGATATAAAAAAATTGTTTTAAGCCATATATTTCATGTAAACTCTTTCACAGAATACAGAAAGGGAAAATACTTTCCGTTGTCCCAGATACCAACATATCCTCTGATACCAAAACCTGGCAAGGACATGACATAAAAGGAAAAACACAAGCCAATGTGGCTTATAAAAATAAATTCAAAGATCTTTTGAATAAATTCAAAGGCTTATAAAAATAAATTCAAATTCAAAAATAAATTCAAAATTCAAGATATTAAGTTGAATTCAGCAATATATAAAATATATCATTACCAAGAAGGAGGGAATGTTTGGATTAACATATATAATTAGTGTAATTCACTATGTTAACAGAATTTTTAAAATTATCATTTTAATATATGTATAAAAGTTATTTGATAAAATCTAAAACTTGTTCATGATAAAAGCTCTTAGCATACTAGTAGATAGGAGATATCTACTAGATAGATATCATACTAGATAGAAGGAAACTATCTAAATCTGAGAAAAATTAGCAACAAAACTCCTACAGTTAACATCTTACTTAATGGCAAAATATTGCATACTCTTCCTTTTAGTTAAGAAACACGATAAGGATAACCACATCACCATTTCTATTCAATATTATACTTTCACTAACACAAGACAACTGAATAAAATCTTTTAAACTTGAAAAGGATATGACTGGGTACATAGGAAACCTAAAAAAATCTGCAAATATTAGGATTAGTAAGTAAATTAGTGTACATAGTGAATTAGTGGTCTATAAATATGAGCTCAATGTACAAAATGCATTTTTATACACTTGCAAGAAACAACTAGGAAATGTAATTTTAAAAAGAAAACCATTTATTTAGCATCCAAATATAAAATATATAGAAATAAATCTAATAAAATCTATAAAAGATTTATACGATGAAAAACCATAAAATGTTACTAAGTGGGATTTAAGAAACCTAAGTAAATGTAAAAATATGAAATATTCATGGATTAAAAGCCTGTTGTTAAAATGCCAATTCTCTTCAAATTAATCTACTGTCAAACCAATCCTAATCAAAATACCAACATATTTATTATGTGAAAGAGAAATCACAAGTTGATTCTAAAATTTATATGAAATTGAAAGGCCCTAAAGTAGCCAAGGCAATCTTGAAAAAAAAAAAAACAGAATCTGACACCTTAAGATACCAGACTTCAAGACTTACCAGAAACAACATTCGTAAAGATAATGTGGTATTTGCAAAATGATATACAAGTATACCAGTGGAACAAACTTGAGTCCAGAAACACATAAATGGTTACCTAATTTACTTTAAAGATATTTTTACTTTTAGTATGGGAACAATGGGCTTTTAAATAATGGTGTTAGAATAATTGGATATATAAATGGGAAAGAATGAACCATGGTTACTTCATATCATATATAAATGTTTTTATATAAAAAAACAAATTAATTTGATATGGATCATAGACCTAAATGTTAAACAATAAATCTTTTAGAATAAAAAAAAAGAAAAGAAAATATTGTCATGACCTTGGACTGGACAAAATTTTCATAAAAGAACACAGAAATCACTAACCATTACAGAAAAAAATTGAGAAATGGCATTTCATTAAAGTTAGGATATTGTAGCCATCCAAAGCATAACTAAGAAAGTGAAAACGTAAACCACACAGAGAGAAAATATAACTGATAAAAGAGTTCACATCCAGAAAACATAAAAAAAACCTCTTAAAAATCAAATTAAGAAAGACAGACATCTCAACTTTTAATGAGTATATTTCTATAAGCGGTACCTATAAGAAAGGATATAAAATGACTATTTACATATGTAAAAACATACATAATTAGTCATCAAGAACATTGAAATTAAAACAGTGAAATGCTTCTCCACATCAACCATAATGACTAAAATTAAAAATGGTTGATCATTCCAAGTGCTGGTAAAAATACAGAGCAACTAGAATTCTCATGTATTAATAAACTGGAGTGTAAGCTGATAAAACTACTTTGGAAAACTGCACTGGTGATGTTATGACCCACCAATTCCAATCCTAGGTATATATCCAAGAAAAACTGATGTTCCAGAATGTCCCAAATTCCTTTATTTATTATAACCAAATGCCAAAAACAACCAAAATAACTATCAAGAGTAAAATGAAAATATAAATGGTAACATGGGATGATACACACAAATTCTAAAAAATGAACTACCACCAGATACAACAAAACAGGTCATAATGCATGATTCTACCTATATAAGATACTGCCTTAGGTTGTAAACACAGACAGGACATGATCAGAGAATACTAAAGTTAATTCAGTCACCAACCATTAAGCAAGCAAGGAGAATAATGTAAAGCAAGGAAGATCATATAAAAACATACAGTAAAAATTCTGCCATGAGGGTATACATGGGATCCAAAATATTAAGTAAAGTTTGGAGTATCAGGATCTGGCTGCTTCTTACAGATTTGCTCTAAACTCTGACATAGATCTCACTAGGCAAAAACTATGGTGTTTATAGGGCTGTGTTCCTTCTAAAGATTCTAGAGGGAAATCCATTGTCCTCACCTTTTCCAGCTTTCGGAAGTTGCCTGCATTCCTTGGTTTGTGACTCCTTCTGTGTTCAAAATCAGCAATACCAGCCAAGTCTTTCTTACATTGTGATGTTCTGATACTGACTTTCCTGCCTCCCTCCTTCACTTTTAAGGATCTTTGTGATTACATTGGACCTTCCCAGACTCTCCAGGATAATCTTCCCATTTTAAAGTCATCCATTATCAATCTTAATCTTCAGGTTTAATTCCCCTTTGCCATGTAACACAACATATTCACAGGTTTGGGGGGGGCCATTATTTTGCCAACTATAGCTGGGTATCCATCCATGACCCAAATTCCCTCACACCTTCCCTCTCAAGATGTAAATAATACCCTGAATTTAGTGTTCAGCAATAGCATATGTATTTTGAACTATTCTACATGTTCATAGGCAAAGCAATAAACAGTGTTATTTTAAAGTCTTTTTATGGACAACATAATATATGTAAAACTCTGCAATTTATCTTTTCATTTAATATTGTGTTTTTGTATAGCCCTACATCATGTATTTTTAGTGGTGTTCTATATGTATATATCATGATGGACATTCTTGGATCTATCAACTCGTGCCCATGTGCAAAAGTCTTTCTTGGCTCAATATCTAAAAGTAGAATTGCAGGAAGGAAGATAAGCATGTCTTTAAATTAACTTATTATCAAATTGCTCTCCAACATGGGTTTGCCAATTTACATTTCTATGAGCACTGTATTGAGCTCTCATTTCTCTGGATCCTTACAGCCTTTTAAAGATTTCCCTGCTGTTATAGGCTGAATTGTGTTCTCCGAAATTTCAAATATTTAGTTCTAACCCCCAGTACTTCAGACATTGACTATATTTGGAGCTTAGGGTTTTTAAAGAGTTAATTAAGTTACACTGAGGTAATCTGATGGGCCTTAATCCAATATGACTGGTGCATACACAGTATCTTTTCATAAGCTTATTGGTCATCCAGGTTTTTTATGAGTGTTGTCTCTTATTCACTTGCATATGTCTGATACATTCTAGTGAGTCCATCCTTAAATAGTTATATACATTACAAATATCTTTTTGTTTTTTGTCTGACTCTGATATAACTTAGTTTTAACTTTGCTAAACAGGAATTTTTAATTAAATACTTAATTTAAATACTTAAACCTTTCTGGTTTATTTGTTTCTGTTTCTTTTTCATCAAAAGTATGTCTGTCCTGATGTCATACAGTGCCCTATATTTTCTTCTGTAAGTTTTAAGATTTTGCTTCACAAATTATTGTATGATGTAGGTGATATGATCCAGATTCTCTTTCAAGACCAAAGCATTCATTCTGCATACCTTCCCTCACCTGTCAGGTGTGTTGGCTGCTTATGGATTGCAACTATATCTCTAAGGATCACCTTCAGTCAAATAATGCAGCCTCATCCAAGGTTGCAATCCTTCCCTGAGAGTGGTCCATGTACAATGACTACTCAATGAGACTTTACAAAGGCCAGGTCCCCCATTTGTTATTTTTACCCTTCTAACATGTAAAATTTAGTGAATACCATTCTTCTAGCAATATTTAATTGAATTTTATCAGTTTCTTTGGTTGTCATTATTTTCTTTTCCATATACTTCATCTACGTTTACTTTTCATTGTGGCACATCTTTTCATGATTCTTTTAGCGATAGTCTACATGTTATAAACACCCATAATTTGTCTAAAATGTTTTTACTCTTCCCTTTTTCTTTTTTTTAATTTGTTTTATTAAAAATATTTTAATCTTCGTTTATATTTGAGAGAGAGAGAGAAAGAGAGACAGCACAAGTGGGGCAGAGACAGAGAAGGAGAAACAGAATCTGAAGCAGATTCCAGGCTCCGAGCTGTCAACACAGAGCCCAATGCAGGGCTCAAACCCACAAACTGTGAGATCGTAACCTGAGCCGAAGTTGGACGCTCAACCAACTGAGCCACCCAGGTGCCCTATAGTATTATAATTAATATTTTTGCCATTATATATTTTTTTAATTTCCAAGATTTTTAATTGGTTCCTTTACTATCCACCTATTCTTATTTCATTTCTACTCTTTAATAATTTATTACTCTTGGGGCACTTGGGTGGTTCAGTAGGTTAAGCATCCGACTTCAGCTCAGGTCATGATCTCACAGCTTGTGAGTTCGAGCCCCGCATCAGGCTCTGAGCTGACAGCTCGGAGCCTGGAGCCTGCTTCAGATTCTGTGTCTCCCTCTCTCTCTGTGCCTCCTCTGCTCATGCTCTATCTCCTTCTCACTCTCTCTTAAAAATAAATAAACATTAAAATATTATAATTTATGACTCGTTTTAAATGGAAGCTATTTTTTATTTACCTCACTGAGCACTTTAATTCCAAGCCTATTTATTTTGAAGTTTTTGTCAGACCATTCCATAAAATTGATTTCATGTGGAACAAGTTTACGTTTTAATTTTGAAGGTGTTGGCTCTTGCTGTTAGCATTAGATAGCTTCATGTAGTTTGCATTACTAGGGGAAATTTTTAACGCTCTTTCAATAATCTATCCACCTATCTATTCTGCCATCCTCTGTGTTCACCCCTCTTTCTCATAATTTTGCAGTTGTTTCTTCCTAACCCCTAACCTCATATGAAACCAGCTCTTAAAATGGCATTTGACAGCTTCTGCCTCTTAGTGAGATTGAGAATATCTGAAATGAATACAAATTCATTCATGCACCATTAGAATGGTTTTTAATTCCTCATCTTGAAGTGCTGAATATGTTGCTCCTTCCAATTGGATGAAATGTAGAAAATGCTGTAGCTGCTAGCAATGATCTGAAATAAACTTTTTTAGCTTCCCTTATCTGCAAGAAATTCTCATCCAAAGTCCTAATTTCAAACAGTAAATTTAATTTTCATCTGCCCCTTTCCTTCCTTTCATCTTGTCTGGAGTGCTTTTATTCACCTTCACCCTTAGCATATCCCATTCCTGGCTGCCCCTATGTGTAGTGGACCAAGATACCAGAAAGTCTATGACTTCAGTCCCACTCATATAATTTTTCTATTCATTTTCTGGCCCTCAGAGATTTTGATCTTACGTTTGAACACTGTGAGGTCCACATTGTTTTCCATTGTTATAAATTATTTTCAGGGGAGCCTGGGTGGCTGAGTCAGTTGAGCATCTGACTTTGGCTCAGGTCATGATCTCGCGGTTCGTGCGTTCGAGCCCTGCACTGAGTTCTGTGCTGGAGCCTGTTTCAGATCCTGTGTCTCCCTCTCTCTCTACCCCTCCTTCACTCACGTCCTGTCTCTCTCTGTCTCAAAAATAAACAAACCTGGGGCGTCTGGGTGGCTCAGTCGGTTGAGCGTCCCACTTCAGCTCAGGTCACGATCTCACGGTCCTTGAGTTCGAGCCCCGCGTCGGGCTCTGGGCTGATGGCTCGGAGCCTGGAGCCTGCTTCTGGTTCTGTGTCTCCCTCTCTCTCTGCCCCTCCCCCGTTCATGCTCTGTCTCTCTCTGTCTCAAAAATAAATAAACGTTAAAAAAATAAAATAAAATAAAATAAATAAGCCTTAAAAATTTTTTAAAAATAATACTAAGTTATTTTCACTGCTAGAATTTAAGGAGAAAATAGTGTGTGATAGCTTGAACTTATGCTTGCATTTAATTTTTTCACAAAAAAATTCTGATAAAATTTCTCCATTTTCTCATTACATAAAAACATTCAGGAATTAAATACAGAACATAAAAAGATCTCATTATCCTTGTGTGGTATAATGCCAATAGGATTTTTTTTCTTTAAGAAAGAATAATCCATTTAAATCAACGGTTTTCAGAATTTCTGAGATTTTTAATATCCCTAATTTTCAAGTATTCTGATTTTGTAAGTCTAGTATTAAACCTGTGGGGGGTTGGAACAATTTTGGTTCACACCAGGTGTTATATGCTATAAAAATGATTTTTAAAAACTACAAATTGAATTTCATATGTAGTGATTGGTTTTTAAAAACTAGCCTATTCCAAATCTGCATGCCTTATGGCAAAATGAAAGATAAAGATAATTTCATTGGAAAAATCTTTTTTCTTTTCCTCTCAAAGTTTCTATTTTTCTTTTAGTTTGTTTAATCATCTCAAAGAAAACTGGTTTAAGAATGAATTATATCTAACTAAAATTATAAGAAATGAGGTTATACCTCTCACCTTAACAATAAAGTGGCCCAGTTTATACTTCTTGAGATAAATAAGGCACATTTTTTTGTCATAGACATTGCTTCTCAATGTTTTAGTAGAGTTAAAAAATAGCCCCTTTTCGGGGCTCCTGGGTGGCTCAGTTGGTTGGTAATCCAGCTTTAGCTCAGGTCATGATGTTGTGGCCCATGGTTCAAGCCCCACGTTGAGCTCTGTGCTTACAGCTCGGAGCCTGGAGCCTGCTTGGATTGTGTCTCCCTCCCTCTGCCCCTCCCCTGTTCATGCTCTGTCTCTCTCTCTCTCTCAAAAATAAATAAACATTTTTAAAAAATAGCCCCTTTTCCAAAGATGAGTAGGTGTTTTCGATACTTTCCATACTTTGAATCAGCGTGTGTGTGCGTGTGTGTGTGTGTGTTTTTTGTTTTGTTTTGTTTGTTTCTTTATGTGCAATACAGATGGAAAAGGGAGGGTTTATAAAGAGACACAATGAAATATATTCCAGTTTAAAGGTCATTGATTTAGGTCAGGGCAATGGGGGAAACAGTAATAAATGCTAAGCCGTGTCGAAAAAGTCAAAGTGACTGACTAATTACTCCCTTCTTTTCCCGGCCTCACATTTCATGAAACAATGTAGTTTAGTACCTTAGTACTGCCAAAGCCAATTACCAAAGCCAATTTCATGCATGGACAGCACTGAGTTTTAACCTCTCTCTTCTTCCTCCTCCCTGTTTAAGCCAGAGAAAATGTATGCCTAAGTTATCACAAATTCAAATTTATAAATGAGCACAAATACTAGGATCCATATTTCAAAAATGTTCTACTGGAACTCATGTTTCACCAAGCCAACCTGGATATAAGGGATAGCTGTTTATTGTGTGCATCTAACACTGAGGGTAGAGAGACTTCACAAAGAACATTAAACATTCCTCCAAAAAAGCTTAGTTTAGGAAAAATATCCTAACACAAATATCAAACGTTTGGAAATTAAAGTCTAATTTTATAATAAAGAAACTGGGAGAACCTCTTTTAACATATTATGTCACTATTACATATAACTATGCAGAATTAACAGGACAGAAACTATTTCTCTGAATCCCTAATAAAATATACAATCATCTTTTAATAATACAAGAAACATAAAGAAAATAGAGAGCTTCTCACTATAAGGATTTGATAGTTTTATGAACTTTTTAATTACCTTGATTCCTTTCCAAGAATAAGACAACTACTTGGCAATTTTTAACTGCCGAAGATATGTCATTGCAATCTAGAAAGAAGATAGTTATGTTTCTTACTTTTCTAAATAGAAAATGGGATGATCACTGAATCAAACTTAGACATTAAGGGTTTTTCACAGTTTCTTAAAACACAAAATTATACTCAGAGCTTATGCGTTCTTTGGTTTTGGGTGTGAAGATGATGTAGCATGATAGAATTAGATGATGGAAATAAGACATGCTCTTAAAATCTGACTCAAATAATGACTCATAGCTAGTTAGTGAAACCAACAATTGAACATGGGGATCTTTCTGATTCTAAAGTATATCTTCTTCCCACTCCACCATAACTGCCTAGAATGTCTTGCTTTCCATCCCTTCATATCCAACTTTTACATTTTCAACACCAGATAAAATGCTGCCTCCTTGATGAAATCTGTGATTCACATAACTGAGAGCAATCACTTTCTCCCTCAAATAAAACACAACATCAATTTATGACTCCATCTTTTTTAGTAGACTTACAGCTTATTAGCCTACTGTTTTAGTTATTTCGGAAGAATGACAGTATCCTCTGCTAGAATAATTTTGTTTAGGGCAGGTTATCTGCCATATCTTTACAGCACCCCATGAATTCAAGACTCTGCCTTGTCTTGAGTATATGTTTAATTATTATTTCCTAAATGAATGAAGAGATGAATGAAATCCAACTCTTCTATAATGTAACTGAGTTAATAATGCATTGATATAATCACTATAAAGTTAGGTTTTATTAGCTAGATTTAGAAACAGGCTCACAATATTGTCCCTTATAGCTAAATAATAATTATGTAAGCTAATGAAATTTCTATAAGTTTTCATATAAAAAGTCACTATGCTAGTTATTGATAGAAAAATCAGGATTTTATGTTTATTGACATTAAATTTTAAACTGCTATTCTTCATCTAATCATCACAAACCATTGTTCTAATTCTTTACAATAATTATGTAAACCAATGCCTGAATTATATGTGGTAAGATTTTAGACATAAATAGCCAATAATGTGTTGAATAAAAGAAGTACAGGAAGAGCACTGGAAATCTCTCAAATGAATGAAAGTGGCTTATTAACAAGCCATCTTTCAGTAAGTTCTTTTAATCTATGTATTAATTAAGGACACATTCCTATATCATTTTCAAGAGTTTATTATTAGACTTAATATCAACGTACTTGTTTAAAATTTTTTTTTTAATGTTTATTTATTTTTGAGACAGAGAGAGACAGAGCATGAACGGGGGAGGGGCAGAGAGAGAGGGAGACACAGAACCGGAAGCAGGCTCCAGGCTCTGAGCCATCAGCCCAGAGCCCGACGCGGGGCTCGAACTCACGGACCGCGAGATCGTGACCTGAGCTGAAGTTGGACCCCCAACTGACTGAGCCACCCAGGCGCCCCTCAACGTACTTGTTTAAATTAAGACTGGCTAGCTATTTAAAAATCCTATTTTGGAATTTTATTGCCAGAAATAAAGGACGAGACTATTTCAAATTACCTTCCTAAGTCAATAAATAGAGAATTAAAACAAAGAGAACTTGAAAATACAAAATATGATAACTATAAATGCTAAGAGAAAAATATAATTATTGAAAGTAAAATCTCAATACATGGGGTTCATAGTAGCTCTATGTAACTGAAGGGAATGTTAGTGAACAGAAAAAGTTAATCAAAAGGAAATATACAAACTAAAGCCAGAGAAAATACAAAGAAGAAAAATAAAGGATACTGTAAGAGACAAATGGAAAATAGTGAGAATGTGTTGAAAAAGTCTAACATATACAAATAAAATAGACAAAAACTTTCTCAAATTAAAAAATAACATTATGTCAGAACTTAAGAAGGGCAAGCAGGATAAATACAAGAAAATCACACCTAAGTACCTTAGAGAAAACCTACTGCAAACTAAAGACCAAGAAATATCTTAAAAACAGCTGGAGAAAAGAGACCTATTACTTTCACAGGAGAAGCAGTAAGTTTGATAACCAAATTCTCAATAGAAACAATGAAAGAAAGCAGACAGTAAAATAATCTTCAGATCGTAGGAAGAAAATAACTTCCTGGAGAAAGAAATTTTAAGAAGCATCACTAAAGATAAGCAAGGACATTTTATAATGACAAAAACATAATCTACCAAGAAAACAAAACACATCTAAACTCATATGGACAATCACTTAGACTCAAATATACAGAACTGGAAAGAGAAACAGGCAAACCCACAATCATTGCTAGATTTAACCCACTTCACTCAATAACAGAATAGGCAGGCAAAAAAAAAAAAAAAAAAAAAGGAGTATGGATATGAACGATTTGAACTGCATGATTTAAAAACATAATCTTAGGACATATAAACAACACTGAATCCAATAACTACATAATGGACATTCTTTTGAAGTGCCTATTAACATTTAGGAAAATTGATAAGCTGAAGTAAGTCTCAACAAATGTCAAAGGTTGAAATTACAGAGTTCACTCTCTGAACACAGTGGAGATAAAGGTAGAAAAAGAAAATAAAATGAAAGATCAAAAGTCCCCAAATGTTAAAAATATTAAATTATATTTCTACATAACATATAGGTCAATTAAAAAAATCACAATATAATTAAAATATTTTAAATTAATGATAATTAAAATGTGACATATCAAATAAAACTACAAGATGCAGTTAAAGCCATGGGAAAATTATAGCCTTGAATCTATAAGTTAGAAAAGATGAAAGGGTGAAAATTCATGATTAAAGCATCTGTCTCAAGAAGTAACAAAAGCAGGGGTGTCTGGGTGGCTCAGCCAGTTGAGCGTTCGACTTTGGCTCAGGTCATGATCTCACAGTTTGTGGATTTGAGCCCCATGTTAGGCTCTATGCTGACATGTCAGAACCTGGAATCTGCTTCAGTCTGCGTCTCCCTCTCTCTCTGCCCCTCCCCTGCTCATGCTCTGTCTCTCTCTCAAAATAAACATTAAAAAAATTTTTTAAAGAAGTAACAAAAGTAATAGCAAATTTAACCTAAAAAATCAAGAAGAAAGAAATGATAAATATAAAAGCAGAAATAAATATAGAAATTAGCAAAAAGGAGGGTCACCTGTGTGGCTCATTCAGTTAAGCATCCAACTCTTGATTTTGGCTGAGGTCATGATCTCACAGTTTGAGAGATCGAGCCCTGCATCAGGCTCTGTGCTGACAACATGGAGCCTGCTTGAGATTCCCTCCCTCCTCCTCTCTCTGTCCCTTCCCAGATCATACTCCCTCCATCTCTCTCTCGCCCTCTCTCTCTTTCTCTCTCTCTCTCTCTCAAAAATAAACACTAAAAAAAAATAAATTAAAAAAGAAAATTAGCAAAAAAAATATTAATAAAAACAATAAAATATTAACAAGATTTACTTTTTTTAAATGGAAGAAAAGCACACACCAAAAAAAAAACAGTATCAGGATTTACTTATCCTGTAAACATTAAAAAAGAAATGGATATATAAATCCAAGTTGGGTTTCTTTCAGGGATTAAAGATTCATTAACATTTAAAAAGTAATCAATGAAATTTACCACATTGATAGAAAAAGAAAAATAATGTTATGTTATTTTAACTGATACAAAAAATTTTGACGAGGTTCAATATCTAGTTGTTATAAAAACTGTGGACAAATTAAGAATATAAATATATGTCCCCAGTCTGATAAAGGGTAGCTAAATGGTGATTATCAAAAGATGTATCCCTGTGATTGGAAATAGGACAAAGATGCCCACTGTCATCATTTCTATCCAAAGTTGGTATAAATGGAAACTCAAAAGACTCCACAAGCGAATTATTAAAATTACTAAGTGAATTTAACCTGGGTTTGGAGTACTTGATCAATATAGAACACTGAATTTATTTATATATCCTAGCAACACTCAATTAAATTACAGCTTTCAAAATGTACTACTTACAGTAGCATAAAAATTCAAATAGCAAGAAATAAATTTGATAAAAATTGGACAAGTCTTCTGCACTGTAACAGTTACAAGGTGGAGGAATGGGGACGCCCATGCACTGTTGATAAGAATATAAATTGGCACAGCCAATTATTAATATTAAAAGACTGACAATGCCAAGTGTTTGCAAGGAGGCTGTCAGGCCATAGAGGCTGCTACAACTGCCTGGGTAGCTTATAAAGTAAAAACATTTATTTCTCACAGCTCTGCAGGCTGGGAATTCCAAGATCAAGGAGCTAGCGTGGCTGTGTTTTGGTGAGGGCTCTCTGTTCCTGGTTCAGAGCCAGCACCTTCTTACCGGGTCTTCAAATGGTAGAAAGGTGGGGCAGGGGGAACTGTGTGGAGTCTTATAAGAGACACATGAATCAATCCCATTCATGAAAGCTCCACCCTCATGACCTCATCACCTCCCAAAGGCCCCACCTCCCAATACCATCACAATGGGCCCTAGGATTTCAATCCCGGAACTGGGGGTGGGAGGCGGGGTAGTACAGAAACATTCAGAGCACAGCAGATGTAATGTATCTAAAATTCTCAGTCACTGCTGGAGGACATGTAAACTGGTTAACCACTTTGGAAAACTCATTATCTACTCAAGTTGAAAGAATGTAACCCACATATATACTAACAAAAGGTATGTACACAGATATATGCACCAACAGATGTATATAAGAACATTCATGTCAGCATTATTTATAATAACCCCAAGCTAGAAGAAACCCCACATTTATCGATAGATAAATGGTAACAGATTTGTACAATGGAATAATATGTACAGCAATGAAGGCCCACCCTAAAGGCCTCATTTTAACTTAATTACCTCCTTAAGAGCCCTATCTTCAAATACAGTCACACTCTAAGGTACTGGAGGGTAGGGGCTAGATTTATGAATCTGGGGGATGAGAGGCAGGGACACAATTCAGCTCTAACACAAGGCATTGTGTATAAGTTCAATAAAGCAAATATACTTAGTGGATGAAGAGACTTCTTATATTCCTGATTAGGAAGTTGAATTCCAGGTTAGCTCAATGAGGTGTCCAGGAACAACCAGTGAGTGGTAGAACCAGGACTAGCATCAGGGAGGAAACATGTTCTAGTAGAAGGTAGATAAGTGTTGAAGACAAACCTCAATTCTTAAAATGGTCTTCACATTTTCTGGCTGCATTTCATAGGGAAGTCTTTTCCCCTCTCTTAGCCTCAGTTTTCTCATTTAGAAAATGGAGACAGCCAGTTGGATTGTGATTTCCATGTGCTTTATACACGATCGCACGTGTTAAGTGTCTGGCCCAGATACTGCCACGTAATGGGTAATCAGCAAATATTATCTCCCTTCCTCTCCCGTTGTTCTGAATTCTGGTGCAGAGCCTTACCAGTGTACCAGCCAGCAGCTTCTCTTGACTTACTATATTTGGGATAATTATTACAAATTTAGGTGGGAGTGGAAAAAAGATTATTTCCCAAGGAAATAATGTCTTCCCATCAGGCTGTATTTGCTCGGGAAGACAACAGAACCATATTGTCAAATACACAGAAGTTTGAAATGTATCATCCTAGTGCCCTTATGGAAATACTTACATAGGACATACTCTGTCTGACCAAGAACCAAAAGGAAGTATCCAATCATGAAGAATCTGAGAGTGAAAGATGTTACAGTGAGCAGAGCTACTATATAAAGCAATGACGTTTTCAAAACAGTTACTGAAATTGGAGTAAATTCAAGCGAAGATTTCAGAAATGATTCTTAAAAGAAAAGATAAATAATATACACATAATTCAAGCAAAACAAAACTTTTAAAAGTTTAGTAGCAGCAGTTTTGGGTCATGTACCGAATTTTATGTGTCATGAATAAGAACATGAGCTTGGAGCCAAACAAATCTGGATTCTACATCCTCACTATATTAACTGAGGCAAATTATTGATCTTTTTGAGCCTCTGCCTTCTCGTCTATTAAATACCCACCTTATGTATATTGCTCTGAGGATTAAATGGAAGCACAGACTAAAGCCCTTAAACATAGTAGAGACTGTAAATAAGAACCCGACTCCTTTCTCCCCAACTACATTTACTTTCCCAAGAAAGTAATTTTTCTTAGTCAACCGAGTAGAAATCATTTTCATGTTCTTTTTTTTTTTTTTTTTTTATCTCCATCGCTGCTTAATCACCACTTAGCCATGGCACTATTCTTCCAAGTTCATTCTCAGTTATTTGTTCTGCCTTCCATCACATCCTTCAAAAATATGAGCTACCTCAGAGGGCATCCTGTGCAGATACATTGCTGTATTAAATTGCCTCATTCTTTTCTTCCCTTAGTGGTAGCAGCTAGAATCTTCAACACTGATACAGTGACATCAAGACTCCAACAAAGCAGTTGCCATGGAATGTGTATAATCAGTGAAAATAATAGCTATTTTCCATGGCATAGATTTTTATTCTGAAAAGTCCACTTTTTGTCTCCCAAGTGAAGCTAAATTTATTCTAACTTAAATTTATACTTTTGGAAAATCCTCAGAGTACATATACTTTAAGTTTATTTTAAATTAACAAGAACTCATATTATCTACATATTTAATTCAAAATTTAAAAACCCGGATTATTCCTATACTTGCAGTAAAAGTGTTTCTTCAACTGTAAGAATCCAGCATTATATCAGATTTTCACCTATTGTTATAGAGATCAGAAGAATCTGACCCTCATAGCCGTTCAAGCTACACAGGAAACTTACAAAACTATATATTCAAATCATGCTTAGGGACTATTTTAACATCCAATATCTGTCAACAAAATAAGTATTTCCATATACCTGAAATTGTATTAATTTGGTGTATCTATTTGATCAAATTAGTTATAGAAATTGCATCAGTATCATAATCTGGTAATTCACTTCTAACAACAATTAGAGAGTACCCTTCTTATAATTAATAAGCCAAAAAATAAAAAAAATAAAAGAAACATGCATTTGATAACATGTGGAGTTTATCCATGAATTCAAATTATATTGCTATTTTTATAATGTTGAAATTGTAACTTGGCAATTTTTATAACTACATAAAAATGATTTTTCATTTATGGAATCTATCCCAACCTTTACTATCATGAACTTTTAAAGAAGATTAGTCTTAAATTAATCTTTCAAAGTACTGCTCATACTAGAATAAAGAATCACCCAGCGTTCACACTTCCCCAAAACTCACATAATGACTCACACCTCTCCTCTCTGAATCCTTTCTTTTTTGTCCCCCTGATACATAATAAAGGATAATTCCACAGGACTTAAATATCTGCTGGAAGTAGCTTATTCAGTCAATTTGAACAGAAAAGCGAGCCTTCCCACTTGTTATAGAAAATACACTCCATGGTTTCACACTGGCACTAAATGACCTAGTGTATTCTATTGAAAAGCAACACAACTGAATAAATGGTACTCGATATAATATAGGTGCGCAAATATTTACTGATCCTATATCTTCATTATTAGCGTCTGTTCTTTTTAGTAGTGAAATTTCAGAAGTATCCTTCTCAGACATTGCTAAGATCATTACTTCTTCCATATGAGCTACCTGGATTCCAAGATGACAGCCATAGTGAACTGTCATGCATTTTTTTTTTCCTGCTGAGGTAATTTATGGAAAAAGACAACCCATTCTTTATGGGACCACTTTCCCGGCAAATGACTGGCCAGTGTTCACTGTAATCAGAACCATTCCATCCATATTAAACAAAAGAAGCAAAACCCTATTAGCTCATCTTAGCATCTTATTAGCCATAAAAGCTGATCGTAACTACGAATCTTGAATTCAGTAATAAAACCATCACAGAGAAATTCCCAGGTGCCAAAAATTTGAGAATGTAATACTGAAAAAAGAGAACACATGAAATAAGTTCAGTAGTTGGGAGTAACTGGTAAAGTGACCTCAGCAAGATAGAAATGAGCTGAGTCAATTTTAGATGTGTGTTTATACCCAAGAGGCAGAATTTTAAGTAAGCCAAAGTCAATATAGGATATTGTCAGCTGAGGTTAATATAATACAATCATAACTCAGGGCAAATGCATGGGTTCGCATAATTTTTCTCATCACTTGTTGGATAAAAAAAATGAAATAGTGATCTGGATAGAAACTCATATTTCTCCTTTTTATTATTTTTAATCACAGTCTCCTCTGAGACCTTATATATGGTCACAGAATTTTCTAAAGCTTTTTCACACATTTCCATGGGAAAAGGTAAACACTGTTTTCTTCTAAATGGAATCTAATTTTCATCTCTGCTTTGGTAGTTTATTAACCAGCCACAAGCAATTGATTGGACCATCTCTATGAGAATAAAGGGTCGTTAACACATATTACAGAGAGAAAAAATGTGAGAGTAAGCAGTCCTACTTCTGACACCTTGGTGGCTCAGGGGAGCAGGAACATTAATGAAGCATCTCGCCCCAGGTCACTAATTTGCATCACAAGCAAGTTAGTTCATAACTTCAGAAGTTCTTTGCCATCTGGAGATGGTCTGATGTCCTGGGTAAGGTGAGCTGCTCTGTCCTGTTCCCCAGGCACCTGTGTCCACTGAGCCCTGATTGACACTTGGTAGGCTCTCAGAGCAGTCAAAGGTTAAGTGGACACAGAGAGCAAAGTAGCCTTCTGCACTCCAGACAGTGACTTCTTCCAAAATAGGCTGGAATTCTCTAATCTCTGAAGAGTTGAATGAAAGGAGAAGAATGACTGTGAATTCAACAGAGTAGAGTTCATGTTAAATGGGCCTTCAGGCCTCATTACTTTCAAAACTTTTAAAGTAATTTCTTTCAATTAGTCAATAGGATATTCTTGTGAAATTATATAATGCTTATCTGCTATAATTGTGAGCTTAAAAGAATTCCTCGAACAGTGCAATTTGCCCTAGAGAAAGTAGAGTGGAAGCCTATCGTCATATACCTCGACTTCTCTATTCCTTGTATTAAGACAAAAGTTTTTATAAACTCATCATTCCTGTTTCCAAACAATGCTTAATACATAGTATTTTTTTTTTATTTTGTAACTAAAACCATAAAGGAAACATAAACATATTAGACTTGAGGGAAAAATAGTCCAGGCTAAATATACATATATAGTATATTTCCCATAAAGTTCCAATGTTACTTTATAAACAAATAATGAAAAGTTAGTAGAGTACATGGCTATAGTATAAATTGAAAGAAAAATAAACTGCATAGCTTTAAAAATATATTTATTCTTTAAATTTTGTTCAAAAATAACTAGAATAATTTTTTAACAACTTTCACCAAGTAAACAGAAAAATCCAAATCAATACAATTAACCTAATGTTTTTCACTGTCTGAAAAGAATGTCTATTATTTTTTCCTAATCTTTTAATATTAAATAGTTGTGGGCTATAGTACAGATTTCTCCTGAATTTCAGAAAGGCAGCAAGAATCCAGTGTCTTACTTAACACATACAAACTAGGTCCTTTTTTCCAATACTGATGTTATGAGATGGGATAACAACTCTACTGTAAAGTTTTTCGATTGGGAAGATATATCAGAAATCACACTGTGTAAGGTGAATATAATTGGATCTAGAAAACAGCCAGTTCTCTCATACATTACGGTACATGGTAGGAAGATTTTATTTTATATATAAATACCACATTTATCATATATAGGTGATGCATATATCTAATAAGAATCTGTAATCACTGTTTTTTTAATGTTTTACAAAATCTCCACTGTCTAATCAAAAGCTGATTTTATAAAATGCTCCTCACACTACCCTTGTCCAATGTGGATTCATATGGATTGAATCCCGTCTTCAGTTTTACGTTTTTCTTCCTAAAATTTATGAACCCGATTACACATCACTGCTGAGTAACATTCAGAAGATATTGCAAGGGCGTCTACTCTACCTCTCTTGTCAAGTGTGTTTGAGCAGAGGGATTATTGATGGAAGCCTGAGACACAGATGAAGAGGAATTCGAGCTGTGAGGTATAGAATTGCAGAAATTGCATCTATACAAACAGCTGAAAGCAAGATGATATTCTGTTCAAATGTTTCCTATTTCAAAGAACTCTCTAGAGTCCCATTTACTCCTGACAAGTACTAACAGTGCTTACAAGTTTTCTTCAACCCGGTGAATTGCTCAAATTAAGAAAATAGTTTTAGTTAAAAAGAAAGCTACATCAGGACTTGAAAGCTATAGAACAAAACCTCGAAAGGATTTCATCAGACAATGAGACCTAGCTCTGGTGCCTTAATCTGCAAAATAAAACTATGAAATAACTGATTCTTGCTCCATGCTGTCGTACAAGAAACTTATTTCAGCTAGTCATAAGCCAGCACCAAAAGATTCCACTACATTCTTCACAAATGACTAAAATACCAGCACTGAGAAAGCATGAAGAGTACATTTCCGGAGATGTAAAATTGTAAATGTCTGTCTCCCTGAAAGAACTTACTCCTTCCTATTACCATATATGCAATTCTATTTTTTTTTTTCCTAAGTGCCAATTACAGGATTTCCCCAAGTATGTTTTCCAGATCACTAGCACAACAGGATGTTTATTTAAAAATTCCTTGATAAACAATGCCAGTGTTAAAATTAGGGAAGCGCTGAACTATTCCCGTAATTAATCAGCTGTTTTTAACTGCAGGACTTCTCAGAGCTTTTCATACGCCAATCTATATGGTGATGATCCTTGGTGGGGACATGACATTTAGCATTTCCAAACTTATTTGACAATGAAAAAGCCGCCCCTCCTTTTTTTTCATCGAATGCCTTTGACTGCTCTTCTAAGGAGCGTATATAACAATTTTGGAGGCTTAAGGTTGGGGTTATTAGCATAGCATGTCACTGGCTGCTTTTTCAAAGACCAGTCTCACCAGTTATTTGGCTTTGTGGGAAATGTACAGCAGGATAAAAACACACTGTCTCAGTGACTGCAGTTTTATACCCACCTTTCCACACTGGTACTCTCCACCACAGCCAGCCACATTAGCAAGCTCACTATCAGTCAGGTAATCACGGCACATTCATATAATCACAGATATTCATGTTGGCCACTCATACCAACATGGTCTCTTGAAAACGTACCCCAGACCTGCACAGTAACATCCTTTTCAATGTTTTACAATGGCTTTTCTTATTTTTGCTTGCAACATACTATTACTGAGCTGGAAGATTGTTACTTATGTCCCATAAATCTTCCTGCCTTCTCTCAGTAGTTACCTTTATGACCAGAAAACTTTTGCCAAATTCCGTTTCACTGGGGAAAAAAAAGTTATCTTACAGATTCTCTAGCTCAGCTTTATTTATTTATTTATTTATTTATTTATTTATTTATTGGTTTATTCAACAAACAAGATTGAAAATTGAAATTCCAGCCAATTTCTTTCTACAGGACGTTTGTGACCTTCATTTGTTGGGAAATAAAAAACCACAACTGAAATTACTGACACTTTGTCTTTGTTATTTTGTGCTCATTTTTTGTTCTTAATGGCTTCCATTTATTTTGTTTTTGTTTTTGTTTTGTTTTGTTTTTAATGGCTTCCATTTAAATAAAATTTAATTTTAAATAAAATAAAATTCCATTAAATTTAATAAGCACCTACTGCTTATTATACCTTATGCAAGAGATATCGCTTAGCAGTTTACACATGTCATCTCAATGTATCTCTCAACAGCTCATACAGAAGTTATTATTAGCCTTATCTTATAGGTGGGGAAACCAAATCTCAGAGGAATTAAACTTATAATGGAAAGTCCCAGTTACTAAGTGATGAGCGAAGCTTTGAACTTATATCTGTCTGATTTTTCAGTCCCTGATCTTCCCAGGATACCAGGCAGACATCTATGCCATCATTTCTAACAACCCCTTAGTAAAGTAAGGATCACATGTTATCATACCATTTGATAAGAAATGGAAGAATCTTTCCCATTCCATGAGGAGGTGCCCTTAGTCACATCTTCTCAAAAAGCACACACATCACAAAAAGCAAAGGATTCCAGCTTCTGTGAAACTGGGCCTGAAGTGCTTGATAAAAAAGAATGAAACAAGAATAGAAAGTCCCTAGGAGGAACTGAGGTGTGGGGGCATCCACATTAGCTCTTACAAACTCTACACTCAGCTTATTTTAGCACCAACTGAGCTACCTTGCCTCTTGTAATATTATTTATGGTACTATCTTTTCTCAAATGAAGTACAGTATGTCCTTATCAAAGCACAGAAGTCTTCATATGAGGACCCCCCCCCCCTTACAAATCTTGGTTAGTAAATCGTGGCTATGAAGTAAAATGCAAGAGAATTATTGTGTAAGAAATGCCCCTTTATCAGCAAATGTGCTGACTAGTCGAGTTGCATGGTATCAGTGTTAATAATTAGGCAGAAATGAAAGATCATGAGAGACAGAAAAGCAGCTGAGGCCACTAAGGCACAAGTTTGTGAAATGACTTTCCCTTTGGAGGAAAAAACAACAACAACACAGTCATCAAATATCCCATAGCTCTATGACTCCTTATTCCACTTCTCTACTCTGCTCAATCTAGCATATCTTGGCCACAGTACGGACAGGGCAATCTCTAAGTCGGAGAATAATTAAACTATAACAACAATCTTCACTCATGCCTTCAACTATCACCTCTATGCAGTTATCTCCCCAGATCGATATTTCAAATATTGGAGGGTCCCTTTAAAAAAGACTGACTAGTTTCTGCTACTCAGAATAAAAGAAGATGGAAATAGAAATTGACATTTAATGAGTACCTACTATGTGCAAGGAACTCTGTAGGTATTTTGATCATGTTGTTGCAGTAATTCACACAATGCTGTAAAACAGGTGTTCTGCACATAAGAATAACTAAGGAAATGATGCCCTTGCCCCATGGATCTCTCAACTTGTACAAAATCCAGACAGGGTTCAATGTGAAGTTTGCTGACTCCAAAGACTACACTCATTCTACTATTTACTCTGCCTGCCTTGGGTTATTTTCACTGTCCTGGCCATTCTATAGAAGTAGAGAATGCTTTAAAAGGTAGGGAAGACCAAAGAGTTTCCTAGTTATCCCCTCAGTTGACTCATGAGAAAATCTACAGCCTGCGAGGATTTACAACTTAACCCAAATCAAAAGCTTCTTGGTGTCAGAATGAGGAATTAAACTCAAGTCTCTTGATTCATACTTACTTTGCATTTTTACTATTTTCCCACTGGTTTCATTGCTCTTTTTTTGAATGATGGTTAAAACTAAGTTTACCACTTTTCACAAATCCAGAAGATGCTGTTCGTGTTGTAGCATAGCATCCCAGGTCACAGCCATTTATCTCTTGGTTTATGCATTTGTTTTTAATACAACTGCAGAAAAATATTCATCTTTTAAAAAATAGCTGAAGTGAAAAAAACATGTGAACACAGCCAAGGTCAGTATTGTATGCATAAGAGCCTATCCAAGGCCATAGTGGTTAGAGTAGGGTATCGAATGGTCTTCCCTCTGCCTAACCTTGACCCCACCCTGACACTTAACATACTCTTGGTCAGTTTTCAAAATCCTGCTTACGTATCACTCCTTCCAGGAAGCATTGTTGAGAAGTCCTTCACTATAGCTCCCTTCTCAAAATTAAGTACTTCAGCATTGTGTATATGATTCCATTATTCTACTTATTGAATGATATTACAATTTATTTTGTTTATATGCTTGCTCTCATTGTTAGATTGTACATAGTGAATGTATTTTATGCATCTCTATGCACTCGTAACCTAATGCTGTATGTGACTATATAGGCACTCAGTAGATGCGTGTGAAATGAGTTTAATGGAATTGAATCAGCCTGACTTGAATTGAACTAAATTTATTTAAATTTAATTGGCAGCTGTTACCATCTGATCAATCTGGTTACATCACCAACTTCCCAGCTACTCCGAGTCTTGCAGAATTAATGAAACACTTTGAGTTAACTTTTTAGAACTCCTTTATTGAGAAAAGGCTGTATTGACTTCCGTTTACAATGTCAGGAGTGCTTCGGTGAAAAGCAGGATGAGAGGGGTCCAATACAGAGGGTCCTCAGACTGCTACACGCTGGCTCACTCAGGTAGGAACTTCAAGATTTCTTCAGACTCTGGCCTGACACTTTAGCTGGATTACAATAAGCACTAGAAGCACAGTGAGGCACAGAAGCAGAAAATTAGACATGCCACACATCTAAATATAGCACAAGAGAGAAAAATCTTAAGTTTCCAAAGAAAGCGACGTGGAGGAATTCTTTGCTTTGGTCTCTCACTGGATATGCTGCCAAACATTCTCGTCAAACACCTTCATGAAATTATTCAAAAATCAGTTTAATACATTTTCATGACTTTTTTCCAAAATATAACGCTTTAAAAAGATACGCTTTATGGCTAAAACCTGTTCGTTGTACAACTAAACCAGAGGCAAGTTTTCTACACTTCTGGTGGCAAATCGGGTCAAACTAGGTGGCAAGAGGGACCCATTCTACTTAGAAGCAATGCAAATTCTTCATGGAGAGGCTCCAGAGTGGCATACTATATAAAGAAATAGAAACCATAATGAAGTAGGGAGGTATCATACAATTAGACAAAGATAAACCCAGAGTCCTGAATGCTTCCGGTATATAGTCAGTGATGGGAGATGATGTTGTTTGCATGGCTAGATGAAAGGAAATGCATTTCTAGAATATTTAAGGCCAGGAGAGCAAACTCATTGGCCTCCCTTTGCCAGGGTTACTATGAGGCTCATGGAGGATTGATAGCTGGGGTAGAGAGAAGTACCCTGTAAGTGAGAAAGACCTCAGAAGGACATTATTCCCTGCAGAAGTAAAGTGCCAGCACCACGGATCATGTATCATTCAGACTTTATGGATCACAGACGGATAGTTGAAATTTTTTTTCAAATCTGAGATTTGGGTAAGTCAGGGACATATTTCATAATGACTAAGTTGTAGTTTACAATATTTAAGAATTTCTGAGACCTATATAAATATTTAAGATTTTCTGAGATATATAAATAGTGCCTAGATATATTGGATCAAAAACATGCTTTTGAATATAAACTAAATGTATGACTGAACAGTCTTTAAAAGAGCTCCTCTTTTGCATTCTTTAAATATTGTTTTTCAATCGCAACCACTTCTATGTCTTAAATTTGCAGAAACCATGTGATTCCAAGGTTGAGGATACAATGTTTCTAATATTGGTACAAGTTATTTTCAGAGTCAAATTCGAGGAGAGAATAAATCTCTTTAATTTTACTCTGCATTCTAGGGGCACGTGGGTGGCTCAGTCGGTTGAGTGTCTGACTTCGGCTCAGGTCACGAACTCCTAGTTCATGGGCTCAGGCCTCACGTGCTGACAACTCAGGACTGGAGCCTGCTTCAGATTCTGTCTCCCTTTCTCTCTACCCCTCCCCCACTCAGGCTCTGTCTCTCTCTGTGTCTCAAAAATAAATAAATGTTGAAAAAATAAAAATAAGAAATTTTACTCTGCATTCTCAACATTAAAGTGATGTATATGTCATGCTTACTCAGTGCTTTTATTCAGGAAACAAAAAACGAAGCTGGCAAATGTCTCTGATACTCCCTACTTCCCCAAAAAAGTACCTCAGTCCCCTGCAACATATTCATTAAGAAGAAAAATGTAAAAGTCCAATTTGTGGGTTTTAATGATTTGATTTTTGAGGGAAAAAAAACCAGAATGAGATAGTGTATGTGATTTTTGACTCTGAAAGTATGCAACTATAAGGTCAAAATGGACAAAATTTTAAAAATGAAAATGGTTCTGTTAGGGTGCAGGATTGCAGCAAGGGTTGAGGGAGATGTGAATTGAAATATCGATCTGGGGAGATATCTGCATAGAGGTGATAGTTGAAGGCATGAGTGAAGATGAGAACTCAGAGGGTCAGATCTGTCAGAAATGGCCTTTGATTCTCAGGCCAAGGAAGGGTGAGAAGAGAAACATACAGATTCATAATGGAATACACTAGCCTCTATTTTTCACAATGGCAGGGGGCATAGAAAGAGCTTCATTAGGCAGCTGATTTCCTCTTTATCCTTATTGAGTCAGAATGCTGGGCTGGTTCTTATTCTGATGATTGTTCTTATATAGCTTTTCAGCTACATCAGGGCTCCTAAGTCACAGAAAGTGTGCACCAAACTCAGACACACAGAGAAATGTGATAATGACCTGGGAGAGAAGAGCAATGCTAAGCTACCTGCCAGAAGAGTTGTGTCTGAGGCACGCCATACTTCAAGGTAATTTCGTTGTCTCTAATTAGTTCTTGCCATATGGCTAATATTTCGAAAATTCCCTTTTTAAATCAACCAGGCTTTTTAAAAGAATGGCTAGAAATCTAATCGTTTTTAATTTTGCCTTTTTTCAATCATAAGCAGTTTCCTTCAAACTTAACCAAGAAAAATAATCAGAGATTTTATTTTTTATTATAACAACAATATCCGTATATTTCTCTAAATGTGTTATAAATATAACTACATACATACATCCCTTCTTTCCAAGCTATCTTGCCCCAGTACTGAGGAAAAGTGAGCCAAATATCATTTGTCTTTCTATGGTTATACATTTCAGTATTCATTTATTCATTTAATAAATAGCTCTCTTTGGGGCACCTGTGTGGCTCAGTCCATTAAGCACCCGACTCATTATTTTGGCTCAGGTCATGATCTCGCAGTTTGTGAAATCAAGCCCCACATCGGCCTCTGCTATGATAGCACGAAGCCCGCTTGGGATTCTCACTCTCCTTCTCTCTCTGCCTTTGCCCTGCTCTCTTTCAAAATAAATAAATGAGTTTAATTTTTTTTTAAATAGCTCTACTTGTCATGATTGCTAGGTGCGTGAAAAAGATAGGGGCACCTGCGTGGCTCAGTCGGTTAAGCATTCAACTTCGGCTCAGGTCATGACCTCATGATTCATGGGTTTGAGCCCACGTCAGGCTCTGTGCAGATAGCTCTGAGCCTGCAGCCTGCTTCAGATCCTGTGTCTCCCTCTCTCTCTGCCCCTCCCCTGCTTGCACTCTGTCTCTCTCTCTCTCTCTCTCTCTCTCTCTCTCTCTCTCTCACACAAATAAATAAACATTAAAAATTTTTTTTAAAAAGACATACAATACCCCTTCCCTCATGACGTATACAATACCCCTTCCCTCATGACGTTTACACTCAGAAAATACATCTTTTCCCTAATGACTATAGATTGTGATAAAAACCAAACAAAACAAGGGGTGCCCAGGTGGCTCAGTCAGTTAAGTCACTGACTTCGGCTCAGATCATGATCTCATGGTTCACGAGTTCTAGTCCTGCATGGGGCTCTGTGCTGACAGCTCAGAGCTTGGAGCCTGCTTCAGATTCTGTGTCTCCCTCTCTCTTTGCCCCTTCCCTGCCCACACTCAGTCTCTTTCTATCAAAAATAAACAAACATTTAAAAATTTAATAAATAATAACAAAACAAAACAAAAGGAAGGGTTGGAAAAGAAGGATAAAACAAAGTTTATTGTTTTTCTATATAGGAAAAAAACAATGAAATGTTCTTTAAAGTGTTTCTGCTATTTTAGATCCTTTTCAGTTTAGCAGCAACATGTGATTATATTTCTATAATTCTCTAATCCTCTAATCATGTGTAATAATTGAGTAGACATGTCAACATGACCCTGAAAAATATGACCACGTGACATCATAATAAATCATATAGGTCCAAAACAGCACTGGAAACATTAATCCATCCTCATGATCTCGAGATCCAACAACATTTGTTGTTCATCCAACAAATATTTTGACTGCCTTCCACAGTCATTTCTCTGGTTCTGAGACTGAGCACTAAACAGCTCTCCAGTCATTTTGAAGCTTAAGATTTGGTGTTAGGTCTCTCCACCCTCTGCAGAGATTATCTTTAGGAGACTAGCAGACCCAGTATGACCAGTAGCTTCCCTAAGTGACATCACTTTCAGCCCCTCATTTTTTGGTCACATCTCCAGATGCAATAGAATCATAGAACGTTAGAATTAGAAGGTATGCTAAAGTATATCTAGATTATCTACTCTAACGGTTTTTATTTAGAAATGTGAATGAGGGCCAGAGGTGTTAATTAACACCCAAAGATTATTCAGCAAGTTATGGTAATGGCAAGACATTAGAAAAATGTGCCTCGTATGCATGTATGCGTACGTGGATGTGCAAGAGGGGACATGCAAAGACCATGTTGGCTCAAAAAGAAGTAGCCCCCTACTCCCTTCAACACTATTTTCTGCATTTTTGCCAGTAATAAATTTGCTATCTTACTGTCCAGAGTTTTTTCCATTTATCACTAAATTCTCCTTTGAGCTCTTAGACTTGGCAAACATTGAAAACCCTGAAAAAAAAAATTTTTATCTCTTGATGTCCTGTCCATAAATTAATTAAGATAACTCACTTTCTCCCACATTTCCCATAATCCAGAAAATGAAAATCAATTGTAATTTTTAAAACTCAGTAAAAAATCCTTTGACTTTCTCTCTCATGATTGACTGGTTTCAGTCCTCTGAAAAACACAAGGCAAACTTCCAACACTGATGAGTTAATGTTATATCCTGACTATATTTAAAATTACTTAATCATATTCATTAATACAAAGATAGTGAGAAGCCCCCACATTTACTCTCAGACAACATGAGGTCACCAGCATGTGAGGGAATCATATACTCCTGGTCATTAATCTTAATTTCTGAAATTACATTTGAAGATTTAATTCTCTCTTCCCATGTCTAGACAGGCAATGAGGAATAATCTTTTCAGCTTTAATTGCATTTACTCCTATAACTTCATAAAAAGGACAATTCTAGTTGCTATTTGCAAAAGAAAAAAAAGATCATATATAATCCTCATTATCACATTATAGTTGTCAGTAACCTTAATAGCTGGGCCTCCACAGGAGACATAAAAGAAATATAAAACAAAGTTTTATTTCTAATAAAAATCATATTCATCAAGAAATTATTGATTGTATGCTATGATTACAAAGCATCTGCTGTGATTTGCTACGGCTGCCATAACAAAATTCCACAAATTGGGTGACTTAAAACAACAGAAATTTATTTTGTCACAGTTCTGGAGGCTAGAAGTTCAAGATCAAATGGTTATCATGTTGGGTTTTTCCCTGTTAACCAAGGGACTCTCTTCTTGGTTAACAGATGGCCACCTTCTCAATGTGTCCCCACAATGGCCTTCCTCTGTGTGCACACAGCCCTGGTGTCTCTCCATGTATCCAAATCCCTTCTCATAAAGACATCAGTCAGATGGATTAAGGCCCACCTTAAAGGCCTCATTTTAACTTAATTACCTCCTTAAAAGCCCTATCTTCAAATACAGTCACATTCTAAGGTAGGTTAGGGCCTAGATTTATGAATCTGAGGGAGGGGGTGCAGGAACACAATTCAGCTAAAACACAAAGCATTGTGTATTATCAGTATAATAAAGCAAATACAGTAAGTCAAGAGAAGCTGCTGGCTGGTACACTGGTAAGGCTCTGCACCAGAATTCAGAACAACGGGAGAGGAAGGGAGATAATATTTGCTGATTACCCATTACGTGGCAGTATCTGGGCCAGACACTTAACACGTGCGATCGTGTATAAAGCACATGGAAATCACAATCCAACTGGCTGTCTCCATTTTCTAAATGAGAAAACTGAGGCTAAGAGAGGGGAAAAGACTTCCCTATGAAATGCAGCCAGAAAATGTGAAGACCATTTTAAGAATTGAGGTTTGTCTTCAACACTTATCTACCTTCTACTAGAACATGTTTCCTCCCTGATGCTAGTCCTGGTTCTACCACTCACTGGTTGTTCCTGGACACCTCATTGAGCTAACCTGGAATTCAACTTCCTAATCAGGAATATAAGTCTCTTCATCCACTAAGTGTTCATAATTTCCTATTATATATTTTTCTTTATTATAAAAGTATTATAACCATTACATACACTTTGGAAATTAGAAAAAAGGGAGGAAAATTAATGCAATATTCCATTCTAATACAAGCACCATAAATAAATCTTTTGGTGCTTAAAGATTCCTTTCTGGTCCCATTTCCTTATAGGAAATATAGGATGGTAGAGTTTCTTCTTGCCTCACTCATTTTTGGGGAAGAGCAAGTGCCCATATCATTATGGGATCCAAATTATGTTAGCAAAATAGAAGAAGAGAGACAAAAGGAACAATTATATCCTAAAAGCCCCTTCACTTTAGTATTTGAAAGGTTTGTTTCTCTTGTGGATGTTTATCCATGAGGCAGGACTGAGCTATGCCATTTATACACACACTCACACTCACACACACACACACACACACACACACACACTAGCTCTTTGAAAAACAAACAATGGAATCTAAGGACCAAGAGGAGAGAGAGGCCTAACCCTGAAGGAACAGCCAAAGGGTGAAGACAAAGGGACATTAAGGAAGGGGAGAAGAAAGCAGCCCAGATAGAAGAGACTTCTTGATCTCCATCCAAATGAACTCATAATGAACCTAAAAATGACCTGAGGCAAAAGGCAAAGAACAGTATTGAACCACTTGTAGGCATTCCATCTCTTAAGACTTTCTAATAATGGACTGCATGCCCTTCCAAAAGTTAAGGTCATGGCAAAGTAGTTACATATTTTGAAGAATATATATAATATAATATAATATAATATAATATAATTAATATATATCACAGAATTATATGTACAAACTTGGGACCTGCTTCTGCTTTTTCATTTAATAACTCATAAATATATTTAATATCATTTTATAGCCTGTCTAATCTTGATTTTAGTACCTACATAACATCCGATTGAATTAGTATACTGACCAGTTTACTTAGTCATTATTCTATCTTTGGACTTTTGACTTATTTCCTTTTTATATGCTAGTGCAGCAATTTGCCCAGTGAGGCAGACTATAATTTTTAAGAGAGAAAAATATCCTGTAAAAGTTGCTACCAATTTCTTGGTGAAGACATCAGTTATCTTAGGGAGAACCTAGTTTGGGGAAGGTAAAATGAATGACACTTCAGTTCACAATATAAAACAGCAAGTGTATCACCCAAGAATACAGCAGATTGTCAAAAGTGTTATAAGTGCCTAGGATTTAAAATACAAACAACTGGTGTATTTCCTCTCTTACCACACCAGGTGCACTAAAAAGTTACGCAGGGCCAACAAGCTTTCGAAAAGAAGACTTTCTCCTAGGATGTTTAATGTTACTGGAATCTACCTAAAGCCAGATCATGACAATGGATAGGTGTCCTAAGAGAAAAACCTCAGGAAAAAATAGGTCATACTTGGGACTGGTGAATGGGCCCGACCTGAAGCTCTAGAATGTTATAAGGAACAGCTGGTTGGGCAGCATTCGGGTGATACTGAAGCCATTCCTGGCACAGCCATTGTGATATGCCTTGAGAATGACAGCTGGGTGTATGTACTGAATGAGCTTATCACTGAGGATTACAACACTTGGACCCAATACACACTTTGGTGTGCAGTAAACATATTATAATATCACCTGGAAGGAAAAGGTTTTCTCTCCCTGCACACAAAGAAACAATCATCAAATCAGCCAGAGCTGGGCTCCTTGTTTTCTGTAGTGATTCCAGTGGTGTTCAAACCCTGATGCTGGACTTCATACTTTCAGAAGTAACTTCATATCACAGTAACAGCAGTGTCAGCCACATTGAACAAGTCCTTTGATGAGGTGAATAGATTTTTTTTACAGCTCTTTTTCATTGAAGTTATAATGACAAATTCTTTGGGCTAAATAAATATCCCTGCTTAACTTGGGAGAGGAACTCTAGGCAGAGAAAGCAGAAAAGCAGCTCAGATTCATTGGATATGAATGTTAAAAGGGAATTTGACCTTACTTTGTACTCTTAAAAACAGGAAAAGCAGAATACAGCTGCTTCACGCTTAAAAATAGCAATGCAATGAGCATCTTCCAAAAGAGTTTGCCCAATATTTTATAATCTGTCTTCACGATAAATTCCCAGAAGCAGATAAAGGTAAACTGCTGTCATTTCTAGATGTCAATTAAAAAATGTAAAGATGGCATGCACCAAAGTTCAAAGAAAGAGAACCACTGTGAGTTAAAGGATCAGATGGGGGCGCCTGGGTGGCTCAGTTGGTTAAGCGGCCGACTTCGGCTCAGGTCATGATCTCACGGTCCGTGAGTTCAAGCCCCGCGTCAGGCTCTGTGCTGACAGCTCAGAGCCTGGAGCCTGTTTCAGATTCTGTGTCTCCCTCTCTCTCTGCCCCTCCCCTGTTCATGCTCTGTCTCTCTCTGTCTCAAAAATAAATAAACGTTTAAAAAAAATTTTTTAAAAAGGATCAGATGAAACATACTTCATAGAAAATGAGGGACTTTAGTACAGACAATAAGGGAGGATTAAGAGTATAGTGAATGGAAATGGCAAAAATGTCTACTCTCACTAGAACATTCACTCACTCGTATGAGTAATTAGCACCATTATATGCCAGTGATTATTCAAGGTACTGGGGGGACAAGGAATCATGCTGACTTCAATTAATTAAAAAGTTGGCAAACAAAGAGAACTTCAATTAATTAGTGTGTTCATTGGTCTTTCCTCTTGCAGGAAGAGACTAATCTTATTTATACATGGAATTCAGAGAAGCTTAAAACAAACCAGGCTTCATTCATTCCTTCATTCCTTCATTTGTTCATCTAATCATTCAACATTTACTGAGCGCTCCCATGGGCCAGAAACTGCCAGCTGCTGCAGATAAAGAGAGAAATGACAAAATTTCTTTCTTCAGCATTTGGAGATATATATATATATATGTAAATGTATACATAAATATTCATTTAATATATTTCATAGTGGGTTCATAAACTCACAAATTTCTATAGATTATGACATTTAAAAATTCATCTCCTTTTTATCTAAGAAAACGATAGTTCCTTTATAGTTTAAAGTTCTACATAAAATTTGTTGGATATTCATTCTTTTTTTTTCTTTAGATCCAGCCTTCTAGGATAGTCACTTTAGTATACGTGCTGCCGAAGTGAGCACAAGGATAGTCACTTTAACACATTGCTAGCCAAAGAGCTGATCAATACGAATGAACTGCCTGAAGGTGGCTTTGAGAAGGACTTGCTATCAACCCATATTAGCTAAGTTTGAAGGTTAAGAGGAATATACTGACCTTTCTCATTTGAGTATTCAGATGGTTAGCGATGCTTCATATTGTTACCGTGTTTATCTAAAGCATTATGAAAACCCCAACTCAAAGAATAGATTGGGTAGTGCAGGTAATCAGTTAATTTCTTCCGCCAGAAATTGGGAAAGCAACCACCTTTCCATCTGAGTTTTGAAAAAAGCGTTTCTTTACCTTCACATTCAGACACAATGACAGGATTTAGTATGCTGTATCTTGTCACTGCCAGACTATGTTGTGCCCACAGAAAAGCTGACAATGGTTCAAAGAAGATGAAACCATCACATCAAGCCAGAGGACCTCTTTATAACACTGCTACTTGTTAAAGCCATCACAATGTGCCATCCAGTATTCTATTCCTCAGACAGCCTAACTTCATAGAATGTTAACCTACTCAGACCCAACTCACCTATCATAGGAGCATTGAACAAAATCTCTACTTACTTTTCTC
Organism: Panthera onca; assembly: GCF_046562875.1. Taxonomy (NCBI): domain Eukaryota; kingdom Metazoa; phylum Chordata; class Mammalia; order Carnivora; family Felidae; genus Panthera; species Panthera onca. The sequence continues at coordinate 48,568,190 of NC_138351.1, read as the reverse complement.
CTTTCTGGCAACCAAAAGGCCAACAACAGTCTCTTTATCTACCAGCTTCCTTCTGTCCCTGACTCTCTTATTTAAAAAAAAAAAAAAAAAAAAAAAAAAAAGCCTTATCTAGAATACTCTTCTTCAAGTAAGATTTATCCAGCTTGTGTACTTGAATAATAATGTCTACGGTCAGGCACCAAGTTTTCTTTATTCCAATTACCGTCAATGTGTCTGGCACACAGCAAGTGCTCAATGACTATTTGTTGAATTGACTTATATAGTTTAAAAAATATCTGTCTCAGTGATTGAATTTGCCCACTATATGTAGATTTTTTTAAATCATATCTAGGAGAAATCTAACCTAAAGTAATTGATTTCTAAAGGTCACCTGAACTGACTCAGATCTTAATACAAGTTGTTTCATGTCTAAAATTACGTTTTTTGAACATCTTTTCAATAATCAATGAGTGTTAGGGTGCCTGCGTGGCTCAGGTAGTTGAGCGTCCGGCTTTGGCTCAGGTCATGATCTCAGAGCTCATGAGTTCAAGCCCCACGTGGGGCTCAGTGCTGAAAGTTGAGAACCTGGAGTCTGCTTCAGATTCTGTGTCTCCTTCTCTCTCTGCCCCTCCCCCACTAGACTCTGTCTGTCTCTCTCAAAATAAATAAACATCAAAAAATAATAATCTATGAGTGTCAGCAATGAAAAAGTTCTGGAATTGCTTGTGACATATAGTTTACTCTAAATTAATAAGCCACCCATCTAAGACAAATTCATCTCTCTTCTGAAAGGACTGACCAATACTATAATCCTTACTATTCATGTTAGCTGAGAAACAGAAAGGTCCTTAACCAAGGATTTGCTGAGATAAGCATAACTTAAATATAAGACCAAAACAATAGAGGACTCTGGTGGACAAGTTACTGCTTTTCAATACTAAGTCCAAACTCCTCCATAGCTCTCTCAGAGAGTATTTTAAACTTTATGGATTCACCACAAGCATAATGTTTAGGGGACTGCTACCGGGTTCTGGGGAATGGTACATCCATTACCCTTTAAAAATGTTTTCACTGATGTAATCTGAATTGCATTAGGTGACAAGCATTCTGGAAGGCCAGCAGAGTCATGGAATGGCCTTGCCTATCTCTTAGAGGTTCCTGTCACTCTGCTTAGGAAGATTACTGACTCTGTGCCTCAAATACATTATTTAGCATCAAAGTAGAACGCTAAGTAGGAGAGAAAAACACTTGCTTGTAGGCATATTATGAATAGTTTCATGACTTGCACTTTATTCCATAATGACATCTTTGATTCTAAAGTAGTGATGTTCCCAAGGCTATAAATAGAAGAAAGAGACATATGAACATAACATATACACTTAGAAATTGAAAGGGAAAGAACATCATATAATCATAAAAGGAAAGACTTATTTTGCTGTCCAGTCATCTTACGTCTCATGCACAGTTTCCATGGTTTTGAGGAAGTTTCCAATATTTTAAGAGTAGACAATTTCACCTTTGAGGCACAATGTGATTAAAACTGTAAAACTTTAGAAAGATCGCCATTAGAATCTATTTTAGGGTATCTCCCAATCTTTTACCCACATAAGCACAGATGTACAAAAATAAATATATTTACCTACACTTCTACTACTTTGGAATGTTAGCTTAGGAATTCACGTCCTAAAATTGGTTGAGCTAGGGGTCCAAGCCCAGGTGATGGCCTTCTTTCAGAACACATCTAATTTTAATGTGAGTGCAAATTAATTATCTTCCCCCTCCAATTGACACTGACCAATTTGTACTGAGAAGTAAGGGTGACAAGGCAGAAGGGGTGATCAATAGCGTGTTATACGCAGCCACAGGAAATCTGATCCCCAGGGGTTCAGAATGCCAGAAAGGGCAAGAAGTTAATGGGGGCGAGACAGCAAATCTACACTATACTTTAATTTGCAAGTTGAAAAACTGACTATTTTTGCTAAGAAGTCTTCTATCCCATTTTCTTCAATAGCAGAAACCTATGATTCTCTTTCTTTCATCCAGTTTGAATTAAACACACATACAGAACAGAGAACTGAAACCCAAAGGAAATTTTATCTTAATTTGACAAATATTTTCGTGAATTTAATAAAAGAAGTTATTGTTCCAGAAATGTACTGGCTTTGCAGGATAATAATCAAAGTGCCATTTTATTTTAAAATGATCATATCAGAGCCACATCTTGAAATTAAATCAACATAGATTCAACCAGCATTCATTCAGGTATTTGGGGTGTGGCTACATGTACTGGTCACTATTCTTAGTGCCATGGATGCAGAAATACAAGATGAAAGTGACTGTCTAAGCCCTCAATGAACTCACAGTTTACAGGGGGAGACAAGTTAAAAGATTCTAAACAGTACACTACCTGCATCTCTAAATTAGGTATACTTACAATCTTATCACCTATTTCATTGAAAGAATTAAGTGAGATAATGCATATAAATTATTTAACAAAATTCCTGGCACATAGTAATTTAAATAACTATTAGGATCAGATGATGATGATGATGATGCCTCCACTAACCCAAGGATCTACAAGCACACTGAAGACCCAGAATGGAAATTAGGAAAGAACTTTTTTTTTAAATTTTTTAAAAAGTTTATTTAATTTTGAGAGAGAGACAGAGCATGAGCTCTGAGGCACAGAGAGAGAGGGAGACACAGAATCCGAAGCAGGCTCCAGGCTCTGAGCTGTCAGCACAGAGCCTGACACAGGGCTCGAATCCACGAACCACGAGATCATGACCTGACACTTAAGTGACTAAGCCACCCAGGTGCCCCGGAAAGAACTTTTAAATAAAAACATTTTGTAAGAGGTATACACCACATCTAAATTTTTAATAATGAATAAAAATAATTCAATAAGATAAAGAGTTGGAGAGAGATAGAAATATCCTAGACAGATGAAATAGAAGCTTCAAGTTTTCATCTCCTACCCTGAGAAGTTTAGGCTCCCTCCTGAGAGTTGGAGCAGCCCTAGACCACATATTTAGTACCTAAATACTCTCTGTTGTTTATGTTCAGGGAAGCCCCTAAACGCTTGAGAGACCCTTGTATCTGGACACAGGATTCAATTTACATGTGTCCCTAAATTTCCATCCTCCTCGATTCTGGTGAGAACCTTTTGCATGATTGATTAAATAACATGAAATTAACCACTATTATCCTGTGTTTGGTCTTTCCTATTCACATGCAATCTATTTGCACTGGTATTTGAAAATACAGATCTGTCTTTTCCTATTTAAATAAATGTCATTAAATGTCTTCAAGTCTTATCTGCAGCACATACGGCATTATTCTATTCTTTTAGAACATACATACTTCAGTACATTGTTAAATAAATTTATATTAATTTATTCACCCATTCTTTATTCTTTATGTATGCCTGTAACATACTAGATACTGCATTCCACATATTTGTGAAAGGTGTTATATAATAGGAGAAACATGGTCTTTTCCCCATATAGCTTTAAGATTTTTAGTGGCCTAGGCCCCTATTAAAATTTTGTCCGAATCCACAAGTGCTCAAAGAAGCTCTTAACTCTGAAAACTATAATAAGAAAAGGTCTATCAAATCATATAGTCAGCATTTTATGAAACTACTGTAAACACTGAAGAACATAACCCAGAATACAAATCCCATAACAGACTCTATTATAATTGAAATGGATCTATAATAATTTAAATGGATTCAGAAACTAGTAGGGAAAATCAAGTTTCTACAAATGGTGCTGGGAGTATTGGTGTGGAACTAGAAAATATGTGAAATTAATATTCACTCTATATATGTACTAAAAAATAAATTCTAGGGGCACCTGGGAGGCTCAGTCAGTTAAGCATCTGACTCTTGATTTCAGCTCAGGTCATGATCTCACGGTTGTGAAATCGAGCCCCACGTCGGAATCCATGCTGACAGTGTGGAGCCTGCTTGGGATCCTCTCTCTCCCACTCTCTAGGCTCTACCCTCTCCCTCTCTTTCTCTCTCTCTTTCTCTTGAAATGAATAAACTTCAAAAAGACAATAAAATAAATTCTAGCTACATCAGAGCATCCTAGATAACTTCTGTTCATCCTCCAAATTCTCTGTCTACCCTTCATCACCCTACTTTAGTCTCCCAAGACCTTTATGACCTCTATTTATGACATCAAGAGGCTACCTTCCCATCTAGCTTCTAGCTGAATTCAACAAATGAGAGATTCCAACACAAGACCATAGAGTAAGAAAACGAGAGCAGGAATTTATTCCCCTAGCTTCCTCTTTGCCACATTACCACAGGTCACCTATGCCATTCCACCAAAGGCGTGGCTCCTGTCAGGTGGCCCAATCTGTAAGTTCCAAAAACTTTTTCTCTACCCTTATCCCCTCATGTCTGGGGCTGGTAATAGGACCCCATTAGTACCAACCCTGGGGCACCTCACCATCCCTTATTGGTCTCCTTCAATTCTACCCACACCATTTCAATAGACTCCTATAAAAGACTCTTCAATTATACCATGTCAGTGAGCTATTTGCTTCCCATACCCTCCCTGACTGATGTAGAGATATATAGGAGTTTGACATAGTTCCCCTAGGTAGAAAAGGTTCTCGGCTTTATTCAGACATTGTATACAGTATCATCTTTGCTCTTGAAGAGGCCTAGAGTTAATGAAATAGTATCTGGACAACATAGGAATATTTATTTATAATATTTCAGAGTTCCATTAAGTTTCATACTACTTTATATACAATATAGGGTACAACCAATGCCTCCACGGTTACTAAAAAAAAAAAATTTGATTTTCGCCATTTCATTATATGCATGATGGGACTCATGTGATGTCAGTGAAGAATGGATTCACCTGTGGGTCAACTAATGAAAAGCAAAATCCTCCAAGTCAAGTCCTTGTCTTCCAGTTGACATATGTCCTTAAATTGTTTATATTTAGGAATATTTCATGTATAAGTGAAATCAACAAGGACTTCTCTCTGTTTACATAACAGACAAAAGTTAGAGGGGAAGAAGATTTTATCTGGATATTCTGAAACCGGTCCCAGTCATAAATCTATAATGTTTGGACATACTTATCAAATTATTCCTCAGATTCTTAAGTTATTCAACAAACATTTATGAAGTATATAATATGTGTCAAGTGTTACACTAGGTGTTGAGGATACATAACAAACGAAAAATACCATTCTGGCCTCATGGATTTTAAATCCAGAAAAGGAGAAAATATTAAAATAATAATACCACAAATAAATATTTAAATTATAATAACTGCAACGCAAGATGCCCTAAAACCGTTTAATCATGGGATCTTGTTTGACAGGAGGTCAGGAAAAAAATCTCTTCTAAAGAATCATTCTTAGATCTGAGACATAGAAGATGAATAGTATCTCGTTCAGGCAAAGCATTTGTGAAGGTCCAGAGGTGAGAAGATACTTTGCATTTTCATCAAAACTGAAGCAGCTGAGGCTCACTGAGCAGCAGGAAAGAAAGGAAACAGGTAAAAATAGACAGTGGCCAAATCATCCAGGGCTTTATAGACCATGTTAGACATGTTGTATTTTATCCTAAGATTCATGGAAAGGGTTTGAAGGAATAAGACTAACCTGAATTTTTAACAATCACTCTGCTACCACATGCCAAGAACAATTATGAGCTATAGTAAATAAAGTATCATGGTATTGTTTCAGGAATATGAAAGTAGCTTAATAAAACAAAATATAGTCCAAAATCATTCCTATAACTATGGAAACTTAGAATATGCTAAAGGTAGAATTTCAAATTAGAGGATAAAGGACAGTGTGTTGGAATAAAGTGTGTTGGAACCATTGATCTTATAGTTGGGAAAAAGTTAAGCCATGATATTATTCTGTATGCTGATTATACAGCTGTTGTAAAAGATGAACCCTAAAATCTCAGTGGCTTAAATCTATAGAAAGAAGAAAGAAAAATCTAAAAAAAAATAAGGAAGAATTTCTTGCTTGACATAGAGTCCAAAATGGATGCTTCTGATTGGTGGGTGGCTCTCCCCTAATTGATGAGTCTTGGATTTAAACACTTCCCAGATTTGGAGCGCCTGGGTGGCTCAGTCGGTTGAGCGACCGACTTCAGCTCAGGTCATGATCTCATGGTTTGTGAGTTCGAGCCCCGCATCGGGCTCTGTGCTGACAGCTCAGGGCCTGGAGCCTGCTTCTGTGTCTCTCTCTCTGCCCCTCCCCCGCTTATGCTCTCTCTGTCTCAGAAATAAATAAACATAAAAAAAAATTTTAAACACTCCCCAGGTTTGACTTCACCACCTTTGAAAGATGACCTACAAAGTCATTTTGGAAGAGGATCTCTCTTGAAAGGTTATTATAGCCCAAAACTGGAACTGATGTACATTGCTCAACTCTCATTCTATTGGCTGCAATTTAGGCACATGGCCTCACAGGAGGCTGGGAATCTAATTATGTATGTAAATACAAAGAGGAAACAAGTGTGTGATTGCCCAGGAATCTCAGCCATAAACAACATCTTATGCAAAATTAAATTTTGTAAGTATTAAAAATCTAACGTAAAAAAACTATGAGGGGCACTTGGGTGCCTCAGTCTGTTGAATGTCAGAATTTGGCTCAGGTCATGATATCAGCGTTTGTGGGTTCAAGCTCCATGTAGGGCTTTGCACTGACAGCACAGAGCCTGTTTCAGATTCTGTCTCCCTCTCTCTCTCCCCCTACTTCCTCCTCCTCCTCCTCCTCCTCTCTCTCTCTCTCTCTCTCTCTCTCTCAAAAATAAACATTAAAAATTAAAAACAAAACTATGAGAGTACCAACAGAGATTTTAAAAGAACATTTTTATAGTCAATCTGGCAAAGACTAGAGATATAATGCAAAAACCACACACACACACACACACACACACACACACACACAGAATGACAGACTTAACTACATCAAAATTCAAAATTTTTCTTTCACAAAAGACAAATTTAAAATAATAAGTGGCACTCTTGGAAGAAATATTTGCAAAACATATAACAGACAAAAATATAATAGCCCAACTGGATAAAGATATCCTAAAATCATTTAGAAAAAAAAATCATTATAAAAATCAACAACAACAACAACAACAAAAAATACAGGAACTCCATTGGATCAAGGAACACGTGAAAAGATGTTCAAGTTCACCATTTCAGGAACAAGAAAAGCAAACAAAAAAATGGAAACGTAATGTATCATTTTATCTAGCCAAACAGGCAAAACCGTATGCAGGGTTAATGATTTATAAACACCACGACATTTTTGGTGGAAGGGTAGGCTGGTACAGTTTTGGGGAGAGAAATTTGAAACTGTATGTCAGTACTTAAGTTGACCTAACAATTCAACTTTCAAGACCTATCCTACAGAATTACACATGAGTACAAAGATATAGTGCAGAAAGATGGCATGGAAGGAAGGAACGTGGTGGCGACAGGATGCTAGAGGAATAAATCAGAGTATGGATGCAGATGTTCATTAGAGCATTTTTTATAATGCAGAAAAACTAGGGGCACCTGGGTGGCTCAGTCGGTTGGGCAACCAACTTTGGCTCAGGTCATGATCTCACGGTTCATGGGTTCATGTCCCGCGTCTGGCTCGGTGCTGACAGTTCAGAGCCTGGAGCCTGCTTCAGATTCTGTGTCTCCCACTCTCTCTTACCCTCCCCGCTTGCATTCTGTCTCTCTCTCTCTCTCTCATAAATAAATTAAAATAAATTAAATTTTAAAAATAAATTAACAAACAATTTTATAATGTGGAAAAACTATAAACAGCCTATATATGGTAATGGTTAAATAAATTATGGTATATTCATACTAGAATGATAGGTCACTCTTAAAATAAATGGGGTAGATTGAAGTGCACTAACATGAAAGGTTTATAAAGCATATTTAGGGGTGCAAGTTACAAAGCTAGGAAGCTAATCACACACACACACACACACACACACAGATATGTAAATGATTAAATGCATAGAAAAAGCTTTCAGATAATTGGTATCAAACATGCAGGGAGAAGTATGAATAGGGGCTAGGAATAGGGAGGAAACCAAAGAACACAGGGGCGCCTGGGTGGCTCAGTCGGTTCAGTATCTGACTTTGGCTCAGGTCATGACCTCACGGTTAGTGAGTTCCAGCCCCGCGTCAGGCTCTGTGCTGACAGCTCGTGGACTGGAACCTGCTTCAGACTTTGTGTCTTCCTCTCTCTCGACCCATCCCCCACTCACTCTGTCTCTCTCTCTCTCTATCTCTCTCTCAAAAAATAAACATTAAAAAAAATTTTAAAAGAAAACAAAGAACAGAGTGGATATTTGCTTTTAACTTTACATGTTTGTAAATTGTTTCAGTTTTATAAAGTATACTTGTTTCTTTGAAGTTACAACAAAAATGTACTCTACCAGGAAAAAAAAATGATACTATGGATAAATGTCTCTGACTCTTTCTCTTAGTTGGATAGCCTTCCATTTTGTGTGGTAACTGAAACCCTATTCACTTTCCAGGGCCCAACTCAATCATCACAATATTTCTTGATGTTTAAGTCAAAGTTATTACAAATTCCAATTAAGATTTTTAAACTTCCTTGAGTGTTGGGCATTTACCTGCCTGCAAACTTCCCACCCTTTCTTACAAACACCGAATACCAGCATCTCCGCTATGCTTTTCCACAGTACTACAAAACTAGAGCACTTTAACAATGCATTATAATCATTTCTCAGAGCCACCAGTGAACATATTCATCGGAGTTCTCAGTGTTTATTAAAGAGGATATTAAAGAGGAATTTTCCTGCACATATACAACTGAGAACGAAATGCAACTAAGAGGAACCATCTCTGACTTTCACCCTCTCTTTGCCTAATAAGTGGTGCGGGGATGTGAGCTATTTCCATAATTCATAGGCATCCTGTGATGTGCAAGGTTATTTTTGAATTTGTTTCTCCGGTAAGAAAAGATTTCCTTCCTAAAATTAGATTGTGAATCTACTTCCAAAGCCACTAATCAAACATAAGTTAAAGCTACTTATAAGGGAGAGAAAACTTTAGAGCTCTAAAATCATTAGAAATAGGTCACCGAGAGCTTCAGTAAAACTTCAGACAAGGTTCCAATAAAAAAAAAGGTATTCTCATTAAGAAGCTGTAAAGTAATCCTGCTATCAAACAGGAAAAAAAAATTGCATATGCAAAAGCAGCAAAATATAGTCTATAAAGTCATTTAATGAAGCAGAAATTTGTATCTATGCCATATCTAATGCAGTTCTTAAAAAACCTCAGCATATTCGCTAATTATGAACCATATATTATACACAGTTATTATGGGTATTATTCAGCAATAGAAGATTTAAACTTGGTTGTCTCCTTCACCATAGTTAGCAAAGAAATATTGGCACATATATGATCTGCTTAAATAGGTTAGAAAATAGGAGGGAATTTACTAACTAGCCCTTTAATTATGCAAACAGAGTTTCCATAATTCTGAAACTGAATTCCATGACACCCACAGATTTCCCTATAATCTAGCTGTAAATAGTAATTACAGTGTTCATAGTAGAAAATGCTGTATTTTAGATTGCAAAACAGTCTCTATTATTATCTCTTGTATTAAGTCATTTGATAACTGTCTAAAACTTCCCTACTAGGATGATTTTTAGATTCTTTGGAAGCATATTTTTCTTTATTTTCATGAAAAGTGTTAGAAAAATCTGTTCAGCCATTTTCAAGTTAAAGGACAATGGGAAGGGAATTTGCCATTGAACTTTAAAACATTATATTTAGCAGGTCCTCAGTGGGTTGCATAATCAGTTCAAGACTATGGATTAACAATCAAAGGAAGCTCAGACACTGACCTACATTAGAGAAACCCTACACACACAACCAAGAATTCATCATCCCCAGAGAACTGAAAGCCTTCCGGGTAACCTGCTAGCTAAGCAGGATTTGTCCCAATATTATAGTGCTAGGGACCAAGAAAAAAATCATCCTGAAAGGTACCACATTAAAGGTGAGAAAAACAGCAAGAGTCCTACATAACCCACCATTAATTTTCAGACCTAGACAATAGTGCTGCAAGGCAATGATCATTTTACTATTTACTACGCGGGTTGAAGTCTACATCTACTTTTGAAAACCACTGTGGGTTTATATTCATCCTCAGGATGTTGAACACATAAGCTGCCAAATGAACTGAGCTGTGTTCGAAGTGGGATAATTTCAACTCTCTTGAGCTTCACACCCAAATGTTTCACCATCGCTTCAACCTGACATGGGTTGTCGTACTTCTTGAAATGTATCCTATTGCCACCAAAATCTACTTCTGTGTTTCCTATCTCAGTGAACAGATCCTCTATCTACCCAGCTAAATGTTGAAGCCAGATAATGAAGCATCATCTTTGATCATTCCTTCTTTGTATCTTGCACATCTAATCACAAGTCTTTCAAATTTCCTTATCCATTCATTTCTCTTCATCTCTACTATCACCGCCATAGTTCAGACCACCAAAATCACTTCTCTAGGTCTAGAGGTGAACTAGAGGAGGGCTCGTGAGTCTTAAGGTCCCTTCTAGAACCTTGTATCTAATTTTGTATTCAAAGCTTTGTATTATTTTTCGTAAAGAGGATCCCAAATTATATAAACTGTGGACCCTTACAAAACCTATACTCTCTCCTGTCTGAATTATTGCAAAAGCCTCCAATCTCCTTAGCACCATAGATAACGTGGTCTTTCTAAAATGCAAATATGACCATATTCTTCCATTGCTTAAAAATCTCCAATGGCGCCACGTTTTTCTTAGGAGTCAGTCTCCACTCCTTGTCATGACTTATATTTTATACAGTCTACACATATTTTTGATCTACATACAACTTCTCCAGCTACTCTACTGCCCTTATACCATATTCTGTGAACACACCAAAATGTGTCCCCCAGTACTTCCCATTCTCTTTCCTTGAGAGAGCAGAAACCAGGTCTCATTGCCTGTTATATTAACAGCACCTAGCGCTATTATGCCACTTAGTAGGCATTTCATAAATATTTATTGAAGAAATACAGGAATGAAAAATGAATGCACTCTACATCACTGGTCCAAATCCAGGCATAGTGATCAGAAACCATGAGGGATCAATCTAGCAAGAAAAGCACTAATTGATTCCTGGGAATAAATTGCAGTTGACTTCCCATATTCATGAGTAATTATATTGAAAAGAACTTTGATGAATCATATATCAGGGAGAACAGTTATTAAATGTCAGTCTAGGTTTCTCTCTCCCTTCGAAATCTGCATTTCTTCCCAATTTCCTGTTGCTTTGAATGTAATGCCTGATACGCCAGATTACGCCTAGCTGGCACTGCCCTATAGTGAGAATATGTACAAGTATATAATCCAGGGCATGAGCATAGATGATCCCTTACCTTTTTTCTGGTAAGCTACTATTTTCTGGTAGATATTTTTCCTATTCATTCACCAACATAACGTGGCAAACTTCGAGAGTTTTCTTCATCCATATTTCCCTATCTCCTGTAAATATATTCTTACCAGGTAACTAAGATAAAATGTTTTCACTAATTATCCTGACAATTTCTTTTTTTTTTAACGTTTATTTATTTTTGAGACAGAGAGAGACAGAGTGTGAACGGGGGAGGGTCAGAGAGAGAGAGGGAGACACAGAATCTGAAACAGGCTCCAGGCTCTGAGCTGTCAGCACAGAGCCCGACGCGGGGCTTGAACCCACGAACTGCGAGATCATGACCTGAGCCGAAATCAGATGCTCAACCGACTGAGCCACCCAGGCGCCCCTCCTGACAATTTCTTTATATAAATTAATACTGATTTAGATTATATCTCACGCTGATATAAAGCTTTCAACAACTGATTACAAAATGCCACAAACTTTTTTATAGTCCTTGATTTAAGAAACTTAAATTCATTGAATACTTATTCATTGAATACTTATTTTATGTGCTAGGCAGTAGGCCACAATGTGCATCAAAGAAATTTATATGTCCTACAAGCCTTTCCCATGTAGGGACATAATTTAATAATGTGTCATACCACTCAATAAAATTCTTAGATCATTTTATATTGTCCCTGCATATTTTTTGGTAAACTTTCCAAATATGCATAAAGCATAGATAGATGAACAGACAGACATAAAGTTGATTATTAAAATTAGGGTAGGTAGATAGGTATGTGGATAGATAGCATTTGAATATTATATCCAAATACATATTTATTAAAATTTTGCATACCTATATATAAATTAGCTTGACTGACTTAACAGTTTTAAACATTGGATTAATGTAGCTTTTGATAGTTCATGGAGCAAACCTTCCATCCATTACTTTTTTTCAATATTTTCTTAGTTTTTCTTACTTTCTCCTTTTTCCAGCTGAAATATTAATATGACTTTGTCAAATTTCAGATAATCATACTGAGATTTTTGAGAATTACATCAAGCCCATAAATTAATTTGTAAAGAACTAACATCTTTGACCTTACATAGTAATCCATGAGATTCTTTTTTTTTTTTTTAATTTTTTTAAATGTATTCATTTTTGAGAGAGAGAGACAGACAGAGTGCGACCAGGGGTGGGGAGGGGCCGAGTGAGAGGGAGAGACACAGAACTTAAAGCGGGCTCCAGGCTCCATGCTGTCAGCACAGAGCTCTACGTGGGGCTCAAACCCTTCAACCGTGAGATCATGACCTGAGCCAAAGTCGGACACTTAACTGACTGAGCCACCCAGGCACCCTGGTGAGATTCTAAATAATAATGATCAAGGACATTCTGCTGTTGCTCATGCTTAGCCCTAGTATACTGAAATCCCTAGATCCAATGAGAGATTAAGATGAACAATCCATACATTTGATTGTTGCTTAGCCAAAAGATAAACAAAAAAAAAAATCAGAAAGAAAGAAGGCAAGAAAGAATCACACTATGTCAAAATAAGACACAAGTTTAATTTGATATCCCTACATCAAAAGCCGTACCAAATGCGCAATGGTATCAAATCCGCTGGCTAGACACAAAGACTTCAGTTGTAGTAAGAATCTTCCACTTGGCATCCTTTTCATAGAGTGATTGCCTATGAGCACTTTATCCCCAGTCTCAATAAAGGTGGCCCACTTCCTTATTACCAGAATGGAAAATATTTACAGTCTTGGACACAATGGTGTTTAACCCTCAGAAATTAGGAAGGAGAAAAATAAATAAAACCAGTGAGATACAGCAGAGGCAGATAATAAAAACTACTGCTCTGCCTTAGTAACCTCATGATTTTGAATCTATACAAAGTGAAAAATTGTAGCATATTGGCACCCTGAGAGCGGAGATTTTGTCTTCATTCTATCACAAATTCACACCCAGAGCATGGCCATATAGAGTCAGAACTGGGGGATTTTCAGAACAGCCTGGCCATGATTTTTAAATCCTAAATAGTATTTTCTGAATATTTGAAGTGAAAATACTTATAAGCCACAATTTCCCTTTTGATCAGCATACATATTTTACTTATAATCTTTCTAAATCTTGCATATTAAGTTAAAGTAGTAAGAACAATGGCATCATACCTAGAACTGAAAGTAATGAGTAAATGTGTGCAGGTGTATATGTATATACATATATATTTTTTTATTATATCACAATATAGAGATACATATGACTAGTCTGAATTTATCCTTTGAAAAGTGTGAAACTAATTGGTTTGGAATTAACAAAGTTACTGACATTTTAAAAGGCCAATGCTAGAGAAAAAACACATTACTTTCGGCTACGTTGTAGGGTAAGCCCTTAACAATTATGTCTGTGCACATATCTATACAGCTGTAGAAGTCAGAAGTTTTTTAAAACTAGTTAAGAAGCACTAGTTGACCTTTCCCTATCTTCCTTGGAGTGCACCTTTATTAACGTGCCCTTCAAAAACTGCAAACTGCACAGAGACATGAAAACAGTGCTCTCCCAAAGAGATAGGGAAGGATGTAAATCATGGATGGCTCTAGCCTCTGGCAGATTCACTCACACCTTGTTCCTTAGATAGCGCTTCCCTTTTTTGTCAGCTCTAGAAAGCAAAAGAAAAAAGAAAAAGATATTTGTAATTGTGACCTACAGCTCTTAAAAAATTAAATAAAATGCCACTGTTCAGAGAAATGCAAAAATGTTAGCATTGAAATCACCATAGCAGAGGCGCCAAAGATGGCAGGAATGACAACATGGCCTGTGAGAAATATGTGAAAAGAAGACCCCAGTGCAATCCAGCATTTGTACATTCTCTACACATTTTCATTGCTGAACCAAAGGTTTGAGTTCATAACAGTGTTTGACTTGGAAAGAAAGGTAGCAGCACCAAAAATAAATCCAAAGAATACGTATTCCCTGTTGGAGTATCTGCCAATAACCTTTCTTGCGATTATGTTTTATCTAGCCATGGAAAAGCTATTCCCAAAACAATAGATGCCAATGAGCACCGATATAGCCCCGCGCATAGACACAGTTGAAAAGCAGCATTGTGTTTTCGTAATGCTGTCAAGTCCTGCTATAGAATATATGAAAGCTTCCTTCCTTCTTTCATATTGCTAACCGTCAAAGGGAAGAGTTGTTATTGGTGATTAAGTCCAGGTACTGAGAGTGATACTGGGCTCAGGAAGGAATGGCAGAGAATAGTGGGAAAATTTTGAAAAGAATGACCGGCATCTCCACAAATAAATCACTCTATGTATCTGTTTCAACTACTTTGGGCTGTCTGCATATATTGCAGAATGCTCTTGTCCTAGTCTCCTTAAGAAGGTAGAATATTAAAAAGTTTCTTAAAAAACCCATCCTACATCTCAAATATGCTCAAGAAAAATGGGGAATAAGTTGGGGAAAATGACGCTAGAATGCTAAAAAGTTCCTTAAGAAACTCATCCTACATCTCAAATATGCTCAAAAAAATGGGGAGTAAGTTCAGGAAAATGAGGTGCTATGTGAAAGGACAGTCATAAGAAGCACAAATGTATGAATAGTCATATCCTGTTTAGATTACAGTTTCATTTTATTTCCCATAAAGGGGACAGAACACTGGATCAAAAAAGAAAGCCAAAGAAATGTAGTAGATAAACTCCTAACATGCATTCCAGGGGGATTGTCATTATAAATATGAAAGTAAAAACAATAAAGTTTCTAGAAGATAATGCAAGTGAATATCTTCTGGATGATTTGAGATTAAGAAATATTTCCCAGAGGACAAAGGGTACTAACCAAATAAAAAAATAATAAATAGGACTACATTAAACTTAAGAACTTCTTTTCTTTAAAAGATACTATTAAGAAAGTGAAAAGTAAAGCCACAGGCTAGGAGAAAATATCTGTCACATATATAATCAACAAAGGGCTCTTTAGAGAATACATTTTAAAATCTAAACCATCAATAAGAGAAAGCTAAAATTTAATCAAAAAGATGGGTGAGAGACTGTGAATAAGAATCTTACAAAAGATGTTATCCAAATATCCAACAAGTACAGGAAAGGAGGCTAACCACATTAGCAGTCAAGGAAAGGTAAAAACAACTCTACAAACGCATCACAATTCAAATGACTGAAAATACTACGTGTTGGCTAGTCTTAGGAGCTACAAGCATTTAAACACTACTGGCAGAAATGGAAAACCATTTTGGATATCTGTTTAGCATTATCTGCTCAGGTTAAAGATATCTTCCTAGTGATGCACCACTCACCATGCACACATATTAACAAAAAGACATATGCAAGAACATTCACAGTGAGATTATTCATAATCACTGAAAACTGGAACTAACCCAAATGTCCATCAGATGTGAAATAAATAAACTGTGATACATTCCTACAAAGAAACACACTATAGCCATCAAAATGAATAAAACTATTCCCACACGCAATTACAGCAAGGAATATGGCAAATATAAATTAGCAAAAGAAGCCAGGCACAAAAGAATCATTATATGTAACTTCATTTACACACAGCTAAAAAAAAAAAAAAAAAAAGGAAGAAGAAGAAGAAATGTAGGCAAAACCAACTGTCGCAGACTATGAGTCTGGAGTTCACTCTTGTGCAGCAAGAGAGTGATTGCAGAATTGAATACAAGAGAGGCTAATGTCCAGGAGGAGCCAAGAGCCCTGAACAGGGGTTTCATCTCCATATTTATTGAGCTCACAAGCTATTACCCACATGGTGAATGTGCAGAAAATAAGATCTTACACACGTGAACATTGAGAAAATAGACAGTAATCATTAACTTGAGTGTGTAAGAAGCAAAGGGTCTGGGGGGCAAGTGGAGTTTGTGATCAAAGAACAATAGTATATAGGCATCAAATGGAAAGTAATTTCCTGCAGGTGATATAACAAGATATTCATGATCCCATTACAATATCTCCCAAGTTAACCTCAAGTGCTTTCGCCCCATGGTGGCAGCTTTCCACCCTAAGCTTTTTTCTAACCCATTTATGTAAGTAGAACCTACTTCCCCATAACAACCAATGGTATTAGAAGTCAAAATAGTGGTTAGTTCTGGGGAAAAGTTCAGTGGTTGAAAGCGGACATGAGTAGAAATCCTAGGGAGGGTATTTGTAGTGTTTCATTTCTTGAGGTGGTTTCACAAGTGAGTTCATTTTGGATAATTAATTCAGCTGAACACTTATTATTTCTGCACTTTTCTGTGTGTGTTATACTTCAGTTAAGAGGTTTTCTTTTTCTTTTTTCTTTCTGTTTTAAGTGGCCAGATATAGTCTCTCTTCAGAGACATAAGAAACAGGCCATTAACATACTCGATTCCTATCAAATGCCAAGCCCTTTGTTAAAGTAATCTAATCTTTTCAAAAAATTAAGTGTGCAATTGTCCTTTTAAAATTAAGATCGACCCAATTTTAAAGATGAATAAAGTAAGAGATTGAGTGATTAGTCCAAAATTTAAAGGTCAGTAAATTCCAGGGCTAGGGTACAAAACCCAAGTCCTACTATTCCATGCCCAGTACCATTTCTCTCATTACACAATTACTTTGAAGTTAAACAGTAAAGCTTTGCTTCACATCTTCAATCCATCAAGAAATTGTGTTTAATAGGATAAATGTGCTAGCCTCCATTGTGCTGTCAGAAAATTATGCATGCAGAAAGGTGCCTGTTGGTGAAAATGCCCTTTCTAAAAAGCCTCAGGGCACCTACCTTCCTATACGACCCTTCCTCCAAGGGCATCCATTTACAAAAGTCTCTGGGCATTGAATAATATAACCCTGTGACCCAGCCTCTGCCATTTTATACTGGTTAAGGCATGGCTTTTGAAGTCAGAGCTGAGTTTGAGTCCAAGCTCTATCAGCATTGAACTCCCAATCTTGTTTCCATATCTATAAAACAGAGATAGGGATAATACCTGCCTCCCAGGGGTGAGATGAACAGTAATCCGAATTCCTGACATCAGGTTAGTTAAATCACAAGTAAATAATGTCTTTGGTACTGTTTGGGGCTTATGTTGTTTTTCTAACTCCAAGTGACTATTTGAGTCAGACACATAAAGACCAAAGACCTCTGAAATGGCCTGGCATGAGAGCTCGGAGACACAATAACACCCTCTCCTGCATGGTAACGCAACAATCCAACCACACACTCTCTGTGGCAGGGATGAATGCAAGATGTGGAGACAGCTGGAACTCGGTAAGGGTAAAAGTTGAAATCCACACTAAGGGAAAAGCAGCCACAAAGTGATAGGAGCTAAGTAGGCAGAGGCCATGAGGAGAGAAGTAAGCAGGGGACGTTTTGTTGGCAGCATGGAAAAAAGTAGCTGAAAAATAGATGGTTCAGGTAACAGACATGGCAGGGCACAAAGCAGTGAGCACTGTCTCTGGAGGAAGAGTTTCAGACTCACCATTATGAGAGCTGCTGTGTACAGAGTACAGCGTTCTGAGGTTCCCTGGAAGGCATCCCTTGTAGCTGCTGAGAGCATTCACAAAGCACATCCCCGCACCCAAAAGCTCTTCCACACCTGAAAGGCCAATTAAGAGAGAAAGGGTGTTAAAACATGTCTTAAAGCCAAATAAACCAGAGTCAGATTAAGCAGAAAGATAAAGGTCCAAGTTTATACAAGAAAGTAATACACTTTAACCTAGTGAATGCTGTTTGTAATCTTCTTAAACTTGTCCATCAGACACGCTTCAGTAAAAATTATTTCTAGAAAGAATAATTTATAAGATCGTCTTAGCTGTCCATAGAGAGAAAACTTCTGGAAATGGTCCACTCAGCCACAAACCAAGAAATTGCCAGTGGGTCCCCAGATGGAAAATGCAACCACAGAAGGAAAGTCTTCAAAGTCTACTCAAAGATAAGCCAATCTGAAAAGTGAGAGTAAATACACCATATGCCAAAAGATTTAGATTTAGACCATGAATCTGACTTCAAGGACAATAGAACTACCACATTAATTCTTTATGTTTTGTTTATACAAGAAAAACTCTTGAAAAAATAGAGATAAATAGTTTATACATAATGAAAGTGCCAGAAAATCTAAAACCATTGCTACCAGATCATTGTAATGCTTGACGCTTAAGGGCTAAAGTTTCTAATGTTGCAGAGATATGTCCTTAGAGAATATTTAAAATAATATGTAAACTATTTGAGCTCCTTTGGCTTTCATCCTCCATAAAGTTAAGTGATGGGAATATTGCTGGACATCCAGAGAAAAGTCGATCCACAAGGTTACTCGAATAACTGGAGGCTAATGTATTGTGTTGCTCTTTTCAAAGTGAATATTATAAATTATTTTCTGGATGTTTTCTTAGAAGCATTTTACCATTACAGACACTATTTGACTACTGATAATTTGAGAGTTGCATGAAAAAAATATCTGCTACAATTCAGAAAAAAAATAGCAATAGGTTGTGAACAAGGGCTATGCTCATTTTGCTGTGTTTAGAATAATGTAGCAGTGCCTATAACAAGTAAACAGTGGGCTGGCTTTGTTCTGCTGGATTTAGATTAACCTTTACAAGCAATGCAGAATTAGATTATGAAAATAAATTGAAAATGGCATCTCCTTAGACTCACTTTGTACTCTGCATTTTCTTAAGCTTTTATGTGACTGTCAAATATTAGTTCAGGGCTCCATTTGTATTTGTGGCATTTTTTTTTTCTTCTGAAAAGATAAGCACCAGCCTTCAGAAAAAGCTTCTGACTATTGGATACAGAAAACAACTCGTTCCTGAATGGTTAATGTTTCAAATATGAGCACAGATACCAGATGGCAAAAGGGGAAAAAAGAATTCAAGTTGTTTCATTGTTCAGTGATAAAGATTTTTCCATCTGCTGGTTCAATACTAACTTGGTTTACATTCACTTAGAGCCAATACAATTAAAACTCTATTTGAAGTGAAATGTTTCAGAAAAATAAAACTAGAAACCTGAGAAATACTTCTACAGGTCATACCCATCCTTCAAATACCTAAGCTCTTATAGGTGTACAAATGTGAGTGTATGATAAAACAAAGATATCAAATATGTTTTGAAAAATCCTAAAGTCACATGCATTTAAGTAATTCTAACGAAGACTATTTGTGATTGAGATGTAAGTGGACATCTGCTAGAATTTAGAGTCTTGGTGAAATAAAATGTAGCTAAAGTAATAATATACTGGGGTATTCATCACAAAGGATGGAATGGGAGACTACTGATGAGTGAACAATATGGCAGCAGTTAACAAAAACAAGTTTGAATGGTTAATTCACTGAGACCAAAGAGCAGGTGAAGAGGAAAAATAGCACAGCAATCACTAGCAGCAGCATCTTAAGAGAGCAGGAGTCTTACATACTAAAATGGGGTAAAGAAAAGAGGAGTACTTAGAAACAAGAGAGTTATAGATTCTCTCCTAGCAAGCAGATGCCTTTTCCCATAATCCTTTGATAGAAAGAAGTCTTACTCAAAATGTAAGATTCATAACATTAAGAAGTAGTTTTCCACAGTAACCTTCCCTTTTGTCCTGAGAACACTGTTACACTGGACATCTCTTTGGTGCATAAAAGCTCCTCAAGGACAAGGCTCTAACTTACTTCTGCATCTCTGATGCCTTGCACTTAGCAAATGATAGATGTTCTACAAATATTTGATAACAGAATTGATCCGAGAATTCTACCTTCTAAACTGATATTGCTCATTTCCTTCAATCAGAGTAAGCTCATGGAGATAAAAAAAAAAACAATGTTTCCTTATCCATTTTTGGTGAACCACTTACAATAGTGTCAGACCTAAATTTACTCTTTAATAAATCATGACAAATATAATGGATGAAAAAAAATACTTCCTCTGCCTGTAACACATTTACATCTGCTTCCTTCTTTGCTCTTTCACCAAGTAGTCTCCAATGAGAGGGTACAACAAAACAAAACAAAACAAACAAACAAACAAACAGAGGGGCACACAGCCAAGAGGCTGGCAAAGTGACCCAATAAATTCCAGGAAGAAAATATTAGAATTTTCATTTTTATTTATTTTTCATCTCATCCTTTTAAAACATCTGAATTCTGTGCATATTTTATAACATATGATTATATTAATCCATTAATACATGCATATAATTTAATAAATAAATAAGCATATTTGATGGGTAAAGAACTGAGGGCACAATCAAAAAAGTTGGAGACCACTGGTAGAAGACTGAATTCTTACTACAAAATAAGAATGAAAGAAATACAGGGGCACCTGGGTGGCTCAGTTGGCTAAGCATCTGACTCTTGATTTCAGCTCAGGTCATGATCTCACGGTTCATGAGTTCGAGCCCTGCGTCGGGCCCTGCCCTAACAGTGTGGAACCTGCTTGGGATCCTCTTTCTCTCTCTCTCTGCCCCTCCCCCACTCTCATTCTCTTTCCCTCTCAAAATAAATAAATAAACTTAAAAATATGGAGGAAATATTTACAGAATTTAACATGTTTTTGATATCTATATTTTTAAATTACTACCTCAATTATTTTCCAAATATTAAACTATAAAAACTATAATTGTATATTAAATGACGTGGTTTTAAGGACTACTTAGGGACAAAGCACTCAATCAATAAATAATTTGGGGTAAATACATGTTTGTTGAATGAATGAATAAATGAATAAACATTCTGCCAAAATTGGAAAATGTTGGGATAGACTGAGCTGTCAGTCACTTGTGTTTTTCCAAGTGTTTTCTATTAGTTCTTGAATACCTCCCTGGGAAAAAAAACCCAAGTTCAGTTCATTATTTCGTGAATGCTGCATACTACAGTATGCTCTTTCAGATTCACAGCACAGAGGAGTATGATAAAGCTCTAGGAAATGCTGTAGGGTAGAAACCTCTTTAGCTTAGATTATTCCAGCATTTCCCATCTGCACAGCTTATTTGACAACAACATTTCTCCCTCATCATAATATCTATCGACTACCCACCGGGAATACTGTTCCTCAGAATGCACATGGTGAAATCCCATTTTAATGGGATTCAACCTGACAACTGGAGACTGGACGGAATATGGAGTCATTCTTATTGGCTGTATATGAAACTAAAGGACAATTCAAACCATCTTACATGCAAGTCTTTGCTGTGCAATGTCATTACTAATGACTTAGGATTGTGGATATAGCAAGGACGCTCATTAAACTTCCTACTGACATCTATAAGGATGAACTTCACAAGCATGTTATTTAGACAAATATGATTTTATCTCAGATATGTAGATAATTTAAGGATACAGAATCTATTTGTTCTGAAAAGTTAATAAATTTTATAAAAAGTGGAGAAAAACTAAAGGACCTAAAGGATTTACTATGTATCAGGCTCCATGCTAGAAAACATAGCTTTTTTTAGTGTTTATATTTCCAAATGAATGTATTGGCTAGATATGGTTACCCCTCTTACCAGTGAGGAAGCTGGAAGTCAGAGAAGACTAGTAATGGACAGAACCCAAGGTAACTATGCAGGTTATCATCCAAACTAGGACACTTTTAAGAATATTGCATAATTATTCTGGGGTGATCTTTTTAGCCTAAGTTGTTCACTTCCAACACATCTGACGAAGACATGGGTTTGAACCCAGATCTACCCAACCTATCTTCTTTCCTTTATACCTTGTTGCTTGAAATAAGGATGCAGTTCAAATTATGAAGGGAATTCTTTCACAATGTACAGATATATCACATCATTAGGTTGTATACTTTAAATATCTTACAATTTCATCTGTCAATTATAACTCCATAAAGCTGAAAAAATAATAGTTTGAAGACTGCTAGAGAAATCACTCATCAACAGCAAGAAAGAACTTATCAGTATTGCTTCAAAAATATTTCAAATGCATAGGAGTGCCTGGTTGGCTCAGTCGGTAGAGCATGCAACTCTTGATCTCAGGGTCATGAGTTCAAGCCCCATGTTGGACATAGAGCGAACTTAAAAAAAGTAAATGTATATAATATATACTATATATTATATATTTGAATATATATTCAAATATATTTTAACTGTATAAATAGAAAAGGAATGTACAATCAAAACATCAAAAAAATAATTCTATCTTCTACCAATGCAAAGGTGCCTTTAAAAAATCCTAACATGATATTAGGCACATCCTATAGCAATATAATGTAAAATGGTTGAGAATAATCCTTTATGCTGGTTTAACATCACTTAGAATCTTTTTAAAACACTATACTGCCTTATTTTACCATATACAAGGAAGATATTAAGAGACTAGAAAAGATCCAAAAAACAACAACTAAAATGGCTTCAAGAGTTGTGGCATGGAAGTCATGAGAGGGAAAAAAAAAAAAAAAAAGGTAAATGAGATAGAACTATTTAGTCTAGAGTGGAAAGTCCAAGAGATAACTCTAAAATTGCCTTCAAGTGAATTAAAAGCTGCTGAAAAGTCTTGATCTCCAAGAGGATAAAACAAGAGGGTTGGGATTTAATCACCAACCATGAGAATTAGCCTGTGGAATTGTGTCATGGTGGTAAAGACTATTAAGTTCCACAAGTTACAAGGAGCATCTTCCAGAGTCTTTTACACTGAAAGAAGCAGTCACCCGCAATGCCTTATTTGACCATTGTTTTTCTTGAAAGTAAAGAGAGAAAAACAATGGTCACCTGATGTCATGCAAGTCCTGTGATTGCTTGCTACGCTTTTCCTGATGCTAACGTATATGTCTGATGTACGTCATCGATCATTCAACGCTCCCCACTGAGTACAGTGTAAATTCAAACTTCTTATGATGTCATAAAAATGTTTACTCATATCTCCACCTACTCTTTCAGAAGAAAAACTTGCCACTCTCTCAACACACCCTGTGCCTCTCCTACCACAAGTCAGAACGGCAAGTATTCACTCCAAAACCACAGTGTTCTAACACAGCTCCTTGGCTTTACACAGGTTACTTCCTCTGAACAGGATATGCCTCCTTCCGCCCCAACAATCCCATCCTCCCACCCTGCCAAGCCCTTCACCCATCCTACAAATTATTCCCATTCTTGAAGATAAAACTCAAATGCCTTCTCTCTGCTGATTTAATAGGTGATAAAATCCCTCTTGTCTGCATCCAGTCCCAACAGGTAAATTTAGATTCTTCTTTCTGTGCTTTCAAAGTACCTTTTTCCCTCATTTATTATGGCACACATTATAGTATTCTTAAAACTTCATTTGCCAGGCACCCTGGTTAGACTGTGCACTCTCCGGGGGCAATACGCTGGGAAAGGAAGAGAATGAGACACAGTTTGGCCTGGTTCTTTTTGCTTCTTAGCTACCTAGCATATAGTAGTTGCCAAAATTTTTTGTTGAATCAATGAAGCCATTAATTACCTGTTACATGCAAAGAAATATTCAACATTCAAATTGTTGCTGTGGAAACAATATCTGGGGACTTCTATTGGTCTTTAAATTCAATCGATTTTGACTTGTTTTCCAAGTTTCTTCCGAAAGCTTTTTTACCTTCAAACGATAGAATCAATAATGTATGTTTAAACGCTCTGGAGCAAACATGTGTGTCTGAGGTACTCTGTCAAAACCACCAAAATATCCAGGACTCCAGGGGTAAAAGTAGTGAAGAGCAGATCTGTATAAAAAGGTGGTTAGAAAGTATAAATTTTCTCATCAAATCCGTTCCAGAAAAAGCTTCTGGGAGACACACAGGCATCCAGATCCCAATTCAGCTTTACTTGTATATGAATAAGGACAGCAGGGTTTTCCATAAGGAGGAATAGTGCATAAGAAAATTTTATTATTAATACAGACATAAAGCAATATCAGACATCTTAAATACAACTGGTCTCTTGTTGCCATTTGTAAGATGTTTGCTCTTTGATGTAAAGTTAATTTATGTCTCTACATTTGCAACATTTGTTAAAGCATTTACATTTTGAAGAAAATGAATAAATATGTCAAGTGCAAGGATGCATATTTAAATGTAGTGTTTACCTTCATAAAACAAGATACTTGCAAAATATTTCCTTTTAGTTTAAACATTTTTTACTTCTAATTGGGTCCATTTTAAATTATCCTTAATTGGACATTTCAAAAAACAAGGAGGAATTACATATTTATTCATTTTAATGCATTCCACTTGTTTTGACTCAGTTGTCTTTTTTTAAAAAAAACTAAAAAGCATCACCTTAAGGTAACCAAATTTTGTCCTATGCAGCTAACCTGACTTCATTTTCCTTTCTTTCCCCAAGTTTTTCTTAAATTCCAGGTAGTTAACATACAGTGTAACATTAGTTTCAGGTGTAGTTTAGTGATTCATCACTTACATACAACACCCGGTGCTCGTCACACTGACTTCATTTTCTAATAATTCAAGGAAGCAGAACTCAGTTCTCTAATATTAGTCTCTCAAAATCTCCAGCCCTTCCCTTCCTGTGGCCACCCTCCTCCCAGCATCCAAACTGGCCCAAATTCCTCCTGTATTTAAAAACAAGCAGCTGACCAGAGAAACATGTCACATTCTGGCTATTTCCCTAGTTCTCTCTGCACTTTTAGACAACCTTCTCACTCCCTGTACTTCCTTCCCTCCATACTTTCCTCTGGCAAACTTGTCAACATAGCTAGAAGGACTTCCATTACCTGACACCTGCTTCTCTCTCTCCCTTCTCCCTCCTCCCACCACCGTCAGGTGCTGTTGTGTCTATCACCCTGAACTACTTCACTTCCACCAATGTGCCATACTTTGACTTGCCACCCCAAATTTTAACACTCTGTTCCTCCGTCCTGGAATGCTTTCCTTCACTCACCCTTTTTCCTCCTCTTCTTATCATAATTTTAGATGAAATGTGGGTGGAACACTGTAACTTAGTTGTTTTGTTGCATTCAGCCATATTTGTATCTTTGGGTCTTAATACTTGAGGGAAGTTCAGGTTTTAGATTGATTACAGTGTATTATACCTACAATAGTTGGTAACTTGTTTTTACAAAGAATGAATTGTGAAATTCATTTGTAAGTAAACAAGAAGAAAACTGAAAAATTTTCGAACAAAGAGACAGTGAGGGAAGTATAAACCTTCAAGAAAGTAGCAATAACCAAAACACTGTGATGCCTCAACAAGAAGAAAAATACAGCTAGTAAAACAGAATGAGTAGCTCAGAAGGATCCACCCCAAAATAACACCAAACTGTGATAAAGAAATCTCCAAAAAGTAAGGTGACAAAGAATATTTACTTAGAAAATACTGAGGGAATAAATGTGAAGTATCCACATATGGAAGCAAGTTCGAGGTGAGTTTAATAAGTGAAATATCAAAACTGAACATTCAAAATGATCAGGAATCAAATTTAATGTTTATCAAATCTTCAGAGAAATAATTTTTGGTTTTCAGGCTATAAAAGCCATCACAAAGGAAACACAGGTAACATAACAAACTAAAAGGAATAACATTTGATTAAGAAAATATATTTACATTGAATATAGTTATCAATACTTTATAGGGAGTGTATTCAAATATATTTGAAATATAAAGCATTAAGACTTCAAGAAAACACTGGGGTGCCTGGGTGGTTCAGTCAGTTAGGTGTATGACTCTTGATTTCAGCTCAGGTTATGATGTCAAGGTTCATGAGTTGAAGGCCTGCATCGGACTCCACAGTGACAGCATGTGGAGCTCTCTCTCTCTCGCTCTCTCGCTCTCTCTCTCTCTCTCTCTCCACCCCCCCACCCCACTCATGAGCGTGCATGCTCTCTCTCAAAAAAAACTTTTTAAAAAATTTTTAAAAAGAAAGACAACACTAAATTTAAGAAACAATGAAAAACAAAACTTTTGGCTAAAGATGTTAGAACACATAAAGCTGGCTGGATTGTTACTGAGGTTATTTTCCAATTGATATTTCTGTGTAAAAAAATTATCCCCAAATTTAGCAACATAAATCATTGCATTTTTTAAAAATTTTTATAATGTTTATTTATTATTGAGAGACAGAGAGAGACAGAGCATAAGCATGGGAGGGGCAGAAAGACGGGGAGACACAGAATCTGAAGCAGGCTTCATCCAGGCTCTGAGCTGTCAGCACAGAGCCCAACACGGGGCTCGAACTCACAAAATGCATTATCATGACCTGAGCCAAAGTCAGATGCTTAACTGACTGAGCCACCCAGGCACCCCATAAATCACTGCATTTTACTCACAGATTAGAGTCTGTGAATTTGGAAAGGGCTCAACAGGGACAGCTTGCCACTGCTCCACTGTAACTGGGGTCTGTAACTGGGGTCTGAGAGAGAAGAATAGGGCCAGAGATGACTCCATAGTTGGGGACTAAAATCATCTGAACTTTTTGTTCATGCATGTCTGGCATCTGTCTGGGAGACTGGAAATCTAGGACTACCTTTCAGAGCATCTATTAAACGTGGCCTTTCCAGGTGGCTTGGCATACGGGCTCTGACATGGTGGTCTTAAGATACCCAGATTCCTTCCACGACAGCTCAAGAGGTGCCAAGCATGAGCACTCCAGAACACAAAGTGAAAGCTGCTTTGCCTTTCTTTCCCTACCTCAGGAATCATGCAATATCATTTCTGCTGGATTCTATTGGTTACAAGCAAGTCACAAGCCCACCTAAGTTCAAGCAGCTGGGGGAGAGGAACCATGTCAAGGTCATATTGGAAAAGATGGTGTAGGATGGAGACATACTTATAGCCATCTTTATAAAATGCAGTTGGCCCCACTAACACATTCATACATGGCTAGCAGCTTTGTAAATTTTTATAGTCATTCTGGAAAGCAACAGCTCCTGTCATTTTAACTCAGTAATCTGACTCCAGGAACTTCATAGTAAGGAAAGAATTCGAGAAAAGCAAAAAGTTATCATTAAATGCTAATAATCTGTGTTAGAAAAAAATTACAGAAACTATTCAGATAACTAAAACAGGCAAATGGTTTGGCAATTCTGATGGAAAATGGAAAATAATCACAATGGCTATACAAAAATATGGAAATTATATGATGTGACAATAAATGAAGCAAAAAATGAAATACAGAATAGAACCATCAGCAGAACAATTTTTAAATATAATTGAAACAATGTTAAATATAATTGACTATGCAAAGTACTTTGTACTTTGATGGGTTAGGATCTCCAGATCTCTTAGGTTAGGCTGTCCATGCTTCTACTCTTCCAGGTAAAGCTTCCTAGTATCCTGCACAGATTCTTTCTTTTTTTGAGTAATGAGACTGCACAAGGAGATGCCACTAGGGTAGCAAAAAATAAATGAAGGGATATCCTAGTCTGCATTCAGTAGGATCTACAGTCCTATCTTTAACAAGGACATGAATTAACGCATTAACATGAGTGAGACTGAGGCCCAAGTGAAAATAAAACTGCAACGTTTGCATCCAGGGGTCTATCTGTATGAAAGGTTCATACTGTTCTTGTGCCTCCAAAATGGGATTTTCTCTACTTATTACCATGTCTTCAAGTTTGCAGAACAGCTCACGGAAAAACCCTCTCTTTGGACATGTTTGGGCCAGATTCAAGATCAACTCAAGTCACCTTCAGCTGGAGGTAACTTCAGGCCAGATTTATTCTATCCTTCTTAAACTGTTATGTCACCTTTGATTGCTGCCTTATTGGAACTATATTAGATTCTGTTTTAGTATATAATAATCTGCATCATAAGCTTGTACTTGGTGATTTTATTCTGTGCTATTCTCTGGTCCTATTCCCTTCCACCCAGATGGTAAGCTCCATGTGGCTACACGTGATGCCTTATACTTCTTTTGTATCCCTTCTCTGTGCCACACACTGCTGTGCTGAGGACAGCATGTGTGTAATCACCAATCTATCACTAACATATTTAGTTTTATGTCATCAAGTTTAGCTATATTCAGCATATATCACTGCCTTAAGGTTACTGCATTTACTAATACCAGGTCCCAATGATTCCCCAGTCATACTAAGGTAAAATACAATTAGGGTATAGGCAAATCAAGGAAAAACTAAAAGAATAGGCATGTTACAGCAATGACCAGAGAAGAGTCCAAATGATACATCAACTGTGCAAAACCCCTCAGCAATGCTAGGAAGAAACATATATTTGATGACAAGGAAATAAGATCCATGAAGAACATTAGCCAATACAGCAAAACCTTGATTTGCAAGCATAATTCTTCCAGAAACATGCTTGTAATCTAAAGTCTCATATAGCAACGTGAATTTCAAGAACCATTGGCTCAGTTGTGATCATGTGATGTTCGGCATCAGGTACTACTCGTATTGCAAGACATCACTTGTTTATCAAGCTAAAATTTATTAGCAATGTTTGCTCATCTTGCAGAACACTCACAGAACACGTTACTTGCAATCCAAGGTTTCACTAGATAGGGGGTATATTGATATTTAAGCATTAAGTTGTAGTCAGTGTCTGCCATAAACTGCCACCTCTTAACTTCATTAAATATGATCCCACATAGATAGGTATAGTCCTTAAAAGACAGCATTCTAGAAGGGATGCAGATAGTCTCTGCCCATGCTCAGCTTTAGAATGTGACTCCAATTTTCAGCTAAGCCTTATCAACCTAGGCTAACTATGTGAATCAAAATTATACTGTGAAATGTTAGCAGATGAGTCTCTTCTGCATTTTAAATGTTTTATTTATTTCATTATGGTAAAAACTCTCTATGTGAGATCTACTGCCTTAACAATCCCCTTGACTATTAGTGCAACGTTGTATAGCAGATCTCTAGAGTTTATGCATCTCACTTAAATGAAGCTTTATGCCTGTGGATTAATAATTCCCCATTTCTTCCTTCCCCCATCTCCTGACAGCCAACATTCCATTCTTTGCTTCTATGAATTATACTAATTTAGATGCCTCATATATGCGAAATCATGTAGTGTTTGTCTTTCTGTGGCTGGCTTATTCCACTTAGCGTTATGTCCTCAAAGTTCATCCATACTGTCACATATTGCAGATTTTTTTTTCTTTTTTAAGGGTGAATATACCCCATTGTGTGTATATACTACATTGCCTTTATCTATTCATTTGCTGAAGGACATTTAAGCTGTTTTGATATCTTGGCTCTTGTGAATAGTGCTGCAATGAACATGGGAGTGCTAATACAGCTTTAAGTTCCTGATTTCAGGTCTTTGGAATAAATACTCAGAAGTGGGATTGCTGGATCATACATAGTTCTATTTTTATTTAATTTTTGAGGAAACTCCATACTGTTTTTCATAGTGGCTGCACCAATTTACATTCCCAACAGTGCACAAGAATTCCAACTTCTCTGCATGCTTGTCAATATCTGTTGTTGTTTTGTTTGTTTGTTTGTTTTTATAATAACCTCCTTACAGGTCTGAGGTGATATCTCATTTGCATTTCCCTGATGGTTAATGATGTTGAGAACTTTTCACATACTGTTGATCCTTTGTATATATTCTTTGGGGAAATGTCTATTGAAATCCCTAGCCCATTTTTGAAGTTTATTTGTTTGGAGAGAGAGGGAGAGAGAGAACACAGGAGTGTGAGTGGAAGAGGGGCAGAGAGAAAGAGGGAGAGAGAGAATCCCAAGCAGGCTCTGTGCTGTCAGCAGAGCATGATCCCGCAAACCCTGAGATCATGACCTGAGCTGAAAAGGAGAGTCAGATGCTTAATTGACTGAGCCATGCAGGTGCCCATCCTTAGCCCATTTTCTTAAGTCGAGTTCAGTTTTGGTTTTGGTTTTGTTTGCTACTGTATTATAGAAGTTCCTTATACATTTTGAATATTAACCCCTTACCAGATACATGGTTTGCAAACATTTTTGCCCACTGTAGAGGTTGGCTCTTCTCTCTGTTAATTGTTTCTTTTGTTGTACAGAAGATTTGTATTTTGATGTAGTCCACTTGCTTATTTTTGGTTTTGTTGCCTGTGTCTTTTGGTGTCATTTCCAAGAAATCATTGTCAAGAAGCTTTTCCCATATGTTTCCATCTAGGAGTTTTACAGTTTCAGGCTTTACATATCTGCACTTTTTCTAAAAGGATGACTCTCTCACTTAAACCACAAGACTGGAGTCCCCACTGCCCAAGGAGGATATGTCATAAAGGAACATAAAAGAACAAAGGACAAGGATGGCAAATTCTAAACTTTTACACCTGCCAGATGTCAGACAGAAAATTCAAGGATGAACTCATATAGATCCAGATTGTGGAGGAAATGCTTTTCTGTTTACCCGTATTAAATAAAAATCACAGAAACATCCCAGGAGTTTGAGAGGACAGGGATGTAAGCTCTCCACCTCTAGGTGAGTCCAAGGCATAAGAGAAGGGTTTTGAGATTCGTGAAGAGAGGGTACTTATGCCTGGTTTTCTACTTGGTTGCCCTGGAAGTTGACAAGTACTGCAGACAGTGTCTGTGACATTCTGGTCCTGAAGCAGTGCAGAGAAGCTGTAGGAAGCACTCTGACAGCACAGCAGTTTGACAGGACACTGGAAGCGGTCAGATATTTTCCCAACTGACCCAGAGTCAAGTGTATATAACTCTCAATGAAAGTGGACCAATAGGCTAAGAAGACACCACAGAAATAGCAAGAGTTTGGATGCTACAGTAATTTGCTAAAGCTGACATAACAAAGTTTTCCAACGCTAGGGGCTTAAAACAACAGAAACTTATTCTCTCAAATTTCTGGAGACTTGAAATCCAAAATCAGAGTGTCACAGGGCTATCCTCTCGAAGGCTCTAGGGACAATCTGTCCCATGGCTTTCTTTCAGCTTCTGCTGTCATCAGCAATCCTTGGCATCCCTTGGTTTACAGCTGCATAACTCCGATCTTTGCCTGCATTGACACAGAGCCTTCTCCTCTACTATCTTCACATTGTCTGCCTAGAAAAAGACACCAGTCATATTGAATTAGGGGTCTACTCTACTTCCATATTACCCACCTTTACTAACTACATCTGCAATGACCCTATTTCTAAATAAGGTCACATTCTGAGGTACTGGGGGTTAGAACTTCATTATATCTTTTTGAAAAACATACTTTAACTCATAACAGATGCTCCAGAAGATTCTGGAAAGTGAAAAGATCTGGCCAAATCCGAGGACCAGACAGGATTGCAGTGTCTTTCATTTGCCCACTTAGAAGAAAAATGACCTTGAACCAGATCTCTTTCCCAACTCCCATGTTCCAAAGCCCCTAGAACTTAGATCAACTCTTGGAAAAGAAAAGAAGTTAGAGAGAAAAATCCTAAATTAAATGAGTTTAAAACTGAGATGCCCAGGTTTGTCATAAATCGATTAGGAAGACTTTTATTGTTGCAATCAGGCAATATAAGGATTCCAAAGATGACATTAAATGGAGGTAATAAAAGTGTGTGTGTGTGTGTGTGTGTGTGTGTGTGTGTGTGTGTGTGTGTGTTATTTCTGGAACACCCGAAAATAAACATCATAACAATTATAAATCTATCTATTCTGTAATAATCTTGGATGGGGGAGAGATGTTAGCCTTCTTTCACTGAACTTTATAAAGACCACAAAGGGATTAATTAAGAGTAGCTAATGTAATGAACACTACATACAAACAATTTACTTAAACAAACTACAAATAACAAGGTAGTTCTTATATTATTTTTTAATCTCACTTCATTAAGGAATTTACGGCCTTCAATGTCTAGTGTGACCAAGAAAACTTCTCCTCTGCTCCTTTGCTTTCATTGTTCGGTTTCTGTCCCACCAGTTTTCTTACGATCTCCGAAAGTTCACTTTCAACAATACACACCATCAAGAATCTACTTTGAAATGGTGTAGTTTTATTTTTTATTAAAGAGAAGTATTTTCATCAAACTTTAGACACAAACATTTGTCTTCCAATGTGCTCTGGAAAGCACTTGCCAGAAGCACCTGTGGATCCACCAGTGACATATCTCTGTGCTCAGCACACACTCCTCTATCCTTCCAACTAAGCAGCCCATAGCATAGGAGTTAGGACATGACTTCATTTGAATGTCAGCTCTGCCACTTACTAGCTGTGTGACCTTGAACACATTTTTTTAACCTTTCTCTGCCTCCATTTCCTCACCTATAAAATTATGTCTACCTTATAAGGTTGCTGTGTGAATTAATTAGATGTGTTAATATGTATAAAGTACTTTAACTTAGAGTCCATTTAAATAGTAAGCACTCGGTGTTTATTATTATTAAATATATAAAGAGTTCTTTTAAGTCAATAAGAAAAAGACAATCTAAAATAGGTCCTAAAGGGGCACCCGGGTGGCTCAGTCAGTTAAGCATCTGACTTTGACTCAGATCATGATCTCACAGTTCATGGGTTTGAGCTCTGAGTCGGGCTCTGTGCTGATAGCTCGGAGCCTCGAGCCTGTTTCAGATTCCGTGTCTCCCTCTCTCCCTGCCCCTCCCCTACTTGTGCTCTATCTCTCTCTCAAAAATAAATAGACATCAAAAAATAAAATAAAATAAAATAAAATAAAATAAAATAAAATAGGTCCTAGATAGGAGTAGGCAAATCACAAAAGAGGAAATGCAAATGATCAGTAAACAATGAAAATATACCACCTCAATGGTAAAGAGGGAAATGCTAATTAAAAGAAGATACTAACTTTTTTGCCTATTGGATGACAATGTAAAAGTTTGATAGCAGTCAGTGCTAAAGAAAACCTAGAGAAACTGGTGCTCTCATTTATTATTGGTGAAAGCATGCATTTTGATATTTTGAAAATTAAAATAGTAATACTTTTTTCCAATATGCATACTCCCTTACTGAGTATTTTCATTTCTGGGATTCTAACCAACAGAGGAAAAAAAGAAAAAGAAACATCAGCAATGTTTAATATTTTCAAAGTCTTACCCAAATTTACATCTAAAATGTTGGAAACAACCTCCATAAACAACTAGAATGCCCATATTTAGGAAAATGGTTGCCCAAATCATGATATACTAATACTGCGAAACACTAATCAGCTATTAAAACAATATAGATCATTACACATTAACTTAGAAATAGGCTTACAACATACTATTAGGCGAGAATAGCAGATTCCTGTCAGGGCCACATGTATCTTTTTCAATATATATCTTCAATGTATATATTTTTGTTTGTATTAACAAGAGACACAGTAGCTCATAGTGGTTACATTAGAGAATGAGATTAGAAAGAGAAAGTGAGAGACTATCAACTTCACTTTTAAGTATATATTGCTTGGATTTGTATAGGAAGTAGATATGATTATATTTCAGGCAACTGAAAAGATTATAAAGAATGGAAGAAAAAAGAGAAAAATGAACTAGCGATGAAAGTCAAAAATCAGCAACTGCATAGATACTTTTCTCAGGGCACAACACAAAAACTGTTCATGAGTTACATATGAAAATATGTTTAATAATGGAAAGTAATTCTTCTATACAAATTACAAAGTTCTTTACAAAGTTCAGTGCTGAGTTAAATTCCTTAATGCTCACTACAACTATCAGCAAAGGGCTACATAGCACCATGGTAGAACGGAAATGGGAATGTAGAATGTGTACTGGCGAAAGTTGGAAATGTAGTCAGGTTTTCTCTCCCTAAGAGGAAAAAGAAAAATTTAATTTTCTGAACATTTATAACAGGCCTTGGGGTAAATTCTAAAATCCAGCCCAGAGTAGAGGAAAGAACATATCATCGTGGATAGAGGCACAGTGCACAGCAGTATCTCTCTGCAGGATGAGAGGTACGGGGGAGAGGATGCCTCAAGAATAAAAGAGCTATGATCCGATCAGAATCTGAGAGGCAGAAAACAGAGGCTATCCAAAAGCATAGTCGGTATTTCTTTTCTCATTAATTCTAAGAAGTAAAGTTTTCCACATTTCAATATCTCTAAAAGTAGGACGAGTCTCAGATTCAGTGACCTGTTGTGGTCACTACCAGCCACGAGATAGTTTTGATGTGGTTGTCATTGCCTTGGATTATAAATATTCACATTGTTATCATTTCCCCTGGGTGTTGACTATTTTTGGTGTTGAGATTAATTGCCATTTACAATATCTTCTATAGGATTACACTATGATTTGCATTGAAGGAGAAATCATTACATATGCAGAAATAAAGCAGTGGGGAAAAATTTGATTTAGTGAAGCAAATATTCATCATATCAGGAATGACTAGAGCCCCATATTTTCCTACAAAATAAGAACCATGTGTTTTACAGAACCTAAGAAAATACCAGAAGCAAATGAAGCTGTATTAGGTTTTGTTATTAAGACGCATACAAAAGGGATTAGCTATCACATGCGAAGCAGAGGAACTGGAAATAAAAGAAATTGCTAAATCCCTTGTCATTAATGAAAGACAATGAGTGGCTGATGTGAGTGATTCATGCATCGTTGCAGGACTGTCTTTAAGACATTCTATCATAGTTTAGTTGAAAGTGCTTTTTTTCTTAGTAGAACCTAGTCCAATAGTGTGTCTTTCAATCAATGGCATCATAGATTAAATGAAATAGGGAAAATATATATTTTTCAATATTAAAAATTAAAAATAAAACCTACAGACTTCCTGATAGGAAGGAAGGAAGGAAGGAAGGAAGGAGGAAGCCAGACAGGAACAATAGTCTAGGCTGGGAGAAATAAAGAGCAGCATCTTATAAGTAAGAAGGGAAAGAGAAGTGGGTATGTGGGAAATGGAGTCTTTTGGGTTTATAAAAAAAAGTGGGTGGAGAGAAAAGGATTGAGAAGCATGGGTTTAGAATAAACTGCATCCCATTTGTGGCCCTTCTATTTATATTTTACAGGTCCCCCGGGCAAGTCACTGAATTTTTCTCAGCCCCCATCCTCCTCTACAAAATAGATACTATTGAACAATACGAGCCTGAACTGTGTTGGGCCACTTATATGTGGATATTTTTCAATAAATTCAGTAAAGTACTACAAATGTATGTTCTCTTCCTTATATTTTCCTTAACAACATTTTTCTCTTCTCTAGCTTACTTTAAGAATAAGGTGCACAATACATAAAACATAGAAAATATGTGTTAATTGACTATGTTATTGTTGAGGCCTCCAGTCACCAGTAGGTTATTACTAATTAAGTTTGGGGGCAGTCAAAAGTTATACATGGATTTTTAACTTTACAGGGGTCAGATCCCTAACCTCCACATTGTTCAAGGGCCAACTATATAATAATACCTGCATCAAAGATTTGTAAGGACCAAAAGGGGAACACAAAATACATATTAGGCACTTGGCTTATAAATGCTCATGAAATAACAGTCCCTATGTTTTCCCAAAAGGATGCCATCATTAAGTGAAATCCTTGCTTGGGAGGTCTATATCATCAGTCTACAAGGAGCATGGGTTTTCAAAACTCCAACCTTGAAATATCAGGATTTAACATTCAAATATAGGTCAGTAAGTTGATTTGAATAAAATCTTAATTTGATATGATGCTTCTTTTCTGATGTGCTTTAATCTCAAATATTTTCCTGAACATAATTCTTCTCTTGGAAGCTGCCACCAGCTGAGAAATAGTCACCCTCACCTGCTGTTTCCTCTAAAGAAAGGAACTCAGATGCAGCCTGGGGAAAGACTTCCTCTGTCAGAAGTGATAAATCAGAGTGTATTTTTTCATTGATATCTTAATTTCCATCTCTAATTATAACTTGGAAAAGAGTTTGGGAGGCAAAATCAAACCAAGAAAAAGTTTACTTTTATAAATTTGAGAGGGAGACATTAATCTCTAGGAAAATGAGAGAACATCCTTGTTCTGCCTGAGTCCTTTTAGTCTGTGTTTAATTTCAGTCATCACCAGAGGTGCTAACCACATAAATGTCAAATGTATGAACAGATAAAATGTCACAACAATACAATAAATTGGTTACTGTAAAGAATATAAAGTCATACAGTTTCTAACAGTTTTCTAATTGTCCAGATGAATAACAGAACTCCTTTCCAAATTTTTATTGCAGACGTGTGCCGATATAGTAACTTGGGCAAGAATTACAACTCTTTTTAGGGACCATAAGAGAGTATTGCTCCTATTCTTCTGGGATTCATCTTCCTTTTAGGGTTCACCCACCCTTTGGCAATCATATTAAACTGCATGATTTTTTCCACCTCCCATACTACATGGTAATCACATGCATGATAGGGAGTGGAAGACATTCTCCTTTAATACAATGGCTGGGGTTAAAATATTCAAGGTGTCAAAACAGATGGCATCAGGCACTATATTCTATATACAACTCAACCTACTCCATATCAGCAGTGCAAAGGACGGCTGACAGAAAATCTATGGCTCAGGCTCCAGCATAGAAAACATTAATGCAAACATCTTCTGCCCAAAGGACTTGGCATTTACCACACTTTCTACTGGAAGCACAAGGTTCCTGTGCCAAAGGTCAGGGGCAGTGGGATTAACTTTTCCCACATATTTAAGCAAACTGTCTATCACACCAAAAGTGCAGGGACACACACATATACACACACTCTGCTCATTGTAGTTGATTACGAAAAAGGTCAGCTGAGTGATTTGCTTCCAGACTCTCTCTCTCTCTCTCTTTCTCTCTCTCTCTCTCTATCACACACACACACACAAACACACACACACACACACACACACACACACACACACACAATCTGCTAACATTAGCAAAATAGAAAAAGAATGACCAGCTCTTAGATTTCAAACAGCAAAGAAAATCTAGTCATCCTGTCAATGGAATCTATTGCTTTCAAAACTTAAAATGCAAGGGTGTTCACTTTTCAGTTCAATAGGTCATTTATCCACCCAAGACTCTGCAAAGCAAAACAATAAAACAAAACAAACAGTTGTGTATACACCAAATTTATATATATATGTGTGTGTGTATATATATATATATACATATATATATACACACACTTACATGTATACATCAAATGCTAATACATGAATTATTTGATAAATAATGCTTCAGCTCTTCAAATATAATGTTATAACATATTTATTAAAAAAAAAACACTTAGATAACCTCTGTATGCAAGTTAGAAAAGAATATGACACTTCTCAAAAAATAAAATATTTCCTTCTTGGTTTTTCTATTTGCTTGGGGATCTGGTACACTACATGCATATAATATACACTGAATATACTTATATATTGCAAAGACATATATATTACATATATTATACATACATACATTTATATATTTTGTATCCCATGTTATAAAATACAAAGCACATAAAATATGTTACAAATAACATCATGTATATGTATATGTATATTTCTAGGTTTATACTTCTCCAACACCAAAATCTGAGGTTTTCATATTTATATTCTTCCATTTTGGTCATTCGTATTTCCTCCATATTAAAATCTATCTAGAGTGGCAAAATCATGCACCCAGGAGGAGTATATAAGTCCTGATAATCACTCCTCCTTTCCATTTTCTTTTGAGTGCCTTTTGTGAGTCCCAGGGAAGTATTTAATCACTAGCCATGAGTGATGTCATCCACTTATGTGTCATCTTGCACATCTGTTTCAGGGCACACACTGGGAATGTACAACATCTCCCATAGGGTCAGATAAAAAGAAAAGCTTCTTTCCTCCACTGATAGGTTTGAATGATGCAAAGCAGGTCAGGTTTGAAAAAAAAAAAAAAAAAAAGAGCTGCTCTATAAAATTCAAAGCCAAAAAAGAGTTCAAATTGAATCTTTGACAGAGACCGCTTTTAAAGAGACCTCCTATCAGTAAAAAGTGCTGTTCTCCAGGTGATTTCGCATATATTTTTAATGCCAATTCGTGTCAGCATTGACAGTATGTTTTGACAGTAAGAGGAATTAAAATGATTCTGAGTACCTGAGGTGACTCTATTGACACATCAGATTACACTTAATGTTTTAACAGCAAAGCAAAGTTGAGCAAAGCAGCCTTCCTACCATGCCTGGCGTATTAAAGCCTTTTCCAGCCAGGACAGTGTATCTTGCAAGGAAGAGACATCTCAAATAGAATCGGTAAGCTTGGACTATAAAACAGACTTAGAATAACAAATTCTCTACTCTTTAAAGGTTATGTTCATTCTTTTCAGTGGGAATATTGCAAAAACTGGCTCTTTATCAAGGACTCAGGTTTTCCTCCCTCAGGAATTCCCTGAGTCAGAAGCTCAAGCAAGAGGAGAATTAGTAGAGTGGCTGCAGCAAGACGTGAGCTCCAGGACTGAAGGCTGCACAGGTCCACCTGGGAAAACAGTGCAGACCTCAGGGCCCACGCTTTCAACAAGGGATATCAGAGCAAGGAGGCCAAGGTATTCAGGGCTTCATGAATCATCATATTTTTGTGCAATTCTAAATCTTCTAACCATGCAGAAGGGGCCTACTTAGAGAAGGTCAGCTGTGCAATTTGTTAAGAATTATTCCCATAGCTGAAGTCTACGTGGAAAAAGTGCAAAGGACAATGAAGATTAAGCTGTCATCAGGCCAAAAGAGTTGCCAATTCTAGGTAAAAGTATCACTCAAGGAGACCCCATCAAGATGGCCAGGTATGTTTTTTAAGTGGGAAAGAGCTAGTACCCCTTTCTTTACTATTTTCTCCAACCCCAACCCCCCAAAATACCTAGCACATTGGTGGGAAACACCTGATTCTTCCTTACCAGTAGAATTACACCTTGGAATTCCTAGCTTTAACAGAAATTACCATAGAACAGGAATTTGTTACCAAGAGGTAACAATTCTTATTTGTTTATTTACAACTGAATGTTTACTTTTATTTTCAAGTTTCTTTTTTCCATCTGATTCAATGCAGCCCAGAATAGAGAGTATCTGCTAACACCTAGGACTATGGGATTTCCAAAACATATTTTTTGTCAGTGTGTTTGTATATGAATCTAGGTGGAAGGAAGCAGATAATTCTCCCTAAAAGACATATTTTGTAGCTATCTGTGGAAAACAGGCAAGCCATTGCTCGCCTAGTGCTGGTAATCACAAAGCATTTTTCTGAAAGCTTTGTAAATGCTTTTCGCCCTACAGATAAGAGATTTAAAGTAGACAGAAATAAATGACAGAGCTCACAGTGACTTACCTCTATGGCACTGCCGCTTGCCTAGCAGGCTGAAAACTCCAGGCTTTTCACAGTCCCTGTCAGATTTCCCTCTCCCGCTGCCAGCCAAGATGTGATGGCAAAGAAGGCAGGATGGAGAAAAGAATGTGAACGGGGATCCCAGTCAGCCATACCCAGAATTGAACCCAGCTCTGCCACTTACTAGATGTGAAGCCCACCTTCTTATGTGGTAAAATCAGGATGATAAACCCATATTTGAATGCTGTGAGGATAAATAAGTTAGTGTGCCTGGATTAGTGTTTAGAACATAGGAGCTGGTGGTGTTTCCCTCTTGGTAGCACGTACATTGCTTTTTGGCCACACGGTGAAAGCCATCTTAATATAACAACTTACATTTACACACTAAAGTAAGAGTATCCCACAAATGATAACCTACTTGCCATTTTATATGCCTTTAAATCCCTCGCAGCCTCAGCTACCTTTTCATGAACCCACTACTGCAGAAGTCACTGGATGTATTTTCTTCCCTAGGTGCTTCTCTCCAATTTAACAGAGAGCCCAAGAGGCTGGGTTTACAATGGAATGGATATCTAACCTGTTGACTGTCAATTCTCAGAATTGCTAAAACTTCAGAGTATGAACGGGGGTAACTGAGCTAGAAAAAGCTTTTGGCAATTCTGATGTTCATAATTAGTTCAGTTTGACTTGCAAAAGGAAAAAACAAAACAAAAAGATGTTCCCACATGTACACAGGGGTACTTTATTCAGTGTCTTGCCTAACTCAGAGGAATGCAGCCTTAGCTCTGTCCATGGTATCTGCACAGCTGAGCAAGTGGGAACACCGACGCACCACTCCGCCCTGACTCCTCTGGCCCTTGCATCCACCAGTCCCTTGACCGGCAGAGAACGAAGTTCTAAAGCTCCAAGTACCCTGCCTCTGCTTCTTCCTCTCCTCTAGGGCTTGCTCTCAAAATATATACTCTGGCTTTTTAGCATTACTTGAGTTCCCTTTTCCCTCCCCATGCCCAAACTCTTTTTCAGATCATTACCAACATCAACATAGAACTAGTTAGCAAGAAAAGATTATACTGTATTTAAGGGGTGGTTTTTTTAGTTATATATGAACACACACATATATATTTACATAGCCACTTTAAAATATTAAAATATATGCTATAATATATTTATTGTACAGAGAGAGAGAAAGAGGAAGGTAGAAAGAGAGGAAAGGAGAGAGGAATTTAAGTCTTTATTCAGTTTTGGAGGGCACTATTCAGTCGGTTAAGCATCTGGCTTCAGGTCAGGTCATGCTCTCACAGTTCATGAGTTCAACCCCCACATTGGGCTCTCTGCTGTCATCACAGAGCCCACTTCAGATCCTCTGTCCCCCTCTGTCTCTGCCCCTCCACCGCTTACAGTCTCTCTCTGTCTCTCTCAAAATAAATAAATAAACTTAAAAAAAAAGGCTTTCTTCAGTTTTTTGTCTGTTACTACTTCTACACCCTTATACTGGTTTCCAATTCCTGTTGGCTTCCTCAAGATCAAAATGCCCCAGAGATTTAAATCCAATCTGAATTAAGATCAAATCTTCACTTAGCTCCTAAATGTACCGATTCCCAAATCCCCCAACACAATAGCGAGTTTCTTTCCAAACTGATACTTCCTCATCCATCATCCCAAAGAAGTTCTGCTTTTATCATTGCATCCATATGTTGATTCAACAAATATACACTGAATATCCATCATATATCAGGGACCACAAAAATACAAACACCACTGTTCTTGATCCTAAAGAGCTTAGAATAAATGAGGGAAACAGAGAAGTCAGCGATATTACAAAGACTTGAGAGAGAATAAATTGAACTAAGACATCATGGAGGGCTTTCCAGATGAAGAAACATGTGTTCATGATGAATGGATTTGCAATCTCCAACCATGTTCCAAAGTTCAGAAGGTGCTTCCAGCAACGGAAATAGCCTATACAATGACATGGCATTATGAAACAGCACGGTACCGATTGAAAACTTCTCTTCATACGGTGAAAGGACCCCAGAGTATAGTGGTAGGAAATAAGATTAGAGAATCAAGCACAGAAAGATCATTAAGAATTTGGGGTGTTGAACATAGTCTGTAGGCAAAAAGGACTCCCAAGGAAATGTCATCAAGGAAGTGATGTAAGCATATTTGCACTTAAAAGGCTACAGCTGCAGGGCAAAG
Organism: Panthera onca; assembly: GCF_046562875.1. Classification (NCBI taxonomy): domain Eukaryota; kingdom Metazoa; phylum Chordata; class Mammalia; order Carnivora; family Felidae; genus Panthera; species Panthera onca. The sequence continues at coordinate 48,526,540 of NC_138351.1, read as the reverse complement.
GCTGAATTAAAGCAGGGTAGAGGATAGAGTCAAGAAGGCCATTCCCTAGTAATCCAAGCAAGAACTGCTAAAGCAGTAGACTTGGCCATAACAGGTTAGGGAATTTTGGAGATAAAACTCAATGAGCCATTTATAGCTATTAGGTAAAAGTGAAGGTGGACCAAATACCCTGAGATGATTTCCGGGTTTCTGTCTTTGCTAGAATGGTAGTTATCATTCTCTAAGACAGAGACTATGAACACAGAGGGAAAAACACGAGCAGTTAAGTTTGGATGTTGATGTTTGAGGTACCCACGGAATATAGAAGAGTAGTCCCTAGAAAGTTAGATAGGTAGTTCTAGAAATCAGGAGAGGATCTAGGCAGGAAAGAGAGAAGACCATTGACAAGATAGTTTATATTGAGTTTCCTGGATACCCGCTACTGATAGAACATCTTTCTTCTGCTTTTCTTTCTCCCTAAATTCAATGCTTCCTATTCTCTCTGACCCACAATCACTTTCAACCATAACACAATTAATCAAATAAGGCTTTCTTTGCCCCCCCCCATACAGTAAGGCAAAAGAAAACAAGAAAACCAAACTAATGATATCAACCTAGACTAAGATAATCAATTTAGTAAATTTTTGCTAAGTTGAAAAAAGCAGGTGTTCCATACAAGTTAAAGAAACACTACTAATGTTAAGGTCTGAAAAACTGCTGTCATGCTTCCCATCTTGCAGCATTACTAAAGAGGATATTGCATTATTGTATTGTTTACCAGATACCCACACATAGTAGTAAAATAAGACTGCATGCCCCACTTGCCCCTTCTTATCTTTTCCAGAATAACTATCAAGAATCATCACTTCCATGTGCAGTACAGAACAGCGAAGACAGGACATTTGGGGCTCCTGACACATCAGTTTGGGACTTTACATGACACCCAGCTTCAAATCCGAGTAGGCACAGCTCTTTCCATTCTTTCAGGTTCAGAGCTGAAGGTGTGAAGAATCTACTCCAAACTACAAATTATTTTGAATTGGACACACATGCCACGCATTTATGGACAGCATAGCATTTGGCACCTGTCACGTGGCCAGTCAACAAATGCCAGAGAAAATGATTTTTACCCCCTCAGGCACTATGCTACAGAAAAACCATGATGACGGTTTTTCTCTGGTATTATATTTTGTGGGAGGAGAGAGGCTTATTTCAAATTAATTTATGATGATCTGTGAAAAGTGCTAGAAACATGCCTCACTGCACCTAGATACATGGTATGCACCAGTCCCTTGTAAAATCCATTTGAGGGGCTCTCAGGGCAGGACAATGCTCCCGTTCCTGGGCCAGGCTGCCAGCATTAGCTACTGGTATTCAGAACCATGGAATCAACTTAAGGAGTCAAAGAGACCTGTCACATGCAGAGGCTTGGAAAGACAGCCCTAAATGCCACTACCGTGTCTGAAGACTGCACCGAGGGAATTTCAGTCCACCAGAGGTATCACCTGGGCCAATGCGCACATGTTTTCCTAAAACAAACCAACTCCTTTTCTTTTACAAGAAACTCATTTCTCATTATTGGAGTCTGTGCAGGGCCATAGCCCGTTTTTCATTCAGTTTTGCACTAATGTAACGCTTGTCAATAGTCAATTGGTCCCATTTGATCCAGGGCTTACACATACCAAGGGACTTCGTTACAATCACCCAATGTGTCAGGCCCTGATTAAAGTTGTTTTTCCTGCAGGGCTTATGGATCTATATCTATTTTGCTGCTCTCCAGCTGTCTCATAACTCAACTATGAGGCTTTCCTTCAAAGCTAGGCTTTTTGGTTGGCACCTGGTTTTACACAGCAATATTACTACTATACACAGTTACAAAACAGGTTTGTTTGTTTTTTTCAGAGATATATATAAACTTTTCCTCAGACTCAGAGCAATTCATACCCACCATATCTAAACCAACGTGGTATTAATAAGCTGAGAGAATAGAAGACTCTGGCATCAGTCAAACGTTTACCCTTCAGGATTCCTTTTGTTGTTGTTGTTGTTGTTCTATATCATCGTATTGACAGTTGGGTACACGGACCAACTACATGGTGAAGAAACATTTGTTCAGGACTTCTCAAGAAGGAGAGAAGCAGTATTGTTAACGAATCCAGAGGACCTTCCTGTAGGTTTTGGTAAATATTTGTTCTGAAACAGTGGGAGACAAGTAGATCTCAGAGACAAGGTAAGAAACAGAGAACCAACTGCGGTAAACCTAGAGCATGAGACAGATATCAAAGTGGAAGAAGTCCTGGAAATTATTAGTTAAAGTAGAACCCAGGTGCTTAACAGCTAAATAAGTTATTTGTGGATAGAAAAATAAAGTATGTAATACCCACCCCAGAATTTAGGGACACATCTTAATTTACGGTAATGTTGTGGGCTAAAACAGATGAACAATAATAATAAAGAAGCAAGCACCCACACAAGGAGACAGATATCTGGGAATCAAGTATCCAGAGCAGCATTCCAAATCACAGAATAAAAACGACATTAAAAAAAAATGGGGCGCCTGGGTGGCTCAGTCGGTTGAGCGTCCGACTTCAGCTCAGGCCATGATCTCGCACTTGATGAGTTCAAGCCACGCGTCAGTCTCTGTGCTGACAGCTCAGGGCCTGGAGCCTGCTTCAGATTTTGTGTCTCTCTGCCTCTCCCCTGCTCATGCTCTGTCTCAAAAATAAACATTAAAAATATATATATTTTAAAAATCATTGTGGTAGCCACAAGCACCAGTAAAGACATCTTGTGGAGAGAAAATCATCTGTCCCTGCCAAGAGCCTTAGCATTTCTACAAGGGCATGAAGCAATTCCATAGCACAGCAGCCTGTTTGAGAAGGGAATAAGTGTGTCTGGACAAATGAAGGGAAGTACTCAGCAAGTCCGAACAAGTGAGTTTCACATAAAAAGGCCCTTCCGCTCTCTGCTTAGCCTTTTCCTTTTTGGAGATGAATTATTTTCAATGAAAATGGTCCACTAATTTTTGGACCCATTCTGTGAATTCTGTATGAACTATTTGCATGTTTCTTCTTTAATTCATTCCATTTCCCCTGGTCTCTAAGCTCCAGGAGGAATTAAGAGTGTGATATAACCAAGTAAAGTAGAATAGACAAGGAAAAGACTGGAGGTCAAAGAGTCCAAGTTTTAATCTATGCTGCACAACCAATTCAGAGTTTGAATCTGGCAAGTTGCCTTAGAATCCTCATTTTAAAGAGACCAGTGAAGTCTTTATTCTTGGGAATCATCCATGAAGATTTTTGGTTTAATCAGGACATTAATACTCAAATTTAAGACTATCGAACAAAATCTGTTCTTTTCTCATGAGCCAGTTACTTTAATAACATATGCAGCAACAGATCTTTTAAAAATATTCTCCTAAGAATGAGAAACCAATTTTAATAATATATTTTATTCAATAGACATTGTTCCAGTGAAAAGCCCTGACTAACAGCCCTAACAAAATACTTTTTATACTTTTGGCCATAAATTCCTCTCTGTGATTATGAACAGTTTCAATTATTACTACTATAATGACTCAAATTGATAATAATGCTACAATAATAATGCTTAACTTCTCAAAGCTTCCTGTTGGCTTCGTACTTTCATTTTCCTATCATTTTTTCAATTGTGATGAGTAAATAGGTATCAAATGATTTTCTAGGTCATTTGAAAGAACTATTAGAAACTTGAAGATTGACTCTAATAGTCCTCCCAGGACTGTCAGCAAAATTTGATTTGAGGATCTCTTGATTATTTTCTATGTTGTGTCTTTGGTGTTGAGAAATAGGATTTAGTATGTCTCATAGCTCTGTTTATGGTCAGACTAATATCAAGGAAAATAGATATTCTGAAGGGAAGAAAAGGAAATTTGCTTTTTATCATGTGAATTTTCCAGGGGAAAATATTCATAAATAACGATAGAAGATCAAACATTACTGGCCTTGTAACTTTTTTATTAATAAACAAAAATAAAAAATTATTTCTACAAAAATATCTTGAAGGCACATAAAAATCATTTTTAATTTTGTTTTTAACCAGTCAGACATGTTTATGAAAAATGGAAAGTTGTTGTCATTTCAAAACCCTGAAAGGAAACTTATTTTGCAATCATTTTATTGATAAACTCATTCCAAGAGAAGCTCCCTTCAGATTTTTCTCTAACGCCACAGTAGGCTTATAAAAATATAAACACCACACAATGCTAGAAAGTATAACAATTCCCTTGAAAACTTTCCAAGGTTTTTTCTAATATCTTGCTCTTTAGTAAATTAAAGAGAAGGAGCAAATTAGCTACAGAGTGCAACTCAACTGTGGTCAAAACCATGATGTGTTACACTTCAGTGTTGAATCTATACCTTAAAATAAAAATCTTCAAATGTCAGTTCAGGAAACAATGTGAGAGATCAAAACACACATTTATGCTGAGAAAAGTTGTCTCCAATCCTCCTGTTGCATTTATTATTTAGATATTACTGACTGCTTAGAGTTTCAAGAATAAGAAGCCACTGTTTACAAAGAGAACTAGAAAGAAAGCTCTATCAACAGAATAATCTCAAAATCTTTTGACTGCTATGGCAGTGATCCCTGGTGTTCTCATTTAACTAAATGAGAATATTAATCCTGCCCCAATGGAAGAGAGAATTTATGTGAATGGCCGTGTTCAGTCAGTGGCATCATACATTCAACTGAGATCAAGCAGGAGGTGCATAAAAATAGCAAGAATTTTGGTAAAACTTCCATTTGATCCTCTAGATGAATAGATCAGCGACCAAGATTCTCCAGTCTTCTAAGGAATACAGGTAAGACACAAATGTCACTGAAAAAAATCTCTTTTCAAGTAACAAAGCCCCTTTCAAACCAAAGTAAGACAAAAGATTTTATGACATGACCATATTCTCAGACATAAATATATTCTTCCTCTTGGATTTATCTTTACTTAAAAATTCCTTTCTGCTTTCCATTTTCTTTTATATATTTCTCCAGAGTTTGCACCATTTTTCACCAAGCTGCACCTTTTACTCCGTTCTCATTTCTTGACATTTTAAAGTCTCATCTCTTTGTCTTTTCCTCATTTTTACTCACACCTGCTGTGAATCTTCTCTTTGTATAGCACCAGACCAGGTTCAATACTTCCATGCTTTCGTTTAGAAATAGTATAAGTCATCAGGAAAGAGATATCTCAAAGATATCTCAAGACCCAGCACCCAAAAGGAAAACTATAACAAAAATTTTGAATTCTACTCAAGTAATGAAATGCTTTATAGTACAACAGTCAACAAGAAACAGGACTAACTAAATTATCAACATTTTTGGCAGACAGAATCAAAGAGGATTTTATACAGAAATGAGGTATTGCCCAATTGAAAAGAAATTAGTAATTTAGTAGCTGCACGTATTGACTATTCCACCAACTTCTGAATTCAGGGTTAATTTTTATACCTCTAACTCTGAGCACAGTGATTTTTCCATAATTACTACTTAGTAAATGTGTATTGAATTATATTAAACTAATACCTAACTCAAGTCAAGTTTCCAACCACCATCAAAACTCCTTGGTTAGTAAAAACAAAAACAAAAACAAAAACAAAACTGTCTGGTTAGTTAGATGCCTCCATTTCTTGTGGTGAGTTTCTTGTATTCATGTACAGGTAAGAATAATGAAGAACAGTCATCTAAACACTGGCTAATTGTAACAGCTAATGATTACTGATCATCTACTATATTCAAGTACCTCCTGTAAAGACCATTAGAGTATTTCCAAATTTTCCAACAGTATTTTGAGGTAGGTATTCTGATGCTGATTTTATAGATTAGGAAACAATCTCAAGATTTTGACTGGTCCATATAAGTTATCTGCTAAGTAAGGGAGTGAGGGTCTGGACATGAGCCTGTCTGGGGCTACAGTCCATGCTTCTTTATTACCCCATACTGCAAGTGTAGCCCTAGGAACAATAGACAGGACTGGGGTGGGGGTGCTACAAGGGGAGATCTGGGGGTTAAAACCACTAATATAACTTCTAAAAATAAATATTTTTTACAAATTTTCACTTCAACAAATAAGGCATTCCTGCCATTTATCTTTGCATGTACAGGGACACACTGTCTGAAGTTGTATTCAATCAGAGGTATGTGCCCCATGTGCCTGCTGTCATCTCTCACTTGATTACAGGAAAACTAAAATATGCAGCCAAGTATGCAAGCTTACCAGCATTGGTTACATCTTCCTCCTTATTTACTGCTTGAAAGTATGCCCCTTTCTCTGGCAAACAATGCACTTAGTTAAGAATAACTCTATTATCCTTCTGTAAACAGGACTACTGCAGAGGTGACACTCAGTTACTGCAGCAGAGGCGAGCAGATGGCTCTTCATGGCTCCCCACTGGCCAGGCCACAGAGTGGCTTTGATGGCAGCCAGTTGCCTGCCCTCTCAGGGTGAGACATATGAATACAGCTGCTCTTTAGGGAGAGAGCTGGGCAAGAGAGGCAGAAAAATGACTGTCTAGAGGGAAAGAAGCAGGAGGGAGGAGGCCAGGACAACAGGCTCACTTAGAATTGGTTCATTTTACCAAATAATTGCTGCAGAGGAATAAAGACCATTGATATACAGTCTCAGTTTTGTCATGGGACAAAGCATAACATTCAATCTGACGTCTGGGCTTCTTGCCCATAATAAAACGTATCGCATAATGAGACTGATTTCCTGCATAAAAAAAGAGGTGAATAATTTTTATTTCCAGTGCAAATTATCACCATTAGTTCACAAAATGCTCTCCTTGTTCAGGAATTACAGGAAGGAGGAGATGTCAAAACAGAACATAAAGGAGAAGCAATTTAAATATATTACTAAATCATAATCCTTTTATGGAATTCCATAGTTTACCAAACATTTTCACCATTATTTGGCTAAATTGGACGAAAACCAAACCTTTTAAGACAGGGCCAATTATTCCTCTTTTACAGGTAGGAAATCTAGGACCAATTGGTTTACATTATTTGCCCAACGTCTCTCTGGTTGTTTTGGTTAATTCTATGTGTCACCTCACCTAGTCACAGGGTGCCCAGATGGAACATTTTTTTCTAGGTGTGTCTCTGACAGGATTTCCAACGAGATTATCATTTGAATTGGTACCCTCTAGGTAGGTACCTAGATGTGGGTAGGCATCATCCAATCCACTGAGGGCCTGTAAAGAACAGAAGGCAGGAGAAGGAGGAATTCATCCCCTTTTTTATGCCTCACTATTCAAACTGGGACACCTCTTCTCATCTTTTCCTGTCCTCAGACTTGGATTTACAACATCAGCTCCCAGGTTCTCAGTCCTTCCAACTGGACTAAGTCGCACAACTGGCTTTCTTGGGTCTCCAGTTTGCAGATGCAGATGGTGAGACTTCTCCCCCTCCATAACTGCATGAGCCAATTCCTCACAATAGATCTCTTTTTATATAAATATAATCTCCTACTGGTTCTATTTCTCTGGAGAACCCTGACTAATAGAAAACAAAGAAGCTGGGAATTTACTAGGGACCTCAATTCTAAATTCTAGGCAATCACTTTCCATAAGATTAAACAACTTCCAAACATGTATTTTACTTTTTTTTAAATGTTTATTTATTTTGAGAGAGACAGAGAGAGAATTACTGAACAGAGGAGGGGCAGAGAGAGAGGGAGAGAGAGAATCCAAGCAGACTCTGCACTACCACCACGGAGCCCAATGTGGGGCTGAATCCCAGGAACCATGAGATCATGTCCTCAACATAAATCAAGAGTTGGACGCTTAACTGACTGAGCCACCCAGGTGTCCCCCCACGCTATGTATTTTACTTTTGAAGAAGCAGCTATGTAGAGCCAACTATGTCTCTCTTATATTTCCTCAGCCAGGGCATGTGACCTGAGCAACTGCACAAGGAACTATAACCAGAAGGCCCACACTTGATTTAATATCCTGCTGTCACCATCTTGACATCTGCACAAGGTGCCTGACACTGTCATTTTGCACTGAGCCCCACAAATTTTGTGGCCACCCTACCCATAACACCCTGAAGAACCCTACTAGCATAGATCACACTGAACCTTGATGGTGGGTTTAGTAACCTGTTATCCCCAGCAGATGCCATCCCTTTCTAAGTAGCCCTCTAAGAGCTCTAAGATGGGCTCCAGTTACCTGTGATCTCATTTCAGCCCTTCACACTCTCCACTCCAGCCACATTGCCTCTTGGCTCTTTTTCTACTCCATCTCCTCTGCCTAAAACACTTCTCCCCCCAGATATTCCCATGCCTTACTCCTTCTCTTTATTTCTCTTCATATGCTATTCCAACAGAGGGGCCTTTTTCTGACCATCCTGATTATAACAATGCCTCTTTCACCACCCCATCATATACCTTACTTAATTTTTCTTTATATCATTGGGGTACCATCTTAAAAAATGCATAGTCATTGGTTTCGTTTTCATTGTTGTTCTTGACTGAATCGTATCCCCCAAAATTCATATGTTGAAGCCCTAGCTCCCCAGTACCTCAGAATGTGACTGTATTTGGAGGCAGGGACTTCAGAAACATGATAAAGTTAAAAAGAAGCTGTTGGAGTGGGCCCTAATCAAATCTGACTAGTGTCCTTTCAAGAGGAGGAAATTTGGACACAGAGAGAGACATCAGGGGCATGCACACATAGAGGACAAATCCTCTGAGGACACAGAGGGTGCATCTGCCAGTCAAGGAGAGAGACCTCAGGAGAAACTAAATGTGCTGAGATCTTGATCTTGGCCTTTTAGCCTCCAGAACCATGAGAAAATAAATCTCCATTGTTTAAGCCACTCCGTGTATAGCATTTTGTTATGACAGCTCAAGCAAACTAATACAACTGTTTTTGCCATCCACTAGAATGTGATGTCCCTGAGAGCAGGGATTTTATTTCATCCACTGCTATAGGCTCAATGCCAAGCAGTAAACACAGTAGATATTTTTAAATTGTTGAATAAGCAATGAATGATTTTGTAATCACTTAAGAGGAATTTGAAGAGAATCTCCAAATACTTTGTGATACCAAAATGTTTTATTCTGTGCTACTTGAATTAATTATGCCACAGAGAAAGACTTGGGAACCATTTTGTTAAACAAAGGTTTTCTTTGTAATGGAACTTGACCAGCTCTGTGTTTTTACCTAAGCTTCTAATGCAGACACTAATGGATTATGTCAGGACCAAGAAACCGAGGATCACAACATGCTAGAAGGAAGGCTATTGTCACACAGTGTTTGTTATTAGAAAAATTACAAAAAACAACCTACAGCAAAAATCAATCAGGAACTAAAAGGATATCCCACAACCTGCCTCCCATGCATTTCTTTGATAGTCAAGATCAGTTACAACTAATTACTTTTAACACTTCTAAAGCTACATAACCATGGCTTCATTCCGACAAACAACACATTCAAATTGCTACATATTCTTCAGATTTTGTCAATATTGCCACAGCTTTTGTCCTCACATTAACAGGACAAAGCAGGAGAGTAGCAAATTACCAATCAACTCATTGATTGATAGTCCTGCAGTTCGCTTGATTCCTGTGCCTGGGGTGGCTAACATTCTCTAGGAGGCAACAGATATTGAATTTGTTCAGGCATTTCTGCCTCTGATGACATTTTGACATGGGCAGTTAGAGTATGACATCTTCCACTGGGTAGGTAAATGGAATGACCTGAGTATCACAAGGTCCTAAAAGAACACAAGAGCTAAAGTTATCCCCTTGTGCACAAGTTACGGCTGTTTGCTACCTAAAGTAGCCCAGACCTAAAGGAAATATTATACAGATGCTCATGATTTCTATTTATAAACATGTGAGATCAAAAGGAAAGTGAAATTATGGTAGAAATTTCAGAGTGACTCCTATTTTACACTTGCCTTCCTTAAAAATCTTATTTCCATGCCACTAAAAACAGAGAGAAGAATCAGATGGATGAAGGGTACCTAGTGCCAGCTACTACGGGCAGTTTATTAATACCTTCAGCCATTAATTATCACCTAAACCTCTGGAATAACTATTCTTACCAATAGAAGGTGATGGATCTAAAGTTCAGAAAAGCCAAGAAATTGTCTGAGATCATATATTTAGGAAGTGTAACTTAGTCATGGGCATCTTCTCAGCATTCCAGTTGATGGTGAAAGAAGCTATGCCCTCCTTTTGGAAAACCAACCCTTATTCTAGTCTCAGCCTTTGAGATTTGGTAGGGCCAGACCTAACAACTGGTTCTGAGGAATGTAGCCTAAGTCCTCTTGTTCATAGCAATAACAAAATGACACCTGACTTTTACTGAAATCGCTAAACAGGTAGGATGTTACACTGGACCTACTACATGTCATGATGGGAAGAAAACGTGGCTAAGAATGAAACCACCACTGAGAAAAGCAAAGCAAAAATGGAAAGAGATGCTTGAGAGAGGGAGCAGAAGAGAGAGAGAGAGATCACAAAAACATAGTTTGACTCCTATACCTAGTCATGCCAGAGAGCTCTCACAATTGTACATTCTATGCTTTTCAGTTTGTTTGCCATTGAATTTGTTTCCCCTAAAGCAAACTTACATAATTTTTGTTTTTGTATCTTGCCACACGCAATTAGGAGTCCTGTAGAATACCCAGGATAGGGATTTATACTCTTTTTAACCAATCATGTATTCATTTTATAATGTTATTTTCCCATGATTGACTCAATAGTTTAGGCTTTATGTTATTTAGTTAATTATTGAGAACTAATGCCAACAAAAACAATTTAACTCCACTGTCTTCAGTCTAGTAGTAATAATCATCAGAATGTCTACATGCATTATACAACATAGTGTAGTGTCAAATCTATGAAATGAAGTAATAAGTGTATGTTGGCAGAGATCAATATCCTCTGATCCTCACTGTAGCTGCTAAGGTATTGCCATAGTAAACCAAGGCTTGGAGAGCTGAAGGGACTTGACCAAGATCATTCACCCAGTTAGGGGAAGTGATAACTTAACCACTCATCATTCTCCTATTACAAATACCTTTTGGTATTACAAAGGCAGGTAACCAGAATGATAGGTGCCCTTTCTTATAACTTGTAAATCACTTCAACCAGTTTAAGATAGGCAAAAAAGCTTCAGAACTAACTAAAGATCTCAAGAATGGGGGCCTCATTTCTAAGTCAAGTAGCCAATTAAAATTTTTCCAACATCCATTCAACCTTATTTTGAGGAACAGAATTTTTTTTTTCCCAAGCATCTTCTTCCTTGGTATCTTATTATATGAAACACTTGAGGGGCGCCTGGGATGCTCAGTTGACTTCAGCTCAGGTCATGATCTCGCAGCTTGTGAGTTCGAGCCCCAGGTCAGGCTCTGTGCTGACAGTTCGGAGCCTGGAGCCTGCTTTGGATTTTGTCTCCCTTTCTCTCTGCCCCTCCCCTTCTTGAGCTCTGTCTCTCTCTCTCTCTCTCTCAAAAATAAACATTAAAAAATTAAAACAGTTGAATATCTTAAAGCATATGCATAAGTTTATGTACATAAGTTTCCTTATAATATTAATGAATAAAGAAAATAAATGGATTTTGATGAGCATTCATTTTGAAATCAGAGATACATTTAACAGATGTAGCCCTATATAAACTTTTATACATTTTTTTCCGTTTTTTTGTTTGCTTGAGAGAGAGAAAGAGAGAGAATGCACAAGTTGGGGAGAGGGGCAGAGGGAGAGAAAGAGAATCTTATGCAGGCTCCATGCTGAGCACGGAGCCTGATGTGAGGCTCGATCCCACAACCCTGGGAGCATGACCTGAGCTGAAATCACGAACCAGACGCTCAACCGAGCCACCCAGGAGCCCCATATTTCTGATATTTTTACAATTGGGTTTATGGTGTAAATAAAAGCCCTGATTCCCACAGATAAATATTTGCAAAATGAAAATACAATTGTTTGCTTATTACAATCTATTTTCTTTGCCATCTCAGAATGCTCTTCAAACAAGAGGAGATGGGAGATTTATGTAGAAGACTAGGAAAAAAGAAGGTAGCTCCATTGCATAGTTTTTTATTGGAATAATAGCTATTATTTATTGAAAATTTTTAATGTATTCATTGGGATGCTTTCAATCTCAAGTAAAAGAAAAAATAACGATTTAAGCCAGCAGTTAGCAAACCCTTTCTGTAAAGGGTCAAATAATAAATATTTTAGACATGTGGGCCACATAGTCTCTGTCACCATTATACAATTTTGTCATTGCAGCATGAAAAAGCTATAGACAATATGTAAACACATGGGTGTGGCTGTGTTCCAATCACATTTAATTACAAAAACTGTCAGAGGGCCGGACTAACTTAAGTGGGCCACTAACAATATTTGCTACCCAATACTTCAAGCATTGTGATGAGTTCTTTACTTAGATAATCTCATTTTACCCCAGAAGTGCCATAATTATAACAATTTCATATATTAGAAAACCAAAACTTTGAGGAGAAAAGCAACTTCCCTAAGGACACTCAAGTGATTTATGTTGAAGCTGGGACTCAAACCCCAGTAGCTTGACTTCAGAATTCATGCTCTACTGCCATAAAGTTAACAGTTTGGAGTGGGCTTATTATAAATCAAAAATATTTTACATAAAATCATATTAACTTTAAACATGGAATTCTTGAAATATCACCACAGATTCTAAAGAAATCTGTCTCAAAATCAATATTCTAGAGTAAATATAAAATATTGTGGTCTGTTTGTTTTTAGAATGAGAAAACAGTCTGCAAATGGACAGAAGAAGTCAAAAGACGCTGAGAACCAGCAATAAGAACTAGCTATCTGCATGGAACAGGATTGAATTCCCCTAGGAAGCAGAGTGCAGAGTAGAGAGGCAGCTGATACAGAGATGGTTGAATTTGTCTGAGAGGCAGCAGCATGGCCCCAGACAGCATGTAGCAGACAGCATGGCCCCAGAGAGAAGACTTGAATTCTACGTAGTCATAAGGTCAGAGTCACAATCTCAAGGAACAGAAATACTAAGTTAATTATCAAAGCAGGAGTTAAGACAAAGGAGAAGATTAAAATGGTACTGAAACTGGGATACAAGGTTGGACTTGGTCTTAGGATTCTAGTTAATAAATTAAAGACACGAGAGCAGATTAATAGCTGTCCAAAGACCTTAATATAGCTCCATCCAAGCTATCTACCTGAGGCTTCTTAACTTTCCTAGACGAGGCACAGGATTGCCTCCAGAACTTAAAGCTAGACTAAATTTTCATTTGGGAATGGATCCAAGGGTGGAAATGCTATAGAGGTAGAGGCTTTCCCATATAATATGTATTTATTCAAACATTTGTTGAGTGAATGTTTACATTTTGAAGCATACTCTGACATTAAAAATTCAGCCCTAATTGTATAATAAAACAACCTTAAGAACTTTAACATAGAATAAATAGAATATTTAAGAACCTTAAGAACATCAACATAGAATAAATTCTGGCAAAGGCAGCCTATTTGAAACCTTTCATTCAACCTGTTCAAAAGTTAATTATTCCTTATCTTCTTGACATACTCAAGTAAAACTCATGCTGTATTAAAAATAGTAAACTATTAATTCATTTTCACATTCATTATCATCATGAAATCTGAAACAGGCCCAGAGCAAACCCCAAACATAAAGTACTACTGCTTGGTAAGCATGCAGCCATCACCAACCAAGACAATATGCAGTGGGGTTGCACACCTCTGTGGTAACATTCCTTTGACAAAACACATCCAACCATCTAAAATGTAAGATTCTGCTAGAGTGTATACAATACAAATTAGGTAAATAAAAGTACATAGTGTCTCATCTGGTTTGCTTGATGAATACACAATTGATCGGTTTTTCTCAAAGCTCCACTCCTCCTCCTCCAGCTTCCCATTGTTACCAAGAACCAAGGTGGACATTTCTGGGTTGGCAGTAGACATTTCTAGCCCGGGTTATGAATGATAAACCTAACTAGTTTCTTTCTCCCTCATCTTGACCACTCCCAGTCCTCTAAAATGATGCAAAAGCAATGCTTCTGAGACAAAGATCAAGTTATGCCCCTCTTTCATTTAAATATTTTCATGGCTCCTGGGGCACCTGGGTGGCTCAGTCAGTTGAGCATCTGACTTTGGCTCAGGTCATGATCTCACAGATGACGAGTTCGAGCCCTGCGTCGGGCTCTGTGCTGACAGCTCAGACCCTGAAGCCTGCTTCAGATTCTGTGCTTCCCTCTCTCTCCACCCCTTCCCTGCTCATGCTCTTCCTCCCTCCGTCTCAAAAATAAACAAACATTAAAAAAAATTTAAATATTCTCATGGCTTCTAATGTCTCACATGATCAAGTTTAAACTCATAAGCAAGATGCAAAAGATCCTCTATACTCTGTCCCTGCCTACCTCCAACACTTTGTGCCCTAGCCCCAAAACTACTCACTCTTTCCAAACACAGGGCTACTTGTGTGTCTGTTTCCTTTACCTTGAATGGGCTCTTCGATCATCCCTGCAATCCATAAAATTGCAACTCATCTTTCAAAGCCAAATTCAAATGTCTTCCTCCATGAACTTGTCTGTTTTCACTTTCTCCCCATGGTACACTTTAAACATACTTTTATTAGAGCCCACTATTCTGTAATCTCAATATTCTGTCTCACTCTTTATATCTTCTGGCCTAGCACAATGCTAATTAAATTCCTTTAAGGTCTTTAATGTATCTGAGAATAAAGCAGTTTTTAAAAGAATTCTATTTGACCATCTTCCATGCAGGATCTTACACAAGGCCAAACATCTCTGACATAACATCCCAGAAGATTCATTAGATAATTATGGTCATCTTTTAAATTGCAGATTATGTAATCAGTATATCTGAAAAACAATAGTGATTACTTTCAACGTGTCCCTGGATGTTACCATGGTTTTTCAGGCATCAGTCTGAAATGCAGACTTTTTAAAGTTAAGTCTCCTTGGTTCTGGTCCACTCCACAGCCCTTGTATTAAAGAACAAAGAATATATCCCAGTAAAACTGAAAACTACTGAACTACACTAAATGATATATAATGCAAATCCCCCCCCCCCCCACATATAAAAACTCATATTTTATGGTTGTGACCTTCACTCTCCTGCTCTAAAAAGTATTCCCAGGTATTCTTGGGTACCCAGGGACTAGCACGCATAAGCTTATAAATAAATATTTTCCCACCAGCCTGAACATATGCCTGCTGGAATTATAACTGGAAACTCTTATTTCCTGCCCTATCTGAGACACCAAAATACTCAAGATACAGATGCTACCCAGTTATTCAGCTGCAAAGTAGGAGAATGTTCCTCTTTCCTTTGGGTTTCTGTCTTCTGGCGGAGGTTGCAATGCTGTGCTATTTGTCTTATAGCAACTTTGGATACTGACTTGGACTCCCACAATTTTCTTTGGAACTCATATGTAAATCAAAGGAGGTTAGGCTTAGGGAATTGTTCTGAATGGGAAATTCTTATCTGCCCTTGCCTCTCATCTACAATTGTGAAGGCTTCACTTTCCTTAACACATACCTCCTCTCAGCATGAAACTTTGCAAAAGGCTCTGAGGTCCTCATGTAATTGTTTTCTACCAGCTTCACCCCAGGCCTCTGATTCTCACTTAGAATCAAGCTGCATTACTAGCTAAACATATAAAATTGTGTTCCTGGCACGTATTAGATGTTCAATAATGATGTATCAAATAAATACATGAGAATGAAGTCAGACTGATGCATAATTCACTAAGTCAACCAACAGGCTCCAGCCCTTGATTCCTTCCCTACAGAACTGATCCTTGGGTATTTCAGTGCTTTCTTGTCAACTTCCAAACTCATCCCTTCTATCATGACGAGAAAGTGTTCTCTGCACAGGCATCCAGTCCTACTATTGCTGTGAATGGCCAGTTCAAGGTAGACTATGTATCTCAGTTCAATAACCAACCCAACCACTAGCTCAGATGCACACATGATTCAAGCTTTGTCAGTCAGAGTCATAACTACTTAGAGATCATTCGTAGTCATTTTTTCAGAGTCCAGCACTATGTGTCTCAGTACTCTGAACTATGGTTGAAACTATTAGGGAAAAGACTCTTTGCTTCAATAAGAGCTGCTAAGCTGTAAGGATAGAAACCTAGAGTTATGGCTAGCTTCTTTTTCCAAGACTTAAGAAAACTCTACCTGAGAAACAAAAATTGGAAAGTAAAGCTGAGAGATGGAGAGACGTGGATTCCTGACACCCTGTGTGAGACCTTTATCCAGTTGTACTTACAGTAAGCATTATCCCCCCCAAATTTTTCAGTTGTGTAAGTTAATAAACTCCTGTCTGTGATGAAATCAACTGAAGTTCAGTTTCACCACTTGCAACAAAAATGTACCACCAATACAACAAAAAATTATTGCTCATGTTTTCTGAATTCTCTGAAAGATAGTCTAATTAATGCCTTCCCCCTAGAATCAACACTCTGGATTCTGCCCAACATTATTAGTCATATTCATTATTCAGACCACAAGTCAAAAAATCCCATATTAGTATATACGTTTTTTTAAAAGCCTAATAAGTCTAAAACCAATGTGATCATGACCACTTCTGGTGGCTCCATAACGGCAGGTTAGATTTTCCAAAATTGGCCACAGCAATATTTCTGGTTCCACATGTGCTTCCAACTTTTTGCCATTCCCTGTTAAGACATCAATTCTATTTTCCCACCCCTACACATTGGGCCGGACTTTGTGAATGCCTACATGAATAGAATGCAGCAGAAGTACCAATACATGACTGCTACAGCTAGGTCATAAGCAGCAATTTCTCTTCTCTCTCTCTCTCTCTCTCTCTCTCTCTTCTTTTCTCTTCATCCCTGAAATCCAGCTACCATTTTGTGAGGAAGACCAGACCAAGGCTCTGTATGGGTATTCTGACTAACAATCCCTACAAAGCCCCCTGGCATCAACCATGCAAACAAATAAGCCTTCAAATTACTCCAGCCCCTGTTCTCAATTCTTCCAGCTGAGATTCCAGACATTATAGAGCAGAAACAAGCCATCCCATGATACCCTGTCTAAATTCCTGACTCATGAGAGAAAATGAATGATCATTATCATTTTAAGCTACTACATTCTGGGATAATTTTTTACACAGCAATAGATAATGAATACAGCCAGCTCTATTAATAACTAACTGTCTTAATTTACATGATTTTCATGAGACCTACTTTTTATAGCTATAGTGGCTACCCCATATTTTAAAGCATTTAAC
This sequence comes from Panthera onca, assembly GCF_046562875.1. NCBI lineage: Eukaryota > Metazoa > Chordata > Mammalia > Carnivora > Felidae > Panthera > Panthera onca. The sequence goes on along the minus strand of NC_138351.1, from coordinate 48,509,268 downwards.
ATAGCCCTCAATCTCCCAACTTTTATCAGACAGCTTCTTTTACTATTTCTCTCCATAGACCTCATGCTATGAAAATGTATCTACTTAATAAGCTCCAATATACACACATCAATTTGTTTTTATTTTTTCATTAATCAGATATTCCATAACTTTAATCAGGATAAAATAATCGGAATTGCCACACTGCAATTCCACTCAATAGAATTCTAGTCCAAAAAATCAAAGAAAATTAGGAATTTTAGATTCTGAAGTCTCATCTGAAATATTTTTAATATTAAACATATGTACATATAGTCGCAAATTAAACACCACTGCCATAGATGAAAAAAACACAAATAATCCTAAATTGAATACTAAAAAGTAGAGGTGTTGTTGCCACGAATAAACCTTGTTACTTTAAGAACTAATTCAATGGAAACAACGTTCTTAACCACCTGATATATTCTTAGAGCATTTCAGTAATAAACTTTGAAAAGTTGTTTAATGTGAACTAGCAATTAGAAAGTATTATCAACTGACATTGCTTGGCACATGGTACTTTTATTTTGCCTACACACCCACACCCACCTTTTTATCCCACCTTTTTGACAAAACAGCTAGTCAGCTCAGACAAACAACTAATAACTGAGTTTTTTTAAATCTCATGGTTTTGTTTGCCTGGGTTGAGCAAGTGTTTAAATAACTAATCCAGTCAAAATTGTCAATAGAGCATGAGTCTGAATTTCATTCTCCACTTGCCCTTTCCACAATCTTTTTTTTTTTTTTTTAGGAAGCGTTTTTACATTCAGTCCAATTCAATAAATATTTATGCAACAGTGGAAGAGATGCTAGGGATATAGAAAAATATAACCCAGCCAAAGTCCTTGCCTCAGGGACTGTATAGCTTAGAGGGTAATATAGATAAGGAGAGGCTATCCCAAAGGAGAGTGGAAAGCCGCTTGGGCAGACTGCACAGATGGTCATAATAATTATTCCTCCCATCCTGTATCACTTCCCTTTGCAATGGGACTATGCCAATCCTCCCATCAGGAAGTGACATCAATTTCTCAATTACATAAATCTGGGTTTGCTCATGTGACATCATTTAGCCAATGGAATATTTGAAAACACAATATAAGAGGAGAAATGAAAAGCGCTTAAGCCCTCTCCTAGATGTTGTTGCATCTCCAAAAGCTCCATATGAATGAATCCAAGCTAGTTTACTGGAGGAGCAACACAGAGAAGAATCGAGGGTTTGATAACCTGCCAGATACCAGACCCATGAGTAAGGTCACCTTAGACCATCCAGCTCCGTTCAAACTGTCAGATGACTTGGGTTGCAGGCAAGACAAATGACCCCCATACCACCCAACTTAGCCTGGCCCAGACTGCTGATCCACATGATTATAAGTAAATAAATAGTTGTTGCTTTAAACCACTAAGGTTTGGTGTGGTTTGTTCTGTGGCAACAAATAATGCAGCAACCAAACGTACACACCAGGGTGAGGGGGATAGAAATGGTAAAAAATAAAAATAAAAATTCTTAAAACCTGTGTACTAAAGAAAAAGAAAATGAATGACAGGAAGAAGGCAGCAGAGAAACTTAAATTCTGAGAGAGAAGAGAGACAGTTTTCATTACATTGCAGCAGATTTTGATTATGGCCACGATTCCAAGTGTATAAAGCAGGAGGGTGGAGTAACCAGCTTCTAAAATGGTTCCTTATGATCTTTGTTCCTTTTGGCCATGTGTGACTCCAACAGAATATGGTAGAAATGACAAGGTGTAACTTCTGAGGCCAGGTCAAGCACGACAGCTGCTAGCCTGGTTTCTTGGACTGCTCTCTCAGAAGCCAGCCACCATGCCATGAGGATACCCAAGCAGCCTTGTGGAGAGAGGAACAAAGGCCTCCCGCCAACAACCAGCACCAACTGGCCAATCATGTCAGGGAGCTCCCTTGAAAGTGGATCCTCCAGCCTCAGTCAACACTTTAAATAACTGCAGTCCCAGCCAACATCTGACTGCAACCTCATGGAAGTCCCTGAGCTAGACTCCTCCAAGCAAGCCACAGGCAAATTTTTAACCCACAGACCCCATAAGAGATAGTAAATAAGTATTATTAAAAGCCACTAAGTTGTGGGGTGATTTGTTATCTAGCCATAGTAACTAACACAAGGGATCCAGTCATTACACTGACAGATCCTGAGAAGAGGGGATATATATAGCAATTACTCCCCTATTGATCATAACCCGGCTTTAATTCTGAAGAAAATAGGATCACAGATCACTCTCTCACTCTCTAGGAAATCCTCCCCCAAAGCTGGCATTCCTATTAATTCAACAGATAGAAACTAGCTAAATGAATTATTTTTAAATGATTTTAATCACCAAGTCTAATGTACACTGTCTTTTTTCATTTATGAATAATTCAGCAAGTGTCAAGTAAGTAGTTGGGGAAGACAGTATGCAGTAGAGAAGTTCTGGGACTTACATCTTCAGCAACGTTGTCTTGTCATTATAAGTCATTTCTGTTCTTTCCTATTGCTTAAAAGCCTTACATTTTAGAAGTACTTTCTATTGGTAGAGTCTCTAAGGAAAATAAAATTCTTATAACAATGATAATCATAACATGATGTGATGAAATATCTCTCCCCAGAGTTTTTGAAAACCAAATAGGCTCATGTCAGAGAAAAGGGAATTTCTTTTTGAGAGTAGGGAATGTGGTGGCAGACCTTTCAAGGACTGCCTGGGTCCAAATACTTCCCATAGAGCTTCCCGGCATATGATTCTCACCCTCAAATTTATCATCCTTGGCAAGGCAGTAAGGGACAAAGTATAGGCCATGGAGAACGACAGAGTTACATCCTACTCTGACTTTGCCACTTTGTCTTAGCTCTGCCATTGTACTAGATTGTAGGATCTAGGTAAGTGAGTTAGTCAGCCTGCATTTCAGTCTTCTCAGCTGTAAACAAAGTAATAATAGAGAAGAAATGCTCCTATCCTCTATCATTATGTGATCATAAAATTAAGGACATACTTAAATATCTTATTCTAATCTAAACATGTATAACTATCAATTCATTGGCCAGTCTCTTTTTTAATTTTTTTAATGTTTATTTACTTTTGAGAGACAGAGCACAAGCAGGAAAGAGGCAGAGAGAGAGGGCAACACAGAATCTGAAGCAAGCTCCAGGCTCCAAGCTGTCAGCACAGAGCCTAGCGCAGGGCTCAAACTGACGAACCACGAGATCATGACCTGAACTGAAGTTGGACACTCAACTAACTGAGCCACCCAGGCACCCCATCATTGGCCAGTCTTTTGATTTAGAACCGAGGTCGTTCTGTCTTTCCTTTGAGATCTTAAAAAAATTTTTTAAGTGGAATGAAAATTTAAAGAGCTTTCCTAGAACTGTATTATTTTCCCTCAATTCTTTACAGTAGCATCACTCATACCTAATCTATGTAATTTTTTTTCAACTTGCCTTTATTAAGTCAGTCTTTCCATCCACTTTAGTTTTCATGGAAATCACAATTCTATTTCCAGATTTCATTGGTTTCTGTGGTCATTAAAATAATTATATAACTAGGGTAACATGTTCAACCGGTATAAACAGGTTCAGAAACTACACTCCTATAAACACACGACTAAACTATGGAGAGAAGAAATATGCAAGCATACTAAGAAAGTAGCCCACTGTCCTGGGTACTGAAGAGGCAGTGTTCTGTTGAGAGAGCTTCCACCATATCTAGTGCGGTGTTAAGAGTAAGAAAACCCTGAGTATGCATGTCCCCTCTGCCTCTTGATAGCATTGGGACTTTGGGTAGACGCAACATGTCTGAATTCCAATGTTTCTTCTAATATAGTAGGGATAATGACAATGCCAAGAGAAGTAACTTAAACTTGTGTGTTGGGATTCCAGTCTATGTCTGCCACCTACCAGGCGTATAGTCTTAAGCAAGTTATTTAGTCTCTCCAAACCTCAGTTTTCTCACTTACAATATGGCTCTAAGAATTGTACCCACTTTGTACAGTTGTTTTGAAGATTTGATGAGGGTTGTTTTGAAGATTTGATGAGAAAACACACACAAAGCAATAAATTCAGCGATTGGTAATTTGTAAACACTAAATATCAGTTATATCGATATATTATAGAAGCTTGGTAACTTAAGAACAAAAATTGAGCCTTAGAAATAATCTTTACATTTAAAATACCAATTAAACTCTCTATTTTATACTGTATCCAAGCTAGAGAATTCATTTTACCACACACGCAAAAATAAATAAGTAACTATGTCGTGGCAAGTGAGAGACACACTTCATCCTGAACGCCCTACGTTAGATAATACTTAGCCCAGAAAGAATTCTAAACCCACAGGTGTATTTCAGGACCCTTAACGGAAAAATTTCAGGGTGTGCTCACCGTTTAAAATTTTTTTTTTAATTTTAGAATTCCACGTATAAATCTAATACATTTTACCGGTACATTATACTATCATTATCTGCACGAGAGCTAACCAGGCCTATCCATTGCCAGCTTATTTACAAGGAAAAACTAGTACTCTAATGTTCTTTATAAAATACACAGTCTTATAAAATGGCTAATAAACGTTTTGTTAAATTACTTTTGAAAACAGCAGTATAAAAAGACCCACTATATCTCTGTGCTTATGGTACTTACAGCACGTCCACAAACGCTCATACACCTGGACTCACACATCACCACACCAAAGAAAAGGAAAGGAGTGTCACCTTTGAATGCTTCCTGCAGACTTACTAGAGACTTTTGGGGGGGTGTGGGGATCTAGCGTATTTTAGACAATGGCATCTCCTTGGCGTCAACTTTCAACAATAGCCCCTAAAAAAATTAAAAGAGTCTAAAATATCTCCGTAATTTTCTGGCCAGAGCTGGGAATGCTCATTCACACCCAAGCCTTGCCGCTCTTTGCAGAGTATAAGATTGATCCATCTGTCCAACTTGTCTTATTTCTCATAAATCGCTTATATTAAAATTAGCCAATAGGCACTACACCTAAAATCATTAGGCCCTGAAAGCAAAATATATAATTAAGGTATGCCCTCCCCACCTCCATTTCCACTGTGAAAGTCCTCCACTGCATTTGGTGAAATTGTTGCTTTTAAGTTTGCTTCGTGAAGAAGGATTTGGTGACTCCTGACCCTCGAGGGTTGTTCTTTGACCCATCGCTTTTCTCCACCATCTGGCCTGTTTACTTGAAGCAAACGCCTTGGGTCAGAGGGCAGAGCAGACATGTGGAGGGACAGCTTTGTCATAAAAGCAATAAAGAATGAGTAGGCGCTTCAGAATATAGCACTGTGCATTTTGTTCGGCTGCTGAGCAGAATGAGGTAAGTTTAGTCATATGTCTAAAAACAAAATAAATAAAAAGTCAGTTACCACACAGCCCAGCAGACGGGTAAAATTCAAGATGCCTAAGTTCAAAACCTGAGTGCTGTTTCCTTTTCCATTTCTGGGAGAGTTACTTTTTATGCTTTACTGGGCACATTACTAAACAATATGTTACACCAGACACAAGGGGGAAAGTGGTTTATAAGCTAAATTAACCAGATTGATTATTCAGGAAGAGTGTTGATAGTCCAGTAATCCCCAAGCAACAAAATTAGAGATAGATAGGATAGAGTAAGGAACTAAAGATCAGGTAATCAATTTTTTCATATCCCGGGCCCATAATATAAAGAGATAATAACGATGATTTTATTCTTCATAACTTGAAGCTTTTTGAAAAGAACAGCTCAGAAGTGAACACTGATATCCATTGTATCCACCCACTTTGGGCCCCCAGACAAGGGAAGCTGTGCAATGATCCTGCGTCCCTTATTTTGGCATTTGTCCTAGACATTAAGGCACATCAAATGAAGCTTTGAAATCTTTAGCACAGAAGCTCCTTACCAAAAACCTTAAGTTTCACTTATAAATAACCACCTCTGGCTCCCTTTATACAGCTTCCCTAGATTCCAAAAATCTCTTAAAAGTCTATTTCTTCTCTTTCGTTCATAAAGATTATAAATGATCTTTGATTGACTCAGATTGTTTTCCTCTGGCCACAGGATACATTTTTCTCCACAATTCTAGAATGCACTGAGAGGAAAGAGGAGACGGAAAACTTCCAATTCTGCTAGATTCGGGTCCTGCTCTCACCTGCATATCTTTGAAGGGTTCAGAGGAAAGCAACTCCCTGCAACAGAAACTCAAAAATGATTTGTGTTTATATTCATTCTTAATGTAAAGGGGGGAAATGGCTATGAGTCTCGAGATGAAAATGATTAAAGGGAAGAGTTAGTCAGCAAAAGAAAATGAAAAAGGAATTTTCCCCTCAGAAAAAAAAAATATTAAAACAAAGGAAAAAAGATTAAAGGAAACCTCCCTCTTCCAGTCTGATTGTCAGGGGATAGTTCTTCACATTGCGAATATGCTTTGATCCTGGAAACTCTGCATTTTTAGTCTTTGCCAAGTTGGTAAAAGGGATGTCCCTTGTGGAAGATTTTCTCATATGGAGCTCTTCAAAAAAAAAAAAAAAAAAAAAAAAAAAAAAAAAAAAAAAAAGGCATCTATATCATGACTTCCATCCCTTGCAACATTTCTCCTGAAAAATTCATGGCACAGGGTACAGCCATTCTCTTTCCAATTCCAGACTTTCTGTAAGAGCAGCTATTTGCCCAAGTTTTTCCTTGCCAGTTTCAGAATTGATCACCCTCTAGAAAATTTATAGATGGACATGGAGACCATACTAATGTATCCACTTACAGGTAGAGAAGGGATTCCTGGGGTTGCTCTGAGGAAAAAGCCTTCTAGTGAAGTTTCCCCCCATTCATATTTAATAAACTAGTTCATGCAAGAAAGATCAAAAAGAGCAGGGGCTTTGCAAACAGACAGACTAGGGCATGAATACTAGCTCTTGCACTTATTAAAGGGGTCACCCTGGGCAAAGTATTTAATCGTTTTGAGTCCCACTTTCCTTTTTGTAAAAGCAAAGACAGTAATTTCCACTTCTCAGGATTATTGTTGAGGATGAAAGGAGATAATGCGGGTCAAAATACCTAGTACAGTGCACTGCCCCAAGTGTGGTCTTCATTTTGTATTAGCTCTATGAAAGAACTTGTGACTCTTTCAAATGATGGCTAAACTCAAATTTGCCCCTTGAAAAATGGCCTTTTCCTTAAGAAAGACAACCATGGGCACAAGACAATTAATTTTGCAGACTGTCCTCTGATCTGGGGACAGTTTGGGGTTTCATTTGGTTTCCAAATCCCCCACTTTTTAAGCAACTTCTCTATGGCTCTCAAAGTAGATGCGTTACCAAAATTTCCCTTCAAGTACATGTGATTCTTTCTATTCATTACTCTTCCTCAGGCAGTAACCGCATTGCTTCCAAGGCAGAGGATGGAAAGGGGACACACAGAGGGGACACATGAAGACTGAGAACGCAGAGAGAGAGCAGGAAGAGACGACCCTTAGCATCTTATTGGAGGAAGTAGGATTTGTCGTGGAAAAATCAAACATACTGGTGGAGCTCTTAAGCGTGATGACTTGATCACAAGCCATGTGATTCTATATTAAGACACCAGTAGTTTTAAATCTGAGCTTTAATTAGACAAGGGGAAATGACAGGTCGATAGAAAACCATTCCTCTTTAAAAACCAGAGCACCTTCATGCCGCCTTGCAAACCATTCATTACTCCTGCGACCTGTGTCAAGGCTCTAATCATGACTTCAGAGCATCCTTCTACTGTCCGTTAGTGATCTCCTTGACACTGGCCCACACTCCCAGGAGTCATGAGTATCTGATTCCATGCTCACGACCCCACACTTGGTTTGGTCTATCAGTCTTTTTTTTCTTTCCAGCTATGGGACCCTGGACACGGTACTTAACTTTCCCAAGTCTCAGTATCCACATCAGAAGACAGTGAAAACAAAGCCTGTATTATAGGGTTTTGTGAAAATGAGAAGAAATAACACAAGCAAAGTTCAGGCCTGGGTCCATGAAGGCTGGTCAGAGAACAATTGGGAGGACAAGCACTTTATGTACCCAAGGTCACTTCTACCCTCTAACTTCAGTCCACCGACCTCATCCAAACTTCTGCATCCTAATTTTTCCTCCTTTTTTCCCTCCAGTGCTTCTGTACATACTAACTCAACTCAACTAACAAACTGAGAGATAGACATCGGAGTCAGACAAATGGATTACTGACAAAGAACTAAACGGGAGGAGGTAACTCAAATACAATAAATAGGCTAACTTACTACCCTGTTAAGCAAATGGTTCTTGGTTTCAGTTCGGGTCACAATCTTGCAGTTTGTGACTTCAAGCCCTGGATCAGGGTCTGTGCTGGCAGTGCAGAGCTTGCTTGGAGTTCTCTCTCTCTCTCTCCCTCTCTCTCTGCCCCACTCCTTCTCAAAATAAATTAAAAAAAAAAAAAAAAAAGGGCTGACTTATGAATCCCTGGCTTGAATTTACCCTCCCCATTAATAAAAAAAAAAAAAAAAAAACCGTTGGGCATACCCACAAAAATAGAGCCTGCACTGCCAAGGAGCTGCTGAGAATGCACATTCTCTCCACACACATAGAACACAGAAAGAGAAAAGAGGAAAGAACTAAGCAGTGACAGCAGGCCAGAACTCCCTTGCAAGTGGGATGCCAATCTTCTTAACGTGAGAAGAGGAGAACGAAGGGACAGAAGGTGACCCAAGTGAAAGTCTTTCCACATGAAAGGGCATGTGAGAAATGGAGAAATAAATGTACACCCCCACACACATATCTGATTTCAAAATCTGGGCTCCTACCTCTACACTAAAGAGAAGCAGAATAGTTCAGTACACATTACAGAATGAAATACCCTAATTTCTAAAATTTTGTTTATAGATGGAATGAAGACTCAGAGAAGGAGAGAAGGTTTATTACTCAGGATCACATAGCTATTTAATAGTTTAGTTAGCATTCAAATCTAGTCTAACTCCAAGTCCAACGCTCTTTCCTTTTTATGTTTTTTAACCTCTATTTATTTATTTTGAGGGACAGAGAGCAGGGAAGAGGCAGAGAGAGAGACAGAGAGAGACAGAGAGAGAGAGAATCCCAAGCCCAACATGGGGCTCCACCCCACAGCAGAAACCATGAGATAATGACCTGAGCAGAAATCAAGCATCAGACACTTAACCAGCTGAGCCACCCAGTGCCCCCTTTTCTTTTTCTTTTTAAAAAAGTTTTTTTTTTTTTTTTTAATGTGGGGCGCCTGGATGGCTCAGTGGGTTGAGCGTCCGACTTCGGCTCAGGTCGTGATCTTATGGTTCTTGAGTTAGAGCCCACGTCAGGCTCTGTGCTGACAGCTCGGGGCCTGTAGCCCGCTTCCGATTCTGTGTCTCCCTCTCTCTCTGCTCCTCCCCTGCGCACACACTGTCTCTCTCTCCTAAAAATAAATAAAGATTAAAAAATTCTTTATTTATTTTTGGAGACAGAGACAGACAGAGCATGAGTGGGGGAGGGGCAGAGAAAGAGAGGGAGACACAGAATCGAAGCAGGCTCTGGGCTCCGAGCTGTCAGCACAGAGCCCAACACACAGCGCCCAATGTGGGGTTCAAACTCACAAACCGTGAGATCACGACCTGAGCCCAAGTCGAATGTTTAACCGATTGAGCCACCTAGGTGCCCCTCTACTTATTTAAAAAAAAAAATTTTTTTTTAATGTGTATTCATTTTTGAGAGAGAGAGAGAAAGTGAGCATGAGCAGGGGAAGGGCAGAGAGAGAAGCCCCAAAGCAGGCTCTGGGCTCTGAGCTGTCAGCACAGAGCTTGACGCAGGGCTCAAACTCACAGACCCCGAGATCATGACCTGAGCCGAAGTCAGATGCTTAACTGACTGAGCCACCCTGGCACCCTCCTCCACTTATTTTTAATCGAAGTATAGTTGATATATAATATTATATTAGTTTCAGACACACAACATAGTGACTCAACAGTCATCATGTACATTGCAAAATGCTCACCAAGATAAGTGTAGTCACCATCTGTCACCATACCTCTTAATCCTCTTTACTTATTTTGCCTATCCCTCCTACCCCCTTAATTATTAATTTAATCCTACCTCTATCACCCAACATGAGCTCTTGGGCATATTCCTAATATCAAATGCTCTCATTTCCTCATTTGTAAATAATAGTCCCACATACAGGATTGTTGTGAGGTTTAAATGGAGATATATATATATATATATATATATATATATATATATATATACACCCCCTTAATATTATTATATATAGCATTAATATAGTACTTGGTAAATAACAATTCTCAATAAATGTTAGTGATTATTAATGTTAATACTGTCTGACTGAGAAAGAATATTCAGAGTGTTAGTGAGAATAGAATCTGTGATTACAAACCACTGTTTGTATATAGACCCATTATTCAAGTGTAAGTTTTATGAGAAGGAAAAAAATATTAATACATTAATCTTATTAGTAGCGCTTTCTCAATGTGGTGATATAAGATTCACATTAGTCTTTAAAATTATGTCAGTGGGTTTTGAAATTATAAACTATTTTTTTATTTCTTCTTCATGCTGTTATGTTTCCAAATTGTCTACAATGATTAAATATTATTTTTAAAGCAAAAAAAAGGAAAGAATGAAATATGAAATAACCCGTGGTCAGTAACTATCTATTGATCACCTACTTTGTATCAGGCCCTGGGTTAAATGACATTCAATTCAATAGGACTCTCTTCCTGGAACCAGTATAAATGGTTACGGGAAATGCATTTTTACAATAACATAAAAACAACAGGCTGCTGATATCTTATTCATAATTACGAAGGCTGCCTCTTTTCTCTCATTTTTGAGGTTTTCTTACTCAAGAATATAGGCACAGCCAACATTTTCGATTGTTTATGAATGGATATTTGTCTCAAAATGGGAACTTTCACAAATAATCGAATGCATTATTTATTAAACACCTACAAGATCTGAGGGCCTTTGAACATAACTTACTGCCACTATCTCTAATGTTCACAACAGACCTGTACAACCGAATAATGTAGGCATCATTATTACTATTTTGCGAAGAAGGAAAGTGAGGTCCAGAGAGGTTGTGACTCTCCCAGGATTCTTCCAATATCAAGAACTGCAGGTGTACTTCAAAGTGTATTTCCATCTACACAAACAAATATTAAGATACCCGTCTATTTCATAAAGCAAGGTATACCTATAAAATCATACAGGCTGTTTAGTAGACCACAAGGTTTTTTAACAGCATTCCATATTTCTGTTTTGAGTCTCTTGCCACTTGGGTAAACATTGTACTTTTCATTGGATATACTGTAAGTCATTAAAGTCAGTAAATAGCAGAAATGAATAAAACAGCAACTTAGATATTTTTAACACCTCTGAGTTAAAACCACTTTTCAGTGGGGAAGAAGAACAGATGCCCGATTCTAAATGTGAGAGCCACCAACTGGGAATTTGCTAGTTGTAACTGCTGCCATCTGTTTTCCACTGTTCTTTTTACCTGCCTCTCTTAGATTTAGTATTTGAATTCTGGGCCATGGATGCTTAGTGTAAGCAGGGCACGAGTGGGAGGGACTCCAATTTGAAATTTTCCCAGGTGCTCTCTCCTGCATTAAATCAAAGGTAGCTTCTCAGGGAAAAAAAAAAAAAAAAAATATCATGAGGGCGATTATTTAACAACTGCATTTTTATTCTTCTATGCATACTTTGTACTCCTATTTCCATGTGCATTTTTTCTGTTTAATCAACTTCCTGCTTTTCCTAAGGGCATTACGGAAATGCCTCTCTGATGCCAATTAGGGCACTGCTGTGTGAATTAGTTTCTTCCCTGACTGAATAAATAATTTTAGTCAAGCCATACATACATTCAGAACTCACTTAATCAGCACTTAACTAGCATTCGGCACTAGCATAGTGGGCTTTTCTCCCTAAAGTCAACATGTTGAGGGAGATACTACTTGTGCCAAAGGGAAGCAGATGAAATAGACAGGTTAATAGGACTATAAAGGATAATAAGACATTGTTCCAGTTCATCCTTCTGCCTTCAAGTAGAATTGCTTCTAAACCACACTAGAAAGAGAAATTTTGCTCTTTTCTTTCAGGAACATCTTTAGGGGAGGTTTCTCAACATTTGATTGTAATTCTGAATGACATATGTGCATGTGCATATAACTTCTGGCTACAGGCCAACAAAGAACAAGAATAATCACCCAACCTGCAAATGAGCTTTCCCTTTAAATCCACACAATAAAGGTGTACATTTTTACAAAAGAGAAATAGGTTCAGAGAAGTTATGTATGTTGGTTGGAGTAACACAGCTAGTTAGGGACATAACAAGATTTAGTGCCAACACTGCCTACTTCTTTCACCCAAAATAAGAGAGGGATGCGCCAGAAGGCAGGGCCGTAACTTCAGTTAGGATTTTCTTCCGCTGCTTTCTTTTCACACCTGACTTAATTTGGAATTATATAGGAAATAGAGAAGATGGAAGGATCTCTTGAGCTATATGCTCAACAGAAATAACACGTCAAAGGTCAGGCCTAACCAAGTCTCTCCAAACCAAAACAGGATACTAATCCCCATACTCCAGTATTACAGACAGAGAAAGCTATTTAGAAGCCACTCTTATTAAACAGCAAACAGTCAAAAACACGACTTTGTTTTATTTGGAACACTCTTCAACAACTGTATAATATATGTACCAAATAGCTGTAGAAAAATAAGGGAGATCAACAATGATAAAAGGTCAGGGATATCCTGCTTGAGACAGTCTGAGGTTTACTGGGATGGGCCACCTGATTCCCAAAACAGACCAGTCAAGTTCATGTCTTAATACATGCGGCTCACTGAGACACTTAGGGGGTGGTGCAGAGTAATAATGCTCGACAAATATTCATTGTTTTATCTGTTCGTGCTAATGTGACCTATCAGGCCCCACGGTGTCTTGTGCTAGCATTCAGGATCGTATGGTCAAGTCTGGTTCATACAAATCAGAGATTTCACTTTGAATCAAGTTTTGCTAATGATTTCAAGGATATAGATAGTCAAGGGGAGTCAAGGTCTGTGACTTTAAGAATGGTTCGTTCCTAGGCCCTTCCTCCTTCCTCCAGGTGGACCTCTGCTGAGAAACAATGGTTGAGTTCTCTAAGTGAGGCTTGCTGATTTACCCCCCACCGCAGGGAGCATATAAGTTTGGAAGCTTCTCTGTTTTATACCCTAGATCAAAGGTTGGCAAACTACAACCCGCAAGTTGGCCATCTGTTTTATAAATAGAGCTTCACTAAGACACTGCCAGTCCTACATGCTCCACATTGTCTATGGCTGCTTCCCACTGCCGAGCAAAACTTAGTAGCTGTAACAAAGACCATGTGACCCACATGACTAAAGTATTTAGCATCCGACCCTTTAAGAAAAAGTTCATCAACCCCTGCCATGGATTATTACATAGCCCATGTGCCATTCTCCAGGGAGCCAACCTTCATATTTCCTGGGTTCTAGCTAATATAAGTAAGCCTTGGCCAGGAACACTGTACTGCAGGCATTCTGAAATAATGTCTCTTCCTCCCAGAAAGTATTATTATCCTATTTACCTGGAGGTCAAGTTAACATGGAGACTAGACCAAGATAACTGCCTTCTCTTCTTTCCCCTGAAGGCATATCTTACCCCACCCTCACGCCCAGGTAAAGGGAGTAAATGGATCTCAAGCCAGATGCTAGAACTTCTTCCCTCACCCCAACACCCCGCCCCCTGCCACCCCCAGGGCTGAAAAGTCAATAAAACTGGTGTGCCCTCAAGGAAAGGAGGAGTAGAAACAGACAAACTACAAATGATAATAACGTGGAGTAAATACTACACATGTGAACTAAGTATATGAGAACAAAGAAGGAATTCATCATTCTAGGCCGGGAGAGGGAAAAATAACAGGGAAAGAGGAAGCAGGGATTGGGAGAGTAAAAGTAAGCTTAAAGGATAAGTAAAATTTGACAAGTAAAGCTAAAAAGGAAACAGCAGAGGGAAGAGCATGAGTTTAAAAAAAAGTTTGTTTTGTTTGTTTGTTTGTTTGTTTGTTCAGGGAATGAATTTGATGGGTAAGGAGGAGAGAGTGAATCTGAAAACTATTTGCAGGACACAAAGTCCCTGGGCTCTGGAGTTTGGGGAGAGGGACCAAGAAGGCAAAGATAAAGCGGCAGCTGAGGTCATGAGTTCTAAGTGAAGAAGAAAATTTCCTGACTGTAAACTTAGTTTGAGGAGTTTTTGCCTTAAAAAAAAAAAATACTTTTCTTGCCTTACATTTACTTACTGTTGGTCGCTGCATGACTCCAGTGAAAACTGATATCATACTTAAAGGTTAAGCGCCACAAACAAATTTGCCTCATGATGGGAGAAATGTCAGGAAAAGGAATTAATTAAAAGAGAAAACGATGTCCCTCGGTAACCAAAGTTCCCATCTGAAGTTAAATCAAGATCTTACCATTCTAAAATGTCAAATTTATCTCTTTTGACTCAGTCCATGTTTTTAAAGAAAGAGTTATTACCTCAACGTAAATTAATAACAAAATTTGTGTGAGAAATGATCTTTACTTTTTCAGTGAAGAAAAGGATTTCTATAGCAAGCTGAATATCACAGGGAATAGTTGGATTCACTTATTTAAACATATATATTTATACAAATATAAAGCAAAAAAATTAAACGTCCAGAGCTTGTGTCTATGAACAGAAACCAAACAACATTCATTTATTCTCCTTTCTCTTTAGTTCTATAACATCTTTCAAGAAAAAAGATTTTTTTTTAAGTCTAAATTTGAAAAAAAAGATTTTCTTAAATCTAAATTGAGTCAGCATTTCTGGTTTAAGAATGACCTGCTGTATGTCACTGAGTTCTAAAAGAATTTTTTTCTTAATCCAAAATCATCTATGACTCTAAGGTAGCAAAAAGTACAGTAGTTCAATCAGCAAAGAGAATGTATTCCAAGGACACAGACTCTATTGTCAGAAATAGCTCACCAGAGGGAGATATAATGGAGATTTGAGAATACTTAAGGGATTCCCTTTCTAACAAACATCATGTCCCTCTAATGATGGCCCCATGGAGTCCAGGTGTCTGGTCTCCTCTCTGTCCATCATGACTACTCAGATGCCTCAGGGAGTCTCTCCCTATTCTCTGCTTCCAAGAAGATCTCTGTTAGGAGAAAGCTTTTATCACAAAGAGTTTGTTAATCCAGTCTCCTGGATCCTTATGTCAATGAGAATAGGTTGTCAAAGGCCAAAAACAAAGATCTCCCTTAAGATTTTAGGTCAACAATTTCGATACACAGTGAACAGATACCACACTTAGGGGGAAACATTTTGTTGATAAGAGCAAACGATAAGACATATATTTCCTTTACAGTGCATGTTGTTTGAAGTTTTGTGACCTAAATGAAAAATGCTTCTGCCCTGTCCACGAAAATGCCAGCTGGGATGCAAAGACCAGAGATGACCACATCAGAAGCAGATGAGTTTCTGTGATGTTTTATATGATGGCCAGAAAACCATGGAGAAGTTCTGGATAAATTCCTCCTAAACTTACAGAAAAATGAATTTCCAAACTTTCATACTGAAATAACTGTAGGAGAAGGGATAGCATAGAGCTTCTGCAAATGGGTTCTCTCCATCCAAAAGGGAACTAAAGCAAACTTTATTTGTAATAAAAGATAGTTTAGCAATAAGAACAAAGTCAGTAAATATAGGGTCTCCAGATATATCATTTAGGGCCCAAGAAATGCTATCTTTGGCATAAATATTATAGGTCTGTCATTTCTTTCCTTGGCAGCAAGATTTTCTGTAGGTGGCAGGAAGTTGTTCTTGCTCACTGATTTGGAAGGTCTCTGTTTTAATCTTTTCAAGGCAAAAGATTCTTATATAACGCCAAAAGGCTTTAATAAATTGATAGAGATTTAAAAAAAAAAAACAGAAAATCAATATTTAATAGAATAACTCTGGAAAAATATTACATCAATGTAACATGGCATCTATTTTTTTGGTAAGGCATTCTCCTTGACTTGCTCTTTTGTTCTTATTGTTATTACTTTTTGCTGGGTTGGGGGGGGGGGCGCGGAATTGTTTGTGTGTTTTACCTTGCATAGTTCTTTTATCCAGAAACAGTCACAATAAATATGACAGTCCCACTTCTGCCACATTCCCTTTATGAACAAATCTCTAAAAGGGGAGTTCCAATGGGGCACCTGGTTGGCTCAGTTGGTTAAGCATCCAACTCTTGATTTCTGCTCAGGTCATGATCTCATGGTTTCTTAGATGGAGCCCCACGTCTGATAGCACAGAGCCTGCTTGAGATGCTTTCTCTCCTCTCTCTCTGTCCCTCCCCTATTCACACTCATGCTCAATCTCTCTCTCAAAATAAATAAACTTTTAAAAACTAATAATAAAATAAAATATAAAATAAAATAAGATAAAATAAAATAAAATAAAATAAAATAAAATAAAATAAAAATTAAATAGGATTTCCAAGACTTCAAGGTAAGTGGGTGAGAAGACATTGGAGGAGCCCTCATTTCATACCTCAGACTATACCTTCTAGCACTAAATTTACTCATCACGCTAGTGATGGCTTCGTTTTCAAGAGCAAGTGTGCAACTCACTCCCCAGTATGACCCAATTAGGACTCTTTGTTTCCTTCTTTTTATATATTTAATTAATAATTTATTCACTCATCAAATACTGGGTTCCTCCTCTATGCAAAGTAATATGTTAAATAATGGGGGTCATGGTGATAAAAGAGAAAGATTCCACCACCCAGAAGTTTATGGATAACTAGCCCCTGAGATGACCAACTTCCCTCTTGTAACTCCCACTCCTTTGAGACTGGAATTGTGACATCTTAACAGACCATTCTAATTTCTCTTTAAATTGCTACTGAGATGAGATTTGATCCAGAAGCTGGAAAAGAGCCGAGCTTCTTGGACATCAAGTGGTCTCATTAAAGACAGAGCAGAGGTACAAACTGCAGCACCAGATGGATCACTGTATGTGGAAGTCACCCCCATGGCTGGCCCACTGTGACCTCCAGTCCCCAAGTCACCCAGCCTCCTTCTTATTCTCCTTCCTATATGAACTCAAGCCTCTGACAGCATGAAACATTTCTAAAACAGAAAAACAGTAAAAGGAGGTAGATTTATGTTTTCAAAAGTCCTATTTGCTAATTCCTAGGTAGAGGCAGGCTTACTTACAAAGCCCAGAGAGCTGGTGTAATCCTGACCTCCAATGCTCCCAGCAGTACCTGGGTGGTATAGAAGTCAAGGACAACCTGGGAAACGAAATAAATTGAGTGCTATAAGGAACTTATAGGAATTTAGGAGAAGTGATTGTTTTGTGTTATTTAGTGGGGAAAATCAAGTCAGAAAGATCAACTCATTTTAGTAAATCAGTTTCAAATGCCAAAAGCTTTTTTTAATCGAAAAAATTTGAATGTGTGTGGGTGCGTGTATCATATGAAGTAATTATACAAAGAAAAGGTGTGGGGTGTCTGGGTGGCTCAGCTGGTTAAGCGTCCAACTTCGCCTCAGGTCATGATCTCGCGGTTTATGAGTTTGAGCCCCATGTCAGGCTCTATGTGCTGACAATTCAGAGCCCGGAGCCTGGTTCAGATTCTGTGTCTCTGTCTCTCTCTGCCCACCGTGCCCTGCCCCTGCCCACATTCTCACTCTGTCTCTCTCTCTCAAAAATAAACATTAAAAAAAATTTTGGAAAAAATAAAATAAAGAAAGGAAAGGTGTGACCAGGATCTCAACCAAGTAAAATCACAAAGTATAACAACTACAGAACGCCCTGAAAAAATAAACCATTACTTCAAAATATTTTTAATACTTGAAAATACCTAAAAAAAAAAATCTTTAAATTGTTTCAATATTTGAAATTGAAATAATTAGCAAGTCAGTTCTGAAATGGCCAATAAATACATCAGAATTAGAAAGTTTTCTCTGAAATACTATTGCTTAAATAACTTGCCCTCTATAATATAAGATGTGCTGTGAACTGAAGGGGCCCAAGAGGATAAAAGATTTTCTCATGGTTAATCCTCCTGCCTCATCTACCCCTACTACCAGACCCATTCCCAAAGTTGATTTTGAACTGTTTGTTTTTTTCATTCATCAGTGGTTTCTTCAATATATGACTATTCGTAATAAAAAGAAACATATCATGTTTGTGCTATCTCCCTAACTCCAAAAGTCACCTTTGTTCTTATCATCTGGAGACCCTCACTCTAGAAATCACCCCCATGCAAACACACAGATAGACACATAGATAGGCTGAGAGAGTGAGGCACAAAGAATAGCGGTTCAAATGAGATCGTACTTTCTAATTTCTAAATTACTTAAGTCTACTTGAGTTTAACATAAGAGAATAAAGTAAAACTAAATAAGTTATTGTTTAGACACCTGTTCATTTGTCAGCATATAATATTGGTTCCTAAAAGATTCTTTTGAAGTTGTGAAAAAAAATCTTAAAGTACTAAGAGATAGATATCATTATTTCAGGAAGAAAAACAAAACCTCATGATTAAATTTAGGCCATGATCTTGAACCTTTACTATGAAAGATGAGAAAAATTAGCATAAAAATACTAATTCCTATCTCTTCTCTCCTTACCTTGTAATATTTACTTGTTAATTACAAGGTTTATGACACTTGTATTATGTTGATGAAAAATTCCCACATTTATTTAATATTATATAATTATAATCTACTTCAGTATAAATATGTTTCAGTATATTCAATATACAAATAATTATATCTCAGTATATTCAATGCCAAGCATGGGTCTGCCATCCTGAGTTTTTTAACTTGCTTCATATCATTTTCAGCTGGATATCATTGTCCAGTTTTTACATTTTTTCCAACCAAGATTCATGGGTATATTATTGCTTGACTTCTTACTTACTTGAGAATGTCCACTGCCTTGATACTTGACAGAAATTTTGGTTGGGTATTAAAATTATTGGGACATATCTTCCCTCAGAGTTTTGTAGACAGTGACCCTCTGTCTTCTCACTAAGACTAATGGACAAATCTGAGGCCAAAATTACTTTTATTCCCTAGCTGACTTGCATTCTTTGTTTGGACATCCATAAAATTTTTTATCTTGATGTTTGGTAACGTCATGACAGTCTGTCTTATTGACATTTTATATAAGTTTCCTCTGGAACTTGGTGTGCATTTTAGTGGCTGTAGAATGCTCACTCCATGAAAAGTCACCTTCTCTAACTTTTCCAATACTTTGCTCTCAGTGCCTAGAATGGCACCTGACAAAAACTAGTCATCTAATGAATATTTTTTGATAAAACAATAATACAAGTATTTATTTCAAAAAAGTTTTCTTCTAATATATCTTTAGTTAGTTTTAATGTTTCATTTACCTTTTTTTTTTCTTCAGGACGACCAATTATACATACATATAAACTCCCTAGTATGTCTTCCATATTTATCAACCTTATTATAATTTTAAACTTTGCACTTATATTTTATATATTCTTATCTACCACAACCCTGATTATATATATTTTTCAGTTGTATTATACTTTCTGTGTTGCTTTTAATGTAATTCTCAACTTAAAATATTTCAGGGATTTTTTTTTTCTTCTATATCTTTATTGAGTGCTGGAAGCTACCTGTTTAACTGCCTATTCAACTGTTCCATCTATAGATCTGAAAGGAACTTAAAACTCCACATGCCCCAAACCTAATTTATAATCTTCCCCAGAATCCTAGTTATCCCCCAGTGCCCCTCTCTTAGTAGATAACACCAGCTACCCAGTTTTATGAGGCTTAAACTTTCAAGCTATATCAGGATAATCTTTCATCACCCCATCTCAATCACCATGTTCACACAAAATCCTTCCTGTAAAACATGTCTTCAATATATCTACTTCTCTCCATCTGTTTTGCCACCAAATAATCTTCACCATCAATATCTCTTGCCTAGATGTAGGAAGGAGCCAGATGGTATAGTCTTGTGGACACTAAAGTATAGGGTTTACATTGTATTAAAATAAAAAACTGGGACTATCAGTGGCTAAGCATTTTACATACTTTATCTCTTTAGTCCTTCCAACCCTCTGAGGTAAGCAGAGTAAACCCATTTTGCACATGGACAAACTGAGAAGTTTCTCAAAGTCACAGAGCTAATAAATGATGGAGCTTGGACTCAAACAGAATTGAGTTTGAAGCTAAGATCTTAATTCCTATATTATATCGCCCTTCATGTAGGTGGAGTTGATCAATGAAACCATAAAACTCATGATGAATTCAATACGCAGAAAGAACAGATGAAAGTCAAGGATATTCCTCTGGTAAACAGCTATATTTGAAGGATAGGAAAAGGATTCAATGAAGGTAAAAAAGAGGAGAAGAGAATCACTTTCAGTTTCCAGAAACAAAGAGAGGAATGTTTCTTGAAACACATGGTATGCTTAGGAAGGATGCTTCAATGACGTCTGAAACCTGTGATCTATGATAACGCTACTGGATGTTGTATGAGGAAGATTTCTGGTGACCTGTGATACTGTCATTCTTTCATAGTGATTAGGACACACTTCAGATGGCAAAGCATTCAGGAATGGTGGCTGCAAAATACGAAAGTGAATGTAGCACACGTATGTTCTTTTCTTCAAGAAATTTGCCAATGAAAGGAAGAACAAAACATTATGTCTCAGAAGGGTGGCAGAAGTGAAGGAATGGCTAAGAGAGGAGACACATTTATATGTTCATGTCAGTGTATAAAAGATTGTGGGTCAGATGAACTCCTATCTCAGCCATCTGAACAAATCACTTAGTCTAAATCCTGTTTACCTGTCTAGAAAATGATATTTAAAACATCCACCCCAACTATCTCACAGTCATGATAAGAATTATGTGAATAGTATTTGTGAAAACTCAGCAGTGCTATGCAAATATAAAGTATTTTTATTACAAAGCATATATAAATATCAATATTGTTTCACATACATAAAAGAAACAACTTAATGTACAGCCTTCTACTCTGTGAAAGCTCTCTAATAAGACTAAGATCTATGTGTACCTATTGAAAAAAGGGGTCTTCAGATGAATTTCGAAAGTAAATAAAGTTAATTTCTACATAGGAGACTAGATCAGTTGTGTCATGTAGCTAGTTTAATTTGGTTGGAAATGCATTTAAAAGCAGCAAGCAATCTGTATTTTGGTCATGTATTTTTTTATGTCACAGTTATTGATAGAATGCCAGTTAATGTCTACAGTAGGGACAAACAATTGACAAATTCATTAATCAGAATTCCATTAACACATCAGCGGTTGATTCCAACAACAAAAAAATCAGCTTTTATTAGTATCAGTCAGCAAGTAGGCTTGAATTTCCTCACATGTGATTAATTTTAACATTCTTTAATTTTGAATCAGAGATGGAAAATCAGTTGTACCCAATATCTAAATATAGTATTGTGCTTTAACTTAAAAATGATGGTGATTATTTTTACCTAGAAAAAAAAATCATCTTACCAAAAATTATGTGTCCTTACACTATAAATATGGAACAGAATCTGATTTTCAGAATATAGTCATTAGTCTTCACAGCCACAATCCTTAAATAGTTCTCTATCCAGACATGCCCTTTTAGTGTTCAATACACGTCATAAAGATTCAGGAAGTAAAATGATTGAGTTATTAAAAATATAATCTCTGGAATACAGCATTCATAGTTTCAAACCCTGGCTCTACCACCTGGTAACTGTAGGACTTGGGGAAATTATGTAATTGCTCTAAAGTGAGTTTCCTCATTTGTAAATAAAGACGATAATGACGCTGATGATAACCACCACTTCATATTGTTGTAAGGATCAGGTGATTTGATGAATCTGAAGTTCTTAGCATAATGCCTGGAAAGCAGTAAGATTTGTTTAAACATTAGCCATTTTTTTCTCTGTTTTTCACAATTATATGGTAACATGTAAGTGTGGGGGTAAGGACTCTAGGTCAAGATTAAGTATGCAGGAATTTTGTCAAGGGGTCTCTTGGGAACCAGGCCTCAGGGGAACAAAGGAATCGGGTAGCAGAGGGAGAAGTTGAGCTGTAATGCAGCTGTCACAACAAAGGCCTTCACCAGTCCTAAGGTGAGCTCTACAAGTGGGATGGCTCATCAGAATCGGCCCAAATGAGGGGAGGAGGACCAAGATTTTATACATCCACCAGAGCAGGTGCTGGGCTCAGGCAGCCCACAAAGACACGATGTTATTATCTTGGTCAAGATGAGTTTCTTTAGTTGAGGGCAATTCTTAGAGAGGGATTCACCTGAGGTCCTCCAGTCATCAGTGTTTCTAACAGCTTTGGAATGAGTGCCTTGGTCCTAAAGAGAAACCTGGGAAGTGCAAGACAGGGTCCACTGTTATAAGTTACCTAAACTTTTCCCTAGTAAATAAGCTATAGTATAGTAAAGCTCTATTCAGATCGAGGGAAGATCATTTTAAATTATAGAACATATGCTGAAATATTCTTAAATATATGTGATTATTTTAACAGATTCTCATTTAAGGTAGAAATAAGATTTTACAATTTTAAAGACTTTCCAAAAGGTAGGAGGTGTGCTGTGCATGTGTGTGTGTGTGTGTGTGTGTGTGTGTGTGTGTGTGTGTGTTTATCTGAGTATATGTATCTCCTACAATCTTAGTTACTCTTATTTCCCTAGTAGATTTCTTTTTAGAGATAGCATTTTCAAACTTCAGCCCAGTGTAGGTAAAATTATTATAAACTCAGGCTTACTGGAAACTATTTCAGTTAAGTTTCATTGTTTTCTCATTATAGACAAAGTACAAGTACATTGCCTACTGTGAGAGAAAAAGAATATTTCGTCCCTAGTTAGTAAGAGAAAACTTCCTGGAGAAGGTTACTTTTTAGCAGTGGGAAAAGTGGAACTTGCAGAGGTGCAGAAGTCCTTAACATAGATGTAAATTGAGTGAATTTCAAAAATTCTGAGATGGATAATCAGGCACATGGGAGAATGAGTCAGTTTGCCTCAGTGGCTATTTTGGGAAAGCCTGATTAAGAGATTTAAACCAAGAGGTTTGTTCTTATGCCTAAGGTAATTAGAGTTTTTCCCAGAAATGTAAAAAATGTTATGGTGAAAGCAATGTTCAGACAGAAGAAATGTGACTATGGCCCTCAACATTGATGACAGGAGAGTATGCGGGGGCTTGGAACTTGATGAGGGCGAGGATAGAAGCATTCCATTAAAAATGACCAATACACAGGCTGCGGATATACTCTACAGAAAATCAAGAAAGACAAGATATAGGACAGGGCATTCTATATTTAAATTCAGGCTCACTATGAAGGATATTAAATTAAGAGAAATCAAAACTGTTTAACTTTCCTCTGGAAAAAAAAATGTAGTTGAGACTGAAACATTTCTAATTCAAAAGTGAAATAATGCTGAGAGAAAAGATTAGAGGAAGAAAAGCTCGTGCTCTCTCTCTCTCTTTTTTTGGGGGGGTCTACATAACTGCATTTGTTTTTGCATTTTGCATTAAATGGAGAAGCAAAAAGCTAGAAGCCATAACTGGAATTCAATGCTAGAAAATCCAGCAATTCAGAAGAATATACAGAATCATAAGTCATAAAATTTTTAAACGAGAAGTGACTTTAAATCCATCCACTAAACAAAAGGATTCTACTACTTTTAATTGCATAACTTTTTTTGGAAAATGAATAAAATTTTTCAGCATATATATATATATATTTATATTTATAGAATATATCTATTTGATAAATATATATCTATGTGATAAATGCACAGCTATCTTGCTTGAAGGGATTCCAAAGCACTGCCAATCAGGCTTATCTTCTCACCCTCGGAATAAAATTTAATAACCTCTGTTCTAGTTCAATAGTCTATAGTTTATATACAAAGAGAGATCTAAAAAGATCAACTAGCTTATCTAAAGTCAAAAGGAAAATTCATGGCAGAGCCAAGACTATGACCCAGGTACTAAACTCTCATACAAAATGTTCTTGCCTGCATACAACTTGCCTTCATATAAAAGTGTTCCATATAGACAAGATTTTACTGTCATTGAAGGGGAAATACTGACAATATAGAAGAATATAAATATCAGTTGTTTAAATGGTAAATATTAGCCAAATACAAAAGTCTAGAAACATTGTTTATATTTTCTAACAACATTTAAATTTGCCAGAAAATATCTACCAAAACCTTTCAAAATGCATTTCAGGGCACCTGGGTGGCTCAGTTGGTTGAGTGCCAGACGTTGAGCCCCACGTTGGACTGTCAGCTGTCAGTACAGAGTCTGCTTCAGATCCTCTGTCCCCCACTCTCTCTGCCCCTCCCCTGCTCACTCTCTCTCTCAAAAAAAAAAAAAAAATTTTAATGCCTTTCACTCAGCAATTCCACCTTAGAAATGTATCCTACAACTATATACTCATAAAAGTTTATGGAAATTCAAGCACAATGATGCTCCCTGCATGCCATGTGAAACAGCTAATGACTAGGAATAATCTTTATGCCTCTAAGTAAGGGTATGAATTTAAAATATGTTACATCCTTAAAATCGAATACTATGCAAACTTTAGAAAAATGGAGGCATATCTATGTGAGTGAATATAGAAACATTATAAAATATATTATTGAAGACTTCTGCTTTTTGAGATTTGACAGACTAAATATTCTGAAAGATCCCTCTGTTGCCAAACCACTAGATGCTGCATAAAACATACTGTATTGATAGACTCCCAAGAAGTAAGCAATTTCCAAGGAGAAGAAATAATCCTATGAGCAGAAACCTGATTAGTGATTGGTAAACACACACAAAAGTTAGGCATACCAGATGGATATATGCTACTAATACCACAATCATTTCTTGCACTACAAGAAATGTTCAAGGAAGTTCCCCAGTTCAAAGGAATATAACAGCAGACAGAAACATGGATCTACACAAAGAAATGAATAGTTCTGGAAATAACATTAATGAAAGTAAATAAATTGTTAATTGATCTAAAAGATAGTAGACTGTCAAAGCAAAACATAATAGCAATTTATGGTGTGTGTGTTTATAGCATATATGAAATTAAAATTATAACAACATCCCAAAGAATGGAAGAGAAGAATTGGAAGTATAACATTATAAGGTCCTTGTACTACATGTGAAGAAGTTTAATATCTGAACATAGAATATGATTAATTAGGGGTGCCTGGGTGGCTCAGTCGGTTGAGCGTCCAACTTCGGCTCAGATCATGATCTCATGGTTCCTGAGTTCGAGCCCCACGTGGGGCTCTGTGCTGATGGCTCGGCGAGGCTCGGCTAGGAGCCTGGAGCCTGCTTCGGATTCTGTGTCTCCCTCTCCCTCTGCCCCTCCCCCCGCTAGCACTCTGACTCTCTCTCTCAAAAATAAACATTAAAAAAAATTTTAACATTAAAAAAAAAGAATATGATTAATTAAAGATGTAAACCCCAGGACAACTATGAAGAAATATTTTAAGAGGTAAAATATAATAAGCCAATAGTGTTGATAAAATGAAATCATCATACAAATAAATAAATAAATAAATATAAAAGAAAGCAAGAGGAGGGTCAAAAACAAATGGAACAATAAAAATAACTGGCAAGACAGTATGTTAATCTAAAAATATCTAATGCTACATAGAATACCAAAACACAAACCAATTTAAAGACTTAGATAGTCAGGGGCACCTGTGTGGCTCAGTCGGTTAAGCATCTGACTCTTAACTTTGGCTCAGGTCATGATCTCACTGTTCGTGAGTTCAAGCCCCACATCAGGCTCTGCACTGACAGTGGGGAGCCTGCTTGGGATTCTCTCTGTCTGCCCCTCACCCACTCCTGCTTGCCCGTGCACACTCTCTCCCTATCTCTCTCTAAAAATAAGTAAATAAATGTTAAAGAAAAGACTAAGATTGTCAGATTAATTTAAAAAGCAATGCTCAACTCTGTCTATAAGAAACTTACATTAAACATAAATACATAGATAAGTTAAAATAATTGACGAGAAAACTAATGGATGCATATACTCTGCAAACACTAAAAAAAAAGTTGTAGTGACTATATAAATAGCAGAAACAGTAGACTTTAGAAAAATACTATTGAAATGAAGAAGAACAACTCACTAGGAAAACTTAAGCTTAGACATAATTTTATATTCATTTAATAATCATGAAAATATATGAATCAAAAATTTACAGAAGTGAAGGGACAAATGGACAAACCCAACTATCGTTAGAGACTTTATTCTCAGTAATCATTTTCTTTTTTTTATGTTTATTTATTTTTGAGAGAGAGAGACAGAGCACAGGTGGAAGAAGGACACAGAGAGAGAGGGAGACACAAAATCCAAAGCAGGCTCCAGGCTCTGAGCTGTCAGCACAAAGCCTGACATGGGGCTTGAACTCACAAACCATGAGATCATGACCTGAGCCGAAGTCAAAGGCTTAACTGAGCTGAGCCAACCAGGCGACCCTATTCTCAGTAATCAATTAAACAAGTGAACAGACACTCAGAAGGAGTACAGAAGACTTAAACAATAAAATTAATTAAATTAGCCTAAATGATATTTATAAAACACTCCGTCCAATAATAACAGACTACACATTCTTTTCAAGTGCATAAGGGACATACACTAAGAATGTATCAGATCATAAAACAAAACATTAATAAATTCAAAACCACTGAAACCATACAAAGTATGTTCTCTAGCCATAATAGATATAAACTAGAAATCAATAACAGAAATATATCTGGAAATTCCAAAATATTTCATTAACAACAATGCATTTCTCAGCCCAAAGATAAAAGAGGAAGTCACAAAGGAAATTAGAAATTATTTTTAATTTAAGGCAATTGAAAAATACACCATCAAAATTTGTGAGATGTAGTTAAAGCAACATTTAAAGGGATACTTATAGCATTAACATGCTTATATTGGAAAAGCAGCTTCAAATAAATGACTTAAGAATGCCCCTTAAGAAAGTTAAAAAAGATGAAAATCATACCCAAAGCAAGCAGAAGGAATAAAATAATAAAGAGCAGAGATCAATTAAATGGAGAACAGAAAAACAAAAATCAATGAAACTATAGCTGTGTCTTTGAAAAAAGAAAAGGATAATCTTGTAGCCAAATTGACCAACATAGTAAGAGAGAAGACACAAATTACAAATATTAAGACTTCAAAAGAGATGTCACTGTAGATACTACAGACATTTAAATTCACAAACCATGAAAACTCACTCAAGTAACAGATACTAAGAATAATCCTAAATAATCCTATATCTATTAATTAAGGTATTACAATTAAAAGGTATTAAGGTATTACAATTAAGTTATTAATTATAATTTTCCAACAAAGAACAGTCCAGACTTGTATAGATAATGGGCAAATTTTCCCAAACATTTAAGAAATAATACAAAGTTGATACAATCTCTCCCAGAATAGAAAAAAAGAGAGAATAGTTCCCATCTCATATTTGAGGTCAGAAATACCCTAATATCATAACCGGAAAAAGACAACCAAAAGAGGGGGGCAGAGACTACAGGCCAACATTCCCATGGACAAACAAAATACTAGCAAATTGAATCAAGCAATGTGTAAATAATAATAATAATGCATCATGACCAAGTACAGTTTATTCAAATAATTCTGGGCTTGTTCATCATTTAAAAAATAATTAATCAATGTATTCATCATATCAAAGGAATAATGGGAAAAAAAAAAACACATGCACATCTAAATAGATGCAGAAAAATCCAGTAGAATTTGATCCTGATTCATAATTCTTAAAAATTTTCATCAAACTAGAAATAAAAGGGCATCTACAAAAAATTCTATAGCTAACATCATACTTATCAATGAACAATTGAAAGCTTTATTTCCTAAGCTCAGAACAAGGCAAGAATGTCAGCTTTCTATTCATCATACAAGACACTATCCAAGACAGTGCAATAATGCAATAATAATAAATAAAATGAATACAGATTGGAAAGCAAGAAATAGAACTGTCTCTATTCATGAAAAACAAGGTTGTACAGATTTTGTAAAAAACCCAAAAGTCTAAAAAGCTGCTAAAATTAATAAGTGACTTAAGATTTCAGATACAAAGTCTAAATACAAAATCAATAGTATTTCTATATACTAGCAAGGAACAATTGGAAATTGAAATTTCAAAAATACCAATTATAATAGCATTAAATATTATTAAATACTTTTAAGTCTAACAAAATTCGTGAAAGATCTGTATGCTAAAAACCACATAACACTGATAAAAGAAATTTTAAGAGATGTAAATAAATGGATAAGCCACTTTTAATGGACTGGGTGGGAGACTCAATATGGTTAACATGTCATTTCTCACCATATTGATCTACAGATTCAATTTAATTTAAATCAACATCCCACTAAGTTCCTTGTAGAAACAGACAAGCTAATTCCATCATTTATATGGAAAGACAAAGAACTGAATAACCAAGATAATTTTTTAAGTGAACTACCCAATTGCACATTACTTGATGTCAAGACTTATTTTTAAAGCTACAGCATCAAGAAGATATGGTATTAGTAAAAGGGTAGACATATAAATTATTTTTTAGTAGAGAATCCAGAAGTAGATCACACATATGTGTTCACTTGAATTTCAACAAAGATGCAAAGCCAATTCAATTGCAAAAAGAATAGTCTTTTCAACAAATGTTGCTGAAACAATTAGTTATCCATATGCAAAAAATGTGATTTCTGATCCCTGCCTCACACAACATACTATAATTAATTGAAAATGGATGACTGACCTAATTTTAAAATCTGTAACTATAAAACTGCTAGAAGAAAAAATGAACAAGAATCTTTGTGACTCTGGGTTAGGCAACAAAGGAAGAAAGGAAGGAAGAAAGGATGAAGAGAGAGAAAGGAAGAAGGAAGGAAGGAAGGAAGGAAGGAAGGAAGGAAGGAAGGAAAGGAGGGAGAGAAGCAAGGAAGAAACAAAGATCTCAAGTACAACACCAACAGCATGTACCATAAAAGAAAAAATAGATAAATTAGGCCCTAGCAAAGTTAAGAACTTCTACTTTTCAAAAGGCACTATTAAGAGAATGAAATGATAAATCATGGGGTGCCTGGGTGGCTCAGTCGATTAAGCATCTGACTTCAGCTCAGGTCATGATCTTGTGGTTCATGAGTTCAAGCCCTGTGCCAGGCTCTGTGCTGACAGCTCAGAGCCTGGAGCCTGCTTTGGATTCTGTGTCTCCCTCTCTCTCTCTACCCCTCTCCCACTCATGCTCTGTCTCTCTTTCTCTCAAGAAAAAAAAAAGTTTTTAAAAATTTTAAAAGAAAAGTCACAGACCAAAAGAAATTATTTGCAAGTCACAAACTAAAGGACTTGTACCTATACATAAAAATTCTCAAAGCTCAATAAGAAAATAAACAACTCATTTTTTAAAAGTGCAAAAAATTTGGACACTTCACTGAAGGTAGATTGATCTACCTATCTGTCATTATCTATCTATTAACCTGACAAATAAGCACATGAAAGATGCTTAATTAACATCATTCATCATTCAGGAAATGCAAAATAAAACCCAATATGATACCACTAAGAAAAGAATAGCTTAATTTGAAAAAAAAGAAAAGAAAAAAGAAAATGACAATTTATTTAATTTTTTTTTAACGTTTACTTCTTTTTGAGAGAGACAGAGTGTGAGCAGGGGAGGGGCAGAGAGAGGGAGATATAGAATCTAAAGCAGGCTCCTGGCTCTGAGCTGTCAGCACAGAATCCAACGCGGGGCTCAAACTCAGGAACCGTGAGATCATGACCTGAGCCGAAGTCGGACACTTAACCAACTGAGCCACCCAGATGCCCCAGAAAATGACAATATTAAGTGCTAAGGAAGATGCAGAGCCACTGAAAGTTTGATAAATTCCTTGTGAAAATGCAAAAGGCCATGGCCCATCTGGAAAGGCTGGCTATATATTACATTCTTATAATGTTAAACATAAGCTTGCTATGTGACCCTGAAATCTCACTTTTACATATTCACTTAGGTGAAATAAAAATTTATGTTCACATATGTACAAAGGCTTATACCTGATACACTTGTATTTGCCACAAACGGAACCAACCCAAAATGTTCTTCAGCTAGTGAATCAATAAACTATAGTAAGTACATACCTATAATAGAATACTGTTTAATGATACAAAATGAACTACTGATACATACAAAAATATGCATGAATCTCAAATGCATTATGCAGAATGAAAGGAAGAGTCAAAAGACCACATCACTTATGATTCCACTTATAGGACATTCTGGAAAGGGCAAAACTATTGAGACAGAAAATAGATCATGGGGCGCCTGGGTAGCTCAGTCGGTTGAGCGGCAGACTTCCGCTCAGGTCATGATCTCGCGGTTTGTGAGTTCGAGCCTCACGTGGGGCGCTGTGCTGACAGCTGGGATCCAGGAGCCTGCTTCTGATTCTGTGTCTCCCTCTCTCTCTGCCCCTCCCCCACTCATGCTCTTATGTGATTAATAAATGTTTAATAAACATTAAAAATGAAAATTAAAAAAAAAAAGAACAGATCAGTGGTTGCCAAGGGCAGGGTGTAGGAGAGGGACCAACTACAAAGGGGCAAGTCGAAGGTGACATAACTGTTCCCTTCTTGTTTGTGATGGTGCAAACATTTGTCAAATCCCACAGAATTGTACACTACAATGGATGAAATTTACTATATGTAAATTATACTCAATTTTGAAAGACAAACTACAAATAATATAAAATAATGTGATAAAAGCATTTTAGAAAGGAAGTGATACAGGCGCCTGGGTGGCTCAGTCGGCTGAGCGTCTGACTGGCTCAGGTCATGATCTCATGGTTCGCGAGTTCAAGCTCCGTGTCGGGCTCTGTGCTGACAGCTCGGGGACTGGAGCCTGCTTCAGATTCTGTGTCTCCCTCTCTGTTCCTCCCCTGCTCACACTCTGTCTCTCTCTCTCAAAAATAAATAAAGATTAAAAATAATTTTTTTTTTAAAGGAAAGGAAAGGATAAAATTCAGGTTACTGGGTATCTATAGGGAGGAGAAAATGGAACAAGATAAGAAGGAAACGCAATCATATAAGTAATGGTTTAGGCTTAATTGGATGGTGAATTCACTAGTGCTCTGTTACACTGTTACTGTTATGCTGCATTACTTACATTTTACATTTGTCAAACATTATATAATTTTTTACATTTTTTTTAATGTTTATTTATTTTTGAGAGAGACAGAGAGAGGCCCAAGCAGAGGAGGGGCAGAGAGAGAGAGAGAGATACAGAATCCAAAGCAAGCTCCAGGCTCTGAGCTGTCAGCATAGAGCCTGAGATGGGGCTTGAACTCACAAACCGCAAGGTCATGACCTGAGCTGAAGTTGCACTTTAAATTGACTGAGCCACCCAGGCACCCCAAATATTATATAATTTTAATAGAGAACAAAAGGAAGTACTTTTCAATTGAAACAACAAACAAAAAAGATATATTATTTGAGAAAATGAGGCAGATATCACCTATTCCTTGATGTTAAAATACTAGGTTGAAGGGTGTGCACATTTTAAATGTTTGGGATATGCATTAGCAGATTTACTAATCAGTTTCTTTTCTATAAAAATTAATACATTTACGCATTTTTCAAAATGACTTAATACTTTATTGTAATTTGCTAATTTAGAAAGCTTTAATTTCCGAAAACAAAATATTCTTTCCCATATACTTTCTGCTCCATCACTTTCATTTTGAATTTCAACAAATCCAATGCAATTTCAATATCATGTACCTCTACAGCATTCTAAAACTTGACAGTCTTCCTCTGAGGTACGTATGCGAATCGCATATGTAATGTTGGTATCTTAACACAGCCACACCAACCCAAGAATTATGATCATTCACTCATCACATACATTTTTTAAAAGAAGAACTCTGCTCAATCATGCAAGAATTCACAGTGGGATCTCTAAACCCTCCAAGTCTTTGACTAAATATTTCATATTCTCTTTAGTAAGGGTAATACAAATGTGAATCACTTTCTCCTTAATGGTCAATACATGACTGCTAAAGATATACATGCAATTGACATACTGCTCTGTTCCTTGCCGCTCAGAGGGATGGAAAAGCAGCTGTCACCCTGCTACCAGTGATCAGATCGAGGAGCAATCAGGCCAGGCATGCACAGATTCCATTATCCTCTCAGCCTTCACCCTAATCCTGCCACCCCACTGAGAAGGGCTGTTTGAGGAGGATCCTGCAAGCACCCCAGCTGCAAGTTTCCAGTTAGTTCTCAGTAGCTGCCATCAGTGACACTCCACCATGGAGTCTCATGGGAAGTGCTGGTCCACAGCTTTCATCTGCAGACGTTAAATCAAGTGGTTGTGTTTAGTTTGTTTTTTAAGTCTTTGCAAATCGTCCCTCCCTCCCCTTCCCACCCCTCTATCCCTAATGTGACTTATTTATATTTTTAAAAGCTTTGCAGGCAGACTTTCCAGTTTTTATCATGGACTAGAATCCATCTGAGTTAAAATCGTTCAAGACTTTATGCACGATGGGGGGAAAGGGACTGTGCAAATTAATGTATTCATTCCAGATTGTATTTAGCTGACATCTTTCTTCACTTGAGCCTAACAGCTCGAGGGATTGCAAAATTATTGCATCAGCTTGACTGTGATGCTTTGTTCATTTAAAAAAAATAAATCTTTAGGCTCTGGTATCACCCTACTTTAAAATACTATTACAGTTTCCTAGTGGCTTCATAGTCAAAGGGACTGTGTAGTTTCATTTAATCTCTTTGACTCTTCAGAGATCTGCATACCCTACCCGTCTCCATTACCTCAGGAATTATGATTGGATTTAACCTTCTGCTCATTGAATTAGTGTCAGCTATCATTCTTAGTGTACATTTGTTAAATTCAATCTCTCCTATAGGGGAATGCCAGGCAGAGAAACGATAAGTGTATTAAATAGTCAGAGAGGGAAGACTGCAGAAATTGGGACTTAGAATCACTGTGCAGATAAAGAGAACTAAGTTCATGTTGCTGCTTCGTGTCTTTCAAGGAGGATACAATCGCAGCAGGAAGCGTAAGCCTTTATAGTCAGCCTTCCAGAGTGTAAGGAATACTAAGTGACTTGAGACTTTCTTTTCCCTAAAGTGAAGAGGTGGGTTTTTTTCAAGTCAATGTTACTGCAACTGGGAAAGCAACCATATGGAAAACCCTAAAAATTCAGGTCTTCTGTTAATCCTCAAAAAAAAAAAAAAAATTACAACACAGGCAGTCACTGTGAACACTTCCCTCCAGCAAAGCACAGCATCTTCGACTGCTGGGTCAGAAATGAGGCAATTATATCCTGCTTAGCCACATGGCTCACAATATGGAACCACCCCTGATCTGCAAAGGTCCACAACACAGGTTAGAGTGTGTATGCAGCATGCGTGCTTTCATAGGAAATCCCCATGTCTGCTCCAGGGCCGCACGAAAAGTAAATAAAAAAATCTAATACTGAGAAAATACGGCACAACAGTCCATGTACACATAAATAATCAAAACTTTACAAACTGACCAACAGAAGTAAGACATCACATTACTAAAATCAAAAAGGAGAAAGCTAAATAGGCTTAATAGAAAAAATCAAAACCGACACACCTGTTAAAGAAACATCCCACTCGACCAATCAGCCCTCCCAACCTTCTGATTTAAGGCCCAAAGATAGAGTAAAGTACGAAGGAGTGGCCAAACCCACAGAAACATTACCCTGCATGCCTAGGGCCTAAAAGAAATCAAGAGGCCCAGGACATAAATTAAGCAATAGGCTTAAATGAAATTTAATGTAGGCTGCCTTTCATTTCACTTCCCTTTTAGCTTGGTTTTCTAAAGAATGGGTTCCTCAGGGTGAAACTGTATGTGTTTTAGCTTCAGGGAGAAAAGGAGATCTTGGCATCCTAACACAATGTTTCTCTAACATTTTCTCCCCAGCTTTCCTTAATACAGTAAAAGAGCCTGAACCTTTAAAAAAATAATAATAAAATAAAATGAATTTTAAAAAGCTAAAACCCTGCCAAGAGTATTGAGATCAGACTGCTAGAGAAATGTAAAACCATACTGCCAACATGTAAATGCAGGAAGCAACCCTCTGGAGAGCATGAGGAGAGTAAGAAAAGGAAGACGCGTCAGAGGTTTTATGCGGGAGAATAAGCAAAAGACAGAGGCAGGAATAAGCCAGTTCTGCCCATACCACTAGGGCAAGAGTCATTTTTTTTCCAACTAATTTTTATGAAGGGAAGGGTGGCTAGAAAAATGAGGACATCACAAATAATACAAGGGTTGTAAAATTTTTCAGTGTCTTTTTCTCCTACTCTCCTGCTAGGCAGTCATGATTATAAGAATGAGTGGTCTATCAAAGGTCCTAAAGGAGACACTGTATTTCATGATGGAGGAGTTAGAGTGAGAAAAAAAATACATATATATATATTAAATATATATAAATACATATATAAT
Organism: Panthera onca; assembly: GCF_046562875.1. Taxonomy (NCBI): domain Eukaryota; kingdom Metazoa; phylum Chordata; class Mammalia; order Carnivora; family Felidae; genus Panthera; species Panthera onca. Next base: position 48,474,705 of record NC_138351.1, on the reverse strand, counting down.
GTATGTATTAAACTATATAAAATGTCTTAAAATGTAAAATATATGTAAATATATTAAAAACAAAAGATATGTACCCTAACTCTCTCTATATATCAATTATATATAATTATATTAATATGTTTATTAAATTATATATTAATTATATATCCATCATCACTAATAAAAATAGTCTACATTTAACAAATTGCCATCACTTTCCATTTATCAAAATAGCAAAGATTACTACAAAGACAGAAAGGGACATTGTGATAAATCCCTGGAAGGAATAAAAATTGGTATGACTCCTTTGGAAAGTGATTTGTCAACAGGTATCAAGATAACTTAAAATGGGTGCCAGGCTTTAACCCAGTAATGTTCTCCTGTGCCTCCGCCCTAAGGGTATAACCTTGAAAAACAGAAAAAGTCTTATTCAAAAAGATGTTCAGCACAGTATTTCCTATGAATGAAATTGTGCCAGAAAATAGAGAAATCATGAAATAAATCTATGTATACTCTGCAGTCATGGAAATGTTCAGTGCTCATGTAGACTGTAATACTAAAAAAGCTTACAATATAATATTATGTTAAAAAGCAGGATATAAAGTTTTAAACATGGTAGTATCTCAACAGTATTTTTACAATTGTACATTAAGAAAAGACCAAAGCGGGGGGGGGGGGGGGGGGAACTGTCAGTTATCTTCAATATGCACAATCCTTTCTCTGTCCCTCTTTTCTGTATTTTAAATTTTCTGTAATAAATACAAATTTTATAATAAAAACCACTGAGCTACAAAGCAATGGAAGGGTAAAAGCTTAATTGAGATGCCGAATAAGCAGTAGTTATAAATGTGAGCCACACCAATTATATTTTTCTGCCTGATGTTTTAAAAATTTGCACAGCTGACGCATAAAATTTGATGGCAGATAAAAGTAAAGCTGGTTTTTTAATGTTAGCATATTACTATGAAGCAAGCAGGTGGGCATCTACATTTCTGCACAAAATCCACTAGCACACCTATAGTGGAAACCTTTAGGATGGGTAAGAAGACAGTAAGTTAAGGAAATAAGATTAAATAATAATTATGGGAAAACGAATTAAACTTTTGGGCCACCTGGGTGGTGCAATCGGTTAAGCATCCAACTGTTGACCTAGGCTCAGGTCATGATCTCACGGTTTGTGAGTTCAAGTCCCACGTTGGGCTCTGTGCTGATGGCGTGGAGCCTGCTTGGGATTCTCTCTCTGCCCCTCCCCCGTTCACATGCACTCGCTCTCTCTCTCGAAATAAATAAACTTTAAAAAATGGGTTTTTTTTTTAAGAATTAAACTTTCTAAACTCACGTAAAAATTAAGTGCCAACTGTGGTGCATATAGGGACTTATTTCCTACATTAACTTACTCTCAGAAAAGATTTAGTAGAGCACGTGTACCAGAACTACTATCTGTTAGGCACTTTTATTATCTCATTAAATCATATTAAATGATATCTGCAAGATAGGCATTATCTTCTTCTAACGAATGAGAAAACTAAGGGTCAGATGGATTCAAGAATTTGCCAAAGGTTGCGATGAATTCATGGGTTGAGGAAGTCTTGTCATTTTTCTCTGACACTAAAGCCCAAGAGACAAGGGTAGAGGAGTAGGGCCTGAATCCTGTCTCCAGTACCTAAATGCAAACAGTTGAAAACAGGATACAAACCTTGGCAACACCCAAGCCTCAAATTTGCCAAAAATATTTTTAAGTCTTGCATGCAAGAGGCAAAAACCCAACAAATGTGTACAGGATATCTTCTAACTTAAAAACAAAAACAAAAACAAAATCCATGAAATTCAGTGTGTATTTTATGCATGAACCTGAGAATTCTACTGTATAACTGCATATTTAAATACTGGAGTTTTAGAAGGGGTCCTTTATCTTGAGAATTCGTTTCCCAGCCTACTCAAGGAAGTTCTTGCATCTTGGCTACAGAGGTGAAACAGACCCAGAAACTTGCAGGAACATGTGATCAGCTATCTTTTGTGCACAAGATCAGCCAAAGAGGACCACAAGTATGGGTATGACAGGCAGAGGACCTGTCATACCCAGGACCTCCCCAGGTCCAGCTTCATGGGTGGACAGCCTGTGCAGTGGCACCGGGCAGCCCCTGAGGTTCGTTTAATGCTTTTCTGTCACCATCTTAAAATTCCTCAGAACTTTATCTTTCAAATTGTATATGGTAAGTGAAGTCCACTGGGACAATCAAGCATTTGCCTGAAGAGAGCAGACAAGAGCTGCCATTCCTGTCTGCCCCCTTCATGGAGTTCAGACGCCCCATGAGCACAGAACTCTGGTGCATGACTTCATCAAGACTCGAAGTGACTACTAAGAGTGTTATTACATCTCGGACTGAGTAAGCAGAGGCACTGACAGCCTCTGGAGGAGAGGCGATGCTTTCCATTCAAATCAGAACTTGACTGAAGTCCAGAGATAAGGCAATAGTGTTCTAAAAAACACAAATGGCCAAAGGACCCTATTTATCCTTCTTGCTAATGTCACTTCCCTCTACTAGCCAACCTCTTACATTGAACACGATGACATAGAAGGAAAGGAAAAGGTAGGGCAACTCACAATTCCTTTTCCTTTCAGTCCTTCCTGACTCATCTGTCAGCCAAAGATTGAAGTTGCAGGCAGAATGTGTGTATATCAAGGAGTGAAATACAAATAGTTGAGTTTGTTTCATGTCGGGTTTCTACTCTCCTGGTAAGAGAGAAGTACATATGCATGTATGAGCCACAAAATACAAACTGCGCAATTTTTGTTATTTCACGTGAGTTAAATGTTCTCAAATCTCATTTAAAACTGACACTACGCAACATAAAGATGTGCGATGCAATTTGTGCCAATAATTTAAATTTTTAATTTTTCTTTTCTTAGAATGACATTAAGTAGCAAGTAAAACACACCGTGACAAGTCAAGAGAGAGGCCATGGAAGAACGAAAAAAGCTTTACATCTTAGTACCTTTAATGGCATTTTTGTTCCTGCCTAATGAATAAAGGGCCCCACATTTTCTCATTGCATTTGGCCTCGAAAATTATGTGGCTGACCCTCCCTTACACCGGCACAGTTTTGCCTTGAAATTCCAGGAAAGAGACACATGTAAGAAAAGAAAAAAGCCATTTGGGGGTGCATCTGTAAGAAATGGATGGTTCTATTTAAGACAAAACTATTCCAGTCCTAATATTCTGTGCAATAGCAAACAGGATATGCAGATTCACAGTAGCAAGAGTTCACTGATTTGTTTTCTTAGCCATGCCTGTACAAATAGCCTTTGAGATTTTGAATGCAAAGGAGGAGTGCTTGATCATGGCAAGGGTCATTTAAAATTCATACCCTGCACTACAATGTGCAAGCCACCCCTTGCAGTCTAATGTCTTTTCGAAAGTTAATTAACAGGCCTGCTACTTCTCTTCCATTATCTTGGCCATTGATGAAGATGTTAAATGGATTGGTTCTTGGACTGACCTCTTGAAGATGAGTACCAGTGATGTCAACCCAAGCTAATGCAGCTTAGAAGTCCTTTTTAAGCACAACACTCTAATAATCTGAGCAATTACTTAACAGGAGTGTCTCTCCATTTGTAGACAGCATGTCATACAGAAAGGAAAAGTCTTCCTAAGTCAAGATAAATTACAACTGATGTCTTCCTCGGTTACCATTCCTCCTCTTCACCCACCCCCACACTATCTATTAAGCCCACCTGCCTTGTCTCGGAATGAAATTAGATCCATTTGCCCTAGCTCAGAAAGCAAACAAATGAGTCTCAATGGTCTGACTTGTTTCAGTCTTGATTATAATTTGAAAAATAGAGCTCAAGCAAGATATTTACCTTTGCAGAAGGGAGAGTGTTGAGGAAGAGAGAAAAAGCTACATCACCTACTTCTGCACTTTCAATCCATGCTCCTGCCCCTTGGATTCTTTATGGTTTCCCTATAGGGTTTTTCTGTTCTTATTCTTCATTCAAATGTCCTCACCCATGGGAAGTTGGAACATTTGCATTGGCACCTAGGATAAAGGGATTCCATTTCCAAGATAGTTTGGAATATGATTATCTTTTATTCATATAAGAAAATGCTCATTCTCTGACATGGCTTAAAGTATCAGGCACCTAGAACAAGGGAAATAATACATTCAGTTTCCTGTAGCTCACTTTGGCTTATTTTTTATGAAAAAAACTTTTTCAGGAAAACATGTATTTACTGTAAATAAATTCTTGTGTTCTCTCCTTGGGAGATGAGTAGCATAGGATAGAAATCTCTAGGAGAAAGTAAAAGAATTCCTTTGTCCATACTCCTATAAACATGGTTGCTAATATTTATACAGCAATATCATCCTTTATATTTTTGCAAAATCTTACCTGCTCCCCAACACCACCCTTCCCTCCAAGCATTCTACCTTAAATAGATCTGACTTGCATTGAAAAAATTACCTACAAAAGAAAACAAGGAACATTTGTTTAATTATAAAATTGACAGGCAAGAACAACATGGACCCAGTGCTTGTTGATTTATTTTTAAATGTGTTATTTTATCATATCAGTCATAGATGATCTTGGGCATATGGTAACAATAACTAGTCATTTCTAGACCTGAAATATGAACTACTGGACAAAAATTTAATAAAAGACTTGCTTTCTGCCTTCCAAAGATTTTCACTATAAACATAAAGATATGATCTTTCCTTTGACTGTTATGAATAAGCTGAGAAAATGGCAGATTACTAAGATAGTTTCCACATATTCCCTGTAATAATGGCTCAAAATGAAATTAAACCTGTCAACAGTTGCAGCATATAGTGGCCCTTTTCCCATCCACCAAAATCCCTAAACTTTTTCTTTAGTTAGGTCATCATTAATAGAACAATGTACAGGACAATATTTCAAACTGACAAATTACCTGATATGAATATCCTCTCTCTGTTCTAATATTCTGATGTGCTAGTGGATTTCCCTTCTGAGATATTAAAGAATTATTTGTATGCCCTCATCTTCTAAATCATGTTATGGGTTTTGTGCTTGCGCAGACATGTACAATTTCTAATTAAAAAAAAAAAAGGCTAAGGGATCCCAGACCTCATCATTAATATTTATGCCTCTTCCTATAAACTAGAATTTATGATATAAAAAAATACCAAATTACTAATATCATTTTTTTGCAAAAAAAAGAAAGTCATCAATTTTTTTAACTTTTGAAAATTCAAATTCTTCAAGTATCTTAAATTATAGAAATGTGAAATGGATAGATTGAATGCAGTGACTAACGGCAGGTTCTGTGGCTCATGCCTTATAATAAACTCTAATGCATTTGATTTTTGTGTTTTTCTTTTTCCTTTGAGGGCACTATTACTTCCAAATTATTTCTTTTGATTTTTATTATCATAGAAAAATATATCATATTAAATACTAAAAATATTAAAGTTAGGTATGAAAATGTGGTCTAGACCAGCACCATCTCAAAGAGCTCATGCGTTGATAGAAATATTCTGTATCAGTGCTGCTCAATGAAGCAGCCACTGTCCACTTGTGACTATTAAGCAATTGAAATGTGGCTGGGGTAGCTCAGTAACTGAGTTTCTAATTCTTTTAGTTTTGGTTAATTTGTATTTAAATAGCCTCCTGTGGCTGGAGGCTACCTCAGGAGATAGCACAAGTCTAGACCAATCGACCTTCAGATGGTTGGACCCCTCTGCAAAATCCCTCCTAAGCTTCTGTCTCCAAATAATCACTAATAACTATTCTGAATTTTATTTTGAATTTTATTATATAATTCTAAAAACAAAGCTCAGATTTAATCATGCTAAAATGTCAGTGGTGTGTGTGTGTGTGTGTGTGTGTGTGTGTGTGTGTGTGTGTTGAAAGTTTTCTGTTTGCTCATATTTATATTTCACTTAATGAGAGCTATAGGAAGAATAAACAATGCCTAATCCTTGCCAAACAGCTTGGGAGACAAAAACATAAAAACACCCCCAAAAAGACAAAGCAAAATGTGATTGTGTATCTATGTCTGTAAATGCTACAAGACTTAGGAGGAGAAAGATCAGGAAGACGTTTCTCACTAACTGTAACCAATATGGCTCCTAAAGAGGATAAGAAGACACTTAAGTTTACACTATGGGCAAAATTAGTCATCTAATCTCTGGATAGGGGGCTGGTTTTCATTAAAAGAATAATTGCATGGCCATTTTAACAGCAATATATTATCAAGAAAAATTACACCAGTATCCAGGTGGTTAATTAACAGCAAATCATTAACTACTGAATATAACATTTAAAATGCTTATTGGTTAAATGATGATAACAGCATCATTTGAATTTAACTTTCAAGTATTACCATAAGGGTAAAAACATTTGAAAATGCTTTTGAAAGTAAATGTGTAATACAACTACAATGCACTGCTTTAGAGATTCAAACCCAGCAAGAAAATAGTGCAACATACAACAAAGTAAAAATATTTGGCTACTGGCTAAATTTTCAGAATGCTAGAGGAAAATAAATACAACTCAAAATAAAAATTTTCAAAGTTACCCTAGACAACAAAGTACACAACACTTCGTATGATCCACCAGACAAACACCACTTCCTCTAAACAATAAAAAAGCAGCCCAGGTATTAATGAAGATCTGGCAGCTTTTCTGTACAGGCTACTCAACAAGGCAGACAACCTTCAGAAAGAAGATACAAGCTGTCAGGTTCATCCAGCTATAATTGGAGTATATATTGACTTTGGTCAGTTAGCAAAGAGAATATCAGCTTACAAAGTGCTAGCTATGATGGAGATGTGATAACTGAAGATCATTGTTAAGATGTCTGCCACTTTCAGAAAGATTTGTCTTCAGAAGTTAATAAGAATTTTAAAGTGCTGCAACAATTGCATGTCAACATGAGCTATTTCTTGACTATTACACATAAATTTATAATATATTAATTTGTTTGAGCATATTCTTTCTGTCATTGAATTCAATTAAAATTGAATAATTGTAAACATATAAATCACTAGAGCCTAAAATAACTAATTTTCAAGTAAAAATAAACTAAGAAGTTAAGAAATTATTCACATTCAATCACACTTTGCCATGAAGTTTATTTTTCTGATGAAGTATTTTCAACAAATAAAAACCTAAACTGGGGTGCTGTAATAGAATCATTAATAGGTCCTTAACTCCATATAAAATGATTAATGCTTCTATTGTGTATATTATATATTGTTTGGGTTAAATATATCACTGTATTCAATTGATCTGCATTCCCTTAAATTAAAGCAAATTGTTTCACAAAGAAATACATATTTGAGAAATATATAGGACCATAAATAATGGATATATTTGGAAGCATGAAATTGATAATATCTTGGTTTGATAGACCCCCAGACTGAAACCAATTATAGTCAGTCCGGATAACCCACCTATTATCTTATAGAGTTTTGTTTCAAGCCTAAGCATTAAGAGAAAGAAAAAAACTAATAAAATTATTTGCACTGAAGCAGTAAGATTTTGCACCATAATCTGAAATTCAACCTAAAATCTTGATCAGACTTAGTTAGCTGAAAGAGCATTCTTAAACCACTAATTTAGTAACAGGAAAACTGGGTTTAGAGATTGTGCTCTTTATACTCATTTAAATTCAAATATGATTTTTTTTTTTTAAGTAACCCAGAAAAAGGTACAGGAGGCTTGGCTGTCCTGATCACATAAGCAAAACGATCTTCAGTCCAGGACTGAAAAACCAACCCTTTCCTCTCAATCTACTTCCTAGTTTACAAAATGACATTTTATATACCAGAGTAAATGAGAAAATCCATTTCTGCCCCACTGAGTTGGACTATTGTCCTCACTAAGATTTCATGAAATGGGTTCAATAACACAATGCAATTACAATAAAATTTTTTGAATCATATTAACATGATCACCTTAGCTTCACATAGAAAATATTAAGAACGTTTACTTTTTTATTTTAAGCATTTTAGCTTGGTAAATCCTATCATGTTTGCCATTAAAATGCTCCTAATGCGAAAAGGTGCACACTACTTCTATACTTTACACTCCATGTGACTAGAGACTTGGCACTTGATGGCTCCAGGGGAATCACTAATGAGCTACAAAGCCTTTACACCTCTGGGTCAGGAGTTTGGATTAGACCTAGGTTGGGAATGACAGAAAGTCGTTACCATCTCATGATAGTTCAATGGTTTATGTGAAGGGAATTCACTGTTTCAGGCCACTTTCTAATGAACAAGCATCCACCTCACAAAAAGTCACCACTGCTTTTGACAGTAATTGGCAGAGAACTGGAGAATGAAAAATTCAACCAAGAATTGTGTTCCCTCCATGCTATGATGACCATATCCAAGTTAGGAATCCTTTTAATGGAAAAAGATACAATGTTCTCTGCAGGTATGTCTATGAAAAGTATGGTTGGAAGAGAGAGAGGGAAGGAGAAAAATTGAAGGGAACGAGAGAGCCATTCAGAAGAAGTGAGTAAATCAAAATGCAGTAAGACTATTCATCAAAAGCTTTACTTATACAACAAAGGTATTTAATTCAGAAAAGGCATACATCTGTTAATCCGTTTCTCTCCTGGTAAGAAGGCAATAAAATGTAAAAATGTTTTCCTGAGGCCTCTCGACTGGGGAATCAAAAAGATGATGAAAGCCTTGAAATAGTGTTCCCTTAGGAGAAAGTTGTCACTACAGAGTACTACTATCCTCTTCGGGAAGCCATATTGATTAGAGTTAGTGAAAGAAACTGTGCCAATCTTTCTTCTTCTAAGTCTTTTAGCACTCACAAACATAGATATTGGTCTGTATCATATATTGCTATCATATATGAATATATGAATTGCTATCATATCAGAATCGCTTTTGTAAGTGTCTCAAGCTGTGTGGCAAGGGACAAGCATTGTTTATTCTTCTAATAGCCCCCATTATGTGAAATATAAATATGAGCAAATGAAAATTTTCCATAAACACATACACACAGGCACACACATACACACATATGCCACTGACATTTCAGTGTAATCAAATTTGGGCTTTGTTTTGCTTTAGAATTATATAATGAAATTCAAAGTAAAATTCAGAATAGCTATTAGTGATCATTTGGAGACCGAAGCTTAGGAGGGATTTTGCGGATTGGTCCCAATCATCTGAAGGTCAATTGGTCTAGATCTGTGCTATCTCCTATGGTAGCTCCTAGCCACAGGAGGCCATTTAGATACAAATTAATTAAAACTAAATAAAATCAGAAATTCAGTTCTAATTCTACAGTGGTTGTACCAGCCACATTTCAATTGTTCAATAGCCACATGTGGACAGTGGCTGCCTCATTGGGCAGCATTTATGTAGAGCATTTCTATCAATGCTGAAACCTCTGTTGGACGATGCTGGTCTAGATCACATTTTCATCCTTAGGGAAAACAGTAATTTTAAAATGGCATATCACTTTAAGATGCTTTAAAGATGCATGCAACACAAAACCTTACTCAAACAAACTTAAAGGATAAGGTTTGATTTTCATAAGTGCAAATTGAGAGGTAGGCTAGACCTCACGATAGCTTTAATCTAGTACATAAATTCTATTTCTCTGGGATTGCCTTCACTCTTCCTTCCAGTGAACTGATTTCATGTTCCACATAACTTCCTTCATGTCAGAAAAATGGATGTGGCAATTTCCATTTCTATTTTCACACATCCTGAAATTTAAAGGAAGGGAGATCTCTCTGATATCTTCTAGGTCAGGAAACTTTGTTCTTTGAATCTCCAAACTAACCCTTTCCCCTTATATTTCATTGGCCAAATTGGGTTCCATGTGCCTTCCTCAATAAGACACTGACTTAGGCTACTTGGCTTAGGCCTAATTCCTGAACAGTGACTGTGAAAAAAGTTAGAAAGATGAATTTTAGACCAACCAGAACCTACTCCCTGGAGTCAGGGCATGGCCATCTTCCCCTGAAGCACTTGGACAACATGGCAGAAGATTGGGGGGGGGGGGGGGGGGTGGTATCCTTATTAGAAATGTAGGATGATAATGAATGCTGGGTAGGCAAGTAAGAGTGGCTACTGTAGGCAGACCAAAATGTTTGTCTTGTATTATAATTTTTATACATTTCCTAAGAATTCCTTTGAAATATGACAATTTAGAAGTCAGTATTCCCACCCACTTGCCCCAAAACACCCAAGCATAAAAATAAACAGCAGAAACATCTCTATTTTTAAATTATATAGACTCTGACATATGAGTGGGTAGAAAAAAGTGAAGCAAGTGACAAGGGTTGTGCTACCATGGAAGATAATTAAACTATAATATAAAAAGAAATATCTTCTAATGTGGGGGAGAGGGTAGAGAGAAGAATCCAAATTAACATATCTAAGAAAAGTGTTCTGTCCTAAGGCAGATCTTTATCAATTCTCCCAACCATAATCCAATTTTTGTGCTCCAGAGTTAAAAAAGAGAGAGAGATTAAGTAAGTCCTAGAGATGGTCAGTGGCAGAGCCAGAACTCAAACCAGATCTGTCTGGTCAAAAGTTCATTCTAGATCCCTTCACCAAAAGCCAGTGTATCTGAACCAAAGCCTATTTGCCACATATTTCCCATTAAATCTCCATGTCAACACTTACTGAGGAGCAAGTCATGGCGAGCACAGCACTGTGCTAGTGCTGGATGGAGAGACAAGATACAAGTTTAAAATACATATACCAGGGCGCCTGGGTGGCTCAGTCGGTTAAGCGTCCGACTTCAGCTCAGGTCACGATCTCACAGTCCGTGAGTTCGAGCCCTGCGTCCGGCTCTGGGCCGATGGCTCAGAGCCTGAAGCCTGCTTCCGATTCTGTGTCTCCCTCTCTCTCTGCCCCTCCCCCGTTCACGCTCTGTCTCAAAAATAAACGTTAAAAAAAATTTTTTTGATAAAATACACATACCAATGCATGAAAGCATATGCTAAGAGCTCAGTCAGTAATTCAGACAAGGAGCTCCATGAGAGTGCAGAGATGGGGAGAAAGGAAAAGGGGAAACCAGTAACTATAGTCCCAAAACAAAACTAAAGGAAAGGACATTAGACATTATGGATCCTGGTGAATGCTGGGCATAGTGAAAGCTTCAGCCATCTGAATCTGAAGAGAAGCAACATGAAAAGTTTTCAGAAGAAGAATACTAATTTTGTATTTATAAAACGCCTTATAAATTTTAAAATAGTTTCACAACCATAAATTCTAATGACACTACCATATAACATATCAGATATTCTACATGTACTATCTCAATCTTAACTGTAGCTGGTTTTAATTAATTTGATGATCTGACCATAGTCACACAGCAAAGGAGCAGAAAGGGAACTCAAACCCAGATCTGTCAACTGTAAACACTGTGCTTTTCTCATCTTTGTGATTTCTGTTATTTTACTTTCAAATTGATATTCAAAGATAGGCTGTGACACTTTATAATATTTCAACTGAGTTGAATTAAGAGTCATACAGGAGAGGGGTGCCTAGATGGCTCAGTCTGTTAAGCATCCGACTTTGGCTCAGGTCATGATCTCACAGCTCGTGGGTTTGAGCCCCACATTGGGCTCTGTGCTGACAGCTCGGAGCCTGCTTAGGATTCAGTGTCCTCCTCTCTCTCTGCCCCTCCCCCACTCATGGTGTGAGCGCTCTCTCTCTCTCTCTCAAAAATAAAATAAAAACATTTAAAAAAATTTAAGTCATACAGGAGAGAGATGGATAATTGGAGAGAACATATTCAAAATATGTATATGTAGGAAATGGAAAAATAATTTTTGTTTTTGTAACTTACAGGCAGTCAAGGTAGACTGCAGATTCCTGGGTGATGAAGATGCCAAAAAATCAACACTGATCCTCAATGGGAATTCCAGAATCCCTCTGGAAAGGATGGAGGACATATGTTTATCACCGCTTATGATTGACCTTCCTCCACCCAAAGTAAGAGTCATCCAAGTAAGTGGATACATTACCCCATAAGAAAACGTAGATTAACAAGTATGGAATTTTACTAGGGTTCCAGAGGCACAGGATTAAATCTTAAAAGATAGGAGAAAGAGGAAAAAAATATTCAGAAATATATATTGCATCTGTAAGTCAGGTCACCTAAGACAGCCTAAGAAAGCAAGGTCTGAGCAGACAGAGACTTATGGTACACACCAGAACCTTCTCCACTGTGATGTAGTAGTATACATCAGCCCTAATATTGTGGCTTGTATTTCTCCTATATATGCGTCCTGGAGCAACCAGGTTCTTACAAACAAAAATAAAACTGAAGGAAGACACTAATAGCAAGCCCCTTGTGAACAGTGTTTTGTTGGTTATACCATCACAGTTGATAGTTCTCACCCTTAAAACCAAAACTACCAAACAGTGTAAGTCTTTGCATGTTAGCAGGGAACTGAAAGCAAGAAACACAAAGAAGAGAGGCTCAACCTAGAATCGCCCTTTCAAAAACAAGAGCAAACAAAATCAAAATCTCCAAAAATAAATATGCTAATGCCAAAGTCCAGCAGGATATTATTTTAAGTATTACTTTAAATACATTTATTGATTGTTATTAAAATTATTTCATTCATAAAAAAATCAGAAAATACATAAAGATACATAAGATACATGTATCTTATGTATACATAAATATATATATGTATATATATATATATATATATATATGGTGTACGTATAATATATGTTTATAAAATATATACACATAAAGATAACCATTGTTAATATTTTTATTGCATACTGTTCCAGGGATTTTGGAATATTCTGAGACTATATATATGTAAAATTATAGATTTATATCATAATTTATAATGAGTGACCAAAAAGAGCTCGCCTTCCTAAATATGTTTGGGAATCACTAGAGGAAATTGTCTTAACTAGAGTGAAAGTCAGGTGCAAGTTCCATTTGTCATAAATGTTAAAAATATACTATTTGAATTTTAGGACAATGTAAAGGAACACATGAATGACAGGAAGGGCAAAAATCAAAGATCTACAAGAAAAAAAGAATGTAGTGAAAATGTCTTTGTATTTACAAGCTAAACTGCAAAATTGTTATCACTAATCTGATTAATACATTTTAATCTGATAACAAATATAAAGCCTCTTAAGGTCATATTTTAATTTTTAGGATTTTATATTTAAGAACATTAATAAAATCAATTTTCTTTTAAAATGGAAAGTATAGTCCTATCCTAGTGCTGTGAGGTCAATTATAAATGCTAAAGTAATACTTTCTCTCCTCTAGAATCCTATGTGCTTACTTTTATTTTCTATCTGGCTAGTTTTCACTTAATCACTGCCAAACGATATATCTTCAATGTCTAAATTTTGAGATTTTAATAAAAGTTAATTAACCACATTGAATTGAAAACATAAAACAGGACTGCTTTCTCCAAAATCCTTGTTTCGTCTCTTCGACATACCTGCAGAGTTCTTAAAGGCATGGACATTTCTTACCCTTTGTGCCCAAGTTAGGTAAAATAAGTCCAGAAAGGACAGGTACTCTCTAGCATGTACACAAAGCCATATCATACATATGTTTCATCTTTGTTGTCAATTTTACTCAAAGATTTTTTTAGGGGCCTAGATAAGCATTCCTTAGCAAGAATTTTAAAATGTATTTACATCGTTTAAAGTCCAGTGAAAAAAATCACATGCAAAAATTTAAAACAGAAAAGTTTCCCTAGAACCCTGACGATAAGAGGTTTTATACTCTGCATTTGAGATTTTGGGCAGAAAGGTTTGAGGAGCAATGTCTTGCAATTGGCAAAAAGTACCTTGCACATACATAATGGAGGTTCAGCAAATAATTATGTTGATTTGAGTTGCCATTAGATGTAACTTGGAAATATTAGAAAGTTTACTTTTGACACATTACAATATATCAGAGGGAAGGGAGAGAAGAAAATAGAAAAATTAATAATAAATTCTGTTAAATGACTTCTAAACACCTCTCACAAGGCAATTGGAATTCTTTGAAAAACACTGAATTCTCCAATGGCTGCATTAGTGCTAACTGATTTCTCAACTGCCTGTGGAATAAAATCCAAATTCCTTAGCCCGCCATGCATCCAGAATCTCAACACTTCCTGAGAGTCCCACTTTGTTTCCACTTTACTCTGTTTCAAGCCAAATTGCGTTCCTCCCAGATGTCCATACACATCCAAAATTTCCCTGTCTTCAGCCAGTCTATTCCCTCTAACTTGAATGCCTTTCCCTATTCTGCCATTATTGTTTTCTAAGCGTGGCCAGAAAGCCTTTCATGATCTTTTACCCTAGGAAGCTATGACTCCTTCTGATCTGAATAAGAAATTTATATATTCCTCTTTCATTTGATTTATTTTCTGCCTTATGTTAGATGTACATATGTGTCTTACTTTTCCTATTAAATTATAAACTCTTTGAGGGAAGGTAAAATATTTGTGTAAATTCCTAATAAGTAATGAATTAATATATTTAAATCGTTTCAAAAAAGCCAGAAATATCATTAATTTAACTTGTTTTAATTTTATCCTTCAAACATATTTAAGGATCAATCCCTATTATCTCCTATAACAATTGTTTCATTGACTGGAGAAAGCAAAAAGGGAGGGAAACACCCTTTAATAAAATCTGCAAAGATCCTATCTGTTCAAAGTCTGTACTAGGAACGTACTGCCAAGTTCCTTTCGGATTCTGTCAGCAGGCTTTCAACCATTTTAATTTAAATGAATCATCCAAAAAATCTCTGGCATTTAATACACCCACTTCTCAGAGATATGAAATTCAGTTTTTCTTTATGTCATTTAACTGATGATGACAGATAATGTCAAAAATTTACTGATTAATAGCTGTTTCTGATTTAGTGGAAATAACCAAAACAAAACTTGGATAATTTTTTTTTTTTACAGAGACGTTTCAGTCTAAGTGCAGAAACAGACTCAGTAGGTTACAGTTACATGCCCTTCTCAGGACTGCCTAGAACCACCATGGACTTTAAAATGCACTTTGAACTGCTTTAAGTGAGGGAACCATGACAGAAAAATATGTATTTGTCATTCTCTCAATCATACGCAAACATGAGGCATATTTGTTGTTTCAGAAAGATTGGAGGCATCTGAGAAAAAAACATAAAAATAAAAAATAGCAATGGCACCACCAGGACATGTTTTTGAACACAGAGATTGCCAACAGGAAAATCTTACAGGAAAAAGGTCATGCAGCTTAAGCTTTGGAAACTAACTGAATACTGAGAAATCTACAGAACTTATTTTATGAAATCTTATTTCTTCCATCCATTGAAGTGGGTATAATGTACTTTAAAAACAAATGGACTTGAATATGTGTCATTACTATAGCTTTCTTTTTATTCCCTGCTTTACTGAGATACAACTAAGGAGCTCCTTTTGGAGTTACTTCCTGAGCTTCCAGGTAACTCTAAAAGGAACATCTTAGTCTGACTGGTTTAGATCCACACAAAACTGGTTTTTGTTGGATATAGCTCTTTGAATTCCTTGTTTTCCTTAATTGGAAATTATCATTTTCAAGGACCCTTGACTCTAGTCTTTCCTCCTCAGAATTTTTCTGCTACTTCATCCTTATCTATCACTCATAATATGCAAAAGTATTTCTGTTGCACAAGAGCAAATAAGTAAGATTCTTTAGCAAAAAAAAAAATAATAACAAATTCCATTAACTTACTCTACTTCCAATAACATCCAATTAAGAATTTAAAATAATAATATATCTTTTAGAGCTGGAAATTCCAAGTGAGGTGAATTACACTGAAATATGCCCAATAGCAAAAATACTATTAACAACTTCAGAGAGTAACTGAATATCTATCTATTATCAAGCAGTACATTTTGCTAAATTCTTTTTTTTTCCTTTTTCTCAAAGTCAACTTTATTTGAGATATAATTGTATACAATACTTTTAAATGTAGTTTGATGAGTTTTGACAAATGCACACAGTCATGTAAACACCACCACAATCAAGAATCAGAATATTTCCATCATCTAGAAAAGTTCTTTTATTTCTCTTCAGGGATGATCACTCCCATGACCCCCAGCTCCAGGCAACCACTGATTGTTGTTTTCTGTCCCTATAGGTCTGCCCTTTCTAGTATATTATATAAATGAAATCTTACAGTATTTACTCACATGGCACAATACTTTTGAAATTCATCCATGAGTAAGCAGGTATTTGTAGTCTATTCCTTTTTACTCCTAAATAGCATTCCATTGTATGAACATAACACTATTTATTTATAAATTCATCATTTGAAGGACATTAGGCTTATTTTCATTTTGAGGTTGTAATGAATAAAGCTTCTATGAACATTTGAGTACAAATAGGCCTTTGTGTGGACTTATTTGTATTTTTTGTTGTTGTTAAATAATTAGAAGTGGGATTGCAAAATCATATGATGTCTGTTTATTTTAAAAATGCCTAAACTATTTTCCATAGTGGCTATATTATTTTGTATTCCCATCAGCAATGTGTAAGGATTCCCAGTTGTACCACAACCCCATTATCACTTGCTATTGTCAACCTTTTTGATTTTTGTCACAATAGTGGGTCTATAGTGGTATCTCAATATGATTTTAACTTGTATTTCCCTACTCACTAATGATGTTGAACATTTTTCATATGTCTACTTGGTGAAATGTCTATTTAAAACCTCTGTCCATTTTTAAAACTGGATTGTTTGTCTTCTTATTACTATAAAAGTTTTTTATAAACTCTAGCACAAGTCCTTTATCAAATATGGGTTATGACTTTGCTGAATATTATAGCACGTATCCCATTGAATGCTTATCCAATGATGACACAGGTCAAATTAGATAAGGACTGTTTCACTCAAGATCAAATTTCCTAAGAACTGTACCACCCAAAGGTCAATTTCCTCTAAGACTGTATCACCCAGTGATCAACTTCCAAAAGACTGTACCATGCAAAAGTCAAATTCCATGAAGGTATACCATGAGAACGACACCATTCAATGTCTTCAGGAGAGAGTAGTTCCCATTTACCATATTCTGAAATCAATTGCTTTGTGTTTATATCCAAGATGATCCAATTCTGTCATTCTCATCAAGTCATGTCTTGAGACATGACCTTGAGAACAAAAATGCTTTGAATTTACACTGATGACAACTTTACAAAATACTTTGCTTTACACTATCAAATTTATATTTTAAAGATTCCATAAACCTCATTAATTCCAGTTTCTCCTTTCCATGCCCGCATTCATTATGGGCCACCTGGCAATATTAATTTGTATTTGTATATTTCATTGCATATGTTCTGATGTCATTTTTTTTTCCTGCTTGTTAGTAGTGTCTCTCCCCTAAGTTAAGAATCACTCTCTCTGTTCTGTCTGGAGTACATTGCTCAGTATTTAGCTGGGTTTCAGTCAGGCTCCAAGGAGGAAACAGATTTCACACTCAAAGGTTATAATAAAGGATCTATTTACAAAACTGTAGGCAGGCATAAGGGAAACCAGCAAGCCATAGGTGTTATTAGTCCTAGGTATGAAGAAAAATGGAAAGGGAGAAGTTGCTGAAACCTGAATAGAGTAACTCTAGCTACGGGAGCAGTGGTCTGTTGTGGATAGATTCCAACAACCTTATGGCGATATGGCAGGAAACAAATCAGGAAGAAAAAATACCCAATCTTATTCTCCTTCAGCCCTCCAATCTCCTGATGGTGACTGCAACTGGGTAACCCAACAGGCAGCCAGAAAGCAGGAGATCCTGTTGATGTACTTCATAGAGGTCAGCCTCCCAAGACACAGAACAAAAGACAGAAGAGGGGAGAGGGGATCTGGATGGGCCACAGAAATGATTAAACATAGAAGGTATTAAATGTGCTCAACTCATTGAATAGACTCCAGGTAGAACTCTGGATCTATACAGGAAATAAAATATAAAATAATGAAAATTATTAGTGTCCCCATGAAGAAATGACTCTTATTAAGTCAGATGTTCAACAGGTTATGTTTGGATATACAGTCATTCTGTATCACAGAAATAGGATATATATTTAGGGTTTTTGTTTTATAACCAACTAAAATATTGAATTAAATTCATAAATTGGGGGGGGGTGTTGAGGGAAAAAGGATGAAGGAAAGTAACATGGCCTTATTTTTATTCCCTTACCTATCAACATCTGGAAAGATACTACTGCTGTCACTCTTGAACCACTTATGCTATCCTAAAAATTACATAAATGTTCTCTAATATTTTTGATTTCATAAAAATATTAGTTTACTTCCTTAATCTTGAGCATGATTCTTTACATGGCTCTCAGAAAAGTATTTCAAAAATGGCATGGAATTAGGTATTTGGTAGATCTAGGTTAGTATCATGGCACTATCTCTACTTATGGTATGACCTTTGGCAAAATATTTAACTTTTTTAAGCAAAAATTTCCTCATCTGGAAAAAAAAAAAGGAAAGAAATAGTAATTACTATTCATCAGGACTGGGGTAGAGTTTAAGTAATGTGTGAAGAATTTCTCATCACTATATCTGGAACATTCAGTCCCTCTATAAATATTAGCCTTCCTCTAATTTTTACTTGGGGGGGGGGTGGATATCTTTGTATCCTAAAAAAAGCACTACAGATGCCACCAGTATATCTCGTAAGTGGGAAACTCAGTTAGTCTTAGT
Organism: Panthera onca; assembly: GCF_046562875.1. NCBI lineage: Eukaryota > Metazoa > Chordata > Mammalia > Carnivora > Felidae > Panthera > Panthera onca. The sequence goes on along the minus strand of NC_138351.1, from coordinate 48,456,041 downwards.
AACAAAAATTATAATTTTATCACAAATATCAGCGCATCAAGTACCTAGGATTTCAAACATAGCTTAACAAAATAATGTACAATTATTTATTATGAGTCCCAAAAGCAAGATCATGTGGAATATTTTTTGTTCTATTTGAGAAAACTATTTAAATAAACGTTTGCATATACATTTACTTAATTTAAATTTGTTATTTGTTACTTCTGTGAGTGCTACAGAATTTAACTTTCGTCACTTATTATTTGTGCAAGTAGTACTGGAAATTGGAAAGTGATAACCTTTTCATTTTATCTATTAGTTATATTTAGTATCTACTACTACAGGGTAACTGTGTTATCTAATATTGGAAAATACAAAAGCGAATAATATTTTGACACATGGATGCTACTGCTCTCTAGGACTGGTTATATATACTTATCTAGCAAAGACATAGAACATTCTGTGAAACATCAGAGTGTACTATTAGCATGACAGTTATACATTTAAAATTATTATGGTACTGTAAGTGTTAAGCCTATGAGTGTTCAATCTTCTGCTCACTCAGGATAAAAACTAGCCTCTACTAGGTTTCCTGCCCCTCAGGAAGAAGTAGATCGGTACAATTGGTGGGGACACTATGACAGGAAGGACTCTGCTGTGCTTTAGAACTGAAATATATAAATAAATGATACCAAAAAAATCACAGCAGAAAAATTACTATGGAAAATTTCAAAGTAACCAAATGAAAGAGGTGGGAGGACGTTACATTTCTGACAATGAATAAAACATCCCACCTGCTAATTTCCCCAAATGAAATTATATCCAAACCACCAGTTTCAATTTTAAACAGTAATAGGTGCCATTTATTGAGGAAAAAGCTTTATATACATTGTGTCATTCAATCTTCAACATAACCCTATGAGGTATATATTATGATTTCTATTTTATAAATGAAATGATTGAAAGTCAGAGGCATTAACAATATTTCTAAAGGCATACACTCATAAGAAAAAAAGATTAAACCCATGTTTTTCGTAAAACAAAGCCTGCACTCCTAGCCATGAATCCAGGTTGTCAATTTCGTTGAGTGCTTCTTAAGACAGAAAACTTCACAGGACAGAAACAGCCAATTAATAAACCATGGGAATTTTGTATTATTGATAAATTCCAAAAAAGTACAACAATGATAAAAAGACTATGACAGCAAGGTATATTGTTGTCTTTTATGCTTCTTTATGGCAATATTTGTATTACTCCATATTTTAAATTGTCTTCAAAATTAAGAGTATAACAAAACACCAAATTAGAAAATAGAACCACATTCAATACATCAGAGCACTTCACAAATGGCAGTTAGAACTTCTGAAAATCTGCCTCTCTGTAAAAGCAATGAGGAAGAATAGTAGAAAACTTATGAAAACCAACTTTTTTCAGAACTCTGAAATTAAGACTTGCCATAGTCCAGTGAGTGTTTGTTTTTCCAAGAAAAACAGCTGAGGGGCACCTGAGTGGCTCAGTCGGTTACGTGTCCGACTTCAGCTCAGGTCGTGATCTCGCAGTTTGTGAGTTCGAGCCCTGAGTCGGACTCTGTGCTGACAGCCCGGAGCCTGGAGCCTGCTTCAGATTCTGTGTCTCCCTCTCTCTCTGCCCCTCCCATGCTCACTCTCTGTATCTCTCTGTTTCTCAATATTTAATAAATGTGAAAAAATAAATAAATAAAAAGAAAAACAGCCGAAATTTTATTTTAAAAAGCACATTTTGTGGCATTTTAACTTGCTCTCAACCCACCTTCTCTTCCAGGCCTTGGCAGTAGGCTTGAAAGCCAACAGCTTCACAATGATGGTAACTGTGAAACCCTTGAGCTTAGCAACCACTGAGAGGGCAAAATGGGTTTAGGACTTCCCCCAAAGCCCAGAGAATGTTACTATTTGACCTATTTAATAGCAACCTGAAAAGCACCATTCTCAAGATTTGTCTTTATTTAACCTGATGCAGAGGGCACTCTGTGCAAATTGACCTATCCCCGAGGCATTTGTTGAAAATAATCAACAATGTTTAATGTCACTTAATGTGGCAATTGTTTAATGTAGTAGTTTCCTGAGGCAGTATTATCAGTTACAGCTAATAAGAGGACGACCAAAAAAAGCTTAAAGGAAAAACTGGGGAATGAAGTGTCCAAAGGGGGCTTTGAAACACTCTGACGTATTATTGGAAAGTACAATGAATGCCACATGCATGTGCAGGATTATGTGCATATCCAGGAAGACCTAAGAACATACTTATCTCTCACCTCTGGTTGACCTTGAAGCTCTGGACCATCAGAAAGTTAAAGCTAAGGCAGAGTTATAAGCTGCCTGTAAGAACATTCAAGACATGCCCAACACACACAGAGCCCCTCAGCAAAGGCTGGGAGACGTATCCATATAAGGCATTTTAATAAATCTCTGTCCAATCACGAGCTGACCAGTAGGCTAACCAAGTGGAGTCATCAGTGGTCAGACACAACAAAGAACACAGACTTTACATTATTCCAGGAAAGTCACAAACAAAACAATGGCAACAAATAGCAACAAGAAACCCCAAAGGTAGGGGGAATCTAATATCCAAAATTGCCACATTACATTATTTTAAATGTCCACTTTCCAACAAAAAAAAGTATAAGACACTCAAAGAAACAGGGAAATATGGCCAATACACCTGAGGGAAAAGCAATTAATATAAACTGTCCTTGGGAAGCCCAGATTATGAACTTATTAGATAAAGAATTTAAATTGGCTATTATAACTACGTTAAAAGAATTTTTAGCCATATCTAAAGAATTAAAGAAAATTGTTAGAAAAATGTCCCTACCTCACACCACATACAAAAATTAATGCAATATAGATCACAGGCCTAAATTTAAGAACTAAAACTATAAAACTCTTAGAAAAAACACTTAGGACTAACTCTTTGTGATCTTGGGATCAGGCGATATTTTCTGAGACAAGATATCAAAAACATAAGAGACCAAAGAAAAATAGATAAGTGGACTTCATGAATACTCAAAATGTTTTGCTCAAAAGAATACCTCAAGAAGGTGAAAATACAACTCACAGAATGGGAGCTATATGCAAATCATATATATGTATAACAAGGGATTTGTATCTAGACCATATAAACATCACAACTCAATGATAAAAAGACAAAAACCCAATTTAAGAACTGGCAAGGATCCAGATAGACATTTCTTCAAAGAAGATATAAAAAAGTCTAACAGGCACATTAAAAGATCTTCAATAAAATCAGTTATCAGACAAATGCAAATTAAAACCATAACGAGGCACCACTTCATAACCATTAGAATGGCTACAATCAAAAAGATGTATAATAGCAAACATTGGCAAGCATGTGTTGAAATTGGAAGCCACACACATACCTTGCAGGAATGCAAAATTATAGCCACTTTGTAAAACAGTTTGGTAGTTCCTCAAAATTAAACATAGAGTTATCTATATGGACCAACAATTCCTCTCCTAGGCATGTCACCAAGAGAATTGAAAACAGATATATGTCCACACAAAAGCTTGTACATGAATATTTACAGCAGCATTATTCAAGACAGTCAAAAGTTTGAAATACCTCAAACATCCATCAACTGATGAAAGGATAAACAAATGTGGTATACCCAGGTAACTGAATATTATTCAACCATAAAAGGAATAAAGTACTGATACATGGCACAACACAGATGAATCTTCAAAACATTATGGTAAGCATAAGAAGCCAGACATAAAAGACTATACACTGTATGATTCCTTTTATATGAAATTTTCAAAATAGATTAATCTGTCAAAACAGAAAGTAAATCCCTTGTGGCTGAGGGGAGGGAGGAATTGAAAGTGTTTGCCAATATATAGTGTTTCTTTTTGAGGTGACAAAATATGAAAACTTCTGGAATTAGATAGTGATGATGATTGCACCACTTTTTGAGTCTACTAAAAATCACTGATTATACAGTTTAAATAGGTGAGTGGTATGCTATATGAATGATATTTCTAAAATGTTGCTATTTTTTTTTAAGTATAAAATGCATTCTGGTTGGCCGTGGCCTTGGATCTTGGCAGATGGCAGATTGGGGCCCCGGGATTCTAAGCCAGGAGCCTGCCTGGCTGCTCTGGGCCCTTTGGGCTCTAAGAAGGGTATAGTTTGGGGGCCCACCTATGTGCAGTTCACTCTGGTGCACAGCATTTGATCCAGAGCATGTTCCCTGCGCCCAGCCAGGCTGCTAGGGTGAAACACCATTGCACTGTGACTCTTGACACAGAAGGAGTCCAGAGGATTGGGGACTGCATGATGAATTGGGTGTGAGCCAAACTCCTTACGGATGCTTCTGGAGAAAGGAGCCTTTGGCACCGAGGCACCAGGTGTTTTTCATCCCATGACTTCCCTACTGCCTTATAGATCTCCCTAGATTCCCCCCCTGGGGCTTCCACTGGGAAGTATGGTTGTGGCGGCCTCTCCTTGGGCCAGATTCTGCTATTTTCTGAGCCACCCTTGACACGCAGCGCAAGCCAGCCCATCCTTTCCCTGCCCTACCGTCAGGACCTGTACTTACTCCCCCACATACAGGAAGTCACATACCATACCCTGTGGGCTCCAACTGCACCCTGTTTGCCTTCCTGGGGAACCCCAGACTCCACCCACCGTGACTTGGCCCCTGCCGTGTCCCTGAGCATCCTAGGTGGTGTGCAAAGGAGAAAATATTTCCTGACTGGGAGGGATGGGGGGTGCATTGGGTTAAGGAGCCAGCTGCCCCATCACAGGGTGCTAATGAATGGGTTGGGTCAGAAACAGACAGTAGTGCCCTGAGGCTGCTCTCCAGGGAAAACGCTGGTGAACAGAGATGCTCTCCTAGGATGAAATGCAGACTCCTCGCAGCTGCCAGGAGAAACATCTAGCCCTAAGGATGTGCGTGAGTACCTAGGGTTTTTGCATTTCTCTGTGAGAGTGTTTCTTTTTTTATTCCCCCTACTGCTGAGAGGTGCACTAATTTGAGCATTTTGTTCCTTACCAGAGCAGTGTCCAGATGGGGTGCCCAAGGTGCCTTAGGGACCCACTGTAGACTGTGAACTAGTCAGCAGATCTTGGGAGTAAGGGCTGTTTTTTCCCCTTGGGTTCAAATTGTGCTCTGAAGGCTTCAGTGGGATTCCATTTCATTCACTGGGATAGCCGCCCAGGTGTAGTTGTGATAGTGTCTACTCTCTTGTACTTCAGACATCAAGCTGTTGTATTGGAAGGCTGGTGTGTGTCAGTGAGAGGTCTGCACCTGGGGACTATGGAGGCTGTGGTGAGCCCTTCTCTCATGAGTGGGGATGGAGTACTGCCAATCCCCTATGGCCCTAGATCTGTGCATGCCCAAGTGTGAGAGGCCCAGCTCCTTTAGCTATCAGAGACCCTAGGCAGGTGAAGGTGATGTGGCCTGTGATTTGCACGGAGGTAGAGGTAAGTGGTCTTTGGAGGGAACTGTACTCACGTCTGCAGGAAAAGGAGAAACAGGCAGCCAAATCTGACAGCACAGGGTATTATCAGGTGGGTTCCCACGCAGGTCCTCTGCTGGCCTGACACACCTTATTTTCTGATTTCAGACTGGAATGGCGCGTTCAGGTTGCTGCGGCCTTGGACTTTAGCAGACGTAAGATTGGGGCCCCAGGGCTTCACGCCAGAAGCCCTGTAGCAGCCCGGGGCTGGCAGGGCTCTAGAAAGGCTACAGCTTTGTGGCCCGCGCATGCGCAGTTCATTCTCCTTGCCTGGTTTGGGAAGGTCCCTCCTCTGCAACGCATTTGGGACAGAGCTACTGAGTGTGTGTGAGTGTGTTTTTATGAACCTTGCATAAAATCCAAAAGAGCTAAGAAATCAAAAACCTCAAAAGTAACCAAAAATCATGTGAAAGAGTAGTTCCCCAAAGGTGAGTTTTTCCTTAGAAACCCGAAAAAAAATCATAATCATAAATATGATCATGTTTATGCTTATGATCATAAATATGATCTCTCCCAGTGAGAGCTAGGTGGAAAAGTGGACCGTGAGAAGGAGGCAGATTCATTCATTACCTAGTTCTATACCAGAGAGAAAACAGAGTAAGTCCTAAGACAAGTGAAATAACAGCCATCACAAAGACGAAGAGCCTCCTCATAAAAAAGAAAAATCCATCCTACAAAAATGCCACCCAGTCATAAGACTCAATCCCTATTTCTACAAAACCATAAACTTGATTTGGGCTCAGGTGATGATCCCAGGGTCACAGGATATAGCACTGTGTGGAACTCTGGGCTGAGCCTGGAACCTGCTAAAGACTCTCACTCTCTCTGCCCCCTCTCCCACTCATGTGCTCTCTCTCTCTCTCTCAAATACAAAAAAAACAAACAAACAAACAAAACTTAAGTAAAAAAATAAATGATAAGCAACAATAAAAAAGAATAATTGAAACTTTCAAATTGTACCTGCTAAAATAAATATGTAATAAAATAGCTGAATAACAGAATATCAATGTACTTAATTATATAGATTTAAAATATAAAAAGCAATCTGTATTGGAAATTCAAGAAGGTAGTTTCTATTTCAGGGAATATGAAGCAACAGATATCTTGAAGGACTTCCCACTACAAAACATTTAGATCCAGGGTAATTTTTAAAAAACTTTTTTTTTTTTAAATGTTTGCAGGGTAATCGTTTTAATGTTTTGTTGATCTTTCAGGAAATTAAGGAAAACTCCAAGAGAAAAAGAAAAAAGAAAGCTGTAACTAAGCAAGAAACCATATGTTTTAGGAACATATGAAATGTAGGGGTACCTGAAAGATGAGTTTCCAGCATTGCACTAGGCCTTGGTTCCCAAGTGTACCAAGGTGACCGCATTCCTGGTTTAAAGTCACTAGTACCCTCTAGTGACTAGTCTCCAGAAGAAGAAACAGCAAATACATTCTGGGGGAAAGCATCAGCAATTTTGGCCCTTAAGATTCCCACAAATTCAGATCAAACATAAATGAGCCTATAGTCTAGGAAATGGAAACACAGAAGAAAACAGGTTTCTATGAATGAAACTCAATAGTCAATAATAAACACAAACTTAAATACCCAAGAACTTCTTGTATTGAAATTATCAGATATACACCATAAAAGAACTTGTATAAGATAGTTTTTTTTAATGGAAATAGAAAAATGAGCAAGCAAGAGTGACTAGATTTTAAAATAAGCAAATAGAATTTTGGAAATGTAAAATAAAATTGTTGACATCAGTATATCAGTGGATAAAGCAGCATATTAGACACTGATAAACACAATTAATGACAACATAGAGATTAAAGAGATTAGAAAATGTGGAAAGGACTCAAGACACCGAGGATAAGATGAGAAGGTCTAACATAGATCAAATCAAATTCCCAAGAAAGAAGAAAGAAAATAGAAGACAGGAACCATTTGAAGAGACAATAACAGAATTTTCTAAAACTGATAAAAGATAATGAACTCACAAATACAAGAAACACAATGTATTCCAAATAGGATCAGAAGAAATTCAGACCTTCAAAGTTGTAATGCATCTGTAACACACCAAAAACAAAGAAAAAAGAAAGTGATTGACAAGTGGATAAATCTAATCAAAATACTCTGTATTATATAACAAATATAATAATGATGATGATGCCTAATTTTCCAGGCTAAACAAAGACACAATACGGAAGTGTTCTATTCTAGAATGTTATTCAGGAGGTCAAAGGTACCAAAATGTACAGGAAGGGTGTTATATATGAACGTTAGATGTTTGCTTAAATATACATGGCAACAATATCAGGGATAAATATTAAAAGAATAGAAATAAAGACTATAACTTTGAAGCACTAGAAAAATAAATAAATAAAAAAGAACTATAGCAAACTCCAGGAAAAGTAATGAAAAGAGAAAGACAATAAGCATATGCAAAGCTGAATGAATGGAAAGCAAACAGTAAAAAAAATAAGTAAAGATATAAAGGATTTGAATAACTATTTAAGTTTAATAAGTCAACATAGCAATATATCATTTTATCCCAAATGAACAGTGAATATTCATTATTTTCAGATAAAAACAGAACACTTACATATACCAATGTATCGGTCAGGGTACAATCAGGGGACACAACCCATACTAGCACACTAGTCCTCAAAAGAAATATCAACACAATTTAAAAATAAGACCTTCAACCTAATCATGATTTACTAACACTGTAAATTAAAAACAAAATGCTCCACCTACTACTTGTGTAGGAAGGAAAACCTAAGCATGGGTATATTCATTTTCTATTTCTGCTGTAACAAATTATCACAATTTAGTAGCTTAAAACAACACAAATTTATTATCTTACAGTTCTATAGGTCAGAAGTCCAACATGGATCTCAACAGGTTGAAGTCAAGGTGATGGTATGCAACCTTCTTTTCTGGAGGCTCTATGGAACTATGTTTTCTGTTTATTTGGGTTGTTTATAGAATTCACTACTTTGTGGTCCTGGACTAAGGTCTTGTTTTTCTTGCTGGCTACCGAAGGTCTTCCCCAGCTTCTAGAAGCTACCACATTCCCTAGCTCACAGTTTCGTACTTTTGCCTTTAAAGCCAGCAACAGGGGCTCAAGTCTTCATGTTGCATTTCTCTGACCGCCTCTTTTGCCTCACTCTTCCCTTCCCAAGATGTTTTGTGATTATATTGGGCCCACCCACATAGGATAATAAGGATAATCTCCCCATCTCAAGGTCCATACCTTAATCACAATCCAAGTAAAATTTGCCAGGTTGTCAGGTTGACATGGGCATCTTTGGTGGCCAGTAAGAAGAATTTCTTACTACAATCAGATTGGCACCAAAAAAAAAATTGACATCTACTGATGGTTAGGATGAAGTAAAATAGCATTATTGTACATGTATATTAATAAAGCCTTTTAAAGCCCAATTGGATGATATCTATCTAATTTAAAATATAAGTTTCGGCCCTGATTCCAATTTGGGGTGCTCTCCTGAAGAAGTACTTGCACATGCACATAGAAGTATAGGATATTTTGTAGTACTCTTTGCAAAAGCAAAAATTCTAAAGAATCTACATCTCTACCTATATGGTAATGGTTAAATAAATTATGATACATCCATAAAACATAATACAATGCAACTTTCAGGAGAATGAGACAGAGCTTACCAAATGTACTGACTTGGGGAAAAAGTGGAAATATATTATGAATCAAAAAACATGTCGCTTAATATGTGAGATGAAAAGCAGCTAAAATAAAATCTGTGTCTTTGAAATTTAAAAGTACCCACCTAAATTACTTACATTAAAAAGGAAATCAAAAATGAAAATAGAGACTATTAAGAAATTACTGACAAAATCTATGTGATGAGCAAAGAAGCACTTCGCAAAAAAAAATCATACACTTAAATGCATCTATTAGCTGTCAAGAAAGAATTAAAAATAAATAAACTAAGCATTTAATACAAGGAGCCAAATTACAATAACAAAATCAACTTATAATAAGTAGTTGATATTTATAAAGATAATACAATAATTAATGGGTTAAAAATATAGGAAAAAACAGAAAGAATTTAAAAACTAGTTCTTTAGAAACCAAAACTTCAGAAAATCTATTTTAAAGAAAGATTAAAAAATATCAGTAAATAAAATTACAAACAAGAAAAGGAACATTAGGAGATATTTTTTAAAGTAAAATCAGTAACATGGAGATTGTCCCGATAGGTTGGGGTGGAGGGAATTAGATGAAATGGACAGTTACAGAAAATTTCTCAGAAGGGCTTAAGCTACAGAATTTGAGTTTTAAAAGAGATAAGAAACTTAAACGATAATGAAAAAAGATATTGAAAGCATAGTCAACACCTACCCTTCCCCCAAAGTGCACAAGACCCAGTTTTATTGGTCAATTATACCAAATTTAGAAAGAATAGATTCAGAACATAGGAATAAAGATGAAAAGCTTATCCAACTTTGTATCAAAATCATTATTATTTACAAAGACACTATAGCTACCTCTTACTCATGAATACAAATTGTTATGACAAACAAATATTGGCACATCAGGCCTCGGATTCTAAGACATTAGGGTTTATCACAAGAAGGAAAAGTTCTACATTAAAATATCTATTAATATAATTCAAATCATTAACAGATTGCCTTAAAAAATATGACAATCTTGATAAATGCTAAAACATTTTATATAATTTCCCCACCTGGTGGTTCCAGTCTGAGGCACCATCTGTACCCACAGAGTTCAGGATGAATTCCACAATGTCACGCAACATGGGTTAAGGAATACGCTTTTGGGGAGAAAGGGAAATAGGTATTTCAGTGGCTAGCAAGAGAAGAGATGGCATACATGGACACCCCTAATCCTTCCAACATGTCACAGGGAGGCCAACCAAGCCAGGGCACTGCTGACTCAGAGGATATGCAGACGGTTCTAGCAGAGGCAACTTAACCCCTACACCTCTACCACATCCGTATCCTCATCTCTTCCTTAAAATTCGAGCATGAGAGTCAAACTTGTGGATGGATAGAACACTCAGCTGCTTAGCACCTGGCTCTCTGGATTTGGAGTCAAAGCAGTTTATAGAAATTACCTGGGAAGGTCAGCCATCTGTCTTACTGAAGATTTTGGGGTGGTAGGATGCTGCAGTCCCTCCGGTAAGGATGGGGTGGCTGCATTTCAGTGAGTTTTCTCCTGCTAAAGTAGAAGAAGCATCCTTCTAGACAACTAGCCTGATGTCTAAGCAAGCCAGCCTAAACAACATCAGCTGTGGACAACGTCAGTGCACAATTCTGCCTGTTGCCTCACAAAAATTTAATTCCTATGTATGTCTTTTCAAATGTTCATAAATGTGGAATAGAAATAAATCTTGCTTTATTGAGGAGAATCTACCAAGAACCTGAAGCAAGCCTCACATTAAAATAATAAAAGATCAAAGGCTTTCCTTATTTAAAACAGGAATAAGACAAGGAGGGCCTTGCTTTTAACATTTCAGGAGACGTTCTTAATACAGTAGGAACAAAAGAAAGATACATTTTTTAAAAGACATCGTTGTCAATATTTGAAGACAAAATTAACTACCTAGAAAACAGATGTTTCTGAAATAGTGATAATTATATTTTTTGCCCTATCTCATGGTTATATATGATCTGTTTGCCTTACAAAAGTCAACAAGCTTTTTAGTTACAATCTGTGCACTTTTTGCATATATCCTATTCTTCAATTTTCCTTCAAAGAGAAAATTAAAAATCAAGAAATAACCATGCATACATACGGATATTTAGGATAAGATAAAATTAACATTTCAATTGGAAAATTGACTACTCATGAAATAATGTTAAAATAGTTGGCTATCTACTAAGGGAAGATTTAATTTAGATCACTTACAGTTAGATAAAAGAATAGATGGATGAATGATCTATAAAACTACTGGAAGAAACTATAGGGAAATATTTTTATAGTTTTTGATTGAAGAAGTTCTTCATTGACAAGACAGAAAAACTAAGAGCCATAAAGAAAAAATTAATAGATTTGCCTATCAGATGCCAGAAGCAAAGTAAAAAGGTAAGTGACAAGTTGGAAATATTTACAACATATACAAGAGGAAAAGGAACAACTTCAGAATTTTTTAAATAGCTCACAAAATCAAAAAGAAAAAGAACATTCAATTTAAAAAAAAAAATTGATATGAACTGGCAATGTACAGAAAAAACAATAAAAATGATCAATACGTATAAGTAAATATGTTCATATATTGAATGAAAAAAATTAGAAAGAGTAATGTAATATCTTGTTTCACATATCAGATTGACCCAAATGAAAAATTTGACGATATCCAGTGTTGGTTAAGATACAGGGAAACAAGTGCTATTGAGAAGCATACCAATTTGTACAGCTCTTTAGCAAACAATTTGGCAATATCTGTCAAATGTAAAAGATGCATACTACTCTGCAGAAATACTTGTACAAATGAACAAAAGAATAAAGTATTTATTGTATCGTTGCAATAATAAAATATTAGAAACATCCATCCCAATGGTATAGTTAAATAATATATGAGTTATTAAAAGAGTAAGGGAGCCAATACGTACAAGCAGCGTTAAGATAAAGAGAAAAAGGAGGTCAACTATGATAATATTGTTTCATCTTCAGCGGGAAAAAAAAGTCTATATGTGTTGTCGGGGATTTTGAGGAAAGTCCATCAAACCACCCCTTCCCCATTTAGGAAACATTACAAATTGAGAGCTATAGCAGCAAACAGATACAGACAGAGAAAAATTTCCTTTTTATACAGCAACTATCATTGACAAGATATCAGATGGAGTTTCTACTCTAAAAGAGTAGTTAGTAGAATAGGAAACTGATAGTAAACAGATATAAAATAAACAAGGTATTTTCAGATGCTGCTGAGTGCTTTGATAAAAATAAAATATACTATTAGAGAAGTTAAGGGGTGAGACTGGGATGAGAGGAACTACTTTAGAATCTGGTGGTAGGAAAAGGTCTTTTTGCAGAGTTGAAAATGCAAGGTTTTAGCCTTGCAAGATCTAGGAGATCAATCAACAACAGAGCTGGATGGGTTGAAAGAACAAAAACTAAGACAGTACACCTAAAACAAAGTGAATAAAGGGGAGATAATCAAGAGTTGAAAATTTTTTAAAAGTAGGTAGGAAATGCTGCAAAAGGCTTTTAGGCTTAGGTAGGTGTTTGGATCTTATTCTAAGTCCAATGACAGGGTTTTAAACTCAGCCTTGAGATGATCCGATTTAACATTTCAAAAGGACCATTTCCTGCTGGGTGCAAAGTGTAAGGAGGCAAGAAAGAGAGCCAAGCCAAAGGACAAGGGACAGAAAAGCGCCTTTTAGTAGCTTCTATGGTGTGACTTCTACACTGTTGTAAAACTAACCAAGTGAGTAAAGTAAAGGCTACTCACTCAGAGCTTGCTATCACAAGGGAGTCAGCCATCATCACTTTCATTCTGGCAGAGACTCAAAGCCAGATGGAGGGTTGGGAAAGCTTTATTTGGGGGGGGTGGGCACTCAGGTATGCTTTGATTGGAAGTTGTCAGCATAGGGAGGCTATAGGCAGGCTGACCAGAAGCAGGGTATATCTGTGCGTAATTGGTACATGTTTGGCATTTTCTACTTAGTCCTACATTGAAATCAGAAACAAAAATTAGGGAAGCTCTCAATTGTTAATGAAGTCCTGGCTATTTGGGCCTGATTGTTACAGGAAGTTATTGCTTATCTTCTTGGATTGTCTCTAGAGATAGTATCTGGCTTCCTGCAAGACTAAGTTGCAGTAGGCTGGCTTCCTGGGCTATTTATTGTAGATACGAGGGTTAGGTCCCTGGATAGTTTGCTTTAGGTTGTAGGTCAGAGTTCTGTTTTTACATGTGGTCTGACCATTGTCCGTTTGTATGTTCAGTCTTTCATGTGGTAATGGTTGAAGAGAGGACTGACTGGACTCACAGCATTATCTGGCCATGGACCTGACAAACCTTGTTAACAGATTGGAAGTAGGAAGGTTAGGGAAAAAGAAGAATGTACAATGACTCCTAGTCTGGAGCCCTAACAATCAGATGTGATAGATAGTTTGTTCCTGGAATCAAACAGTTGAAACGTAGCTTGAGCTGTAAAGCTGAGCACTTGTATTGAGAGCAGGGGCCACCAAGTTTTTACATAAAAGGCCAAACTATCAATTTTCAGCTTTTCAGGCCATATTGTCTCTGTTATAATTCTTCAACTCTACTGTTGCAGCATGAAACAGCTATAGACAAAATATAAGCAAATGAGAATGGCTGTGTTCCAATAAAACTTTATATATAAGCAACAAAATTTGAATTTCATATAATGCTCTTTTGATCATTTTCAACGATCTAAAATATAAAAACTATTCTCAGTTCATATGCCTTACAAAAATAGACAGTAGATAGGATTTGCCCTGAGGACCTCTGGTTGCCGACCTCTGATCTAGAGTCAAGGATTGTCAGGTGCAAGTGCCAAACATTGTGTTAAGGCTTAATACAGATTATTTTATAATTTGCACAACTCTATCAGGTCACAGCTATTATTATACACATTTTAATTATCAGCAACTGAGTCTTACAGAAGATAAATAACTTTTGCAAGATCACTTGCCTAATAAGTGCCAATATTATGTAACAGTATTTGACTTGGCTTCAGCGTTAACACCTCTTTTACTAGACAGGTAAACTCAACTCACTTGGCCTCTCTCAAATCTAGTTGCCACAAGATTAAGAATATTAATAACACATCTCTATCTTGCTATGGTTGTTGTAGAACTCAAATAAATAATCATTGCTTAAATTTTACCCCACCAAGCACTTTTTTCTGACCATTATAAGAAGGAAAGTAGAGACAGCATTAAGGCAGCTATGAAAATAAGCATAAGCACAAGAACTCTCCTGCTTCCAAAAAAAGAACACCTCTATAATACATTTTATTTTTAAGAAGAAACTGGTTGACTTTACCATGAAGAGTTAAAAGAACTTTTGAGTTCCACAGAATTGTGTTAGATGAATTCATAGACATCTAGCAAAACACAGACATCAAGAAAAAAAAAGCCAAGAAATTTTATAGTATTGAACAAAAACTATTGGTTGAGTTGAAAGATATCTCTAGAGGTTAATTACCCCACACCTTGACATCTTGCCAGTTATTAATTTCAGCTACCTTTTTATTATGACTTTCTGAACCCCATCTCTTCAAGTCATGCTACTTTGATATAATTCTTAGACACATCCAGTTTTTCAGGGTTTTAAAAATTTTTATTCAACTAGCACTAGCCCTCCAATGTCTCCTATGCAACTTCATATATTTGTATATGTGAGTGATTTTCTAGATATTCCCAGAAAATCTTTTTCACTCTGTTATTTCCTATTTGCTGACCTGTATTTTATTAAAACTTGGTTTTATTAGTTTGTTATTCTTTCATTCCTTAGAATTATAAATTACATTTAATTATTATACCAATTAATATTTTTAAAATTTTACATTTAATGATGAAGACATTCATATTTTCTTGAGATAAAGATTATTAAAAATCCTAAAGGTGCTTTATCTTAGTTTAGTTACTTTTTCCTTTCAATCATAACCCAGAGATTCATTACATAACAATTTCTACTTTAATGTACCTGAAAGAATTTGCTATTTCAATGTATAAAATATATAATGTACATATATGAATGTATACTTAGATTTCTGAGAACAGAACTCTATCTATAAATAAATGCTGTCTAAAAGAGAAGCTAAATAACAGCAAATTTATCACTGTCTTGTTTGAAATTATTGAATGGGTAATGCGTATTTTGAAACATTCCTTGAGAAACTGCATTCGGTGAAAATAACCAAGAATTACATTCTGTGAAAATATTAACCAAATTAGAACATTACTTAAAAACATAACGCTCAAGGTTAAAAATGCATGAAAAGCTGTAACAGTGATAATAACTTTAAGAGAATCCCCTCTAATTATGGAAATAAAGAGCAACAGAAGTGTAAATATAGCTCAGATTAATAATTTTTATTTTCCTCATGTCTATTCCTTGAATATGTAAATCATTCCAAGCCATCTTGCGTGCCTCCATGGACACTTATGCTTATTTTAGAATGACAGCTACAAAATGAACAGATTCCAATAGCTTCACAATGAAAGAAATTTAGCAAATGTATTAATCTTAGCCTTATTACATTGGCTAGAGTTACATTGGAAGAATAATAATTTATTGACTTTAGCAAAGTCTTAAACCTGTTATCAAGATGGGACCAAAAAGGGGCACCTGGGTGGCTCAATTAGTTAGATGTCTGCCTTCGGCTCAGGTCATGATCTCAGAGTTCATGGGTTCAAGCCCTGTGTTGGGCTCTGTGCTAACAGCTCAGAGCCTGGAGCCCGCTTCAGATTCTGGGTCTCCCTCTCTCTCTGCTCTTCCCCCACTTAAACTCTGTCTCTCTCTGTCTCTCAAAAATGAATAAATTATATTTAAGAAACACTAAAAAAAAAAAGATGGGACCAAAAACAAAACAAAACGAAAACAAAAGATGGGACAATAATGGCAAACAATGGCTATTTGCCCCAAATTCAAGTTTTATTATTTTAAACATTTTATCACTTGTTGATAGGCACAAACATGAATAAAGACATGCATTTCAACAGCATGCTACAGGACATAGGCAGACTAACATTTGTTTCCTGACCAATTTGTGACGCTTCCAAGGCAAAGTGAAAACTTGTAGCTTCATTATACCTGTCTCTAGGTTGACCTCATTCAGTGAATTGGGACTACCATTGACCAATCTACCTTTAAAAAAATAAAGAGAAAATCAGAGAATTATGATTGTTTCAGAAACAGCTCACATGTGTCAATACTTCATTTTTGTCTTAGGAGCTCAGATTTTTAATTTTCAATTCTTGCATATGTAATTTTATGGCTACTTTTTCTGATCCAATTAAAATTATTGATTCATTCATATATTCATTCAGAAAACATTGGTACTTTTTGCTAGGTTCTAAAAATCTGTAGATGAATTTAACTGTTCCTACCCATAAGAATAGTATAGTGAGAGTTACAAAAGTGTGTGTGTGTGTGTGTGTGTGTGTGAGTGTGTGTATGTTACAATAGCAGTACAGTGTGGCAAATGCCATAGCAACGGAAGGGAACAGAAGATGTTTTTAGCTGCTTTGGCAGAATTGGGAAAGGTCCCTCACAGGGAAGGTCATATTTTATATTGCCAAACAAGTAATATTTTGGAAGTTGCAGGGGAGGAAAGAAGTCCAGACAGGAAAAAAAGCATGATCAGAGGCACAGAAATGTGTAGGCAACAAAAAGAAGTCCAATGGGTTCCATGGTTGGGGATGGCAGAAAATGTGACTGGTAAGAAGGAGACTAAATGACCATTCATGAAGAAAGTTTGAGGGGTGCCTGGGGGGCTCAGTCAGTCAAGCTTCTGACTTCATCTCAGGTCATGATCTCACGGTTTGTGGCTTCAAGCCTGGCATGGGGTTCTGTGCTGACAGCTCAGAGCCTGGAGCCTCCTTTGAATTCTGGGTCTCCCTCTCTCTCTGCCCCTCCCCTGCTTGTGCTCTGTCTCTCTCTCTCTCTCTCCTTCAAAAATAAACATTAAAAATTAAAAAAAAGAAAGAAAGTTCAATAAGGGATTCAAAATAGGTAGGAAAGTTGAATTCTAAGATCGCTTCCCACTCTGTATTATCAGTCTATATTTATATTGTTCTTGCTTCTGTGGGCTATTTATAAAGTGAATAATCAATGTCTAATTTACTTGTTAGCAATTCATAAGTTCATATAAAGTCTGCAAACACTGTAAGTGTCGTTATACTCACAATAATTGGAAATGTCATACTAGCTACTGACTAATGATTCCTGTAAACTGTTTCAAGCTATTTTCTTTATAAGATGTTCTTGGAAGGACCACATAACTCGGCTAACATTTGCCTTAACAAAATGTCTCATAGGTAACTGGGTTGCAAAGTTCTATAATGACTATACTGAAGAGACTAAAATGATCAATTTTATTTTTATAGTCAGACAAGTGACTCAAGATTAATATTTTTTTTTTAATTTTTTTAATGTTTATTTATTTTTGAGACAGAGAGAGACAGAGCATGAACAGGGGAGGGGCAGAGAGAGAGGGAGACACAGAATCTGAAACAGGCTCCAGGCTCTGAGCTGTCAGCACAGAGCCCCACGCGGGGCTCGAACTCACGGACCGTGAGATCATGACCTGAGCCGAAGTCGGACGCTTAACCGACCAAGCCACCCAGGCGCCCCTCAAGATTAATATTAATAGCAAATTTCTCTAGAAAAAAAAAAAAGTGTAATCATGGTTACAAGAAGCCCAGACATTTTATATGGACACTTTCAATTTTAAATTATTTTATACATGAAATTAAGTGTCCATGTGAAACCTAAATATTCACATACACATTGCATAATGGTATCACAGAATTCAAAATCTCTAACTTTAAGGATTAGTGTTGGTAACAGTCACCAACCATTTTGTGAAAATGATTTCTGTTTCTTCTGCTCAGTTCATACAAAAATTAAATTTACGACATTATGTATTTTGTTGGCAAATTGAATAGCTTAGTATTTGATCCCAATATCTTGGAGGAGAACCTCTTTGTAAGTAATAGTGGTCCTGCCAGAGTTTTACCACTCTAACCATATCCCCAAGATCTGCCAAGTTCTAAGTGTAGTAGAATAAACACAGACACACTTTCATGGAGGGAATGTGCCAGTTTTTAATCATCCCTTTAAGCACCTCCAACATCTGCCAGCTTTTCTCTTTCTGAAAAGTGCTGCCACTTTTAGCATAACCCCCAAGAGGCAGGTGCAATATACAAAAAGCATGGTGTGGTGCTTTCCAATTGAGTCCCTCTTGGCTTTCAATTGAATGATGTCCCAGCCTGGTTTGGCGGAGATCAGATGGGGAACTCCCCTCCTCCAACAATCAGTTTGACAACACCACAGGACTACTAAGTCCTAAGGCTTTCTAGCAGTCCTTGAAATAATATTTTTTTTTAATCTGAAGAGGAGGTTCAGAATTCAAAAGGATAAAAATGGCATGAACTAGGTGGACACTAATATATACATGAGCAAAAATAAACAAATTGCAGAAACTATATAAGATTCATCAACAAATCAGATGTCTACATTTCAAACAGCAATTCTGATTGCAAATTAACTGGGTAAGATGAAGTATTGGAGACAGTTTACAAATCAGATAGATTCAAAGAGTGCTCCTACTGGGGCTTGGCTTAGAATAAATCCTGCCTGAGTACCCTGAAATTCTGAGTTTAAATAATCAATTGCTATTGATTTTTCACTTTTGTTCTGCCAACATTTGGTTATTCCCTGGGTCACATAGCCTTGCCATTTGAGCCAAAGTCAATAAAGAATTTATTCATTCATTAGAATCTGTAGAGGTAGAATGTAATGCTGAAAAATTACATTTCAGATTTTCTACAGTAAATATCCAACATTTTGTGTGGGATTTTAATGTCTATGACAAATCTGTGTTAAAGAATAGCAGCAACATAAACTTACGCCTTGTGAGGGACTAGTTTTGATGACTTAAATTGCTTTACTGCAGGAAAAAAGTAACTTTAAAAGAATCTAACAGTAATGTTTTGGAACTTGTAACAGGACTGAATATTAATTTGCTCAATATATTAATAATCATGAAGTACTGTACTATTTTCTTTATATTTCTTGGAAGTATGAGATGCAAATAGAGTATTATGGCCTGATCTCAATTGGCCAATTTTGTTTCAATAATAAGTTGTTGGTAAGCACAGGGAAGTCAAGGTTTATGTAGCAATATCAAAGTATAATGGCTCCCAGTTTGTCTAATCTTTATAGCTAGTGCCTGTGAAAACATCTCGATTAACTACAAAAAGTTTATTTGGTTCCTACTTATTACACTAACTCTAAGTATTCTCTTTAATTTGTATGCAAAAAGACCAAGATGCCTTGCAGTGCTCTTCATTAGGTGGGAAGCTCTACCAATCACTCCCAACAATAATATCAAATGGTTTTGGTTTTTGTTTTCAGAGAGAAAGAACACAAGCAGGGGAGGGGCACAGAGAGGGAGAGAAAGAGAATTCCAAGCAGGCTCCACACTGTCAGGGATGTGCGACCATGACCTGAGAGATCATGACCTGAGTGAAAACCAAGAATCAGATATTTAACCGACCAAGCCACCCAGTATGGGTGCTTTTTTTAAGTATATAAAAATGGTAAACATTGCTCAGAATATTTTGATAAATTAATAATGTTCTATTTCATCATATCATTTAACAATTATTTTCTAAGATATTGTAACATTTCCTTTTAGAATCATCTGTCTACTTTTTACCTGTAAACCTCTTCCAGGGTAACAGTTGGTGTACAATCTTAACCACTTCCTTCCATGATTCAGTATGCAAAGCTCTCAAATCTATGGCTATGGAAACTTCCTGGACCTTGTTTTTAATTTATTTAATTATTTTTTAGTAATCTCTACACCTAACCTGGGACTTGAACTCATGACCCTGAGATCAAGAGTCACTTGTTCTTCTGACTGAGCCAGCCAGGCAACCCCCACTTCCTACATCTTCTATAGCTTTTCTGATACTGTACAGCCTTCATGTAGTGCTTTTACATTTACAGAAATTTTCTCATCAATTTTCCATTCTTTTTTTTTTTTTAATATAATTTATTGTCAACAGTGTGCTTTTGGCATCAGCAGTAGATTCCCATGATTAATTGCTTTCATACAACACCTATCCTCACATGAAGCATTTCCTTATTTTACTACTAAGGAAACAGGTACCAAAAGATTAAGTGAGGGGCGCCTGGGTGGGTGAGTCGGTTAAGCTTCCAACTTTAGCTCAGGTCATGATCTCACAGTTATGAGTTCAAGCCCTGCATTGGGCTCTTGCTCTCAACACAGAACCTGCTTCAGATCCTCTGTCTCCCTCTCTCTCTGCCCCTCCCCTGCTCATACTCTCTCAAAATAAATAAATTAATCTTAAAAAAAAAAGATTAAGTGAAACCAAGATGTAAAAACACTACTTACAGAATTCAGATTAGAACTCATCACTCACAGTTTCCATTTGTCCTGCTCAAATTAAACTTTAAGGATAATTGTTTCTACAAAGTCATTAGTTTCAAACAATGTTCCACAAATTCAGTGATGTTTTAGCTACACAATCTCAATCTGGGACAATGAAGATAAGTGCCACTATCTTTTAAAAGTTAACTTATACGGGCACCTGGGTGGCTCAGTCGGTTGAGTGTCAGACTCTTGGTTTTGGCTCGGGTCATGATTTCATGGTCATGCCATCAGGCTCCACCCTGGGTATGGAGCCTGCTTGGGATTCTCTCACTCCCTCTTCCTCTCCCCCTCCCCTGATCCCTCTCTTTCTCTCTCTCTCAAAAAAAAAAAAAAATTGACTTATAAACATTAATTTATAAAATTAACAAAATACTAGATCATTTGAACAAGATCTTCTCTCAAATAAACTAATACATTAATGTAAAATTTACTAGTCCAAAAAGGACTATCTGTCTTACATTTCCATCATAAGTTCTTAAAATAATTTTAAGTATGGGAGGAAGGTTAAGTCTTGAAGAAAATACATAAAACAAATATTTGCCTTAGGTTTCTTATTAGCAACCATTAGAAACCCACAGGGGGATCTTCCAAATCCCTATCCCATCATCCAAAGTACATATTTTAAACAACTCTTTAGATTCTTAAGAATTTTTGTTCTTTTTCATGTCAAATAATTCATTCCTATATTAAGACTGACATTTTGAATCATAAGATATTTTTACCAAATAAAAAATTAAATGATTGAATATCTCAACATTTTCATTTTACAAATATAAAATGTAGATTTCAAAGATAGATTCAACAGTGGTTTTTGTGACTCTAAATGATATTTTCTTTCTGCTTTTTCAAAACAGGAAAAAAAAATTAAGTGAGGGTTTGTATGGCATACAAGTGAACACAATTAAGGAAACCCTCATTGTTGTCTTCTGAATAGACTTGTCACATTACTATTCACAGCTTTGTCTAGTGACAGTGGAATATCAAAAAGATACTGAATAATATAGCAAAAATCTATTGTGCCACTGAGATCTAATCTTTGTCTGAATGTAATTGCCTTATTAAAAGATTTGCAAGCTTACTCTTTCTGTGATTCTAAAATAAGCCAAGAAAAACCATGCTGTAAAAC
Organism: Panthera onca; assembly: GCF_046562875.1. Taxonomy (NCBI): domain Eukaryota; kingdom Metazoa; phylum Chordata; class Mammalia; order Carnivora; family Felidae; genus Panthera; species Panthera onca. Next base: position 48,434,269 of record NC_138351.1, on the reverse strand, counting down.
TGCAACTGTAGTCTCTATGATATGACAACAGCGTGTAAGTCAAACTGAAAATTAAAACCCCGTTCCGTGGTTCCCCAGCAATGGCATGGATACTTCTAGTCCAGCAATTATCCCTGGTGGTATGAATGGCATTTGGAAGACTTTCTTCCCATGAACTTAGCTAAGAGTGCCTGAGGAACTGCTTATGTAAATACGAATATCTCATTTAGATTGTAATTTATGTTCCGGGCAGTGTCTGCTTCTTAGTACCTGTTCATTATAGCTAATAGATTCAGGATAAGCTCCTTTGTCTTTTTTCCCCACCCCCTTCCTCGAAACACTTTGCTCTAAGCCTTCCTTGGGGGAGAACAGTTTCACTGTTCAGTGGAAATAGATAAGTAATTGCACATACTGATGCCAATACCCTTACAAATTGTCAGCTTTAGTAAATAGTGTAAGTGGATGAATCTTCTTCATTTTTGTTTTGCCCTTCAGCCTATTCCTTTGTTATATATTGTAATGTTATACTTTTATGATTTTGTGAAAGGCATTGCTTCCCACCTCCCCCCACTCCCTTCACTCAGATACAATAATAAGACATAATACAAGCTCCACAGTAATAACAGCATTAATTCACTTCGATTATGGCCTCAAGTCCTTATTCTTAATAGAGAAATGAACAACAACCAATTTCATTCTTCTATAATATAACTATCTCATTTAGGAAACAGTAGCCACTTTAACACAACCCTTTCAGTAAGAGTAGATTGGGCAGGAAAAGGGGGCAAGAGCTGTTGATAGATGCATGTGCATTTGTGCAATGTGTAAGCCAGAAGAATTTTTTGCTTTTCATCCAGCCTTGATGGGTTTTTGCTATATATTCAATATGTATAAAATATGAACATATGTAAATTAGAGTTTTTCTTCAATATTCTCTTTGCGCTTCATTAGAATGAGAGTCACCTGTTCACATAATTGTGAACTTAAAACCACTTGTTTGCCAAAATGAAAGTATAAAGTTAAGTCTACTCAGAAACTATGATTCATCACTATGATCACCATGAAACATCAATTTAACACTGAAAACTATATTTGAGATCATCTTTAAAACACAAATATTTGACATAACTATATAAAATGGAATTCATTCCATGACAGTATTAACAAAATTCCAAGAATAGAAGCTTATTTATAATAGTAAGCTTCTCCTTACAAAATCAAAATTTTGGTTAGCTGTTATGGAAATTAGGACAACATAACAATTATTAAAAGAACACTTTTTTTTTTTCAAATTATAGATGCAAGAATTAAGAACACCCAAATATATTTGCACATAATTTTCATGGGCTCACTGACCTATGCCTTCACCTCTAAATCGTAATAATTTAAACATAATTATTGTTTCCTAATAGAAGGCCATTTCTTGAATGTTTTTCATTTCCTTTTTCCTTAAATCCTCACCGGATCTTCTGTTTAGAGTTTATATGGGAAGTTAGAAGACAGACACAGAAAATTAACATATATTAACAGTCTTATCATAAGTGAATGTCCAACTATTAGTGTTCTTGAAGAGGAATGAGGTAAATAAATGTTGCCTTACAGTAAGATTAATCCAAGTCTGTCGAGTATACAATATACAATTGTCCAGCTGAAGCAAAATTAATATGTCAAAACATTGGGCTTCTCACTTTATGCAATTCTGGCAAAACCATTTGTTCCTGCTCTTTCCAAAACCTCTTAGGTTTGCAAGAATATAAGCAAAGAGGAATGTCCACCCCACTGTATCTCATCAGCAAATTAATCAAATTAAACACCCATTATCCTAGGGTATCTAAACTTAGATAGACAATTCTGAGTGTAAAAGAGGGAGCTAGGAAATATTATACCCAGACGGCAAATGTAAATAAAAGTGTCTCATGAAAACCAGGAAGTATGGGTATTATATTCTACCCCCTATTCTCCCCATTTCTAGGGCAGAATGGGAGACAGACAGGGTGTTACTGATGTGTCTTTGCCAAAGACTTGACTGTTCCCGAGGACATCCTTTGGTAGCCAAAGGGGTTAACTGTACAGTTGTAACATTTTGGGATCTCAATTTTTCATCCGTAGAATGAAGGTCTTGGAATGGATAATTTCTAAGATCACTTTACTGTTCTAATGTTCTAGGATTTCCCACATGAACCTCAAGTTCTGAATTGTTAGGAAGAAGAAAACACAGCAAATGTTTTTCCCCTTGTTTTAAATATGTTACTCGTATATAAAAATAGGAAAATAACACTTTTTTTTTCTAAAACATGAAGTCCGTGAGGGCCTGTTTTTAGAGATAAGTTTGGATGCTAACACCTTCAAGGGAAAACACTTCTTTTACGTAACTCTAAGAATAAAACAAAAATCAAAAAAATAAATTGCAAGTGATGCAAATATTGTCATAAACCCATGACATTTTTTTTTTAATTTTTTTTTCAACGTTTTTTATTTATTTTTGGGACAGAGAGAGACAGAGCATGAACGGGGGAGGGGCAGAGAGAGAGGGAGACACAGAATCAGAAACAGGCTCCAGGCTCCGAGCCATCAGCCCAGAGCCCGACGCGGGGCTGGAACTCACGGACCGCGAGATCGTGACCTGGCTGAAGTCGGACGCTTAACCGACTGCGCCACCCAGGCGCCCCGACCCATGACATTTTTTAACACTTTGTAAGGCTAATACTGATCAAATAAATATTACATATAATATTTTCAGTCTTTTCAAATTATGCCCATATCACTCTTCTTTTGTGTGTATCTCCTTACAGCCTCCTACAACTTCAGTGGAGATTATATTCTCTCTCTCCTTTCTGAAACAAATTACTTTAGTTTTGAGATATTGAATACTCATTTGCTTCTCACCAGACGTGAATTTTTGTTAAGTTTCATAGATTCCTTACAATCAAGATCAGTTACATTAAAATTTTATTTGAAGACAAGGACTTGAAGTAGATGTGCATGCTTCTTAAAATTAGATCATTAAGGGGCGCCTGGGTGGCGCAGTCCGTTAAGCGTCCGACTTCAGCCAGGTCACGATCTCGCGGTCCGTGAGTTCGAGCCCTGCATCAGGCTCTGGGCTGATGGCTCGGAGCCTGGAGCCTGTTTCCGATTCTGTGTCTCCCTCTCTCTCTGCCCCTCCCCCGTTCATGCTCTGTCTCTCTCTGTCCCAAAAAAAAAAAAAAAAAATTAGATCATTAAAATACATCCAGTACAATCTCATGAACATCCATTACGAATTTTGCATTTGTTGATATCAGTTGGTGATATGTTTCCTACATGTTTTGCTTTTAGTTTTACCAAACACAATAAAAGTTAGCCTAAATGTCCATAGAATTTGTGCAAAAGATACAAAATGACTAACATCTCCATACAATATTTAGATTATTTTAGAAACCATTTATGAATCTAGCCATAATTTTTGGCTATAAAGAACTGGAGGATATGTTATATTTGTGGACATAACTTTAATGTAAGTATTTTTGGGAAATAATATTTCCATCACTATAATATGATATTATGATGTCCTAAATCTTTATTTTAAATTGGAAGATAATCCACTGAACATTTTCATTATTGTCACAGTCAATATGACAATAGTTACCCCACTGAAATACTCTAATTCTCATCCAATGTATTTAATGTATTTATGCCAAATGTAGATTTTTTTATTAGTATTTCTTTGAAATGTAAACTACTAACTTATAAGTCCAATAACTAGTGTATTCTTCTTTGAAATTCCTGAGACACAATTTTTATACTGCATTTATATTATACCATGGCTCACATTTACTTGTGTTTTATCAGAAACAAGTTTTTTGAATTATATGCTCATATGATCTATACTGCAGTGACAATACAATCAAAGAAAAACTACTATTTAACTTTAAGCTTACCATAGGCATTAAATATTCTCTGACAAATCTTATAATGCATGTTGGTGCTGTCATAGAAATATCTAATAACTCATCTTGAGAAATCAATTTGGATTAAAAATGAATACCACGTACACATTTCTTAATTAACCTCTTGATACTTTCAACAATATTTTCACCTTTATGGTATTTTAAATGAAAGCTATGTATAGACTTCTACTAAAATAATTTTTACTACAACTTTTTGTTTTATTTTGTCTTGTATTTCATTATAAAATTAACACATAACTATTAAAATCTGTAAAACAGAGCAAAACAAAATGAATAAAATACATCCATTATCCCAACATCTAAAGACAGTTCTTATTACCCTTTGGTAATTTTCCTTACTGTTTTTATTCCATAGAATTTTTTTGTTTCTAATTTGACTGCATAAAACAGTGTATCCTGAATTGTGCATTTAACATTATATAATATTTCTTACAGTCATATAAACTATTCATGAATTTCAATTTGAATGACATTGTGAGAATTACATGAGATAAGGCATAGATAAAATCTAGTAGAGCTCATGATACATAGTAACTATATGTCAGAGTATGTCAGCTACCATCTCAACACTATATTTATTATTGTATAATATCCAACCATAAGGCTTTACCGTAATATACACGACCAACTAATTATTAAAAGATATTTAAATTCCTTATATTTTTAGCCTTGTAAATAATTCTGGATTTGACATATTTTATACAAATAGCTGTTCCCACATTTTATATTATTTTCTTAGGACAGATTTCCAGAATGGAATTACTGAATAAAATAGGACACCCATTGTCAATGGCTTTTAATCTACATCACCAAATGTTTTGCAGAGGGTTTTCCCAACTTCTACTCCCTCTAGCAATGTGTAAGGTTGGCCCTCTCACGGCACCCTTGCTGATATTCAATATTCTCTTTATTTTTTTTTTCATGATACACACTCATCAAAGTTAATCATGGCCCTTACTATATCTGTCTCTAATACCATATCATATTTTTATAATTTTTGATGAATGACATAATTTAAGAGTAACAGAAAAGGCATAATAATAATACAAAGAATTCTCCAATACCCTTTGCCAGATTCCCTAAATGTTAGCATTTTATCACTTTTGGTTCATTCTTTTTTCTTTCTCTCTCTGTCTATATGGATAGAATTATTTTCTGAAATGTGTAAGTTGTATAAATGACACTTACTTACCTTTAAATAATTATTTTTATGTGAGCACAGTACAATTATCAATATCAGTAAATTAACACTGACACAATAATAATGTCTAATCAACAGATTAGACTTTTACCTAAGCATTTGTGCTATCTTAAGATCGGTTTCTTTTTTGTGGTTTTTTCCTAGACTATAGGTCATCTTAACCTGTTTTTTGCATGGCTAGAAAATTTGTACACTAGACACTGTGGATAACACATTGTGGACACTGAATTTTGTTATCTTCATTTGAGAATATATTTGATTTTATTCTAGCGTAAAAGTTAACTTGGTGGGACTCAAATTCCAAACTGTCTTCCTTATGGTAAGCACCAGCCGAAATCTTTGCTCCCCTATTTAGCTTTTCTGACTTGAAATCCACCAGATGCCTAGAGTTTTCCTCATGAATGCCCAGTTCAGGGATTAACCAAAGATTTGAGGAGAGATTATATATAGATTTAGACATATATATAGATTTAGACTCTACACCTTGGAGTACTTTTTTTATGAGATTAACCCCTTTCAATTTTGAGCTACTTGGAGGACCCCAAACTCCACACTTTGACACCACAAGCCAATACTTCTGTATCTCTTTACTCAAGCTGCGGAACACTGATGGACTAGGAAGGGTCCTCCTGGAAAACTCTATGTAAATGTGGATCTCATTCAGTGCAGTTCTCTTCTTTCAAGGATCAAGTTTCTTTTAATACGTTTTCCTGCTTTTAGTTAAACCTTGTGCCGTTTTATTTTTTTTAACTTAATTCACAGTTTACAATTGTTACCTGCAGGATTATTACAATACCAGATCCTTGGCTATTACCAGAACCAGAATTTAATAATTTTTGTAGTTTATATCAGAATACAACAGATTTAAAGCAATATTTCCCAAAGTGTGTTCTGTGGAACACAAGTAGTTCCCTGATGAACAATCAGGAGGTTGTTATGTGGTCAAATACCTAGGAACCCTGCCTAGTATTTCACCAACTATGCCTCTTAGATATTTATAACTGCGTAAGCATATTAAAGGATAGTCCAAGTCCTCAAGAGCATAAAACTATTAAACTTTAACACGGGTTTCATTGGCTTAATAAATATTTATTAAGTGACGTTTTAATGTGTGTTTTTTTTCAGACATATTTCATTATGGAATTCTCTTTTCTTTTCTTTTTTTTTTTTTTTTTCAAAATTATCCCAAAACATATCCCAAAACTATGTAACACACTTTAAAAATGCTGCCTTAATTGCATGGTCTTCACCTAGAATTTTATTTTTCTCTCCTGGAACTTCATTTCAAAACTTTTCTATTCCAGAAAACTGGTGTGTTACTCCATAAACACATCTCATTTGTTTTTGTTTTTTTTTTTTCTACCTGCATGATTTTATTTAGGGCAATTATTTTATCAGGGTATTTCCTCCCTAACTAGTAAATTTATATTTCTCAATTATTTTACCATGAAGGTCGATGCAGTTTTACTGCTTTTATTCAAACCAGAATGTCACTACAGACCTAGAACAGTCCATAAAATTTCTCTCAAAGATGTAGCATATATTGGCATGCAGAATAAAAATGACAACAGATTTACGACCTTTGTTGTTTGGTTATCTATTCCTGTGAGCCAAACTACCCCCAAAACTTAGTGTGTAAACAGTAACCATTTTATTTATATCTCACAATTTAGTGGGTCAAAAATTCAGGCAGGATTGGGTTGTCAACTTTTTTTCTACATGGCATCAGCAGAGTTACTCGGGGACATTCAGCGAGCTTCTAGTCTGGTTTAGTAAGTTTTAGATGGCCTCACTCACTTCCCTAGTACCTTGACCAGGATGGCTGAAAGGCTAGGCTCAACAGGAACCTTCTGTATCTCCTGTAACCCCAGGGCCTCTCCAGGTGATGTCTTCCACTGAGAAGTAGGATGTTTTCCACAGCGGTTCAGGGTTCTGAGAGGGGAGAGTGGAAACTATAATTCCTCTTAAAAAAAAAAAAAAGCAAGGTCCAGAAATAGTCAAAGGGTCCCTTCTCTCATATCTTATACCCTTTGTTAATGTAGTCATTGACCATCCCAGATTCAAAGCAAAGAGAACTAGACCCCACACTTGAGGGATTTCTATGAATTGTTCATCTTTATTTAATCCACCATGCTATTCTCATGGTAAAAAGCAGTAGACATTTTGCAGAAAGTGATATGAAAGAAAGAGAATTCTGTTCTATTCAAGAATTATATAGAGACAATAAGCTAGTACAAATTGCTAGCGTTAAAATATATAATTGAGGAAATTATCAGAGACACTGCAAACATCAAAAATATAGAAGTATATCAGGAACAACTTCATACCAAAACATTTGAATATTTAGACAAAAATGGAAAATTTCTAGAAACATGTAACTTATAAAACTGATTTAGGCAGAAATAGAATCATCTAGATAGTCAACTACTATTGAAGAAATTTAATCCAAATAAAAAATCTTGCCACATTTGAAACTCCAAGCCCAAATGATACCTCTAATGAAGAATTGCAAACATTCAAGGAGTAAATGTTCCAGTCATATACAAGTTTTCCAAAGAATATATGCATAGAAGTTATATTCCCTAAATCATTTTATGAGCTAGCATAATCTCATATATGATATGTTTATTAGGACTATCAGCCTATAATTGCCTTTTCTTGTGCTGTCCTTCTCAGCATGTCAGCAACTCTAGTTTGTCATTATGTAAATGTGTAAAAAATGTAAAATATAGCTCACATTACACATTCAGTATTAACTTGCATTATCAAAAATTAATTAAACATTAACATGTGTTAATGGATGATGATCAGTCCCTCTCAAGAAAAGAGACATAAATGATTGGATTCCACAGTCTTCTTTTTCTTTTAGATTTTCTGGATATAGCAAGGGGAAAAAAAGCTTTTAATGTTCGTTTTCTGTTTTCCTCTCTTTCTCCCTATCACTACTAAAGACAAATTGTCATTCATTGCCCCTTTTAGATTCTCTTCCTTCCTTCTTTCTGATGAGACCCCCTTCTTCTCTGGACCTGTTCTTTTGTAATGCAAAAATACAAGAATGAGAGTGGGAGAGGGAAGAAGGTGAGTCCTTAGCTACAAAGGCTACATTTATTTCTTTAACAAAGAAGTAAGATCCCTCAGAGAAATTACAAGACGTGTAAGGTGTATTTCTTTTTTTTTTTTAAAGAACAAAATTGGATTTGGGACTCTGAGTACTTCTGTCTCTGCTGCCTGACCTCTTCCCGCCAGGACTCCTGGACCCGAAGGAACTCTGGCTGCGGCTGCCGCGGATCCGGCTGCGGTCCCTTTTTCTTCCTCTACTGCGTGAACTGTGCCTCTCGCGACTCTTTGACGTGTGTTTGTGAGACTTCTTCCCCCGGTGACTGCTTTTCCTTTTCCTCTCAGCTTCCCCGCTTCTCTCGTAGGAATGCGATGGACTAGGGCTTCTCCGCCTCCCGGGCCTCCAGTAGTATTCGTCCTGGTGGCCCGTCCTCTCTCTCCTGTCCGAGCCATTGCCAAAGGAGGAGCCAGTCCGATCTGGAGACAGGAAGATGTCTCTATTAGCTTCCCAAAACTCATTGTTGGGATTTCGGAACACATGAAGAAAGTTGCAGTGTTTTCCTCTTGGACATTGTTGTATTTCAAATAAGCCACAAATTGCCATTTTCCATCGGGTCACGGGGCAGAATTCGCACCGAAGCTGCCGTCCTGCGTACCATCGTCCGTTAAACAGAGAAAGGGCGGCTTGGCATTCTTCTTCCGATTGATACTGAACGTACACGTTGCCCCTCAGGTGAGGTTCGAAGTTGCAGCTGACCTTGAACTGGATCACTTTCCCCACGCTCCTGAACTCGGGCAGCACGTCATCATAGAAGTCCAGGAATTGCTGGTAGGTTTCCTCTTCACTGTACTCGAGGCTCGCATCGGGGTCATAGTCATCCCGTCTGCACTGCTCCATTCCAAATGTCGTAAACATGCTTTTAATCAGAAGCGTGGGACTCGACGACGGGAAATTGTGTTTACGCAAACACCTGTCTCCAAATCTGCACGCTCCTGTTTTACCGTAGAATGGACAGTTAGCTCGATCTTTTTCCATTATCCTTAAGGCCGTGGGTGGTTCTGGGTTCTGCCATGTGGCACCATTTCCCAACTCGCTTTCAGCCTGCTCCAGCGTCTTCTGCGCAGCTTCCTCCCTTTCTCTCTTCTCCTGGAGCTTCTGCTGCTCCTCCTCTCCTCTCTCCTTTCTCTGCTGCTCTTCCCACTCTTCCTTCAACTTTCTCTCCTGTTCTTCCTGCCGTTTTCTAGCTGCCTCTTCCTTTTCCTTCTTGATTCGGAATTCTTCTTGTGCCTTCTGCTCCCGAAGCAGCCACGCCTCGTGTAATTTTTGCCTCTCGGTCTCCGACAGCATCTCTTCTTCTGGGTGTTGTTCTTCAATAAAAGCAGCGTCCTCCTCCTTCTGGGAGAGTCCCGAGTCTCTCCGTCGAGCGAGTTCCTGCCGCCGTTTCTTTCGTTTCTCCTTCTTCAGGGCGGCCCTGTACTTTTTGTGGCTTGGTTTCTCCGGAAACGGTAACTTCTCGGGCGCCGCCATCTTGCCAGGGTCAGTAACGTGTATTTTAGAGAGCATGGTTTGGGAACACAACTTTGAGCCCCTTTTTTGTTCTACAGGTGCAAGTAAAGATTGAAATTACCTTTGAGTGGCCATCGTAGTAGTGACTAACGTGACCGTGTTAGTCTTGGCATGCGTATGACACCCTTCAGAGAATGAGCGATAGAGAGCACTATCAAAGGCATGTTCCATTTTCCGAAAAAAATATGAAAAGAAACAAATTACTCATTTAACCCAGATATCAGCTGGAGATTTCCCGTGCTTTTTACCTGAGCAAGCTTGTCTTGATCTGTTACAAAATATAAAACTCTTACAAAAATTCCAGCAAATTAGTGACGGGCTCAGGTCCTCAGACTCTTCGGCCACCGTGTTTCTTGCCACCGTGTATATTATCTCTATAATGCATAGTTTAATCTGGACGTGAAACTCTACACCCTCACCAGTGTTAAACACACACGCTACTAATAGCGTGGAGGATTAATGACTTTAGTAGATTTTACTGACTTGGAAGAGGAGGAAAGGAAAAGGCTTGTATCTCAGCAATTCAAACAATTTCCTGTGAAATATTAAATCTGAACTAGTTTTAAATGTCATTCTGCCATCTTACTATTGTAAGTCCCAGGTTTTTCCGGATTGTCTTGAACCCCTGTCCTCCATTCTCTTTCCCTGTCTCTCATGTGGAGGACCTTTCCGTCTTCTGACAATGAAAATAATAACAGCTACCATCTATTGAGTATTTCACATATTTCAGACACTGTGCTATGTGTTTTACAGGTATCACTCCATTTATTCCTCAGAAAAATCCTAGGAACTATTAATATTACCAGCCTTTTTACAGACGAGAAACCAAAAGGTCTAGTAATTTTTCCAAGTTCACAAAGCTAATAAGTAGTAGGGCTGGGATTTGAACCAATACAATCTGATTCTAGAACCTCTCCTTTAAACTGCTATAGTATATTACCTCCAACTATAATATATGACCTTGGCAACTGCCACACTCTTGCAACAAAATACAATTTATTGCATATGAGCTTTTTACCCAAAAAGTTCCTCACCATGAGAGGAATTCTGAGGCTAATTGCTAAAATGGAAAAATAATTTCTCTCTTTACACTTACACTTTTCACGCTTGACCCAAAAATTTGGCAGAGAGCAAGGATATTTTTGTTGCCAAACCAATCTGTAGAATCAAAGCATAATGATCTGCTTGGAAAATTAGGAAAAGACAAGAGGAAAAAGCAGAGGTACAGAGAGGATCCAAAATGATACCTGTACCCTAAAATGAGTTGGGTCCTAGGGGAACTGCTCTGGTTGCAAAGACAGAGCCATGGAGAGCTCCTGGGTGGCTCAGTCAATTAAGCATCTGACTCTTGGTTTTGGCTCAGGTCATGATCTCACAATCAGTTGACACCGCATCAGGCTTTGTACTGGGAGTGGAGTCGGCTTGGGATTCTCTCTCTCACTCTCCCTCTGCCCCTCCCTCACTTGCTCCTGCTTGCACACTTTCTCTCCCTCTCTCAATCAATCAATAAATAAATAAGATAAAGCCATGTAAATAATGTTGTATCCTACATGTATAGCTTTGGTATTAGTCTGTTAAATGGAGTCAGAATCAGAAAATATAGGAAACAAACATTAATTAGGAATTAGATGAGCTGAATGGTAGAAAAGTATGAATTCATTGTTCAGTATAAAGCCTTATCCTAGAGACCAGCTGTGGGGAAGCAACCAGTAATATAAGATTGAAGAGAGAAGTTAGTGCTATTGACTACACAAACACATAGTGGGGGCATTACTAAGGAGATCTGAGAACATTAGCCCCTGAACATGAGAGTCACATGGCATGTGGAGGTACTTGTACCTGTCTGGGTTCTTAAAGAAACAGAACCAAGACCATGATAGATTAGATAGATAGATAGATACATAGATATTGATACAGATTATTTACTGATTTTTATATTGTACACACATATACATACATACAAAGAAATTTTAAGGGATTGCCTTACACATTTCTGGGAGCTGGCTAGTCTGAGATTGGAAATCTGTAGGGCAGACCAGCAGGCTGGAAGCTCAGGCAGGATTTCTATATCATAACCTTGAGACAGAATTCCTTCTTGCCTGGGAAATGTCAGGTTCTGGTCTTAAGCCAGCTGACTGGAGGAAGTCCACTCACATTATCAAGGGCAATCTCCCTTACTTAATGTCAACAACTATAGATGTTAAGTACATCTACAAAATACCTTCACTGCAACATTAGACTAATATTTAACCAAACAGCCAGGCACCATAGCCTAGCCAAATCAGCACATAAAATTTAGCCACCACAGTATTCTTTTGACATGTTTGGTTTCTACATCTGGTTACGAGGGGAAAAATTCATGAATCAACAAGGGGATTTGCCTCGGTTCAAGAAAGACCCAGGACTGAGAGGAGAGAGCAAGACTGGTGTAAGAATATTAGACTTTTCTTTGGAAAGCTAGTGAAAGGGGAAAGGCAACACAGACTAACTAAGATGATCATGACTTTTAAATATTAGGCTAAATAAGAATTACCTGTTTGTTTGGAAATGTGTTTAAAATTCAGATCCCTATGTTTTTGATTGTGTAAATTTGTGCTAGAATCTAACAATCGTCCCAAGTGATACGGATGCAAATTGCAGAAAGATAACACTTGAGGAAGAATTGGAGTTAATAATGATGTTCATCCACAGCTAAAAGAGAAAGTGAATTCCTAAACATAATACAATCTCAGTGAGAATAAGCTTCACCCACTGAAATGATAGAGTGACCAGCTAGACCTGAATCCTATCATCCCACAGAATGAAGATAGCTCCACAAAACAAAAGCAAATGATAGCCTAGATATGCCAAGCAAATTTAATTTCAAAATAGCCATTTTTGAATGTACAAATGGAATCAGAACAAGTCACAATTGAAAGCCAGTTCAGAATATGGCCTGTACCCTACTTCCCATCCCTACGCCTTTCATTTGTTTGTGGTAATAAAATTAGAGCATATCACAGAGAAAAAGAACAAAGTAACTGCAATGCTAAGTGAACAGTTTGTTCTCTACCCAGTTTTCCAAACTGCTGTTTATGAAAAAAACAACTGTATTCTTTTTGCCAAATGAGATGCTCACTAGTTTGAATGACTTACATAGGGTATATTAGAATTCAAGCATACCAAAGACAAAGCTTCTGACAGAAGATGAGCTTGAAATAAAATTTTAATTGAATTACTGTTGGTAATAGAGAACGAAAAGTGGAGTCAAACTTTCATCTTGTAAGACAAAGCACTATTATTATCATGTGTTTGAAACTGTTCTTGTAGCCATGCAAGGAGAATAAAAACCTCTCCCCCTTTGAACTTGATCTAATTCATAACTGCCATCCAAGGACCTCTAACCAGTTTCATATCATTTAGAATTATGGATTTCTAGAATCTTTGATTTACAAGTGGACCTGATATTAGATTCAAATATCCAAATCCCCTACACTACATATTGGCCAACAAGCTTCCAGCATCTCTTTTCTAACAGTGGGAAAGTATTACCTCAGAAGTAATACCCCTGTATACTTAGCAATCTCAGTTTGAAAGTTTCTCCCTCCTGGGTGGCTCAGTTGGTTGAGCCTCCAACTTCCGCTTAGGTCATGATTTCACGGTTCTTGGGGTGGAGCCCCACACTGGGCTGTGTGCTGACAGCTTGGAGCCTGAAGCCTGCTTTAGATTCTGTCTCCTGATCGCTCTTTGCCCCTGCCCCGCGCGTGCTGTTTCTCTCTCTCTCTCTCTCTCTCTCTCTCTTTCTCTCTCTCTCTCTCTCTCTCTCTCTCGGAAATAAATAAACATTAAAAAACAATTTTTTTAAGTTTCTCTTCTAAAAAAAAAAGTTTCTCTCTTTGATGTGTTCTCTTTTCCTCTCCCTACTTTCCCTAAACACGCTTTTCTACTCTCTGTCCTACTCCTTACCTCCCTACAAACAGAAATAGTCACACACACACACACACACACACACACACACACACACACACACACTGTGTCCCCCACACACTCTAATCCCCTGGGACCTTTAAAAACATTGGCCATAAGAAAGCACACAAGCAGGACTAGAAAATATACCTGATTTCCCCCAAAGTAATCCCTTACTTGGTTTAGAGCACTAATACTTTATTTAACACATGGGAAATAAGGGACCTTCAATTTACTAATAACCTCAATCTTTAATCAGAAGTAAGATTAGATCTATGATTATACAAGGCAAATGTTTTCAGGCATTATGAATTGTTCCATCAAAAATTCTTTACTCTTTATACTCAAGGCTTCTAAGAAGGTAGGAAGGATGAAATATAATTTGATATTAAACTGACGAGGAGGTAGATAAATAATTAGGAATGTGATTTCCGAATAGCCACATTACACAGCTCCTCACTGCAGAGGCAAACATTTTGCAACAGAACTTTTAATGATACTTTTCTTAAAAATGAATGCTCAGATTCTATACATTGTTAGTTCCACGAAAAAATGTGGCCTGGCAGTTAATCAAGGGTGCTTAGTGCCTTCTGTGCATCCAGTTAACACCCTAACACATCACAATAGATGGGTAAATTTTAGATAAAATTTAATTAATTATTTAAAAAATTTTGTACCCTGTATTTAAAAGTTATCAACTTGTAAAAATGAGTTCCTAAAATATGCTAATTTCACATATAATATCAAAATTTATTAAATTGTTTACGGCTCTGTTTATAGACATAAAAAGAACATTAATATTTAATTTTTTACAAACTGACACCCCATGAGGTTGGTAAAATAGCATTATTTACTGACATTTCTTTAAAAATTTACTGAAAACTAACATAACTACATCATAGTGCTCACAAGTCTATTTGTACAGACACAATAGCAGAATAAAGTGAGTTTACATTGTATAAAGGAAATCTTGACCTAGCTAATGAGAAGAAAAATGAGTTGGAATTTTGTCTCTACTACTTACCAGCTATGTGACAATGTAAAACTTATTTAACTTCTCTGAATGTCAATCTCTTCATTTGTAAAACAGGCATAAATTATTATAATTGATATTAAGCTACCTTACAGCATTGTTGTAAAGATTACAAACGTTTTACATGAACTAATAAACACAATACTTGGTACGCAGTAAGGGTCAGTAAATCATAGCTATTGTCTTGTTGATGTTGTTTTACTGTTTTAAGTGACCAAAAGTCAAAAGAAAACAAGATTCAAAACAAAAGCAGACAGCTTAAATAGTTTCTACTGTGTTTATGCCAGTCTTTTGATTTTAGAACTTAAAACTATTGAAATAGCATATTAATATACAAATTTTTATATTTAGTGTGAGTTTCTAGAAAAATCTTCATGATAAATATTACAATTATTTAAAAAATTTTTTTTAACATTTATTCATTTTTGAGAGACAGAGAGACAGAGCACAAGTGGGGGAGGGGCAGAGAGAGAGCCAGAGACACAGAAACCAAAGCAGGCTGCAGACTCTGAGCTGTCAGCACAGAGCCCAACATGGGGCTCCAACTCATGAACTGTGAGATCATGGCCTGAGCTGAAGTCTGACGCTCAACTGACTGAGCCACCCAGGCGCCCTGAATTATTTTTAAATAAATATGAAAAAAAGAGGTGGGAATTACTACAATATGATTTAGACAAGAAAATTGGGCCTCAGAGAAGTCATTGCTTGATCAGGATCACACAGCAAATGCATTAGAAAATCAGAATTTGAGGCAAGTTCTAAAACATGTTTTAATGTTTGGAGTGATAAAGTAATAAGGAAAATCCGAGCAAAAAAAATCAATCTATAAATTAGGAGTGGTTCAACCTGAGACATGGACCAAGATTATATCAGCAAAGGTATTCTAAATTATTTAATCATTATCATATATCCCAAGCAAAAAAGATCATTTCTTTCCATTGACATTACGTTCATAAAACAATGAAATCAGATGTAGGAAATGTTAGTTAAGATATCTCTTTGAATGTCTTAAGTACTAATTAATTAAAGCTATCTCAATTATATGTTAAATAATTTTAATCAGTATATATTATCTATTCTTTAAAAAAATTTTTTTATTGTTTATTTTTGAGAGAAAGAGAGTGCAAGTGGGGGAGGGGCAGGGAGAGAGGGAGACACAGAATCTGAAGTAGGCTCCAAGCTGTCAACGCAGAGCCTGACGCAGGGCTTAACTCAGGAACCACAAGATTATGACCTGAGCCGAAGTCAGATGCTTAACCGACTGAGCCACCCAAGTGTCCCTATATATTATCTATTATTAAATATATTTATATAATATACACAATATCATATATTTTCTATAATATATATATAATCATTATGGTATATATAATATATTGATTACTATCAATAATTTATTTTAAACATTTGTCAGAAATCCTGTAGAAGTAACATTTACACTTGGAAAAAGTCACTTAAGTCAGTATTCATTAAAGTATGCTCCACAGCCCATTTTGTTCGTGAGTTGAATTATTAGTTTATGATACCTAATATATACAGTTCCATTACTAGCAATTTATCAAAAGGAATTATTTTCTCCCCTTAAATTCCAATCAGTAATTGAGTTTATGAGTGAGAATACTGCCAGAGGTGCCTGGGTGGCTCTGTTGATTGAGTGTCTGACTCTGGCTCAGGTCATGGTCTCGCAGTTCATGAGTTCAAGCCCCACGTCGGGCTCTGTGCTGTCAGTGCAGACCCCACTTCAGGATCCTCCGTTCCCCTCTCCCTGTCCCTCCTCTGCTTGTGCTCTCTCTCTCAAAAATAAACATTTAAAAAGCAAAAAAAAAAAAAACCCAAAAAACTGCCAAACAGATGAGTTAGATGATCTGGCAAAAAAGAGTTTAATAAATGCTTGTTGGTTATTTGATCTGTCCATCAGAACTAAAGAAAACTACTATCAGCTTTGGTATATTTCAACTTCAGTATTTTTCCATGCATTTTAATTAGACAAGGCATCCAATGATAACAAGCAACAGTGATTATTATGTGAGAAAATGTCCATACTTTGTCAAGATGCATGCCAAAGTATGCTGAAACATACAAAGGTGAAATGACAATTTCTGGAATTTACTTTAAAATAATTCAGTACGTGGGGGCACCTGGGTGGCTCAGCCGGTTAAGGGTCCGACTTTGGCCCGGGTCATGATCTCACAGTGTGTGAGTTTGAGCCCTGCATCAGGCTCTGTGCTGATAACTCAGAGCCTAGAGCCTGCTTCAGAGTCTGTGTTTCCCTCTCTCTCTCTCTCTCTCTCCCTCTCCCTCTCTCTCTCTCCCCAACTCGCACTGTCTCTCTCTCTCTAAAAAATAAACATTAAAAATCTAAAAATAATTCAGCACATGTATACATAAGGAGATGTTCACATATGTTCACCAAAAGGCATGTAAAAGAATGCTAATGGCAGCAATATTTTTAAAGCCAAAGACTGGAAACAATCCAAATGTTCAACAGTAAAATGGGTATATAATGGCCTATCCATACAACTGAGTACCGTACAACAAGAGCAAACTCCAGCAGGCTGCTACAGCATGGACGAATCTCATAAACATAATATTGAGGACATGAAGACAGACACAAAAGAGTCCATACTACATGATTTTATTTATACAAAATTCCAAAAATAGGCAAAACTAATTAATGATGATAGAGGTCATAATATCAGTTTCCCTTGAAGTTGGGAGTAATGACTAGAAGGGAGCATAAGAAGACTTTTGGGGATCTGCTGTTGTTCTGCTTCTTGATACAGATGCTCATAGGGTTATGTTCTTATGGTTCGTGCACTTTTCTGTAGTTTGTTATTCTTCAAGAAAAGTTTATATAAAATACTCTTACAAAGTAAAAATTATGAAGCAATCATGGTAGTCTTGATAACTGTTGAATTTGGATGATTGGTACACAGAGATTCATTTTACTTTTCTTTCTACTTTTGTGTCTATTTGAAAATTTTCATATTTAAATGTAATCTAAAAAACACTGTATCATTAGGTGGGGACCTGAGAATTTAAAATTTGTGAACCCTTTAGCAATACAGATTCAAGAACTTAAGATATTGGTTTATAAATATACAGTACATTGAATCTTGTGAAAACTAATCAAGATTCTGCCCAAAATGCCCTTCCCCTACACACATAATAGCTTATTATTGAATTAAATTGTCACCTACCCCAGAGAAATTACCTAGCTAATACAAGAATAATCACATTGGACACCAACGTTTATTTTATTAAAGAGCCTGAAGAAATTAAACCAATTGCCAACACTAAGAAAGATGGACATCTTCCCTGGCACCCAAAGAAAATAGTTATGCTTAAGTGATTCTTATTAATGTGTATTATATATATTCTAAAGACTAGTTCTAAAAGATTTGGAGGAAAGATCTGAAAGGGAGGTAAAAAGAAAGGGTGAGTAACTTGAGAGCAGTAAACCTGCAATTTTCAGTAAAGCAACTTCAAATTTAGATGCAGTCAGAGTTGGACAAAATATTATTAGGCTATTGATTTAAGGAGGTAAAGAAAAATTTAGCCTACAAGGAATAGTACAATATTTCATTATGTCAACATGAAATCTCAAGAGTTTGCTGAATAGAATCTACTGGGTATGCATGGCCAACACTTTGTCTTTCAAATTAGGCCATTTTTATACCCACTATATGAAGAATGCTCTTTCTGAGTGTGTTAGTAGTTAAGCTTTGCAAGCCTAAAAAGGTATTCTCATGGTATATGAAGAAATAATTGATTTCTCCCTCTTCTTTGTTTTACTTCTATGACTATGCTTTTTACATTATATATAATCAGAAAACTTGATGCCTGAGGTGAGGCTGGAAATTAACAATATAAGTATTGATTGATTTGCTTTTCATTTTGTAACCATTTGCTAGATTATTCCTACTTTTTTTTAACCTAACTTGAAAAAAATGTTTTATAGCAACCAGTTATAACAGAAGTCAGTTTCTTTTTAAGCAAACTAGCACTGCTTGTTGCTTTTTTATGTTAAAGCTCAAAAGAATTCACACCTAGTCACAGAGTATATGAATTGTAGTTAATAAACCATTACTCTCTGTGAACATTAGGATTCTGGATTCCTACTATTATATATTCCTTAAATTAAAATTTTAAAAAGTCTCCCTCCATTCAGTACAAGTAAAATAGGCTTAACAGTAAGTAATTGCTGATCATTTTTGCCAGATATTTTTATTAGAATTGCATGGTAACCATTGAAATGGGTTTGTATTTTCTTCAGGAACATTAATTTTCGGATTAAATAAAATACATGGTCTTATTTTAAAGCAGGCTCATTTTATACAATAGACCAATTTTTTTAAATGAGCTACCCTACACTTAATGTCATTAGTAAACAATGCCTTTAGTCACACAGGAATACCAGGCTCATACATTTAAAACACTTCAGCATCTTGTTATGCCAGCTGAACCCCTACACAGTGATATAACCTAACAATAGCTACTTATATAACCAAATGAATATAGAAGACCAGATTTTCTAGCACAGATGCTGCCTCTTATTCACCCTCTCTAGGACAATGTCAAAATAGTGATCATTATCTGTATATGTTGAATCTCTATTTGCTATTTTTCTGAGATGCATGAGAAATTGATTGTTATCCCATTCTTTCATAGAATTCCATGGAACATCTACCAACAGAGATTTTCTAGGAGATTTTCTAGGAGATCTAGAGCTCACTATTATATGTCATAGCAGCTATCATAGGGTACATCTGCTATTCATGGGGGGGTAACATTCTATAATGTTAACATCATTCTATCATTAATATCATTAATAGCCAACAATTATTAAGCACTTACAAAGCAATGTGCTAAATCCTTCACGTGCTTAATCTCATTAAATACTCACAATAGCCCTCTGCTTAGATGCTATTTCCCTGTTTTTATTTCCCCATATTATCAGTAAAGAAACCAAGGCTCCAAAGAGATAAACAATGTGCTATTATACAGCTAGAAAATGACAAATTCAGGATTCAAACTAAGTCTATGTGACTCTAAACAGAAAATCACGTCAGACCAATTTATAGCTTTTTAAAATAGTGACTTCTAATATTTTTCTTCCTTTATGCCCATCTTTCTCTAACGCTAAAGCCCCAGCATTTGCTGATAAACTGAGATATTGGCACTAACTACAACACAATTCAAGCATTTATACAAGATATTTGTGATAAATGACCTATTTTCTTTATTTTAAACAACCATCAGATTGTGATGTTTCTTTAAGAGGTGAAATAATAAGTAATTACTATTGAGTATACGCTCAAAAAATTGTAAAATTCAAGTTTTTAGTTGTTATTAACCACAGGATGACAGTTCATATTTTTTCAGTAATGATATAGAAATATCATAGGTTGGGGTGCCTGAGTGGCTCAGTCAGATGAGTGTCCAGCTCCTGATTTCAGCGCAGGTCATGATCTCATGATCTCATGGTTTGTGAGATTGAGCCCCGTGTTGGGGCCTGCTTGGGATTCTCTTCCGTTCCCTCTCTCTCTGCCCCTCCCCAACTCCTGCTGTCTCTCTCATTCTCTCTCTCTCTCTCTCTCTCTCTCTCAAAACAAATAAGCATTAAAAAAAAACTATCATAGGTTTATAAATAAGGGGGGAATTGTATAATATTTGAATCACAGATATTCTACGGGGTAGAAATCTACAGGAATCATCTAGTCTCCTTCTGCCACATCACCCCCAGCTCCAACACATTGTCCATAACATACACACATACCCATCAAATGCTTCAGTACCCTTCAACAGCATTACTATAACTGGAGGGTCCACCTCTGCTTAACTGCCCATCAAAGATGAGAAACTCTATTTTATGAGGAAACTGATTGCAATTTTCAGGTGGTTCCAATTGCTGAAGTTCTTCCAAAAATAGTGCTTGCCCCCCAATCTCACTAAGTTAGGTAACTGAATTCAAATTTATCAGTCAGAATAGCAGTTGAAACATTTATAAATGTTGCCTGTCATCTCATTCTATTTGTCCTTGTGAATTATATCTCTAACTCCTTGAATGTGGTTTGAATGTAATTTCGGGAGGGAATACAGACAAGTACATTTTTTCAATGGGTTTATTTAAGTGGAAGCTCTTCAAAGTTGTTCAGCTCTATCGCTGTCTCAAGAAAGGTTTCTTGTGATTTATCCACTCTCAGAAGTTTTAACCAGAACATGTATGTTAAGTATTTCACAACTTAGTTTCCTATAAAATACTCAAATTTACATAAAATATATTTGCATATAACCATAGAGTTACACACACAATTATAACACTTTACTACAGAGATTTTTGTTCTAAGCGAATGAGTCATGAGAAGGAAAAATAATTCTTCATAACTTTTAAATTAAATTATACATATATAGTTAACATGAATAGATTAGCTTATATAGATTCATATTATGGCTCAATAAGAACTTAGAAAAGTCACTTTACCTGTGTTATAATCTCAAAACAAATCAACCACCGGCAGTGACATCTGAAAAACTAACCTTCCTTCCTGGAAAGCTATTGTTTTCTCATTTAATAATGTAGTATTATAATAATGAGTGCTTTGTTATTTACTTCTGAGTTTGGTGCAGATGTGAGGATAGTGAGTAACTTTGTTTTTATTTGTTTCTGAAACACCATTTACAAGTATTAAGTTATAAGTGAATGTTAAAGCTCTTGCTTTGAGTCCATTTGATATTCAAAAGAGGGCTGATTTTCATCATTGTTCATTTGAGATACTGGAGCATCTTCACCCCAGGTTACACTTTGAAATAGTTTAATTATTTCAAAACATGGAACCAACAAAATAAGACTGGCAGTGTCCTATCCATTTACAACAGAAAATGGAAGATGAAAAGTTCCACCAAATACTTGTCAGACAGCAGAAATCTCATTTTTAAAGCAAAAGTGAGTAATATTTAGTTGAATCAGGAGGTCAATAAATATGTTTGTTGTGGATTATGTAACCTTTATATTTAAATTTAGATTAACACTTCAAATTATTCCTGCTGTTATAAGATAGCAATGCCAAAATTCATCACAAAATTTGAGCAAATTCTTGAAGGAAATGCCAAATGGAACCCAAAGTATTTTATTTTATTTTTTTAAGTTTATTTTTGAGAAAGAGAGACAGAACGTGAGTGGGGGAGGGGCAGAGAGGGAGGCAGACAGAATCTGAAGCAGGCTCTGAAAAAGCCAGCAAAGAGCCGGATGCAGGACTCAAACTCACCAACCCATGAGATCATGACCTGAGCTGAAGTCAGACGCTTAACTGACTGAGCCACCCAGGAAACCAAAGTATTCTAAATTCCTTATTTTTAGCTTAAGTTTCCATGAAAAGATAATGTGAAATATCCCCCTAAGGGAATGATTCAATTTACGTGAATCATATAAACACCTAAATATATTTATGTACATAAAATACATTTATTTTTTAAATTAATTCTGTTACATCAGAAATATTTTTTTTAAATATGAGAATTTTGAAGAATTAAGAAGAACTAACCCATGTCTCTTAAATATAAAGTTATAGCAAGAAACACCACTCTAAATCTAAAATATTTCTGTGAACAGTATATTTTCAACAAATTAAAAAATTAAAATTCACAGTTCATTTGTATAGTACTTTAGCTTGTGATTACTGTATTTTCTTCTTTGTCATAATATTCTGCATTAGATGGTCAGGGAAGGAGGAGGCTAGGGCGGGCTCCTGGAGGGAAAAAAAATGGAACAAGGACATTGTGATTAAGAGCAGAAAGGCTAAGGAAAAAGAGAGGCCTTGAAAAGTCAAGAATAAAAGGAAAGTAAGAGGCAATAATTATGTTTAGTCATGGAAAAGGAGCTGGAAAACTCTCTATGGGGAAGGAAAAAAGGAGTAAACAGCATATTACAATTGTCCCTGTTTGGTGTGCAAGCAGAGGGGATTACGAATTCTGGAAGTAGTAGTATATTCCCACAATGAAATATCATAATACAATAATAAAAATGGACTAACTACATTTATAAGTAACAACATGTATGCATTTTATAATGTTAAAAGAATGCAGGCGAAAGAATACTTACTGTATGATTTTAATCATATGATGGAAAAAACACAAATACAACTAAATTATAGTGCTAGAAGTCAGAGCAGGGGCAATAGTGATTGAGAAAAAGGGTAAAATCCGTACTTCTGAGTGTGGGCAATGTTCCATGTTTTGACCTGGACAATGCTCTCAGGGGTTTTACTTTGTCTGAAGTCATTGAGCTATCCATTTGTATTTTGTGCACTTCTCTGTGTAGGTGTTTCATTCAAAATGAAACAAAACAAAGAAGTATTGAGAAAAAAAAAAAAGCAATGAGATGGTGACGAGACACAACGCCAAACACTAAACTTTAGTAACACAATGTTTAAGACTCAAATGCTGATACTATTCCATCTACTTGGGCCTACTACCCAGAAAAAAAAAATAATGAAAATAAACTAAACCAGTGAACTGAAACTTTTTTAAAGTTCAGGGTTTTTTTTTTTTAATCTTTTTATTGAGTTAAACAAGACAGATTTGGGGGGTGCCTGCCTGGCTCAGTCAGTAGAGCAAGTGACTCTTGATTTGGGGATTGTAAATTCAAGCCCATGTTGGGTATAGGGATTACTTAAAATCTTTTAAAATAAATAGAGAAGACAGATTTAAATAAACTTTAAATATCAACTACACAGCCTTAGGCTTAGTGGGG
The DNA here is from genome assembly GCF_046562875.1 of Panthera onca. NCBI lineage: Eukaryota > Metazoa > Chordata > Mammalia > Carnivora > Felidae > Panthera > Panthera onca. Next base: position 48,410,788 of record NC_138351.1, on the reverse strand, counting down.
AAACCAAAAAAGCATTCCCATTAACTCAGAATGTAAAAATATTCTCTACAACATTCATTCATTCATTCAACATTTTAGAGCCAACTGATGCTTGCTTGACAAGATCCTAGGCAGCAGGGACATGTCTTTTTTCAGAAAAGCTAAATAGCCTGCCTTCATAGAGGTTACAGTATTCAGGAAAGCCAATAAATAAGCAAGCAAACAAATATTAGATAGGGATAACTACCATGGGCAAAAAAACAAAGCAAGGTAAGAGAGACAGGGAGGTAAATTGTAATGATGGGTGAGGCATGGCTATTTTACACAGAGTGATCAGGGACATCTTCTCTCTTAAACTGACATTTTAGACAGAGAAAAGAAGTGAAAGCAAATCATGATGACCTCAGAGGGGAATCATGGTGTGGAGGCATTACTCAATCCAAACGCATACCAAAAAGTAAGAAGTATAAAAATTAAAATGGAGGAAGTGAATTATCATTATTACTAGGGTAGTAAAATCATGTACCTAAAAAACCCAAGGGAATGAGCTAAAAAGCTCTTCTAAATATCACTAAGATGACCCAGTAAAATCCTAACATTTAATCAATAACCTTCATATATTCAAACAACAACTTATAACAACAACAACAATTAAAAATTAAAAATTTTAATTAAAAATAAATTAAAAATAGCAACATTAAAAATAGCAACAAAAAGATAAAACACCAGGAATAAAATTAACAAGTAATGTATTAGCTTTATATGAGAAAAATGTTAAAATGCTACTAATGGATACAAAAGAGGAGGTAAATATATTAGAAAGGTATATACCATGTTCTTAGTAAAACTTAAGTTCATAAATACTTTAATGATATTTAATTTTTAAGCTTTAATTTTATCCCAGTAAAAAAGATAATATTTTTGGAATTTGACAAGGTACTTCTAAAGTTCATATGAAAAATAATCAAGATAGAACAGCTAGAAAATTCTGAAAAATAAAGGTACTAAAGAGTCCTAGTCATTTCAAGTATTAAGGTATACTAGCTGAAGAGCCTTAGACATTAAGACAGGTATTGAGAAACTATATTAATTAAAAGATTATAGAATGAATGTGTATGTGGGGGTATGTATCATGAAACATTAATAGACCCAAGTACATGTGGAAATATAATGAATGATAAAGGAGGCATTACAAATTAGGAAAAAGATTGGGCTATACAGGAAATAGTGTGGAAATAAATACTTAGAAAACATAACATTGGATCTATACTGCATACCTCATATTGATGTAAATTCATTGGGGCACCTGGATGGCTCAGTTGGTTAAGTATGACTTCGGCTCAGGTCATGATCTCATGGTTCGTGAGTTTGAGCCTTGCAATGGGCTCACTGCTGTCAGTACAGAGCCCTCTTCGGATCCTCTGTCCCCCTCTCTGCCCCTTCCCCACTGGTTCTCTCTATCTCAAAATAAATAAATACGCTTTAAAAAAAAAGCTCTTAGGGTGAAAAAAGCCTTTTTTCAAGAATTAGTTTAAAAAAAGGATACATTAAAAATGTGAATTAGCTATATAAACTCAATATTTCTGCATAATGAAAGATATCATAAACCAAGTCTAAGAAATGCAATTCAGGAAAAATATTTGCCACTTATATTACAATCATTTGATTTCTTTAATATATTAATTTAATGATAGGAATCTTTAATTCCTATCATTTAATTAAAAAAAAAAAAGTTTCCCCAAATGGTAAAAAGACAGAGACATTTCACAGAAAAGGAAAAAGAGGAGTTCCTAGGTGGCTCAGTCGGTTAAGCATCTAACTTTGGCTCAGGTCATGATCTCACAGGTTCGTGATTTCGAGCGCTGCACCTGGCTCTGTGCTGACAGCTCGGAGCCTGGAGCCTGCTTCAGATTTGGTGTCTCCCTCTCTCTCTGCCCCTCCCCCACTTGCACTCTGTCTCGCTTTCAAAAATAAATAAACATAAAAAAAAGAAAAGGAAAATCAAACAGACCTTAAATTATAAAATTATTTTACTTGTCCTTGTAGTAAAAGATATGCAAATTAAAATGACAGTAATACACTCCTATGTGCCAGAAAATAAGTATTTTCATAAATTGCTCGTAGGAGTATAAATTGATATGTTATCAAAATTTTTAATGTATAAATCATTTTATGCAGCAGTTCTACTTCTAGACATTTTTGCTACAGATGTGCTTGAATAAATGAAAGATGACACATGTAAAAAAAAAAAAGCACAGAATTATTAGTAGTAGCAAAATGTTGGAAAAAAACTTAAGTGTTCATTGATAATGAACCAGCCAAATAAATATTACAGGAAGTGAATATTAAAGTTTCCCCTAAGACATATATAAAGTTCCAAAGACAGAGTGTTACATGTAGAATTTACAAAGCACATTAAAAAAAATCACTGTATCAGACTATTAAAAAACACAATCAACATGGCAAAAAAGCTACTTACAGAATGAGAGAAAATATTTGCAATGATCAGAAAAGGGGTCAGCATCCAGAATATATGAAGAACTCCTAAAACTCAACAACAAAAAATCAACCCAATTAAAAAATTGGCAAAAGACTTGAATAGTCATTTCCCTAAAGATGATGTACAAATGGCCAACAGCCATATGAAAAGATGCTCAACATCAATAATCGTCAGAGAAATGCAAATCACAACCACAATGAGATATCTCACACTCATTAGGAAAAACAGAAAATAACAAGTGTGGTGGAGATTTAGAGAAGTGGGAACTCTTATACTCTGTTGTTTGGATTCTAAAATGGTGCAACCAGCATGGAAAATTTTGGGAATTCCTCAAAAAATTAAAAATAGAACTACCATATGATCTAGCATTTTCACTTGTGGGTATATATCCAAAAGACTTGAAAGCAGGGTCTCAGAGAGATATCTGCACCCCCATGTTTACAGCAGCACTGCACACAGTAGCCAAGTGGTAGAAGCAACCCAAAGGTGCAACAGTGAATGAATGGATAAACAAAATGTGCTTTCTACATACAATGGAATACTATGCATCCTTAAAAAGGAAGGAATTTCTGTCCCATGCTACAACACGAACGCACCCTAAGGATAAGTGAAATAAACCAATCCCAAAATAATAAATACTGTATGATTCCACTTATATGTGACATCTACAGTAGTTAAGGTTATCAAGGATCAGGGTCAGGAGGCAAAGGAGAGGTGTTGTTGAGTGGGTATAGAATTTCAGTTCTGCCAGGTGAAAAAGTTCTGGAGATGTGTTTCACAACAACGTAAATATACACTGCTAAACTGTACACTTAAAAAAAGTAGAGATGATAAATTATATGTTTTTTTATCACAATAAAAATTTTTAAATAACCACTGACATTTAATTTTTGAGTGTTTGATATTACTATAAGTACTTTAGATGAATTGATTCATTTAGACCTTACAGGAACTCCATGAGGAACATAATGCTATTATCTCCATTTTACAGATGAGGAAATTGAAGCTCAGAGAGTTTAAGTAATTTCCCTTGTAATTGGAGACTGCAAGATGTGAACTGGCTTGTTTCGAGACTCTGTTTCTCAAAGTGCTAACCACACTACTACGTCTTCATTACTGACGTGGAGACGGTTTCAAGACCAGTCGATGTCTCAGCTGGATCAAGCTATAAAAATAACGCAAAATATGGAGAGAGGAAGGATTTTGTGGAGTGATTTTCTTGGAGAGAAGTATTGCACTGATGGAAAAGGGAAAGAAGAAGGGATTTTTTCCCTTTTTTAGCGCAAAGATGAACAGGGTCAAATACAAAATTTAAGGGAGCTATCTTTTAGATAGGATGAATGATGCTGCAGTGAACATTTTTTGGTGGTCATATGTTTTCATTTCTCTTGGGTATATCAGTCGAAACAGAAAGTAGATTACTGATTGCCTAAGGCTGGAGAGAAATGGGGGATGACTGCTAATGGGCTTTTTTCTGGGGGGTGATAATTAAAATGTTCTAAAATAGTCATAGTTGAAAACTGAGAATATACTAAAACTATTTAATTGTATACTTTAAATATACAAATTCTGTAATTTGTGAATTATATCTCAAGAAAGCTATTTTTAAATTTTTAAAAAAATGTTCATTTATTTTTGAGAGAGAGACACACACACACACACACACACACACACACACACACACACACACAGAGTGCCAGCGGGGTAGGGGCAGAGAGAGAGGGAGACACAGAATCCAAAGCAGGCTACAGGCTCTGAGCTGTCAGCATAGAGCCTGATGGGGGGCTCGAACCCACAAGCAGTGAGATCATGACCTGAGCCTAAGTTGGACACTTAACTGACTGAGCCACCCAGGAGACCCTCAATAAAGCTGTTTTTAAAAAAAGTTAAGGGGATGCCAGAAACATAGTAATCAAGATAAATAATCATTTAACATAGGATTTTGTTAATATAAATTAATGTAAAACAAATCCACATTAAACAAAAAATCAAACTTTTAGATTAAGATAGGCTGTTGTTGTTTGTCTTAAGACTTTGCATTACTATATAACAGAACAGTCATTTCCAAACAGCCCTGGTTCCAGGGCAGTATAGCCATTGTGGCCTTTCCACTGGGCATATTTCCCTGGGTTGACAAAAGATATGCAGGCATACTGAAAACAGTGAGGCTTTATATGTATAGTAGTCATTTGGGTGGGTGCAGGGGTGGGGGAGGGGAGAGCTTTTAACTTTCTTCCACTTGGTTCAAAATATGAGAGGATATTTTGATGAGTGTATATAAATTTCTTTTTTGTCTCAGATGCAATGGTAGCTCAGCAGAATACTAGAAAGGAGCTTTCATTGGGGCCAGTGAGAAAGCTTGAGATGTGTTCCCTGCAGGGCACCCCACAGGAGCTGAGCAGTTCAAAGGGTAAATAAAAGGCTAACTAACCACTTGATGGTGAAGCCAAGAAAGTTCTGCTGTGGTAAGAGTGACCCACAGTCCCAAGATTGTCAGGGGAAAAGATGTGATTCCCTATTGATAGACTAGGGACAGAAGAGAAAGAGCCAGGCTGGGGCCATCTTTAGTTTGGCCAAACAGAGCTTCTGGAAACTGGCAGGGGTGAGGGAACCTGTCATTGAAGGACTATGAAAAATATGAACTACCAGAGAAATGTAAGTTGAGGCAGGATAGGAAGGAGACTGCTGAAGGAAAAGGTACCTAGCCTATGTCAAAGGATCTCATAGTTGGTGGGACCCAGCAGAGAACCTCTGAAAAGCCCACCAGAGATGGTCAACTTTAAACATATGCCCAGCCTAGAAGGCATGGATAAATGCAGTTTAAAAGGGATTGATTCAAATTTCTTGCCCTTTCCCATCCTCCCAGATTTGAATAATCTCTGAGACAGTGCACTCTGATTTCTGAATTTAGTCTGTGTTTGTGACAAAGTGACTGTCTTTTCCTAAGAGAGAGCAAAAAGTCCTGGGAATCTGCCCATATTTCCACCTAGAGGCAGGGGGAAGGTTACACTCACTAAATAAATTTCAAAGGAGCAGGTGGGGAAACAAAAACTTGTTATCTCATGAGCCTAAGTTACATAATTATGTATGGGTATAAAATTAAATGTTATGCACAACTAAAAATAATGCAGCAGTTGTATATGTTTTTATATGGAACAACCTTTGAGATATAATGAGTTTTTTAAAAGCATAAAATTGTGTATGCTGTATACATTATTTTTATTAAAAAAACTAAAAACTAAAAAACTAAAACTAAACACAAATGCCATTTCTGGAGATTTACACTAGAAACTGATGACAGTAATTCCCTCTAGGGGAAGGATCCATACAGGTGGGAGACAGGAATAGGTAGGATCCTTACCTTTCACTGTAGGCACATTTGTATCTTTTGCATTTTGTGCTGTCTCGTGCCTATCCAAAAAAAAAAGTTAAATATGTTAATTAAAACAAAAAATGTCTTCAAGCTTACACATAAAGATGACCAAATAAAAGTACATTACAAAATAAAAATAGTAAAAACCAGGCCCCTCAAAAATCACATGTGCAAGGGAAGGGGCATAACCCAAAGCCATTAACAAAAAGTGGGGCAATAATGAAGTAAGTATAGGATTCTGGAAGTCAGTATGCGTGAGGAGTCTGCCAACATCAACCTCTAACCTGCCCCACCCCCACGCAAGCTATACTGTTGAGGTCTCTGAGGGGGTCTGAGGTCTCACAGGGCCTCCCTGTGTTCTGAAGGGGAAAAGATGAGAGCACAAGGTATTAGAAGAAGGAAGACATATATATTATATTTACAATACAAAGAGTCTAAGTTGATGATGTGGCTTAGGGTAAGAGCAAACTGTGCCACCAGCTAAAGCCCAGAATTAGACAGATTTATCCACCAAGTCAGAGGCATCATTACCCATCAGAGAAGTCACTCCATCTCCTTGGCATTCCTTTGGTTAAGAAAAGACCAGAATACAGTGCAAATGGATCTTGTCCAAGAGGAAAAGTACCATAAGGAGTAGCAACTTCATCTTTTTCTTCTTTTGACTTGGAAGTAGTAATGATTGCCAAGAAGGAGTTGAAACAAGGAAAGTGAACGATGGTATAGGCTCTCTCTCTGGAAGAAGTGAGGTCTACACTCAGAATTAAGAGACCCACCCCGATTCCAAGTATACACTTCAGTGAGAATGAGATATACCACCACTCCACAAATGGAAACAATGAAACCTGGTAGAAGACCTTGAACAATATATGCCAAGTGGCAGCAGAGCCTAGATGTTCATATAATCTTGAGTTCTCCCTCTTTGCCTTCATGATCCGGGGCGGGGGGTGGTGGGGGTGGGGAATCTAGAACACTAAGTTCTCAGCCATCAGACTCTATATAAGAGGAGAAAACAAACTGGTTTTAGTTAAGGTGGCCTTGTTGTCAAAACATTCCTTTAATTATTAAAAAATAAATGCAGGTCTGGACAGATCCCCATGAACAAGCGCCATGAAAAGTAATAGCCAGGCAACGATGCAAACAAATTAGGAAGGCAGGCAGAATGTATAAAAGACCAATATTGAACCAAGCCTAGAAAAAACATAATGCATGAAAGTTAATTTCTCTACAGGTGCTTTGCTATTTATAACTGAAGAAGAATAAAACAAAAATTCAAAAATGTGTTTAAAAACAGCAGAATGAAGAAAAGAGGGATTGCAAGCCTAAGGAAATAGAAGACTGAAACAGAACCATTAAATAATAATAAAGTTTCAAAAGCAGGAAGACCTGAGATAATCATAGTAAATGCAGATGAAAAAAGAAGAAATTAAGGAATCCGAAAGAAGCTCATAGAAGTTGAAGACTGACAAATTCTGTGTAACAGAGCTGTGTCTCTTAGGTAGAAAACCCAGGGGAGCACAGCAATGTACCCAAAGATACAATTTTTTTTTTAAATGAAGAAGAAACTTTTCTGAAATGAAGCAAACGTTTAATCTGCAGCCTGAAAAGTAACATATATTACAAGATAATTTGATTGGGAATACTCATCTCTAAGTCTATAGTCATACTACCCATACTCAAGGATAAAGAATTCTTAGGCACCCCAAAAAGCAAAGTAAATAAATCACTATTAAAGGAAAATACCCATGCTGGTCTCATATTTTTTTAAGTTTAAATAATTATTTTGAGAGAGAGCAGGAGCAGGGGAAGGGCAGAAAGAGAGGGGGAGAGAGAGAATCCCAAGCAGGTGCTGCACTGTTAGTACAGAGCCCGATGCAGGGGTCTCCAGCCCACGAACCATGAGATCATGACCTGAGCTGAAACCAATAGTTGGATGCTTAACCGACTGAGCCACCCAGATGCCCCATGCTGGTCTCATATTGTTTCACAGTAACATTTGGTAACAGAAACCATTGGAAAATATGTAAGAAATTGTGAAGGAAAGACCTATAATCAAACAGTAATATAAACATCCAAAATATACAAAGTACACATGTCCACAAGGTGTACAACAGCAATAGGTAGAACAGACAGATGTTTTCAAACCTGAAAGAGGTCTGGGGAATACAACACATGTGCACCCTTTGCCAAAACGAAAACAAAACCCCCAAAATAGACAAACAAATATTACTTGATAGTAAATAAAATCCAAGTTTTTTTTGGATTATAAGTAGGACTTACAAAAGGATTGGAAAATAAAGAGGAAAGGAGTAAAAGGTCCTGGGTGAATGTTAAAACTATTTATTTATTTAAAAAAAATTTTTTTTAATGTTTATTTCTGAGACAGAGAGAGACAGAGCATGAGTGGGGGAGGGGCAGAGAGAGAGGGAGACACAGAATCCGAAGCAGGCTCCAGGCTCTGAGCTGTCAGCACAGAGCCTGACACGGGGCTTGAACTCACAAACCATGAGATCATGACCTGAGCCGAAATCGGTCACTCAACCGACCGAGCCACCCAGGCGCCCCAATGTTAAAACAATTTAAAGTATGTCTAAATAATTGCAGCACAGAACACAAATGTAAAAACCTTGACAATATATAAATAATATATCGGGGCGCTTGGGTGGCTCAGTTGGTTAAGTGTCGACTCAGGTCACTCGCGGTTCGTGGGTCCGAGCCCCATGTCAGGCTCTGGGCCTGGAGCTTGCTTTGGATTCTGTGTCTCCCTCTCTCTCTCTGCCCCTCCCCTGCTCACACTCTGTGTCTCTCTCTCAAAAATAAATAAGACATTTAAAAAAATTTTTTTAAATATAAATAACAAGATCAAGAGGTGGGAGAAGGGAAAAGAAAGAAGCTAATATCTTCATCTTTCAGAGCAGGGAAACAATTGATGCCATCTACAGTTGAAATGTGCAGGTTTTAAAACTATGATTTCAACATTTTAGTTTTTTTAATAATATCTTTCTAACTTTAGAGGGATCTCCTAAGAATTAACGTATGTTATACTGGATACAACATTTATTTGAAGTTTAGCAATCCATTCCAATTCATTTCAGCTTCATTTGGCTTCATTCTAATTCATTCTACTTACAAAAATAGCAAGTATTATATGTTAAAAAAGGGATTTGGGGTGATTTTTTTAAAAACTTCTTTTTACTTTTCTGCATGACTTGAGCTCATTATAATGAACAAGTGTTATATTTATAAAATCAATAAAGTAATTTTTCTTTTAGAAATGAACAGGAAAGATAAAAACAGAGACATTTAATTTTTTTTTAACAAACTGATGTTGAGCTCAATAAAAACAGGGTTGTAATTTAATTATTTCTCGGACTTAAGATTTTCTGTGCACTTGGCTAGATCTCATCTCCAAATTCCAGATAAGCGTTTCCATTTGAAAACCCTTTGATTCTGTAAACAGAATTTAGCATGCAGAATAAGTCCTCCCGCTTAAATCACTGAATCGGCTGCTGAATCAACAGCATAGATGGAACCCAGGGTTGGAGCCAAAGGAAATGATGAAGATTTGAGACTGCAATTATTATCTTATAATAAGGATACAAAAAATTCCTTCTACTTTTACAAGCCGTCTTTTATACCTGCTTATACCTTCTGTTTATACCTGTACCCATTTCAGTTGAATTGATTTCCATTACTTTGGTGGGACTGGGTTTTACAAATGTTTTCCTTTAAATTCTTTTTTTTTTTTTTAAGTTTATTTATTTATTTTGAGAGAGAGAGACTGAGAGTGAGTGAGCAGAAAGGGGCAGAAAGAGAGTGAGAGAGAGAGAATCTGAAGCAGGCTCCACACTGTCAGCGCTGAACCCAATGCAGGGCTCACTCTCAGGAACCATGAAATCATGACCTGAGCTGAAATTAAGAGCCTGACACTTGGGGCAGCTGGGTGGCTCAGTCAGTTAAGCGGTCTGACTTCTGCTTGGGTCATGATCTCACACTCCATGAGTTCAAGCCCCGCTTGGGCTCTGTGCTGACAGCTCAGCCTACAGCCTGCTTCAGATTCCATGTCTCCCTCTCTCTGCCTCTCCCCTGCTCGTGCTTTCTCTCGCGGTCTCAAAAATAAATAAACATTAAAAATTTTTTTTTAAAAAGTCAGATGCTTAACTGATTGAGCCACCCAGGCGCCCCTTATATACATAGGTGTGATGCTTTTAGGTCAAAAACAACTCAACTTACAAATCATATGAGGACTTTAAGGTACAAAGCAGATGAACATAAGGGAAGCAAAAATAATATGAAAACAGGGAGGGGGACAAAACATAAGAGACTCTTAAATATGGAGAACAAACAGAGGGTTACTGGAGGGGTTGTGGGAGGGGGGGATGGGCTAAACGGGTAAGGGGCATTAAGGAATCTACTCCTGAAATCACTGTTGCACTATATGCTAACTTGGATGTACATTAAAAAATAAAAATTAAAAAAACAAAAAACACAGACTATGAATTACAGAACTACATATGCCTTTAAAAAGACACATTTGTATAGGCTCCTGCATAACAATTTCTTTCTCAATCTCCTTAGAATTTTTAGTACATTACATGAATTCCCTAAAGTCAAAGAGCCTGGCATTTTTTTTTTTTTTTTGTATTTTGTCTTCATGAATCCTAGAGAATAGATGTCATTAGATACTTGTTTACTATGAGAAATTTATTTCTTCACTATGTAGATGTGGTAGGCAGAATAATGCTTTCCCACCCAAGACATCTGTGTCCCAACCCTCAGAATTTGTATATATATGGCAAAGGGGAATTAAGGTTTCAGATGGAATTAAGGTTGCTAATCAGATCACCTGGAGATGGGGAGAGCTTCCTGAACTATCCAGGTGGACCCAATGTAATCATTATAGCCTTTTTAAGTGAAAGGAGGAGACAGGAGAGTCAGTGTCAGAGTGATACAATGTGAGAAAGACTCCACCTACCATGGTGGGCTTTGAAGATGGAAAGGGGTCATCAGCCAAGGAAATAAGATTTTTCAGTAAAGCCTCCACAGGAATACAGTCTTCCCAAACCTTGATTTTAGCCCAGTAAGACCCAACTTCAGACTTGTGACCTGCCAAGTTTTGTGTTGTTTTGGGGCACCTGGGTGCCTCAGTTGGTTAAGTGTCCAACTTTGACTCAGTTCATGATCTCATGGTTGATGAGTTCAAGCCCTGCCCCACATCGTATCAGACTCGCTGTCCGTGAAGAGCCCGCTTCAGATCCTCTCTCTCCTCCTCTTTCTGCACCTCTTTGTCTCAAAAATAAACAAACATTAAAAAAAAAAAAAAAAAAAAAAAAAAAAAAAGGAAAACTCACTGTCCTCTGGATCTACACTACACTGTCTTTTTAGGACCAGGCGAGTAACTCCTGTTTCTCCTTCCTCCTCCTACAATTCATTTTTAAAGACCTGGTTGGTAGGTGATGGGGCTGCCATGGCAGAATCTGTAGTGCATTAAAACAAAAGAAGACTGGGTGTCTGAATGCAGAAATAGGGAAGAGCTTCATTATCCTAGCACAGGCATTCCAAGGAAAGGTTTCCATCTTTTAGGGAGACTATTAGTGGGATAAAGGGGTGGAGCAGACAGGACACAGCAGGTAAATTCTGTAGCAAATAAATGAACAGATACCTAGGCAAGTAGGTGGTTGTTTCAGGGAAGTTGAAACACAGGTGTCCAGCACTAGGACAGGTGACAAATTAGTTGTCTGAGAGGGCATGCCAGCCAGTTAATTGTATAAGGGTCTAATAATACCCATGAACAAAGAAAATGGAGAACAAAGCAGGCCATTTCTTACTAGAAAACGATGGTCAAAGTAGTAAAACCTTTAGACTGAGTCAGTGCTAAGCTAAAAACTTCACAAACCTTTAGGGGCGCCTGGGTGGCGCAGTCGGTTAAGCGTCCGACTTCAGCCAGGTCACGATCTCGCGGTCCGTGAGTTCGAGCCCCGCGTCAGGCTCTGGGCTGATGGCTCGGAGCCTGGAGCCTGTTTCCGATTCTGTGTCTCCCTCTCTCTCTGCCCCTCCCCCGTTCATGCTCTGTCTCTCTCTGTCCCAAAAATAAATAAAAAACGTTGAAAAAAGAAAATTTTTTTTAAAAAAAAAAACTTCACAAACCTTGAGCCATATATTGCCTTTACCCTGAGATAAGTGGGGTGGAAGTTACACGCTTCCATCAGGGAATGGTGTTATTTGTGAGGTGATATTTGCTATCTCTCAGCTAGGAAGCTATCTGAGCAGGACCCAAATTTGTCAATATATACTGTGTTTGAAACATAATACTTCTGGTCCCCATTCCCACTGAAGCCTTTATTCATTAGATTTCATTGTGTGAGAGTAAATTTAACCAGATAAAATAACTGAGGCAGCATAACGCAGTATAGCAGACCTTCTCAACCTTTGTTACTGTGAACCCCCCACTACCTGGGGACTGGAGAAGATAACAAATTCACCAATAACAGTAGTTTACTACAGCAAGTTTTCCCATTTGGGGAGAGCAAGAAAGGACTTGTCTGACCTTAAAGGAGTCTGCTGAAAAAGCCCCTGAGGGCAATTCTGTTAGTTACCACCTCCTGCCCACCCAGCATCACCAGGCAGAATCCTTCTCTCTGTTGAAAATCACTGGTGTAGTTCAAAGCTGACCACACTGTGAACCATGCCAGGATTTACGTCCTGGCTCCACGACTAATTTGACTCAGCCTTTCTCAAACAATGCACAGCTCACCTACAGCAGAATCACCTATTATGCTCATTTAAAATGGGTTCCTCTGCCGGTTAGAAACAACTCTGTGGTGGCCTAGGGTCTCCATTTTTGCAATCAGGGGTGAGTATTTGGCATCATAAAGATTGAGAGGTTTATACTATGAATCACTTTAGCCAAGTCATTGCACATCTTGAGTTTCTTTACCTTGCAAAGTAAGAGGTTTGGGCTGGAAGGTATTTGTAATCCTTCCAGTTCCTACAGTGTGCCAGAGTGGAAAGATAGGGTCTTTGGTGCTAAAAAGACATGAGTCCCAACGTCAACTTCACCACTTACTGTGTGGCATTGAGTGAATTATTCAATCTGTATTATTCTCAATTTCTTCATGTGTAAAATGGGATTAATAACGACACCCAATTGCCAGGGTTATTGTAGGAATTAGCAATGGTATATACAGCAATGGTATATAGAAATTACTTGGCAATCTTTAAAATGATCTTTATAAAGCAAATATCACCTCACAAATAACATGATGATGTCATTAAAATACTATCGGGGTTAAAGTTCAAAAGGAAGAACTGGGAAAGTATTCTACACAATGGGTAGGATGTATCATTTCACATAGCGCTACATAACAAAGCCCCTAAAAACTCAGTGGCTTAAAACAGTAAGCATTTCCTATTGCTTATGGGCCTACAGGTCGGGTGGTCAGTTCTTCCACTCTTGACCGCATTATACTCAGGCATCAGAGGCAAGTGCTGTAGAAGGCTCTCCTGATCTTGGTCGGGCTCTCTCATGTTAATAAGTTGTTAATGACTGCAGGCTGGTGTGGATGGCCTCACCTAGGACACCTGGGCTCTCCTCCATGTGATCTCTCATGTTTTATAGGCTACTTTGTACTTGTTTCTATGGCAGTGCCAGGATAACAAGAGAGAAAAGTGCAAGGATTCTTGAGGCCAAGGTACAGAATCAGAACATTGCCATGTTCTGTAGAGCAAAACACTCCTCAAAGCTTGTTAAAACAAACTAAGTCCACTTGAGTTTCTGATTCAGTAAGTCTACAAAGGCCCAATAATTTGCATTTCTAACAACTTCCCAGATGATGAAGATGCTGTCTGCAGATCACTCTTTGAGAACCACTGGTATAAAGTGGAGTCTTCTCTATGTTAAAAAAAAAATACAACATACCTAATTTTACTTTTAATTTTTTAAATATTTATTTATTTTTGAGAGACAGAGCGTGAGCAGGGGAGTGGCAGAGAGAGAAGGAGACACAGAATTCGAGGCAGGATCCAGGCTCTGAGCTGTCAGCATACAGCCTGATGGGGAACTCAAACCCACAAACCGTGAGATTATGACCTGAACCAAAGTCGGACACTTAACCAACTGAACTACCCAGACACCCCTAATTTTATTTTTAAGTAAACTATTTCCTCCATAGCATAACTTGTATTATTCATATTTCTCTTCTCATAAAATATGAAAGTTTTAAAATCTACTTTTAGAGGACTTTGATTTTTTTCCCTTTTCCCTGAAAACCATAATTTCCTTTTTGAGATTGTACCTTAACACATAGTAAGCTATAGTCAAAAACTCTTGAAAGATTTTATTTCATCTCTCCCCTTGTATCTCTCTACCCTTTCTACATTCTATCCTCCTCCATGCCAAATGCAGTGAGGTCTGTGAGGGGAAAGTCTTGCTGAGTCAAGTAAGAAAACTGTATATTTTGTTAAAATTAACTATAAGCAAATGATTGAATAACTGAAAAGTACATTCATATTCCACCTTCTCATTGAATAGTTGAAGGATGGGCACCAAGGAGTTAACTAACTTGCAGCCAGACACCAGTTTTTGTTTAATCACCTTACTTGATATGTCATAAACACACATGATCTAAATCAATAGTCATCTACCTTCTAGTGTCATCTTAGTTCTCTGAGTAATGAAATACCTCTGGAGATCTTGTAAACTCCAAGTTAATTGTGCCTTCCTGGTTCTTAGAAAATGCATCCAGTGTTCTATTCTTTATTAACAAGTGGGAAAGAATTACCAGATTCTTATCTATTTGGAAGACATGCATTAGCTATATATATTTTTTTTTAGAGAGAGAGCGAGAGTGAGCGGAGAGGGGCAAAGGGGGAGAGAGGGAGGGAGGGAGGGAGAAAGGGAGGGAAAATGGGAGGGAGGGAGAGAGAGAAAAAGGGAGGGAGGGAGAGACAGGGAGGGAGAGAGAATCTTAAGCAGGCTCCATGCTTAGCACAGAGCCCAATGCAAGGCTCAAGGCCAGGACCCTGGGATCACAACCTGAGCCAAAATCAAGAGTGGGACACTCAACCTGCTGAGTCATCCAGGCACCCCAGACATGAGCCATTTATACTGAGGAAAATGAGACTTAGGTAGTTTAAGAGATTTATCTAGAATCATACATGAGAACAAGGACTGGTTTGTTTCTACTGCACCACATTTTTCCACTGCATCAAACAAAATAAGTATTCAGATTACTCCATGTTAACTATCCACGATTAACTCATAATTAACTAATAAATTCATTTTTCATTTTATCTGTATTTCAAAGTGTCCAGGAAAACACTTTTATTCCATTAGTTGGCATTCCCATTCCTTACATTTTCCCCCTCTTAATAGATGTAGTTCTAAGTTGAGGAAGAAGAAAGGGAGATCAGAGAAGAGTAAACTTAATAAAATGTATATTTTCCAGAATGCCTTCCAAACTGTTAAAAGTAGAATTGCAGTTCTTGGTAGCATCTCCTGTAAACAGCCTAATATTCTTTACATCTTAAGTATTTCACAAACTCATTATTTGCCTAACATGGTATTATCCTAAGTGATGCTTGTTAATCACTTGCTATATTGCAAACATTACATGCAAAGCCCATATTTATTATCCTACTTAATATTCACAACACCTCAGATAGGTACTATTTTTATCTTCATTTTACAGATGAAAAAATAGGCCTCAATGATTAAATAATCACTCAAATCACACAACCAGTAAGTAGTCAAGTTGGAGCTCAAACGAAATTCTATTGGATTTGTAATCTTACTATGTTATTGGTGACACTCTTTTGTCTGCAACTTGTGCTTTAAAAAATCAACTAGAGTAAGGTGACAGTACTACAAAAAATGGCTTTGAAACCATTGAACACTGAGCCTGTTTCAGAATAAGGAATTTATGACAGAATGGAAGGGGAAAGGTGAAAAGGAAACATCTGGTTTGTTCCAAGAAATTACCACTGAGCATAGCTAGGAGATTGACAAGTTTAGCTAACACATGTGACCAAGCGTGTGGATCTCCAAAGCAGTCCCCTTGGGAAGACATATGTTTATTTAAACAATGCCATTATTGCTACAACACATTTTTAGGCCCATTTTAGGTCAGATTATCTTGTGTACATACCTGTTTTTTAACAACAAAAATATGTATTCTCCAGTTTGTAAGTGAATGCTTACTTACTTTACTAGATTTGACTGTGAACAACTTTTTGGATATTTTCCAAAATCAAATCCAATCGTTAGAGAAAAAAATATGTCAACATTACCGGTATTCCCTAAAACTGTGATTCAGATTCTGAACATAAATCCTGAAAGGGGCGTTTAAATTGTTTTGGCTATGGCAGCAAACTGGAGTCATCAATTAAATGTTTATAGTATTCCAAGGTGAATATTCTAAATATTTAAATATTGATACGTTCCCAGGTGACTATGCCTATGTGTTTGTTTGAAAACAACAGCACAGAAAAACAATATAAAAGAGGAAAGATATTGGGAGTAAACTTTTTTTTTTTTAATGAAATTTATTGTCACATTGGTTTCCATACAACACCCAGTGCTCATCCCAAAAGGTGCCCTCCTCAATACCCATCTCCCACCCCCCATCGACCCTCAGTTTGTTCTCAGTTTTTAAGAGTCTCTTATGCTTTGGCTCTCTCCCTCTCTAACCTTTTTTTTTTTTCTTCCCCTCCCCCATGGACTTTGGACTAAACTTTAAGTTCAACCTATTATAGGACAATTATGCAGTTTCTTCAAAAATTGTTGTTGTGACACCCTTCCTCAAATGATTCTTACAAACCCACTCCTCGTTCAATAATTTGAGCAGATTATCCCATCTAGTACCAGTGTCCTGATTATAGGTGGAGTCTCAGAAATCTTTTACCTAGAATTCAACCTGTCATCCAGGGTCATAATAATCAAGGCAGAATTTAGAACCAGGAAACCACAACAGTAGCCAATATATCAGTTAAGAAAGCTTCAAGATACAGACTATTCAGCTATCTATTGCTTAAATAAAGCTTTTTTCCATATAAAACAGTAAGTCCAAAAATAAGTAGTCCAGCCCCAGCATGTCATCAGGAACCTGGGTTTTCCCCTGTTTCTTCGCCATCTTTCAGGGATTGGTCTTCAACTTACTGCTTCCTAATTGCAAGATAGGTGCTCTACCTCCAGACAGTTCACAATATCCAGGTGAGAAACAGAGGGTAGGGAGAGTGTGCCAAAGGTGGTGGCAGCTGTATCTATTCCTCTTTCATTAAGAAAGCACAAGTGTTTCCAGATGACCCTTCAGCAAATATGTATTTACATTAAAAATGCCAGAACTGTCTCAAACAGCCACTAATGGTTCCAAGGAAAATTGGGAAATCAAATATTTGAATTTCCAGTCTGTGTATCAAAGACAAGGAGGGAGGCAGTTGAGAATTTGTATTGAATGAGCCCATTTATATTATGTTTCAATAGGGCTTTTACCAGGCAGTGTGTTTTCACACTTTGTATCATTAAATCATCACAAAAGTAGGAGTTGGTCCTTGCCCTTTGAATTTTGCTAAAGAGAGAAGGGTGGCTTAAGGTGGTTAAGAGAATTGTCCAGGTCATCCAGCTTATAAACATTGGAACCAATTTCTTTATGACTCCAGAAATCCTGCTAACATGGGCAAAGAAATTGTAAAAGCACAAGAATAATGTTTTCCGAGACACTGAACCTCCTCTTAGAAGGTTACATGCAGGATAATCTTTAGAATCCATACTGGATTCTTTCACGGTGATCTTGTTCTTACCTGTCACAAAACTTGTTGGGAAGTTCCTAAAAGGAGAAAGTCAAGGTCGCTTGGGATTAAGCACTATATTTCCTTAGTCACTGAAGCCTTAGCATGACTCTCAACATTCACCTACTGGTGGGAGATTTACAGATGGTGAATTGCTTATTTAATACCTAGCTTATATATTTTCCAGACTTGGTTTGCTTTTATTGATTATAATGTATTCCTTGATGTATGCCAAAGAAACTGTTTTGTCCTCTATTTTCTCCTGCCACAAAGAGCAAGGCTTGAAATAAATCAAGCCTATAATCGTGTTAATAAAAATAGAACATGGAACATACTTCCTTCTTCAGGTATTAAACACTCTTTTCAGAGTGTACTAATACAGTCATATAGGTTATCGTGGAATGTGCTAGAAAATTTTGGTAGGATAAGCATTTTGCAGATGGTAGATTTTTTTAAATTGCTTTTTAATTTTTTTAAATGTTTATTTTTGAGAGAGAGGAGAGAGAGAGAGAGAGAGTGCAAGGGGGAGAAGGGCAGAGAGAGAGAGGGAGACACAGAACCCAAAGCAGGCTCCAGGCTCTGAGCTGGTCAGCACAGAGCCCAACGCAGGCCTCGAACTCACAAAGGGTGAGATCATGCCCTGACCTGAAGCTGAAGTCAGACACTTAACTGACTGAGCCACCCAGTTGCCCCAGGATGATTAAAAAAAAACAAAAAACAACAACAACAACAACAAAAAAAAAACAACAAAAAACATATCTATAGTTTTTCTTTGGGCTTGATATATCCTTCCCTCCTAGAAAAATTTCAGTTTACATTTAGGTGTATGACTCTTGCCAGTTTGGTACAACTGTGTTCCACACCAGGCTCAAGTTCTCATTAATGCTGAGTTGATGTGTCTTAATATCTCCAACTGTGCTAACTTCTCCCAGGTGCAATCTTACATTTCACAAGGTTAATACATTTAATGTATACACTTACTGGAACTGTTTTTATCACATCTTAAGATTTTCATTTAGTCAAAGACCTAATTTCCAAATTTATTTTTCATTTCTTTTGTCTACTTTTTAAAGTGTCAAGGAAAACACCTTTATTCCATTAGTTAGCATTCCCATTCTTTTCATTTTTCCTCTGGTAATGATGAAGTTCTTGGTTGGAGGAACAGAAAGGGAGATGAGAGAAAAGTGAATTTAATAAAGTGTCTATTTTCCAGAATGCCTTCAAAACTGTTGAAAAGTTCATGAGGGTAGAGGGGAACTTACCCAGCCAGCTAATGAGCTATTCTTTAAAAAAAAAAAAAAAAAAAAAGTCATAGTAGTTCTTAACCAGGATATTATGTTCATAGAAAAGCACTTAGTATCATGCCCATCTAGGTCTTGAGGAATGGAGAGCTTTAATAACAACACGAACTTTTAATATTATACTTACAATTAATAACTTACTACAAAAGCCATTTGATGTCTCTACTCACAACTATTTTTAACTGTTTACATTACACAAATTAGTAAAACAATGTAAGTGCAACTGTTTAAGTTTTCAAGCTCTTTTTTTTTTTTTTTTTTTTTTACGTTTATTTACTTTTGAGACAGAGAGAGACAGAGCATGAACGGGGGAGGGGCAGAGAGAGAGGGAGACACAGAATCGGAAGCAGGCTCCAGGCTCTGAGCCATTAGCCCAGAGCCCGACGCGGGGCTCGAACTCACGGACCGCGAGATCGTGACCTGAGCTGAAATCAGTCGCTTAACCGACTGAGCCACCCAGGCGCCCCTCAAGCTCTTAAGAGGTATTTATGTAGAAATAATTATTTTGTTAATTATACAGAATTCTTATTATTCATTAAGGTATATCTCTAGGGATTTCTTCTAGGAATGCTTTATTAAGTCACTGTTACTGTCAGTCAATATATTAATAAGTCAATTTATTTAGATTTCTCACTAATTCTAACAGGTCTTCCTTCCTCCCCAACCTTCTCCCTTTATGTAATTATAGAAAATATGTGAACCTAAGTCTGGTACTACCTTCAAATCATAGAATTGTAAAAAGTTGTTGAAAGTCATTCATTGAAAAGAGAGGAAAGCCAACACCACACTCTTCTTTTCCTATGCTGAAAGTCTTCTGACAAGATCTTTCCTTCCCATCTACTAAGAGTGGTTTCTTATTAGAAACAATTAAGAATGACTGGTTCTCTTACCTTCCCCACATATCAGAAGCTTTTTGAGGACTGTCATAATCTTCTTCAGTGAACCCTCACATCCTAGAACAGGCTGCACAACCTATATACACAAATTTTAAGTGATTAATAAATAGCTAACATAAAAAAGGAGAGATGTTTTATTAGTCATAAATGTTCTATTTTCTCTCTTATTGCTTTCTTTTAGCTGCTATAACGCATCAAAAATGAAAATACAGAAGTGGATTACATAGTGTCAGAGACGTGGTGCTCCATGCACTCTAATAAATGCAAATAAATATCCACACGGTTCTGGAGAAATCACTCAGGCTGTTTGGAACAGGTGCTTTGTACAGCATCATGGTAAGTTGGAAACATAAAGTTAAGTGTAAAATAATGTATTTGTCCATGTAGGGAAATTAAAGCCCTGTAAGACTTTACTATACTTGCAATGTCAGTGCCCCATGAACTGGATTCTTATGACCATTAACAAAATTGAAAAGGAAAAAAAAAAAGGGGGGTGTCTGTGGATATTTTCAACAGGCAAGGAGGAGGCAGAGAAGCAAAGACCCAAGTAAGACCCCACAAAGGGGGGCGAAAGGAGAGGCGTTTTTAGTGCTTTCTGCCTTCCAGGGACAGCGGGGGCGAGACAGAGAAAGGAATGAGGCGGGAAGGGTAATCAGGACCGTTGGCAGTCGAGAGGAAGAAGTAGGGGGCCGAGTCCCGGAGTTTATGACTTCGCTGCGCACCTGCAAGGGGGTGGGGTGCCGCTCCCCGGCACAGGAGGGGCCCCGAACGGGGGGAAGCGGAACGGGGGCTTTGGCCCTATGGATACCCACCTGCCGGGGGCAGAACCCCTCGCTCGACGGCCTCCGACCCCGGAACTCCGGCACCCTGGCAGCCCCTCCCCGGCCGCCTGGGGTTTCGGTATGGGTGCTGGGTTCCTCCCTGCCTGGCTGCGGTGGGGGGTGGGGGAGGGTGTCAGAGTGCAGGGCCCCTCCAGCAGTCACCTCCCGAGCCCGGGCCCCTCGGATTGGTTTTATTCCCCTCTCTCCGCCCTGCAGTTCGCCCCCTAGACGGTCCCTGGCCCAGAGAGCAACGCGGTCGGCGGGGAAGCGCTGTCCCGCGCTGCGCGGAGCCGCGCGGAGTTGGTGGTGCGAAATTGACGCACAGTTGCAAACTATCCACCAGTTAATATCCTGCTCGCTTCTGCACCCACGCAGCCTGCTCTTCTCGCCCCTCTTCCGCCTGTATTTTTGATTTTAGGATCTTCTGGTTCTTTAAGTGTTTGGATAAAATTGGTCTCCATGATCTACTGAGATTTAACAAACAAAAAAATGACCCGATGGTCCGATGGTTTTCATACTTTTTTTGAACGCTAACTGCAGATAATGTCATAGGGAGGAGGGGAGAGAGAAAAGTGTGTGTGTGTGTGTGTGTGTGTGTGTGTGTGTGTGTGTGTGTGTGTGTGTGTGAGAGAGAGAGAGAGAGAGAGAGAGAGAGAGAGAGAACCGACCTAGGATAGGGGGAGGGCAGGGGGCTTCCTTCTCTTGGAGGACAGACAGAATGATACATACTGTCATTAACAGTTTTGACCCACCCAGACCCCACCCTTCGGTTGCATCCATCACACAGTCATTACAAAGGGGCAGCGCTGTCACACTGCTTGCCCTGCTCCTGGGGCTCTCGGGCTGGCTTAATGAGGTGCACCCAGCCGGGACTATTGTGCAGCGCGAATCAGGCAGGAACGCGACGGCAAGGATCCTAGCAGCTGCTCGCAGCAGCCCCGCAGCAGCAGCCAAGCCCAGACCTCAAGTGGATGGATGCCTCTGGAAGTGTTTTCCTGAACGAACCCATCAGGCAGTGGAAGACTGTGACAGGGCTAGTGAACTTAGATGGGGCATTCCTGTCCTGCAGTTGAGCTGGCTGGAGGCAAGTGCAGTCACTCGGGTAATCGCTGGGGTGCTGGGAGCCGGGGGTGATGGTGGTGGTGGTTTTAAGCCAGTCCTCAGTCCAAAGACGGCTTGGATCAATTTGCCCTCCAACCACTCAACTCTCCCTTTTACCTTTTGTTTTGTTAGCTTGGTTTTTTCCACCCCCACCCTCTCCCTCGTGTGGTGTGAACCGCGCGTCTTGCTCTGAGATTTGTGCATTTAAATGTAATTCTGATTGGCGAATGTTCTTTCCTTTTTGTTGTGATTACTAGAGATACTTTAGTCCTGCCTTCCCAGTTCTGCGCCCTGCACAAGCAGTTTTGAAAAATTAAGTGCAAAAAGCATGACAAAGCAATATGAGGTTGCCGTGGTAAGTGAACTTTTAAACCAAAAATTACCATTTCTTCTTGTATGCTCGGTCTGTGGGTGGTTTGAAGGGGAATCCTCACACACAAAGGGCTGGGGGCTGGGAAGAGGGGGTGGTGAAACAAAAAACAGTAGTTCTAATTTTGTTTTTTTTTCTAACTATGGTCAATAGACATGTTCTGCATTTATCTGGTTGATACTCTTGGGATGGTTTTGGGCTTGATGCATTTAAAGTGGATGAGAGTTGGCAGTCTGCAGGGTTGAGGTGCTGGGGAGGAAGGAAAAGGGACCTGGGTTATTGTCTGGTTTTTAAAAGAACCCTGC
This sequence comes from Panthera onca, assembly GCF_046562875.1. Lineage (NCBI taxonomy): Eukaryota > Metazoa > Chordata > Mammalia > Carnivora > Felidae > Panthera > Panthera onca. The sequence continues at coordinate 48,388,361 of NC_138351.1, read as the reverse complement.
AGCTCTGACTTCCTGAACTCAGCCTAGTAGAGTAGCGGGGTCATTCCTGATCCATATCCTTAAAAGGGAGAAAAGGAGCAATGGGGGGGTCACCCTGAGTCACTACAACTATCTTCGTGCCCTCGCCTGCACTGTTAGACCTCCTGCTGTCATCCTCATACCTTCTCAGGTAGCAACTTGAGAAGCCATCATTCTTAGATAATTCTAAACACTAACGGATGATAAAATAATGCATTTGGTAACGTCTTAAAAAGAGGTTTGAGCTGGAGAAAGGAATTGCTTACCACTCCACCTCTCACTTTTCCTGTCTCTTCTCCTTGCCCTCTCTCCTTTTACACTAAAGAGTACAGATTTGTTGAAGGGTCCTTCCCCAACCTCCTCTCCTAAAACCTTTTTCCTGTTTTTAAAATAGGAGGTGTATTCTAGAGAAGGATTTCTGAGTTTTGCCCCCTTATCTCGTTCACTTTCTGTGACTAGCTATCCAACTTAATATTTGTGGTATACTTAACCAGTTTGAGTTTGGTAAAGGGCTCAACCTTTCTCCTGGAAAATTCTAAGTTGTTTGACCAGCTCTGACTTAAACAAACAAACAAACAAACAAACAAACACTAACAGTGCTCAGTAGTGTTAACTTTTTCTGTTTGTGAATCTGGTTGCCTTTTAATTTGTCAAGGGCTGTTGTCATGGAGATGACTAGGATGCCCTATTTTGGAATGGACCCACACATTCTCTGATGAGGCAGGCCTTCTTTAAGCTTTCTCATTTGAAGGATGGGATGGCAACAAAAATGCCCCGTGAGAGTAATTGTATTCATGTTTTGTTGAAATCATTCTTAATTATCATTTGTATGTTTGCAGATATAATTGCAAATGCTTACATTTTTCAAGATCTATTCTAAAATATTTTTAAGTTATTATAAACTTCCTCTGATCATAGAAAAACAGGAAATAACTTTTTAAACTGATTCCATATTGCAACAAAATTATTGAATTTTATTGGGCATATAGTTTAATAACTTTTTTTAACAACTGACTTATTTTTTGTCTCTTCTGCATGAAGTTGATGTAATTTGCCAGTAACTATCGAAGGAAAGTGACAACTTATGCAGCTGGATCACCACTGTTGCTTTTAGTCTTGCTATTTGCAATCTCCATGTTTAAAACAGTTTTCTGTTAGAGATTTTAAACACCAAATGGCTAACTAAACTACTAATCTGTTGATACAAGCAGAATCAATTTGGTGAAACTTTGAAAAAAAATCATAGAGGAGTTTAAATTAGAATCTAGTATTTTATATGTTTGTAGTAGCAAGAGTTTCAGTTGGGAAGTTTGCTTTTCTTTTGCACTGATATTCTTGGATTACAGATAATCAACAATATGTTTAACTCTATAATTTGTTTTGGACCATGCTACTCAATTATCATACCTATTTAATTTTGTGATTAATCTTGATCTATACTAGTACTGCTTGTTTTTTCTAATAAACATCTTAAACTGTATTTATGTGAAGAATATAAACAAAGTAAGCATTTACTACTACTGTACAAATATTTGCAAGTAAATTTATGGCCTATATATGCAAAATTAGGTTACTTTAACACTTTGGGAAAAACACTTTTAGTCAGAATTATTTTACAACAGTCATAATCTCATATAAGCCCTCAACTTTACTATCACTTTCTATCTCCACACTGAAAATAATGTTTCACTTGAAGATATTCATAGAAATTATTATTTAAAATAAGCTGGGTAATTGAAAGTTGTCTAAATGATAATACTAGTGCCTATAGTTTAATATCTTATAAGCATACTTAGATTATTTAATGCCATCTTTCCTGGCACTTTCCCTCATTAATACCACAATTCTGTGGCAATTTTAGATTTGCTAAATATTCTCAATATGAAGAATTCTTTATATCAGAATGTAATATCATGTCTTTCCTCAGTGTTCTAATTATATGGCATTTGCACATTAGAAATGCAGTGGCCGTGTTCTGATATTTTCCCTAAATCTCAGTCCATTAGAGTAAATTTTACAAAAAACAGAAGGCTTATAAAGTTCATAAGAACCAAATTCTAAGTGTTTTCAACTAAGCAGTAGTCTCATAGAAATATTCATTGCTTCCCATAACATCCACTCACTTTATGTAAATAGGTATCATAAATAAAGGACCAAAATAGATGACATAGACGTAGGGAGTGTAGGTGGGTGGTAGCCAGGGTCACCTAGCATTCTGTTGCGCATTTTGCGTACCATGTCTAGGACATGAAATGTGCTTGCAAAGCAAACAAGCAAAAGAGGAATAGCTGAAGTGATGTTATGATTTTAAAAATTCAAAAATAACCTTCATTTGTTACTTCTAATTAGTATTAAACTTCATGTGTATCTTTTATCAAGCACACAATCTAAAACAGTGAAGAAGTTCCCTTAAATAGTTAACATTTGTTGTCTACTTGCCATGATCCAGGCATGAATCCACTCATCTACGTGAGTGCTTTACATACATTATCTCAGTTAATCTTCAAAACACTGTAGGTGTTAGGTTTTATTATGCCTAGCAACTAAGGAGAGGAAGGTCAGATAGTTTAATGAGCATTTGAATCAAAATCTATCTAAACTTGGGTCCAAAATCAAACAAAATGAAAATCAAATCATAGAAAATGTGAGATCATTTTCTAAATTTAAAGAGACACTTTACAGAAAACCCACATAATCTCCACGAATTCAGAGGATAGGAATGATTACCTGTTAATCTTGGCACTTTCTTTGATAAAACAGTTTTGAAGAAATAAATCTTACCGACACATTCCTAATTATTTTCTCAAGTTGGGTTTGGTTATATTAAGCTAATTTGGCTGGTTGTTTCTCTCTTGGAACAATAATTATGAAGAATTTATTGCGTTCTCCATCCCACCCCAAAAACAAACAGAAGGAGAGGAAGATTAAATCAATTATAGTGACAAAAGTATTTTCAAATAAGTACCAACAAAGCCTACTTACTAAAAAGAAGACCTAACTGCAAACCCAGTTTTCCTTAAACGGGGACTTAAAATAAGCAGAGTGACTTTTTTTTTTTTTTTCATTTTACCAACTTAAGTGCTCTTTTTCATTTTAAAGACTTAAAAATTTTGATTATAATAGCATTTGCCTGAGTAATGAAATGTTATGTGATTTGATAGGTGGCAAATCATTTGAAGTCTTTTTTTTTTTTTGACATAATATGTGTTTTTTAAGTTAGTTTCCCTTGATATACCTATAATCAATTAACTTCTGTAATTTTGTGAATTTTTAAACTGCCTTCATTTAATTAACTAAAGAGACATAAAGATAGAAAGTGAGATAGAAAAGAGAATTTTCAAATGAGATCCTATCATATGATTCCTTTTTAAATATGAAAGATGATAGACTCTCAAATATTAGAAAATAAACTGTTTCCCTTGAAAACACTTGAATTGTGCTTTTTTAATTTATAAATTTTTTGAACCTGAAAGATTGGGACATAGGTATTGTATCTGCTCCAGTTTGCTTATTTATGACCTTGAATCTGTACAAATGGAGATGTTAAGATTTTATGGGGATAATCCATTCAAGTCCCCTTAAGTACCAGTGAAGAAATGTTTAAGGACATCATTTACATTCAGCAGAAAACTACTTTCTGCTGTAGAAAACTACTATTTTTCACTTTCACCTGAGAAGAAATGAAAGCACTCAGAATAACTCTGTCTGCATGTGATGCAGTAAATGGGCTCCTAAGTTGTTTGTGTAAACCTTTTTTTGTTTGTTTTTAATTAGCTTCTTTAAAATGCACAGACCTCACATGTTAAAAGAGCATTTGAATCTATACTCTTGTCAAGTGAAGAACTTTTAAAATTTGATTAATCTGTTTTGTGTCACTTTTTTTAAAAATTTTTTTTAATGTTTATTTATTTTTGAGACAGAGACAGAGCATGAGCAGGGGAGGGATAGAGAGAGAGAGGGAGACACAGAATCCAAAGCAGGCTCCAGGCTCTGAGCTGTCAGCACAGAGCCTGATGTGGGGCTTGACTCACAGACCGTGAGATCATGACCTGAGCTGAAGTCAGACACTTAACTAAGCCATCCAGGCACCCCTTGGGTCACTTTTTATAAAATGAAATCATCTGGACCTATCATGTTTATTTTTTATTATTATTATTTTTTTAATGTTTATTTATTTTTGAGAGAGAGAGAGAGAGACAGAGACAGAGCTTGAGAGGGGAAGGGCCAGAGAGAGAGGGAGACACAGAATCCAAAGCAGGCTCCAGGCTCTGAGCTGTCAGCACAGAGCCTGACGCGGGGCTCAAACTCATGAACCACAAGATCATGACCTGAGCCGAAGTCGGGTGCTTAACCGACTGAGCCACCCAGGCGCCCCTATTTTTATTTTTTTAAAGATTTTTATCTTTAAGTAATCTCCACACCCAACATGGCTCAAACTCACAACCCTAAGATGAAGAGTCACACACCCTACTGACTGAGCCAGCCAGGTGCTCCATAGTTCTAAACTATGTGTCTAAACCCACTTTCTATGAGAATTCCAGTAGCTTTTTTAAAAGTCTGATAATTTTCAACCTTTATGAACCATGTTAGAATCAGGAAAACTGTGGGGCTTGAGTATTTCAATCCCACAATATTCTAGTCGTTGGTCACATCTAACTTAGCTTGACTTCACTTTGACCTTGGAGAACAAACCTTGACAAACCCTTGGATTTTCACCCCCAAGAAACTAATTCTGGTTACTTGCCTCATTTTAAATAAAATTCATTCTCAGTTTTTATTATAGTTCATAAAATAGTTGTATAACTCTCTATTTTAATCTTGATTTGAAAGTTTACATTACATTATTATATACTAAAATAATAGAACTATAAGAAGACAATTTTCTTTTTTCTCAAATTCATCAAAGTGCACGGGTCTATATATACAGATAATAAATAAGTGTAAATATACGTATACAAAAAGTTATGGTTTTGTTAGTATGAAGTGTAAGAGAAAACTTATTAAAGTAGCTTTTCAGTTTTAAACTTAAGGGGTAATTAACGCCCCAAAACTGAACTGTATCAAATGTTGAGAACATTAACTATATTTATTATTAACCAAAAATCTAAGAGTATTTTAGGTCTGTGGAGTCTCCACTGTTGCTTCCCTATAACTTCATAAATGGTATTTCCACTTGAAAAATTAGGAAGTATGGACTATGTTTAAATTAGGAAAAGAATCGAGGGACCTTAAGATAGTTCCTGCACAGGTTCTGGAATCCTTCAAGCTTTGCACCTCAATAATCCCTTTAGGTTCTTTTAAATCTGAAATTATTACATTTTGTGTTCAAATGAAAGTTGCACGTTAGAGATTTTCAAAGCCTTTCAGAGCATGAAGGGTTTACAGGATAGGGAAAAATAATACAAGCTAGATACCACCACACCTGACAGACATTGATAGAGGTTGAGAAGACAGTGTTAATGGGTTTGTTTTTTTTTTTTTGAAATAGAAATATAAAGTTAATGCAACCTGAGGTCATTACCATTAAGAACTGAGAACTCAGCTTTTTGGGTGTTTCCAATCAAAATCATTAACCATGGGACACATTTTAAATATTTAATAGATCTAAAAAAATACTACCATCCTTTGTTAAGGATTATGAGAGTGAAGATCGCAATAGAAATCTAGACTTATGAATTTCGAATTTCTCCGTGCTTAATTTATCAAATTAAATTTGATATTGTGGTAGAGGTGGTGTTTAATACGGTTAGTTATCATAGATAACATAACATTTTAGTGTGTCTTAGAAGACAAATTAGCGGTATATGTTACTTCACAAACACTACGGTATGCTTACTAGGTTTTAGGCACAGTGTTTTAGAGCCAGGGAACACCCCACTGGGAAAGATGGCTTTGCTACCAAGCATTGCAGTCAGTGTAGGAGACAGACATGTCAACAAATGGTTATAAATGGAGTGAGATCATTGCTATCCGAGGTATGTACAAAGTGCTTTTAGGAGCACAGAGGGAGCTATCACCAATTTGCCTGCCGTTGGCTTTCGTGAGGGTATTCAGGAAGTGCTTCTCAGTGGAGGTGAAGTTTTGCACACCGAGTTTTTTTTTTTTTTTTCATTAAAAAATGTAAGAGTGGATCTTCAAATAATATAAAGGTGCAGTATATATTATTCTAGTTTCTACATTTGGATATGTACTTAAGATGAGGGAGAGCAAGTTTTCTGTGTAGGATGCTGAATTTTTTAAGATTCATTAGTGTAATTTCTCAGATACACTGCCTTTGACAAATGTGCATAGCCAGGCAAGCCTTTAATATATTGATTATGTTAGTGTTTTGTTGCTAGTAGCATAATGGATAAAGCACAGGCTCCATTTTTATTCTTCCATGTTCTACCAAATGAAAAAAAAAAAAGTATATTGCAAACCGTGAAAGGCACATAAAAGCAAAAGTAATTAAATACCATAAATGGTGAGGGAGATTGCCTGTAATCTGCCTGTGATCTGGGCTAGAATTAGAAAGGGAGGTGTAAGAAAGAGGTTATTTGAGAGGCAATGATATGAAAATGTTTTATCATAGAAAAGAGTTCTGCTTTATATCAATAGGGTATCAACTTAAGTGATTTCACTTTTCTTTGTGTGGCTTTCACATTTACAACAGAGGAGGGAAGTACTATTAATCTGAAATTTTCTTTACTTATGATTAAGTTTCATCATTGATCAGACTAAAACCACCCTATTTTTCTTAAACTCCCAACTGCATGAAAAATCTGCACTTCAGATTAGGACTTCACGTGAACAGCGTTATGCATTTTGCTTTCTGATATCTTGACAATGCAGTTTATCCCATTCTCCCTGGGATTCTCTCCTGGCAACAATTTTTTATTTCCTTGTGTTCATTTTTAGGAAAATCCTCTCAATATTGTTATATGTATTATTTTATAGGAAGGAAGCATGTAAAATACTCTTGAACTCATTTTACTTGTGAGTTTGAATAGCATTCAGATTAGAATGATTTCCCCAGAATTTTATAGGCTTGCCCAATCCAGCTGTATATTTTATATGCTAATGTAAATTCTATTTTTGTTCCCCATGGGGGTTTAAGTGATTATAATTGTTGCTCTTCAAAAGCCAAACAGATGATGATTGCTGCTTCAGGAGTATACCAAAAGAAACTGGCTTTCATTAAACCTGCTCATCCACTTCATAATTATCTCCATTTTATCTAGCTAAGAAGCAGGAAAAAATGGCAAATACAGTTCATTGAAGCCAGTTCAGTTATTTAAACATCACTTTATTGAACTAGCAGGAGGTGTAAAGTAGGGGGAATGTTTTCATTCTAACACTGATATGTAGCCAGTGGCCCAACTCAAGAGTTAGTTGAGCATCAAATGCCAGAGGCCACAGAGAATGAGAGGGGAGATATTTTGAGCCATTCTGAAAGGAGTCCTCTAGTGGATACAATAAATAGTACTGCAATGGCAGCTATGCTGAAATACTCTTTTTGCTTGTTCTTCCTGAAAGTTAAAAATGAACTTAGCTATTTAGCTTTCCACTAAGACTCAAATGCATCCTAAATGAAAGAGACATTTCCGACACAACGTGTAAAAAAAAAAAAAGTGGGGGAAGGAATATCGATAGGTTCCAAATATCAAATCCTTCAAATAATCCTTATGGTCATATAAATAAGCCTTGTGATCTGACCATGGGTCAGAAAGTAGATTCTTATAAAGGTTGATTTTCCTCAACAGAGAAATCTTTCCCATTCAGGTAACACAGGGGCTCTGAGTTATCTGTGCCTTGGTCCTTGGGGGTGTATGGAGAGGTGGCTTTGGAATTGGGTTGTAGTGGAACATGTTCCTGACCACATACATTGCTGGCTGTCATGATGGCAGTGAGGGTCCTTGAACTGTCACCTGGAAGAATAGGAAAGTACCCCGAATCAACAGCTGTTGAAGCTTCCAGCTGTGAGAAAGCAATTCTCTGCTGGTTAAATGAAAAATTCTGAAAGGGTTCTCTCCTCTAAAATTTCAAAGAGCCATGTTTTAGAGACCAACTGTCTAAGGCTAGACTTGGATAAAACATTATATTCATAAACAAAGAAAATGGGAGGATTTATTTATTTATTTATTTATACAGATTTTCATTTTCATGTTCCATAATAGTTCAGCAAGTTTCAGGCAATTTCTAAACTCTAGTCCTTTCTAAACTCCAGGGTCAGAATAAAAATGTTCCCAGACAAGGAGTTTTTTTCCCTATCTATGCAATTTTCATTCTTAGATCCAGTGAGATTGTATATCAATGGCATGCTCTCTAAAAACTCTCTAAATAAAAAAAAAATCTTTTAGGGTGACAGTATTAGAATTTTCTTGGATTCCTGTGTAGAGTTATACCAGCATATAAATAACTCTGATTTCCTACCAACAAGGCCTGTAAAAGCCACAAGTCTGAGAATATACCAGCTGCACTTAGAGCTGCTCTAGGCAAAAAATGGTGAAAACCTGTGTGATTGTTTTTCTCATGTCTCCTTCACCTTCTCTTGATACCTCTAGGACATAGCCACCTTCTCTTCCCCTAGGGCTGTGCCAACCCTTTCCTCATGTTGTTACAACCCAAGGTCTAGTAGGACAATACCTCTTTCCCTTCCAACGTGACAGGTTGTTAATCTAATGAGTTAATCTTCACCAATGGGAAGATACTAAGGAGACTCCTTTTTTTTTTCAGTTAATATTTAAAAGTTACTCCCAAGGAAAATGTCTGCATTTTTGTCAAACAATTATGGTGAATAAACAATTATGGTGAATTATGCTTTTCTTAACCATGTTGGTGCTCCTTGATCTCTATCACTGAGGAGCCTGCTTATTTTGAAATAGGGCAGTTAGAAATGAAGTAACTCAATAGGAAAATGTAACTGAAAAAATTATCTTATCTCCCTATATTTATTAAATAGACATAAAAGCTACAAGCTATAGGGGCACCTGGGTGGCTCAATTGGTTGAGCATCAGACTTTTGATTTAGGCTCAGGTTATGATGCCAGGGTCATGGGATCCAGTTACACAGCAGGCTCCATGGCAAACATGGAGCCTGCTTAAGATTCTCTCTCTCTCTCTCTCTCTCTCTCTCTCTATCTCTCTCTCTCCACCCCTCTCCCCTGCTTGCACTCACACTCTCTCTCGCTTTAAAATAAAAAATAAAAACTTATATAGTAAACACTAAAATATATCCATGCCAATGCAATTTCCCAGGGCCATCTTACATGTCTCTTCTTCAGTGTGACAGGAAATTGTGAAAAATCATGTTTACTCTGTGACCTCACAGTCATATGAATGTAAATCAAATCTTTTACTTTTTAATTTTTTTAATGTTTATTTTTGAGAGAGGAGTGTGCAGGGGAGGGGCAGAACGATGGAGACACAATCCAAGGTAGGCTCCAGGCTCTGAGCTGTCAGAACAGAGCCCAAGGCGGGGCTCAAACTCATCTGCCCTGAGATCATGACCTGAGCTGAAGTAGAATGCTTAACCTACCTGAGCCACCCAGGTGCCCTGAATGTAAATCAAATGTTTTAAAAGTCTCCCGGTTACATCCCTTTCAGCATAACACAAAGTACGAATTTGGCAATTATTCTAATTAATCTGCTCAACAGAGCGCCGTACCAAAATAGTTCAAGCCAGACTTAAGCTCCAAGTTAACTGAGCAACTGAAGAAGTTGTACTGTTTTTTATTTAAATCAGTGGTTTGTCATAAACATCCATGGAGGGTTGTATAAACACATATGCTTAGACTTCACTTCAAAATTACTGAGCAACATCTCCTGGGATGTAGACCAGGCATCTGTACTTTAAAAGAAAAAAACCTCCCAGGGAGGTCGAGGCATCGATCCATAGCTATGTGTGAGAACCACCAGGCTTTCCTCTTACCAATTCTAACATTCACTGAAGATTCACTCTGTGCCAGGCATTCTCCTAAGCCCTTGGCAAATAATTTTTCACTTAGGGCTCGCAATAACCATAAAGGGTGGCTATTATTCTTATAGTACTCATTTTACCAATGAGAAATCTGAGGCTTTGAGAGGTCAACGAACGTGCTTCACATTATATACCAAGGTTTTGGGAGGGGCGCCTGGATGGCTCTGTCAGTTAAGTGCCCAAATTCAGCTCAGGTCATGATCTCGTGGCTCATGGGTTCCATCCCCGCATCGGGCTCTGTGCTGACAGCTCACAGCCTGGAGCCTGCTTTGGATTCTGTGTCTCCCTCTCTCTCTCTCTGCCCCTCCCTAGCTCACATTCTGTCTCTCTCTCTCTCTCTCTCTCTCTCTCTCTCAAAAATAAATAAACATAAAAATAAATAAGTAAATAAATAAAAAGATAGGAGAGAGGCAGAACCAGAATCCAGGTCAGCTTGAATACTATGAACCACTACAGTCCTGAAAAGACCTTTTAAATATACAGATTAAAAATGTATGGCTGTATTTTACAGCTATAATTTCCTACCTAGAAGCTTCTATTTTGCTGCTTTGATTATCCTAAGATTATCCAGAGTGTACATGGATTATTTCATTGTATGGCCTTAAAAGAGAGCTACTATATATGTGTGGAAGGAGATATGGTCAAAGGTAAATGATACTTTATAGGTAAAATGTCTTGCTGTCTTTGTAGAAAATTTCAGATGACTTTCTACCTTAAGCCTTAATTCAGAAACTCAGGAGATGCTGTAAACTACTTTTTAATTTCATGGCTAAACAATATTCAGAAATGACTCAATGTTAGAAGAGCATGCTTTTCCTTCCCGGTTAATTTCTTATTAGAAATATTAAAAACTATATAAAATCATTGCTGAGAAATGCAGTTTCCAGTGTGGAATATGCAATTTTAGGATTTGTTCTTTCTGATTTGGGGCTGACACCATTATTTAGAATAGTGATGACTCATGTCTAGGACTGAAATCTGTTTTTCATGGGTTTATACATTTTCCCCTTGAATTGCACCAAAAATGGTTTTTTAATTGGCTTTAACTCATGCCCAATAAATTGGACGAAAATTGATTGCCGCAGTCATGTTTGGTTTAAAATTATTCAAGACTGCGCCATGAGTCAAATGAGTGCATGATCGAGGGCAGCGGCGCTTTATGCCCTCTGTTTATGACAAGTAATGTTTTCTCAAAATGGTCATAATTCATATCTAAAAGTTAATATATTGTTCACAACTTATAGAGCTTGGAAGACAGTAGCAGAGACACTTTAAAGAATTCACATTAAAAAATAAATTTATCTTAATTTGGTATTATGTCTTAGTATCTTCTTTTCCAGTTCTACCAAGACTATGAGTTTGGTCATTATATTTCTTTAAAATTAAATAATACTGTTTGTTGATTCTTGGTCATAATATTAGAATGTTTTTCAACAGCAAAATTAAAGAAATGAGAATGTTCAGACTGTACCACCCTATAGAGTTGAGACTGTGAGCCAGTTTCCCATTTTCTGCAGAGTGATTTTAAAGACAAATCTTAAACAATATGAAAATTGAATTAACTCAGGTGACTGTTTAGGGCATTGAAACAGCAATTCACTAAATGGTACCTGTCAGGAAGCCAGTTTTTGTTCAATCTCATTATAATTATTTACTGTGTTATGGTTTTCATTTATTTATGTGCCATAGAAATACAAGCAAATCACTTTAAGGGCTTTGCTAGTTGGGAATAAAGGTGTGTTTTATGAGATTCTCTAGCAACTGCAGGAAAGGGTATAATAGGGAAAAAGAAATGATTAATTAAATGGAAGGAACATCCCTTGGCCATAATATAAATGGGCATTAAGTAAAGGGAATAGTTGGTATTACTGAGTATAGTTAATATTAGGCAATTCTAAGTGGGCAGGATAGTTATTATCTTATATTGTATTCTTCTAAGAAACTGGTAGAACAATTTTTAAAATTTTTCTCATCTTGCTCTATTATATATGTATTTTTCATACGTATTAAATCTCAAGATTTGTTTCTGTGTGTGAATATTATTTTGTTTATAAACTCCAGGGCTGTTAATCTGTTCTCTCTGTGAATCTGACTTGTCTTTTAAGAGGTTACTGGTCTTCATCACCAGTTTCCACCTGCTGACTACAGGGCCAAAGCTTGAGCTCTACCCATTTTCCTGCTTTATAAAAAAGAATGCATGCTCAGAATTTTTGCAAACCAAATAATTCAGAAAACATTAAGAAAACTAAAGGTTCAATTCTTACTACCTCAAAATAACCCCTGTCTAATGTTCTAGTGACTATTCTTTATGTGATATTGAATACTCTCAACAATATTTCATGAAAATCTTTACATATCACTAAATTACAAATATATACTATCCTTTTCAATGGCTTCTGTTTACTATGATTATGGAATAGACTTCTGAAAACTAAAATTTACAAAACTAAATAATTAAAATTATTTTAATTTTAATTTGCCCTAGGACTTCCTAGGACATCATATATTGTGTTTCTTAAAATCCTATTATATTTTACCTGAATCATTTCAAAGAAGCAAATCATCCAAATATCACTTTTATCTCTCTTCCATTTGTCAGCAATAGATGGCATGTCAAGACTTGAGTATGAGTATTTCATTTTAGGAAAACAGAGTTTGTCTGTTGATGATGTTCATTGTAGTCTCCATTTTCCCTGTACTCTTGTTATTTTTGCAAGTGTTATATCATCTTTAATTTCTGCTATATTTCTTTAGGATTACTGGATTTTACATCTGGAAAGTACTGTAGAGGTCATCTAATACATAGTGGTTAAGGACTTAGGCCATAGAAATGAACTACTTGGGGTATCCCTGGTAGGCTCAGTCAGCTGATTTCTGCTTAGGTCATGACTGAAATCAAGCCTTTGTGTTGGGCTCTGTGCTGACAGCGGAGACTGCTTGGGATTCTTTCCCTCTCTCTCAGCCCTCCCTGCAAAAAATAAATAAATAAACTGAAAAGAAAGAGAAATGAACTAGTTGGGGTCACATCACACCTCTGTTGGTTTCTAGTTGTGCCATATTGGGCACTCAATTTCCTCAGTTTCCTCCTCTTTAAAATGACAGGATTATTGTGAGGATTAAATGATTTAATGTATATAAAGCATTGGAATGCTGCCTGGCATGTAGTACATACTCAATACTTGTTACTCATTATCATTATAACAAGCCAGAGTGATTTGCTGAAAGGGAATCAGCTAGTAAGTGGGGGAAATAACACTCAGACCCATGCTCCTTTCTCCCAGCCTAGGATTCTTAGCTCAATGTATCCCTCCTAGCAGTGTTTTTAAAGCCTCCTCTGGGATACAGAAGTGTCTTAGAGGCGTTCACAGATCATCAGAGTGTAGGCTCTGGTTCCCGGTTTCTCATGCTCACTGGCAGTCTTGGGTTTTTGGGTTTTTTTTTTTTTTCCTCAAAAGTATTATTTGTTTAGAACCCTGTCACCTTCCCAGGGCATGCTATAAATATTTTGGCCATCAAAACGTTTTCATTATCGTCAGTGAACCCCTCTTCTATACTTATCAGTCTTCCCCCATCTCTGTTTATCCCCTGACCTTGCTGTCTCATTCCAAGGGGTCTTAGAGTTTTAGACAAAAAACTTCTTAACCCTCCATGTGTCTTGATTCTGATTTCTGTACCTTTGCATCTCTTTCCACTTATCATGTCCCAAATTTACACCTATCAATAGATATAACCTGTATCCAGTAGTTTTATGGCAGTCCTTTCCTCTGCTGGCTTTCAAAGCCCTCCGTGATGTGACCTAACCAACCCAGTGTCTTTGCTCTCCAGCCCACTTCCTTCACCACAGTTGGCCTGATCTCCTTGACCAAAGCCTTATTTTTTTTCCTCTGAACCTCATTGCATTTTTTTCTGAACACACACATGCACACAGCCCAATAAGGTTGATGTATATAAAGATTTTTTAAAATGAAGGACTAAAGCACCACAATATATGTTTGTATTTTCCTCTCTTATAAAACTTTGTAAAGAAGCTCAAATCTTCATTTGTCCTTTTGATGTGGCTAATATGGAAACATACCTTTCTTTTAGCATTCGTTTGATATCCAGGAAATATCTGTATTCTAGAAAATATCGGTGCTGTATGAGTTAAATGATGAGCACTGACATAAAAGAAAGGCCTTTCTCTTTATTGTCTGCACAAGAAATCTAGAAATGCCAGCAAAAGAAAAAAAGAAATTTCACAGTAAATCATGTCAAAATAATTCAAGGAAATGTCTATTTGTTACTCAAACAGCTTAAACAGTCTGTAACACCATTCATCTATGTTAGATCTTCCAACTCATGTTTATAAAAACTGACATTTCAAACAACCATATTCTCTAATTTCTCATACCAGAATGACAGTGACCAAAGGAATGGAACATTATTTTTATTATAACAGTATTCTCAGTATTCCCTTAAAATGCACATACATATGCTCAATCAGAGAAGCAGATTTCCCCTTTAGCCACATCAACATGAAGGATTAAAAGGGGTTGGTGAGGTGGCATTAAAGAGCAGCTCTGGCTGTTCTGTGTATGCACGTGTGTTTCTTCCTGGTGCTAACTGCATTTCCACCTATAAGTCTGGCAGTCACATGACTGGACTTGACTTTGTGTGGTTCAGTCTTACCAAATTTGTAAGATCCATTTAGGATACAGATAGATGCTCATTGAAGTTTAAAATAAAAGTCATGTCTGCTTTTTTTTCATTATAATCTATGAAGTTAGACATCAAAAAGTTTAAGATTTATTCTTTTATCAGGCTGCAAAGTTTTGGTTCCTTCCATTGTACTTATTCAGTGAAAATCCACATCTGTAGCTGAATCTGTATCAATCCACAGAGACGTTAGCCCAGGAAGGAACTGCAAAACTATAAACCATAGCATATTTACAATGTTAAGTGGACATTATTTCTCCATTTTGTTTCATTCAAAACAAACAAAAACTATTACAGAAAGCATATTCTCTTGTGCCCTTTATATATTCTACCTCTGTATTCCTTTGGATATTTATTTTGATAGATTTATCAAACACAGACAAACTAAGAAATGGAAAACTGAGCAGAAAGTACTGTTAGCGTATGTAAATTGAATAAATATCATAGCCTATAAAAATGTGGAGAGAGGGAATGAGCCTGGGGGAAGGCCAGTGATAAGGAGATTGAAACTGATTTCTTCCAAGGCCATAAATGACTAGTAACTTTTAAATTCTTGCCTTAGCGTTAACACAGAATGGTAAATAAAGATGGGTAATATATGCATATATGTAATTCAATAATAAAAGTGTCTCTTGGCATAAAATCAAAATATTTTAATTTGATTAGACTGTGATGGCATGTATTTGATTCAACTTGATTTCAGCAAGTAATTGGCTGAATTATAACTTATACTTAATAGCAAACACTAACATTTTGAGCCTAAATAAACAATGGTCATAATAAATGCCAAAGTGAGTAACACATTGTAGAAAGACTGACATTCAGGAAAGCCGCTCTTTATTTCTATTAATCTTAGAAATGTAACTCATATTCCTAATGCCTCTGTTATGCCCATGAAAATGAAAAATAATTTATGTCCTTCCTTACCTTCTGGGTTACAATGATAAATATGTAAAAATGCATTGAGCTTTTTGTGATAAAAGGTACTATAAAAATCTAAGGTGTTTTTATTATTATATCAATCAGGTGGGATCTCAGACTAAGTTCCTTTTTGAAGACCCACAACTTTTTATGGGCTCATGAAATTGTATTGGGAAATATATTGAAGCCACATGAGAGGGCAGACAGATTTTATGTTTTTTGAGGCCTTTTAAACTTGGTTACAATTAGAAAGGTGAGAAGATATTTATTATAGGGTATATCGGTTGGGATATTAATAACAGCAAATGAAAATATTTAATAGACAGTATGTAAAAGGAGGGACTCTAATTTTTGCTTCATCAAATAAATGTGCTAAGTCACCAGTATTGTTACCATTATAGTTACCTTGTATCAACTGTTTCCTCTATTCCAGGAAGTTTGAATATTTTACACTCAACAATTACATTTGACCTTACAGTAATCCTACATTAAGCATTATTATCACCATTGTACAGATCAGGAAATCAACTCTTAGAAGACAGTAAGCTAATTGTCTAAGGACTAACAGTGATGGAGTCAGGTTCAAATTGATATGTATCTGAAGTACAAACCCAAACTCTTAACAATTTGCAAAGCTGTAGCTCATGGTAGAGTAACATTACAATTTCTATTTAAAGGACTAATTTTTGACAGGCTCTACCATTAAAAACTTGTAAAGAGATATTGTACAAATATAGGCTTATAAAAGATGCTTGAATCAAACCAAAATGGTTCTTTTGTCAAAGATCAGGAATAAATACTTAGAAACAGGAACTGGTTATATTGACCTTCACCTGAAGATAAATATTATATGTGTAAGGATGCTATTAGTTGTCTGAGTTTTTTCTTTGGTAATAGATTTATAATCAGTTTTGGACAAAAATATTACAAATTTTACATATTTCTAAAGTTTCCAATATTTTTACCTTCATACATCATAAAAAGAATGTTTTCCTTGAAAATCTATTATCCCATTTCCCACAGAGAAGAATTAATGGGGAATCCCTTTAAAAATAAAATTGGCATTTAAAACATTTTAAAATTATTTTTCATCATTCATAATGCCATATATATTTATTTGTGACAAAAATTAGGAGAGATTTTTATAATTCATGCTAAAAGACTTTTCTGTTCAGTAATGTAATTTTCTTTTTAAAATTATCTTTTAGTTGTGAAACATTATAATGTACATTTATAAAATATCATTTTATCACATTTCAAACTTAGTGAGAGTACACCCTTTAACCCTTCTGTAAATTCTCATCTTTAAAAAGTCCTGCCTGTTTTGGCAAATAATAGCTTAAGCTGTCCATTATATGCATATTTTCAATTTAATTAAGATAAAAATTTTTAAACATAGCTTAAGAGACTCGTTAAGGCTGGCAGTTCAAACTTACTTGAGTATTTGTAACAAGCAGAAAAATATCTTGTTGTATGATTATTTGAAGATAATAGTGCCTGAAAGGCTGGAATTTAAAAGAATATTTCTTAAAATGCTTATATAGCAGCCATTATTTAAACCAATGTCACATTATGGAAAATGGTGATACAGAAGGGAAAATTTAGCTTACATAAACATAAATTTCTCTCTCAGGAAATACATACAGCACTCATTCATCCATATACTTGAATTTAGCAACAACAACACCTGCTTTCTGGGTTAGAAGATATGATGGATTTTTTGCATGAAGAATTGAACAAAAATGTGTTTGAGATTCCTTTATTTATATTTATTTGCTCAACTCCCTATGAGTAATCAGATAAATGCAAAGTTTAAAACAATAGTCTAATACATCTAAATAGTTTAATAAGTACTGAAATGTATACTCACACCTTAATTTTTTCTAACTACTTTTCCTGACAAATTCATTTTTAATTCTTCCACATCCCACTGTGATTTAAGCAGCCTTAATAATATCAATTAAGTGCATCCTAACATTGATTAAAGTTTTGGGGTTAAACAAAGTAAAAAATGATTGATTTTCTAAAGCTGCATTAACTTGTGTTATCACCAGAAGGTATCTTTTCAGAAATGTTGCTAAAACTTAAGATATAAACGCTGTTGTGGAAAATGAAATGCATCCTGTTATACACTCTCATAAATGCACACCAGTGAATTTATAATCTCCTCAGTGACAAAAAGAACAAGGTACAGTGCACAGTCATTAGTGAATCTAGGCAGCAAGGTCACTGGCTATATTCTGGTCATTATACATTTTAAACTTTTGTGAAACATTGATTCAAATAATGCATAGAATTTCACGCCTCCTATCCATAAAAGCAAACATAAGAGTGTAGGTATAAAGTGTGCTGTAGGAACCACGTGGTGTCAAAATACACATGTGGAATTTTTTTAGTTTTCTGAATTTACCTCCTAGTAATAATCTGGGTAAAGGGGAAGTGGGTGAAATACAGCTCTTATTCCTGTATGTAGCTAAGATGATTCTCTTATGTGGTCGATAATTTCTTAGGCTGTTCTAAAAATCACCCTGGAATCTCTCTGGTGGCCCTATCACATCAATAAAAAGGTCAGGTTAACCTCAGTTTATGGTAACTCCTCTGTATCCGGTTGATCTGTTTTTCTTACAATAAAAGGAAAACTTTAGATTCCATTTAGAATTAGTTTCTAATACTGTCATCAGAGAGCTCCCATTGCCCCGTGTTCTGATAAAGACAGAATTCTATTTCCTATCAGATTGCTTTAAAATTGTTCCTTACTCTTTCACCAAACTTCCCACAACTTTATACTTTTCAAATTGTTTATGCATGGAATCTACGACTAAGAATCATGATCAAGATGCTGTGTCCCTTTGCTAAATCTCATTTTCCCCTCCCCAAATAATTTTAAAAACCGGTGGGCTTTGTCTCTCCTGGCTGGCCACCCCAGCACCCACCCACCCCCCAATTAAAAAATAAAACAATATCCCATTCCAGGCGCCCCCTCTCTGCCTGCCGCAAGCATTTTAATGACAGTTTACTTTAGCGGTCTATCAGCAGACTGCTGCCTTTGCCACCTGAATTTCAATTTCTTAATTTACAGCTCAGATAAAACAGAATGGAGCAGGATCCGGGCTGCTCTCTACATTGGGTTGGCCTTATCAAGCGTGAAGTTTGGCGCATTGCAAACCTATTCAAGTGATTATCTGTTGAGGACCTCTCGAGCCATCTCCATCTCTGCAGCGGGCTGATAAGACAGCTGTTTCTCTATCCGCCGTGTCTCCCCGGGCCTCAGTCTTCTTCTGATACAAACTCCGCCTTTGTCACCGTGCCCCGTTGCGGTCACTTGCTCTATGGGGCAAGGGTTTGATCTGAACACACGTGGGGGGAAAGTGCGAGTGTGTGAGTGAGCTGGGGACGGAGGAAAAGGGAGCGGGAGGGTAGGGTGGTGAGGGTAAAGAAAAGAAAAAGGGTTAGAAACCAGAGGGAGGTGGGGGCAGGGCAGCGTACGGAGAACAGTTGATAGCTCTGATTGACTGGTCTTTCAGCCCGGCTTTATTATTTCAAATTAAACGTGCATCGCACACAAGTGGAAACATAAATCTTCAATATAAGAAAGAGCCTCCGAGCCTCCGAAGCAGAGAAACCGTTTCTTCCCAGGTCCCAGTAAAGGGGCCGACCGAAAGACTGATTGCCACCAGCTGAGACAGATGGTTTCCTTTAACTTTGGAAACTGGTATTTTTAATTACTTGTATTAATTTTGCATGAGATGTATCGGCTCCAGGAGAAAGCTTAGAGAAAGCTGTTAGCATCCCTGAAAGAAACGGACACAAAGCTCTGATTTGCCTTTTCTCACCTCCAGTTTTTCTTACCTAAACCTCTCCTGGTCATCTAGACCTCCCTTTGCATGCTCAGCAAAGACCTGAGTTTATCCTGCTAAAAGTTGCTACTGAGCAAAAGAGGGGAAGAAGAGAAATCTGAGGACATTTGTGGGAAGCTTTACATAAATGATCGTCGATCCGAAGCTGCAAATATATTTTTCGAGACACGCTGGGGCACGTGCAACACATCTTAGTCTCTATCTGCAGTCAAATCACCTAAAGGACAATGAACTTCATACAAATTTTGCCCAGGGGGGGAAAAAAAAAAAAAAAGGCGTGTGTGTAGCGGTGGGGAGAACAATCTAAGCTGGTCTCAAAAGATTTACCGCGACACTAGATTACATTTTAGAAAAAAATTTAAACATTTAACTAAACAGGTCACATATCTTTTAAGTGTGAGCAGTAACCTAAGGTTTTAAGGGAATTCTCGCCGAGTGTGCTGTCTTTACAGTTTTTCCCTCGAACAGTAGTTTAAAGACAAAATGTAAAGAGAAAGTGAAGGATGTTTGTGATCCTGCTCACTGCCGCCTCTGGCACTGTCCCTGATGGAAAGTGTTTGCAATATAAAGGGTCCTTTGCAAAATAGTCTCGGAGGTCACTTATCTTCCGATAAAAGGCTTTGCCCCTTTGCCAGTACGTGGAAGGAGCCAGTGAAGAACTGGTGGTGGGGGGGAGCGAGGGGGAGCGGGTAGGCGGTTTTGTTGCGATTCCCGCTGGGAATTTCGAGGATTAAAAACTCTGGAGTAGATTTAGCAGACTTTTCGATGACTACCTGGATTTGCATTTATTTTGCATGAACACTGATGAAATGCAGGCTCACTAGGGCAAGGGAGTGTATGAGAAGAGAAACACAGTGAAGGGTGCGACCCGAGTTCGGGGCTCTAACCTTACATGCGGTTTGTCACCAAGGCCGAGTCCTAGCAAAAGCCAGCCTAATTCAACATGAATGTGTTTCTATGAAGTAGGACAGCGTCTTCCTTAAAGTCTGTCCCAAGAATTGCAGTTTCCGTTTGTTACATGGGAGGGACAGAAAACACTAAGGGACTTTGCAAACCTTTATTCTGGATGGGCTCGTCTCTGTCCATGGTGCTAATTCCTGCCTCATTCTCTTGCCCGGTTGCCACGCTCTTAAACTCAAGTTGGTGTCAATTTTCTTGACAACTTTTTTCCTGTTTTCTAAACTGTAGAAGGAAAGTCGACATGCTTCTTTAAGAAGAGTAAGTAAAAGAGTAATCAACAAGCTATATAATTTCTATATTTGTCACGCAGGCATTAAACTGTCACATTTCCGATGGTATAAACCACAGACCCCACCCCCACCTGAAACTGCCCAACAAACTAACACAGAATATTTTTATTCATCTGAGAGGGCATAATATTTGGAACTACCCCCATAAGCCAAACATTGTAAACTCATCTAAATAGCTTTACTGTTTATTTACTTTTTTAAAAAAAATGTCACAATAGTAGTTTACATCGTCCTTCATCATGAAATGCTAAAATCACATCCCTCACATAGTATAAGAGAGTTATTTATTCTAAAAGACATTGCCCACAATAGCTGATTAGTATTCCTATGAATGAATGTTCCTATACACACTTAAGCAAAATAATCTATTGAATCCATTACTTTTTCAGCTTTGAGAACTATTCTTTTTGCAACTTTCTCCACATCCAACTTTTCCTCCAAACTTTCAGTGAGTGAACCCCTAGATCCATCCATTTTCTACTGCAGTTTAAAATAATGCCAAGGACTTTGAAGATATATCAGAGCTAACATGACAATCATAACCCAGATATCTTTTAAATGCTTTTCTAATGCAAGTTCATAGGCTGTGGATAATACTTTACCTAACTATGGATGAAAAGGGGTTGACTACAATTGCTTAATGTGGAGTGTGATGTTTACACACACATAGTCTTTATTAGTTGCAAGATAGAATATGTTAGTATTTCAGGCTATGACAACATGAATTTCAAAGTGAAATCTACATCCAGATATCCCTTATTTTAAATAGGCTGTATTCAGTTTTTATTTTTAAAAGTTGGCAAAATACATATAACTTATGGTATATGTATCCATGTAAAAGTTTTTAAATTTAAAAACATCTGTTTTATTGAGGAAGTAAACTAGTATTTTAGGATATTTTCAATATCTTAAGTAATTTAACTCCATTTTACCTGCGTAGAAACACAACATGTTGAAGATGACCACATCTTGAAAATCATTTGCTCCTCTGCCCAAACTAAAGAAAGCCTATATACTGAATCCACAGAATTTAGCATTTGCATTTGAATGGATAAGTTTACTATTTTCCAATAGTGTTTTCTCTAACTACAGAACACACATGCTAGATTTTCATCACACCACACCACACCCAGGATTCCATATCAACCCTCCCCCCCACTTTGGGAAAATATACCACTGTAATCTGCAAAAAACCTTCCTTGTGGAAATAAACACACATCAAAAAATGAAACAAAGTATTAGCTTCCACCCAGTTAGAAGATACTTATGTAGTTGTAAGTTATTGGTAAAGATTTTCTACAAAGTGCCAAGGATATTACATGAATACGTGCAACTAATTCAATATTAAGAGCACGTTAACCAGGAGCAAAGACAAGTCACTTCATAGATAAGTCTGATTAAACAGTGTTTTACTTAAGTTGCATTTATTACTTTAAGAGTTATTTCTCTGTACTGACCTGGGGGTAAGGGGAGGGCTTGAGGGAAGATGATAACAAACACAACTTTCCAACTGTTTATTCATACAGTGATTATTCTATTTTAGGTGAGGTGGAGGCGTTCTGTCTTTTTCCTTGATTTGTCCTCCCCTCAGCCCCTTTACTCCATTTCCTCAAATTGCTTTTCTTTCTTCTTTCCTTCTTTCTAGACCTGTTCCACCCAGGTCTAGAGAATAGTTTTAAGTTGAAATTAGGACCCCAGTCTTGTTGTTATATAAAAAGTGGGGCTGGGGATTAGGACATGATAATTATAACTTATAAGATAACAATGCCTATTATAAGATAACATATAGATTCAGGCCTCCTTTTCCAACCCCCTGTTATTGTCACGCAAAGTAATAGAATTTGAACATATTATACAGACTATATGGGAGATAAACAGGTCTTCTGTTCTTTGCCATTAATCATTTATCAACACTCAAGGACACTCTCAAGGAACTCTGAATTACTTCACCCCTCACTTTGTAGTCATTTTGCTTTGTGATTTTCTGTCCCTTACCCTCCAGCCCACCCTGCCCTCCTGCAATCTCTAACTCTTACCTGTGCCTTCTCTTTCCGAATTTTCAAAGATAGGCACTAGCAATAAACAGGTAAAGGAATTCCTTTTAGAAGGGCATGAGCATCTAGAGAAGATATGTTACATTGCGTAAGAAACATTAAGTACTATCTAGGAAGTTGCACTGTCAAGATTAAAAGAAGAAATTCAGGCTGGAAAAGAACCTAGGTCAAGTTAATATTGTCTCTACTTATATATCAAGTCGATCCTGAGGACCACACTTTCACTTGGAGGAAGATATAAACACCACGAACAAAACCTCAGCCTCCTGAACGTCATTAAAATATGGTGTTTAACAAAGTAGTCTTCATCTATAAAGCAGAAGCACTGACAGCACTTGGTCTTCTGGCTAAACTTTCTAAATCCTCAGAGGAAAAAAACCCAGATAAAGGTTCGACTAATCTTTACTGTCAGCAATACATGTGTGGTCCAAGAACTGTACTGCCAGCAAATACAGAGGAGTGGCTTGTTCTAATTTTCATACAGATGCTCTTTTTGAATCACCATGTACCTTAAAGTGAAGGACCTTAGCTCTACTTAGTACCTCTTTTCCTGACAGGATGTTTATCCTACACTTTTCTAACATGAAATAAAAGCGAATTCAAACCGTCCACCTTTATTTGAAAGCATTTCTGAACTCATTCTTATCCTAAAAGGATGCTTTAAAAAAAAAAAAATCAACAAGAGAGCTGCAATATGCATATATTAAAATAGAGAAAGACATAAAATTGCCTAATATCTAATACAGAATACTAGAACACACATCGAGAAAGGCATGCGGGCAAGTAATGGATGTACATTCATTCCTTTCACTCAGATCAAAGAGAGGGAGCTCTCAATGACTCATACATACCGGACAGAGTTTAATGTTATAAAGAAACGTGCCATAGATGCGGCAGTGGTGGCAAGGAAAATGAGTCTTTCGGAAGCAGAAAGATTTAAGAGGAAAGAAGATCATGCCATATCGCAAACTCTGATACTACAGTTCCAACCCTCCCACGTTGCTCTTTCCATCTCTTTTTGCTTCTTGCATTTCCCTTCGCCGCCAGTGTTAAGTGTGTACCTCCCCGCACAACTTACCTTGAAACGGGACTCCATTGAGCTCTTGAGAGTGACACAAGCTTCTAGCCAATCATATCAAGCAAGCTCGCCCGGGCGGCCTCAATGGGAACATCTAGGCCAATCAGAGTCCTGGGGAGATGAGCAAGTTACGTTGTGGCGCCACTCGGCGTATACTTCCGCGCGTGCTGCCCGGGATAGGAGCCTGGCAGAGCAGCTGCACACACGGCAGTGCGGAGGCAGAGAAGGGGTTGGTGATACGGTGCTATAAATCTGTGGTCCAGTCCACCTCCCTTTTAAGACGTCCTCCCCCCTTATTTCTGTTCTCAGTTAGAGATGCAGCAGCTTACTCCTGTAGCGACCTACTAAAAAGCAACAAGGAGAAAGACATCGTCTTTTTGAAAAAACGTTCTTTCGTCTCTTTTCTTTGTTCCTTCGTTTGTTTTTCTTGCCCCTTTTTGTTTAGTTGAACGGCAATAGGAGGATAGTCTCTCCGTCTTTTTAAACTCTCTTTTTTAAGTTTCCCCTCCCCTTTCATCTTTTTTTTTTTTTTTTTTCGCCATTTCTTTTAGCGTTGGACTTTGGGGTCGAAAGCATTTCTTTTTATTTGCTTCTTTTAAGCCGAGCACAGTTTAGGTTTCGTGCTGTCTTAAGAGAACTATCCAGCAGCTTCTTGCTCATCCTTATTGGGAGAACTGCACCGTTACTTTAAAAACACACATACACAAAAACCTTAAGGGAGAAAGGTAAGTTTCGGTTTGGTTTCTTTAATCATTAGTTGCAGCGATGCGCTGGCAAACCCAGAAAACCTGTAAGTGAGCGGAATACAGAATATGAAGTTAACTGCACATGTTTGTCTCATTTCAAAGCTACTGTTCTGCTTTTTAATTCTAGAGAGCTAGACTAAAAGACGGTGGACGCATGCTTGACGTACTGAATTTTCGTAAATGTCAGCGGCAGTAACTTAAGTGGTAAATGTGGGTAGAGTAGAGCAGGGGTACAATAGGAGTCTAGATGTTGAGTGAGCTTCGGGATTGAGGTTGGAAGTTCATTTCGTGGGAAGAGAGGGATAACTTCGGTTTTGGGGGATGCATGCCTCTACTTTCGCACAGCAACCAAAGGACTGGAGAGGCGTTAATACTATTGAGGGGAATCAGAAGCCTGGACTTGCAGATTAGACCAGCGAAAACCCCACACTTAATTGCATTAACCAGATAACATGTGCTGGGGAGATGGGATTGCCAGATGGAATTTAGATGCTGCACCAGGCTGCTAGTTGTAGTTGACTGAAAAAAGTACATGCCGCCTGAGGGCTAGGGCTGGGCTGGGGCTGGGGTGGGTAGAAGCTGTCAAAACTCATCATTGCTAGGTGTGCGGGCTCTAATTCTTGGGCGCCAATTACCGTGATTATTTTTTAAAAGAAGGTAGCCAATTTAGGGCCGAATTCTTAAGCCTGTACCGGATATGAGATTCCCTTTGTTCAGAAAAGCGTAAATAAGATCCTTGGAGCTGTGTCTGTGGAGTGGCGGCTGCCTGGGAGTCTTGTGCACGGCGCTGGGAAGTGGATTCCAAGCCCTGTCCTTGGTCCTACGCGGCTGACTTCGCCTTCGGGGCGAGGGGGGAACCCCTTCTCAGCCCCGAGAATTCACAGTTACCCCAGGAGCCAACTCAGCTACGTTGCCCTCACCCCCTTCCTTACCGCCCCCCCCCACCCCCCGCCCTTCTCGAATAGCTATTGTTAATCTGACGCCGGGAGAAAGATGGTTGGGGTGAGACGCTGGGCAGACACATGCTTCATTTTAACTTTTGTGATTTCTCAGGGTTTGGGAGAAACCAGCTGGCTTTCTACTGCGGAAAAAGAGAAATCAGGGTAGATGTGGGAAAGGGGGAGGGTGTTAGCTGGGCGGGGAGGACGAGGAGGGAGGTGGTGGCGGTGAACGAGGTGCTGCCTTTGCCTAAGAGAAGTTTAAATTATTGGCACGAGGGGGTGTGGGTGAGTGTGCGTGAGAACGCCCGTGTGGTGCTTGAGATGGAGAGAATGGGGGACAGGTACAAAAACGGCCAGGGTACTCTCCACCCCACCCACCCTCCCGAGTCTAAAAGCCAACTTGGGGCTAGCCTCCGGACTCTGCCATCTCCGGGGCGGTGGGATCTGGGGATAGCAAGGTGGCAGTGCCCAGCACGGGAGCTCCGCGGCGAATAGGACCTCGCGTGGCCATTGTTGCTTAATTTATGCCCAGCACGTTGCTACGTACCCACCTATTTCACGTCTGTAAAGAATTAATATGAGAGCTATACAACTGTGGCAAATTGGAGGTTGGATACGTTCCCCGTTTGCCATTTTCAAATACAGGTTAGCGAAACTGATGTCGAGTCTGGGTATTTTCTCTTGTAATTGCCAGCTGCAGATCTGGCTTTATTGTGGCCAGAGTGAGAGAAATAGTCAAGCATTTAGTATTTACTCTTAACACTGCTGGGCTGAGATGAATCTCTTACTTTCTCCCCGAAATGCACGGGTTCTTTCCCCGCCCCCACTCATGTGCCACTCCTGTTGGTTAAGCTTCTAAACGTTTAGCCCTTTCCCACATCCCAATTTATATATATATACCCATCCTCTGGATATTGGGAATAGGAGGGAGATGGAGGTGGTTTATTTCTTAGGCCTAAACTGCAACCTATAAAATGCAGGCGTAAAGTCGAGGGTGGGGGGAGAGTACAGAAAAGACAATAGTAACCGAATAAATTATTTTCCTAATTGGAAATAAGTTCCTAAAGGTCAAGAAAAAAGTGTGCATGTTTTAGAGATGGTAGAGTAGAAAATCTATTTGAGCCTGTAAGACTTCCTTTGCAAAATGGCTTCTTAAATGGGACATCTGAAAGGTTTGTCACGAATCTGAACAGATAAGTCTGCAAAAAAAAAAAAAAAAAAAAAAAAAAAAAAAAAATGTTGAGTGTTTAAAAGTCGCTTTTTGGAGGATTAAAAAAGTAACTATTGCTCAGTTATTATTGTCATTCCCTGAGTATGTCTTACACCAAGCACTCCTGGGTTCTCCTTCCATGTTTTGACCAAGTGCTTGGGCACCCCATTTTAACCTCTTCTGGAGTTCTCCACGAAAAACGCAACGTTTTGCAGGTCGAAATGGACTGGAAGACTTGGGGAACTCTGTAGAGAGATCTCCCATAACTTCAAGAAGTCAGCTTCAGGAAGTAGGGCGTAGGGCATTCTAAGAGTTTTAGGCTTGGATTGGCAAATTTGGTAGGCCCAGTTTTGCCTAACGTTTGGAAACAGGCATTTTTAGCAATCCCGCCTGCTAGGGATGGGAATATTGTAATTAACTGTTTAGAGGGAGGTCAAAGAGGCGCAGGCGCTTTGAGCGGTTTTCCCAGTAACCCCGTACAAAGTCAATTAAGGTCATTTAATTGCTAATCGGATTTAGGGTGACAACAGAAATGCTGATATAGAATCAATTAGCTATTTCTGGTGTCCCCAGTCTGGGTTCCCCAAACTGAGGGATGGATTGTCTCTATTTCCATGTGGTTAAACCCCTTACTTTACTATGCCTGATTTGACTTCGCCCAACAGGGCAATTTTGCCGCCTCCACCCCCGCCATAGGTTAGAGGAGTCCTTCCTCCATTCTCCATCCCCCCCCCCCCCCCGCCCCGCCCGTCGCGTGGGGGCGGGGAGCGCTGGGCGCCCTTAGCGGACCTTGCTGCATCAAACCCGCATCATGCCCTTGAAGCTGTAACCTCGGTCACGTTCTTGCGGCGACTCAGTCGCCCACTGCTCAGTTCCTTTCTCTTACCTCTTGCGATTTCAGGTAGGTATGACAGGTGATATTTTAAATGTAGTTTTTATGGGGTAAGGGTTAAAACAGAAGCCTTTGCAATGAAAACCACAACACGACAGGTGCTCTCGTAATTAAGCGGCTGAGCAGGTGTAAAAACGTGCTCCCACCGCGTGGCTCGGGGTCGATTTTGACTCCCAGTCGCGGGGCTGAGTCTGAGGACAGGCACAGGTTTTTCTGGGGAAAGGCGATTGAGCAGGGCGTGGGGGCGGGCCAAGGCTAGGTAGCTATGTGACGCCCCCTCGGTGAAGAGTTGGCCATTTCGGGGCTAACGTAGGGGGGGCGTTCGAAAGATGCGGCGAGCGACAGGCTCTTGTATAGTCGAGTGCAGGATTTCCTACTTTGCGTTTGAAGCAGAGTATAGCACCCCGCACAGGTACTCGGGCTTATCTGAACGTCAGATTCCATCTAGAGAGGCATAGAGGGGCAGCCAGGGCTAAGCCTTTAGTTTTCTGCCAAGGGACAGGACCCTTCGGTTATGAAGTAGAGGAAAAGCCTTTTAACTGTACTTGCTATATATGTGTATGTATGTATGTGTATGTATTTGATACACATACATATACATCAAAGTAACCCCTGCGCGAGTCGTTCTGGCTCCCCGTTAGCGCCTGGAACCTCGGGGTTTGCAAACTTGCACCTGGAATCTACCGCCTCTGGGCGCGCGACGCTTTCCGCGCTGCCAGGGGAACCTGGTCCCGGAGGTTGCTCGGAATCGGAAGACGGGAGGGACCCAGCCGAGCAGCGGCAGCCGGGCGTCTTCTCGCAGGCACAGACCGGCGGGCTGCCGGGCAGGGCACGCGCCGGCGGCGGCGGCCGCGGCGCCGCGAACTCGCCGCCGGCCCCGCCTCCTGGCGCTCTTCCAAGCAAGCCCCTCCTCCCCGCCCCGCTACAAACGGCGGGACCGCGGCGCCTGGGCGTCACTGAGGCAGCTGCCGGCCGGGTGAGGAGGCCGGTCGCCGGCGCGACGAGGGCAGGGCGGGGGTTTCGCCGGGTTCCAGTCCGCCTTCTTGCCTTCGCTAGGACTGGGGACGCCGCCGCCGCCGCCACCGCCTCTCCGCGGAGCCCGCCCGGAGCGACTCCTCCGCGGCTGTGCTGACGGCTGGCGGCGCAAGCCGTAGTAGCTGCAGCTCCGAGTCGTAGCAGGCAAGTGCGGGGGGCGTGGGAGTGGGGGCGGGGAGGACGGGCACGCCGCGCCTGGCCCGGGGTCTGTTCTGGACGCCCAGGCTAAGGGTTGTGTGCGGGCGCCGCGACGCCGAGCGGAGTCCGGCCTCCGCTTAGTGGGAAGCCCTAGTCCGGCCTCGGGCGGGAACGCCGGTGGGGGCGGCGGAGGTTGTGCACGCGAAGTTCCTAGAGCTCGGCCCCTTGCGGCGGGAGTAGAGGGAATTGGGCGCCTCGGGAGGTGGCACCGCCCCTCCTGTGGGCACTAGCTGGTTGGGGGCGGCGGGAGCCGAGCGGGGCCAGTCGGTCCAGGCAGCGTGTTCAGGGCCTGGACGTGCCCCGGTACGGCCGCGTGTAGCGCGAGGGGAACTGCGCCGAGACGCAGGTGAGTGCTTTGGAGGGAAAGCGGGGGAGGGGGGCTTTTCTAGAAAAAGGGCAAGATTCCTGTGGCGAACTGACAACCCCGCCTTTCGGGAGACTGTGTGCGGTGGGTTCCTCTGCCGGATGGTGTCTGGTGGCGTGCCCACTTGGTACGGCACCTCCTCGCGTGTGGTCCTTGGAGCTCCCGGGGCGTCTGGAGACTTGCAGCGGCCACGCAATGTGCGGAGGTGGCATGGGACTGGGGGTGGCCGGGGCAGAGCAAAGAGGATCCCGCGGGCCGCTCGTTCTCTTGCGCGGTATTAGGTGAGGCCGGGCGCAGCCGCGCGAGGTCGCAGCTCGCGGTGGCATCCTGGGTTTGCGCGCGAGCGGTGCTCTGGGCGGGAATCGCTGGGCGAGGTGGACCCGGGGCTTTGGTTCGCTCCGGTAGGTTGCGGCAGTCGCGCCTTCAGCTCTGCCAGGAGGGCTGGCCAGCTGCGGCCCCCGTGCACGGATGTGTGTGCGTGCACTGGTGCGATTGGTGGTCTCGCTCAGACCAACATCGATTCACCAGCAGGTGCCTCTCCAGTGGTCTTGACAATGACCAGCAAGCAGTCTTTCCACAGCGTTGTCTTAAAAGCCTACTTGTTATCCTGGAGGGCTGGAGCGCAAAACCTCGTCTCTAGATGTGAGCTATGAGCATGGAGTTGTAGTTATCCAGATGGTCATTTAAAATAGTGTGCATTTAAAATGATCATCTTTATGATAAAAATTTCATCTCTTATCCTCTTTCTACATTTTCCGAGAACGTGAGAAAGGAGAATTTGTTACTCGGTATCTATTCTTTTATTCCCTCCCCAGGGAATGATGCTTAGCAATGCCAAATGAATAGATCTCCGTCAAGGACAAAGAGTTTTTTAAAACTTAATTTTTTGGTGGACCTACCCATAATAATCCTGTCTTCATAAAAATGTACCTCAGTCCCAAACTTGAGACAAATAAGTCCATTTAAAACCACTCGAATACCAGTTGGGGTGTGATTTCCCCATCCCCTTAGAAAGTCAGTTTGTATGAAATACTGGTTAGTTGCCCTTGAAGACAATCTTCTCGAGAATCGTTTCCCGAGAGTCCTTTGAATTTTTCATTTGTGCTAAGCTCACTCGCTCTTGCGGAAGCTGACCCAGAGTCTCCATTTTGGTAAGCGGGTAGAAAAGCTTTTCTGGATCTACTTTCTCATCTGGACCTTTTGGTCTAGAAACGATGACTGTTCTGCTGGATGGACAGGAACATTACTGCATTTGTTTTTGGGTTATTCTTTATAAGAGGTTTGTAGGAATGTTGATTTAATACTGCTGGAGAGGGTGTACGTACTTAGAGAAAGTTCCCTTGAAAATGGGGGAGAAAAGGGGAAGAGGGGGCAAGAAAAAAAACTGTCGAGAAGATAATGGCTAGGGTGGGGCAGGAAAAACTAAATTATTACATTACATCCAATTTTATATGATTCCTCTGCCTTTTTTTTTTTTTTTTTTTTCCTTTTTGAGAGAATTTTTGTGTTTGTGTGATCAAAACTGGCCCCTTAATTCCTTTTTGGGTAACTTTGTGCTGCCACCTTTCGGGGAATGAGGTTTTTTTATTTATCCCTCAAAGACAGCCTGAGGCATTTAAGCCCCCCTCCCCTTCCCCCCCCCCCCCCCCCCTTTCTTTAGGTGTTTGCTTCATTGTGTAGTGTTTACTCTTAGGAATCAGGTCAGCTCTTTTAAGCTGTACACACTGTCCCTGTGGTTGAAGAGAATTTTTAGGGTATGCTCCTGGAATAGAACAGGTACGCCAAACTGGTGAGTGTAGGCTGGGCTTGTCATTTTACTACTGAACCTTATTTTTAGACTAAAAATTTTTTTCTAGACTAAAAATGCATGAGTTGTTAAGAGTTCCTTTTTGTTTGTTTTTTGGGGGTGGGGTGGGGGGAGGGTTGATTGGTTCTGGTTATTTCTTTTTTACCAGAGAAGCAAAGTCCTTCTCTGCCGGGGTTTTGCACTATTAGTTATGACCTATCTCCCAGTGAGATATGGAACAACAGTGCTGTAGGTGGCATTTCTACTAACCCCGTTCCTTAATCCAGCCTTTTCAATCTTTGTATGCAGACAGATGTTTCTTGCCGAATCCTTGTTACCACTTCCTGCTATTCTAGCCTTCCATGCTTTGCTTGTTAACATGATTATAATTTTTAAAAATACTGCCTCCCCCCTCCCCCAACCTCTTTCTTTCATTCTAGAAGCAAGTCCCAAGTTTTCTTAAGGACACAACAAAGCTACGAAGGATACCCTGACTTCTAAACTGGGGTCAGCTTTTCTTTGATGGGAAAAAAAAATAGATTTTTTTAAACCTGGGATCTTTTCCGGCATTAGCATGGCAGAGCACCACCCTTCATGTTCTTTTTTGCCTAAAGAACTGGATATTCCAAGATAGCATGTTATTAAGACTGACTTTACCGGTAACCTTTTTGGTAGATTGGTCTGCTTGGTAAGGTCAATTCTTTTGCTCTCCTTTGAACTCTTACTAAAGTTACCATATCACATTCTTTTTGCCACCTTTGTCACCAATGTTTATTTGGAATAAGGGAGCCTAGAGATCCATGATCTTTAGCCTGGTCAGGTTATTATTTTTTTGATGGTATTGGGGGGCTGTATATAGGTGAGGTGGTATGCGGCTGTGGGGTGTGGGTGGTATGTCACCCTATGGAAAACCAGCCCGTAACCTTCTACCTCATCTCTTTCTTATTCTTTGCATATTCCGCTGGACAGGCCATGAATCATGGTAAACTACTGCATTTGAGGTTTGGTTTTGTTTTTAAGCACGAGTACTTGTTTGGAAGTAGAACTGCTTTGTGGACACATAACCCATACAGTATTAACCGCTCTCCCTTGAAATTCTTAAATTTTTAACAAGGGGACTCTGTACCTTGATTTCGCATGGGGATCCACAGATTATGCAGCTTATTCTGGCTAAAGTCTTTCTTGTTTGTTAATATTTTTAGTTGCCAATATTGCTGCTTTATGCTAATATATTACAGAACTGTTTGAAATTTGATGGCTTTATGCACTGGTGATGCCACACCCAACTCTTGAATTAACAATGTAGAGGACACTTAGACACACAGAATGTTCACTTGCTTTGGCCAGTTTCATTATACAGATGTGGAAGTCTTCACTGGTTCTGGTTACTTACAGAACCTACATGTTGTGCACTTTAATGCCAAACTCATTGTTCTATGTTTCTGATTTGGGCAGGACATTTAAGGTCTATTTATTTGATTCTAGGTACTAATTGGTTTGCAATGTTGATTTTTCTTTCTTGATTTTGAGCAATATAAATTTGTTAAGCAGAAACAGAAGGTGCTTTAGTTTAAAAGGCAATACTATGTTTTAAGGC
This sequence comes from Panthera onca, assembly GCF_046562875.1. Taxonomy (NCBI): domain Eukaryota; kingdom Metazoa; phylum Chordata; class Mammalia; order Carnivora; family Felidae; genus Panthera; species Panthera onca. The sequence goes on along the minus strand of NC_138351.1, from coordinate 48,355,761 downwards.
TTTTGTGTATTAAAAGATACGTGCTTTGTGGTTTAAGTAGCATTGGTAACTTTCAGAATCTGAACTAAAAATAGGAATTTAGGATAGTAAAATCCTATGGATGTTTTATGGAATATTTAGGACATTTTTCACTAACAAACATTTACACTTCAGCATGCATGATGTATATCATAATTTTAATTTTAGCAAGATCCCAGGAAAATATTTTTTAAGAGAATATGACTTTCTGTATCTCTAGCCTTGTATTTTATTGTATAAAACAAAAGATGACTCTTCTCTGAGTAACACTGTACTGGGTGCATTTCTATAGATATTTCCCCTTTTAATACTAGTGCTACCTGTCCAGGGATTGGGCTATATTAGATATCTATTTTTGGTAAAGGTATTATTTTCTCAGAGTTATAGGCTAGGTTTTGAATGCATCAATTTTACTGATACTCTTAATTGTATGTTTCCCTTTTGAGTGTTGCTGAATAGTTTTGGGTGATGGCATACAGGTTTTGCTTGTAATAAATCTTCGTATAGAAGAGGATGGGTGCTCTTGCAAGGAGTAGGATAGGTAAAATAACCAAGGTCATAGGAATAGGTGGCATGAGATTAAAACTAAACCAACTTGGAGTTTGCCTTATTAATTGCAAGTAACTTTTTTTCTTTCTTTAAACTTACACATAGTATTTGTGTGTATTTCCATATCTGACTTCCGTTATGTCAATTTGAAAATGTATATATAGCAAATAAGTTTTGACAGGCAAGGCCCCCTTACCCACTTTTAGAAATTATTTGGGAAAAATAATTGACATTTTTTCTCAAGATTTGTTTATTGTGAGACAGTAAAATGATAGGGTTTTTTCTGATGATGTTTTTTTTTGTTTTTAAACATGTTGAAGGTTTTGCTCTAGATCAGATAAGTTTTGAACTCCTAGGTTGAGGTATCTGTATATTTTTCCTTTGCCTAATCTAATAGTGATAGATTCGTATCAGCCTTTTCCCCTTGACTTAAAGGAGTCTGTCTCATAAAAAGGAATTTGTATTCTACATGACTAGCTTTTCTTTTCCTGTAGAATTTTTGTTGTTGCAGGCTGTTAGTTACTGGAGATTATTTCAGCAACCGTAAAGACTGTGTTAACAGAATATCACAAAAATCCATATTTTCATAAATATCAAGCAGATCAACATTTCAGGATGAGTTTTTATTTCATTTTGCTTTTAGCCGTGGTCAAACTCAGTTCAAGCTTTATTAGACATTTTCTTGACTAGTTTTATTTCCTTACAAGAAGAGGCATAGTAGTTGCTTTAGAATTCTCAGCTTTCCTGTATCTTCGTTACGGAGTCCCTATAAAATGGAAATTTCTAGCTAATAATCAAATTCTGATCTCTTCGAACATCTGAAGGAAGCTGTGGACTCTCTCTCCCTAGAGAAATGTACATACACTGAAATTTCTGTATAGTTTTTACCATCTTGCCCTCAGGATTAAAGAGCGATAAAATGAGGTTATATTTGGGAAATAGGACTTTGAAAATTGGAGTTGTTATATACTAGTGAGGGCAGGGCGAAGCCTTTCGGATCAGTTCTTCTCTGCAGTAGCCTTACCAATATGGCTTTTAGCTTTCATCGAAGGCATATTCTAAGCTTCCTTGTCTTCTCATAGTTTGTTTTAAAATCCATTCTGATTTTGTAAACAAATATTACACATGTAAGGTCTTCTGGTGAGCACAATGCTGCCAGTTTAGCTACTGAGTTGTCTTGCCTCAGTAGGTTTTGTCACTTAAGTTGAAATTCTTAATTTAGCCGAGCCAGGTAAAATAAGCTGGAAGTCTGAAGTTTCCCTTGTCTGGTTTTGCTCAATTACTATGTCCTTGTTTTTTTTTTTTTTTTTTTTTTTAACTTCCTTGACTATAAAACCTCACCCTCCACATGTCAAGGACGAGGTAAAGACGAGCTTATGAAAATACGAGATTTTTGGGAGTGGATTGACCATGTTTACTGAGTTGGAAAGGTAGTGATAGGTGGTTCCCATTGATTAGTTTTATATATTTGGATTTAAGTGTGTTATTAAGAACAACAACTTTTAGTAATCTTCATAACATGCCATCATATAATGTATATTTCTGCCATGGAGAAAGAGAAAATTCCCAAATTGCAGGGAGTTTTTGGGAGAATGGTGTCTTTGAACATTTTAGTATGGAAATAGGTATAAATATATCTATGATGATGGGATTTGGAAGGGAAGTTTAAGATGCATTTTTTTTCTTGAAAATATAAATAATGTTAAAAAATTACATGTGAAATTATGAGAATTAAGCCAGCTAACATTCCAGGAATATAAATGTCTTAATTTAAATATTACATCTTTTTTTCAATGAGAAATCAAATTTTTAAATTTAAGCATTTAAATTAAAATAGTCCCTATTTTCCTGATTTGAATTTTGTTTAATCTCTTATCAAGAATCTATTCCTATACATCACAAAATGGAGTTCACATAGAAATACATTTTTTTCCTGCTTGTTTCACTACCCTCTTACCACCCTAAGTGAAGTCATTGATGGATGCCCTGTCAAGTAAGTTATTGGAAATTGCTCACTTGTTCAGTTTTTAAAGCATGTTTAACACATTTTTATTCTTTAGGCATCATTTGTGTGTATCAGAAGTACAAGAGGTATTTCTCGAAGCAAATAAATCACCGTGTATTTGAAAATAAATTCAGTGAATTGGGTAAGGTGGGTAAAATATTCCTGGAACTGATTGTACTTGATCTTGAGTTTACTCTGAGCTACTTTCCAAAGTCATTTTTTTAAAATCTTACTGATCCTGCTTCCCTACTGGAGGCCCCTCTGGTGATGTGAGGATCACCCGCCTTTATTGCGGAACTAGCTAGACCGTTTTAAGTATACAGAGTTTATTATAGAGCGAGCAAGTTTTCATAACCTATTCCCAGTTAAGGCCTGTTGCTGTATGAGTTTACTCAACACCGCTTTCTTTCCCGGAGGTGCTACTTACTGGTGGCTGGTTTATTTTGTTTAAACCTCTGGGGTCCTTTCTGGCCTATAGCTGTGAATGACTCATGGACTTTTCTCAAATACTAGGTCATCCGTGCTTTTGACTTTTATCCCTTTGCTCCCATTGTCTCTGCAAGGAACTTGATCTACCCACAGCCTTCCTCTCTTCTCTTTGACACCTCTGTGCTAGCCCTCTGTCTCTTAGTCACCTGTCTATGCTTCTGAGCCCTGGGGTAGTTCTGCCTCTTGCCTGACAATTCTGGGACAGGTACAACCTACTCATTTGTCCCTGTATTTATTTTTTTTCATTTGGCTTGAACAGTTGTATTGACTCTTAAGCATTTTGTTACATTTTACTCCCTGAAGAATATCTTCTGTGATCAAGTGAATTGCTGACATTAGAGGACAAAAAGAAGAAATGAGTATCCATGGACAAATAGTTTCTGCCATAGGTTCCGGATCAGGCCAGGGTTGTATTTGGTCTGTAGCTGTTTTATTTTGCCTAAACCATATTTTTATTTTATTTATTTTTTTAAGTTTATTCATTTATTATTTTTGAGACAGAGTGAGCGAGCACACAAGTGGGGGAGGGCCAGAGAGCGAGAAGGAGACACAGAATCCGACGCAGGCTCCCGGCTCTGAGCTGTCAGCACGGAGTCCCACGTGGGGCTGGAACTCATGAACCAAGAGATCATGACCTGAGCCAAAGCCGAACGCTTAACTGGCTGAGCCACCCAGGTGCCCCTAAACCTGTTTTTTTCTTCAAAAAAGTAGTGAAATGTTGTAGGTGCTAGGAAATACCATATAAAGATCTAGAGCCACATTTCATGTCTCTTGAAAAGTTGGCAGGGTGGAGCAACACGGAGCCAATATTTGTCAACTGCATCTTTTATGTGGAGCCTAATTTGTTTCACTTTGGGCATAAATTACTGCCTGGCCTTTGTGGATATTAGAGTAGTGATTTTGTGACGGTTCCTAAAGCCATGGGAATTAAAAAGTTCACTCAAATATAAAGACAAAAGTGGGAGTTCTTAAGTTTTCATATGCTTTTGATTGTCCTTGCAAATATTTGAATTATATTAGATCACTCTGTATAAATGTAGTTCTCTCCTTTACCTCATTTAAAGAAGTCTCCTTTAATCTCTGGTCTAAAGAGAGTTTCTCTTTTCTTTATAAGATGTCCTTCCAGCAGTTTTATCTTACCTTTTCTCCCTCTCCCTGGGATTTTAGACCTGCCCCTACTGGGAGTAGGAATTTCTTCCTGCTGGTCACCTGCTTGTATTTATCACATGCTTTGGGGTCAGCAGAAGTTGCTTGGTGCTGTGAAAACTAATAGGATGTTATGAGCTGTTTAAAAGAGGCCTGTGGCCCACCTGCTAACAGCTTTGCTGATGGTGTCAGCTTAGAAAAGACATTTTCCCTTCAGAATGCTGTAAAAAAGAGCTGATATGAGAGGTTACCAGGTGTGAGGTTTATGTGTGTTGTCTCTCCTCTTCTCTCCCTTATTTTTTTCAGACTTCAGCCTTTTCTGCTCTTCTCTAGAAACAGCAGGACAGCTTTAGCGAAGCTTTGTCCCACGTGTGCAGTATAGCAGGCTGATGGACCAGCAGAAGTAGAAAGAGGCTCCACATATGTTGGACCAATGCTGTAATTTTTTTTTTTTTTTTTTTTTTTTTTTTGCAATAAGGATGGTGGATATCATTAATCTAGTCCTGAGCATAATAGCACAATTTGAATAGCAGAGAGCATCTTTGGTGTGTGTTAATGTCTAGTGAGATGAATATAGATGAATGATAAATAGGTAGAAAATGTCAGTGTAGAGCCTTCCTTTTGGTGACTTTAAGCACTTACATTTCTAGTTAACTGTTTGTTCAGCCTGGCAAACAGATCCAAAGATCTATTTGATCAACCAGCATTAATGTAGCATCTAAGGATAGAACAATGCCTGTAAAGCCCTGTTCTCCTGGCAGCCACTTGAGGTAGACCAGTCATAACGAGGAATTAGAATTATGTCCCTGTATTGAACATCTTAGCGAAATTCTTCTGAATAAGAGGCATGTAATGCTGGCACTTTTAAAAATTGGTGCAGTCTGCAGCTCCTCCAAGTTTCATTTTTTTAATACTTGGGGTGTGAGTAAAAGTATATGCTTCTTTAAAAAAAACTAATTTTGAATTAACTGTATATAGTTTTATTGAAAAAAAATTATAGAAGTATTATTTAAAAAATTTTTTAAGATTGTGATTTTTTTTTTAATTAATTGATTTATTTTGAGAAAGACAGAGACAGCATGAGTGGGGGAGGGGCAGAGAGAGACTCCCAAGCAGGCTCTGTGCTGTCAGTGCAGAGCCCGACGTGGGGCTCAAACCCACAAAGCTGTGAGATCATGACCTGAGCTGAAACCAAGAGCCGGACACTTAACCAATTGAGCCACCCAGGCGCCCCATTGAAAAAAAATTTTTTTTAAGTTTGTTCATTTGTCTTAGCACTCAAGCCCGGGAGAGGCAGAGAGAGAGAGAAAATCTCAAGCAGGCTCCACTTGTCAGCACAGAGCTTGATGTGGGACTTGAACTCACACACCATGAGACCATGACCTGAGCTGAAATAGTCAGAGGCTTAACTGGCTGAGCCACCCAGGCACCCCTCATAAGTATATTATTTTTAAGAGGTGTTTGAAAAGAACTCCTGATACCAAGAGTACCAATCCTGTTTCATGATTATATGATTTTTTAAGATGAATTTGTTGCTTATTTTGGTGTGTCCTGGGTCATCTGGTTGAGGAGCTTTTACAGTGTCTTGCTTGTTGGTTTGGAGTGGGGAATGGAGAACTGGGGAAAAGAGTGTTTTATTTCCCTCAAGGTTGAAAACCATTGTCATGGAGATTACTTCTGTATGATAAAGGCTTTGGTATAGGTGGGCTGGCTGGTGGTTAACTTGGCATCTAGATCCTTAACAAATTCATCTAAAGTTTTCTTAGTTTTGTTAAAGGATTAAAAAATTTTAATGTAATTTTATGTTTCTTCATTTTTAGAGAGAACAAGCAGGGGAGGGGGAGAGAAGAAGAGGCAAAGAGAGAATCCCAAGCAGGCCCCATGCTTTGAGCATAGAGCCTGATGTGGGGCTTGAACTCAAATCATGAGATCATAACCTGAGCTGAAATCAAAAATCAGACACTTAACTGATCCAGGCACCCCAGGATTTAAAACATTTTTCAAGTTTTTTGTATTGGGACCATGCTTAGAAGCCAGGAATGTTATATAATACTTACTATTTCATGAGATGCTATTTGTAAATGGTAGATACTGAGAGTGCTTTAGAGAAGGTTTTTAAAACATCCTGTCTTCCCATGTGGTTTGTCTGCTTAAGGAGATGAGACAGAAAATGATAATTTAGAAGATGTTGTGGTCCCCACCCTGCCCTGCCCCTCAGTTTGGTAATGTTTGAGGGATTGAGAAAAGGGACAGAACTCTGTAGTCTGGATATTAAGGATATTGCCAGGTTGCTGCATATTGCTTTGGGGACCAGAGGGTGTAGCTTTTCTTGGTCAGTTTTGGGTATATATTTATTTACTTAGTTTTGTGTCCCTCCCTTCTCTTCACTTCCTCCCATGTCATTTTTATTCCTTTTGATTCTCTTTTGTGGTATGAATATTTCCTAGTTTGCCAGGAGCCCAGTCACTGGTGAAGCATATTTACGCAATGCAGAACTTGCCAAGTTTTAAGTTGTGGCTGGACAGAGATGCTGCTGTGACTGTCTTAATTCTGCTCTTGTCCCAGAACGATCCCAGGCAGGGTGTGTGTATGTGTCTGTGTACTGCATGAAGCCCCAGCCTTTCTTTTCCCCCCATAGTCTCTCCAACAGCATGATGTACCAGCATCAAAAATAACATTTTTCAAAACACCTGAGAAAAAGTCGTAAAGATTATAATGTTTATTCAGCTCCTTCCTCTTAGTATAGTTCCAGTAGCAGAAAGCAGGTAACAGGTCAGAAGCTGGAATGCTTTTAACAGCAGTGATGTGTACCTTTTCCTTGAGTCTTCCTCATGCCTAAGACCATATCTGGCAGGGTTATGGGTTCTCCAGAATGCTGATTGTAGCTTTCTCTTGCCAGTTTTTGTGGCTCAGGTCTGCCTGTTGCTTTTCTGCATTAAGGGCGTTTACGTTACTTTTTTTTTTTCTTCGGAGAGGTGATCAAACAGACTATATATGCTATTTCATTTCCTTGGTTTTCTGGAGAGCTTCAGGCCTTCAGTTGGAGCCAACTGTTAAAGACAAATTCTTGTTCTTCTTGGACTTTTAAAAAAGTTTGGCTAATTTATGGGCATTATTTTGTGGACAGTAAGGGGCAAAGTTTGATTTGATGGTGAGCAACATAGTTGGTGATCTCATGAAGAAGAATGAAGAGATACATTTCGTCTCCCTTTTGTACAACTTCTAAAGTAACTTCTAAATTATTGCTTCTTAAGAATGCAATCAGAGTAAGAAATCTTGTATTGGGTAATTTGACAGTGTATTGGAGGGGACAGCAAGGAGCTGCCTGGTTTTAGTTGTTGGCCTATTAGGACAGGAGAAGCAGTAATTGAAGGTGGTGCACCACCCGGAACCATGGAACCAGGAGATGAGAGCATTTCTTCTAGTGGCAGTGATGGTGCCCAATGTATCTGTTCTTCCAGAAACTTACCACAGCTTCCTAGGGATAATCAGTTTATAGATGAGGAATGAAGCTCAGAGGTTAGGTGGTTTGCCTAAGGATTCAACCTCCTGAGTGGGGAAGTAGGACGTAGGTCTGTGACTCTTTGTTCAGTACCTTTTCCATGAACTCCAAAATGATGTTTTTTCTACCTTGCATAGTTCTGCTGGTTGTAGTTTAAGACTGCTAAGGCCAGAGTTTGAGATCCAAGAGGCAGCTGAGAGACTGTATCTCATCTCCAGGCTATAATGTTTGGCTCTTCAGTGGTAGAGCTGTTGTTACTGTTGTTTTAAAAGCCTCACCCTGGTCCCTGTAACATTCCCAGCAAAATGCCCACTTGTTTCCCCCGGCGCATGATTCTGACCTTGCACTATTTTAGGCCCATGGCTAGGTGACTTTTGGAAGGATTCCATCGCAGGCTGTCACAGGCTGGTGTCTTCCGGATGCCAGCTGGCAGTCTTGACTTGCAGGATTACTTTTTGGAAGCATATGAAGTATGGATTGGTTATTTTCTATAAGCAAGGGAATGAAGACACTGTCTCCAACTTATTTTTGGATGCTGCTAAAATCAGGAAAAAAGATGGAAATACTATATGTTCTATTCCCAGTGAAAGTGACATTCATGTAACCCTGGCTCATTGTAGTGTAGAATCTAAAAGTTATTCCTTATTAATCTTGTTAAGTTTCTGAAACTAATATTTTCCAAGTCTGGTGGGCTTTTAGAAACACCACTATTTTTGTTCTGAGAAAAATAGTTGCAGGTCAGGTGTTCAGTAGGATGTATGATGTCCAAACTTGAATCAACCAAAATATACACCCAGTAAAGATTGTACTTGATTCACCTTGTTTCTCCAACTTAACTGTCAGAAAAATTGGTTGGAGAATGGATGGGGAAAAATATAGGTTCAGAGTAATCCTTTTGGTCTTCTCTGGAAAAGGGACTTTATCATCATTATTGTTATCGTTTTTCTCTTGGCATCTAGTGTGCTACTTATTTGTAGTAAAAACTTATGGAACATTTGTTTGATTCACTTGAATTCAAAGTTGGGAATAGAGATAATTAAAAAAAATTTTTTTTAACATTTTATTTATTTTTGAGAGACAGACACAGAGCATGAGCAGGGGAAGGGCAGAGAGAGAGGGGGACACAGAATCCTAAGCAGGCTCCAGGTTCCAAGCTGCCAGCACAGAGCCCGAGGCGGGGCTCGAACTCAGAAACTGAGAGTTCATGACCGAGCTGAAGTCGGATGCTCAACCAACTGAGCCACCCAGGCGCCCCTAGAATAGAGATAATTTATAGGAAAAGTAAGATAATACAGTACTTGAAACTTACTGTCAGTTGAGAAAATTTTATCTGAATCTCTAGGTAAATCACAATGACAGGTGATCTTATTAAAATTGTAACTACTACGAGAAAATATTAGTAAAAATTACCGCTTTAACCAATGCTGTATTTCATCATCTTACATGTAAAAATTTTTTACAGTGATTTTGAGTCTCCTAAATCTGTCTGCATAATGCAGTGATTTTTATTTCTCTCGAAGCTGAGAAGTTAGTAGTGGTGGATCTTTCAGTCTGTGAGGTCTTAAAGTTGAGAAGCTGAAGTAGCTGCATGTTAGCATGTTCTTTGGTTTCTTATCCCTGTGTATAGTTTACTCCTTGTTGATCATAAACATCTGTGTTCTGTGAAGCTGGTGTAAGCCTAAAAAAATAAAACAATCAAATTGTCTCTACCTTACAAGCAGGTGTCTCTAGTGTAAAATTGGCCCAATAGGCCAATACACACAGCAAAGAGTAGAAGCCTATAGGTGCAGTCTTGCCAAGGATGCTCCTTATTGTTTAGCCACGATTTAGGACATCACAAGGAGAAACAAATTTAAGATATGTGTTCAGAATTCAGAGCTGAATAGCTTTTTATGTCATTTCAACTTATAGGACAATACAATTTTAACCTATGACTTTAATGAATATGTACCACTTCTCTTTAATTTCTGTGTTTTTTCCTCTCTTTAAAGTTAGCCTAGACTACCAAAGCTTCAGAGTTAAATGTTTCTATAGTTCCTCAGTTCTTTAAGAAGTTCAGAAACCTAAAGAGATCCAGGGACCTGTTGTCAAGCTGTGGGTGTCCTATTTTATTTGTTTCCCTACAGAGTTGTATGGAGATTTAGCCATAGGAATTTTTTCATTATTCGTCCTTTCTCTTTTTCATTCCTCATGATTATTTCCTGTTTGTTATTGTCTAACAAAATGAAGCAGATTTGGTGATGGTTTATTAAATAGCTCATGAATATTTGAAAATGTTCACTGTATTTTTCTTTGGCAAAATCTAGTTTTTATTAGTGGCTTCTTTGAAACTTGAAGCTTTTCTCTAGACCTACACTTTCATAGATTTTACACTTTCATGATTTATTTTGCCTAACCTCCTGATCTTAATGGTATTTTGCTGTTTTTGATTGCTCGCTTGTTCACTTGTTTGATTATTCATCAACCTTTTCTGCTCTGCAGTAGTTTAAAAAACAATTATTTTTCTACCTCATGTGTGAAGTTTCTTGGTTTCCTATGCAAAAGTTCATTTAGTAAACATTTGTATTCATATTGTACATTATACACTGTCTTACATATGGAGATTTAGTAGTAAACATGATACAATTCTTGCTGATGTGAAACTTAGAGTTTATTCAGGGAGACACATGTTAAAGTTCTAATAGTTATTGTTTGTAATTGTGATTTGTGCTCTGAAGGAAAAGTGTTTGGGGCTCCTAACTTAAAGTGGAGTTGTCAGGAAAGTTCCTTTGTTAATTTTATCTTCCTGTCTACCTTTTCCCTGTGGTTACTCACACGAAGGCAGGCTTTTTAGTTTTTTTTTTTGTTTTTTTTTTAATTTTTTTTTCAACGTTTTTTATTTATTTTTGGGACAGAGAGAGACAGAGCATGAACGGGGGAGGGACAGAGAGAGAGGGAGACACAGAATCGGAAACAGGCTCCAGGCTCCGAGCCATCAGCCCAGAGCCTGACGCTGGGCTCGAACTCACAGACCGCGAGATCGTGACCTGGCTGAAGTCGGACGCTTAACCGACTGCGCCACCCAGGCGCCCCAGGCTTTTTAGTTTTTAATTTTATAGGCATTAGCATATTAGAAAAGGGTTTTAAGTTGAACCCTGTTTTGCTTGTTAATTCATAGTGAACTTTGGAACCTGGATCTGCCTTGCTTGTATTCTGCTGTAGAGCTGGCTTTTTTTTTTTTTTTTTTAAACAGCTGAGAAACAAATTTTAATGTTCTCTTTAGGACAACAATAATTAGCCAGCTTTCACACTAAAAACTATACAACGAATGCCAACTCCAGCAGTGAGATTTGTGTTGTCTATATCCTTTATTCTCTTGATTCATGGCTTTGAAAATGTTCTGATTTTTGAAGTTCAATTTATCAGTATTTTTTTTGATAGTGTTTTTCCAGGTTATTGATGGAGCTGGTAAAAACTAAAGAGGAATGTCTGTTAAGCTTTTTGCTTGCCTTAAAAGACTATACTAACTCACTCAAAATTGTAGTTGTCATTGATTTAATTGTTTGGTTAGTTTATGAATAAACTTTTATAGACTCTTTTTCTACCAGATCTTGACAACCCTCCCTATTTCTTCACAATGCTGTTTTCCTCTCTGTATTCATTCATATTTAAACTAAAATTTGGAATTGTCTTTAAAGCATTTGTTGGGATGGGGGAGGCTTGGGTAGTTTTCTTTGTGGAAATCTTGAAGACATTTATTGAAAAAACCTGAATGGTTTTTGGGCAGTCCCTTCATCCTAAAGGGCTGTGTATGTTTGTAAGAGATTGGTAAAGACTGGGAGATTTCTCTAAGCAATCAGAAAAAGACAAGAAACCAAGAGTCAAAACGAAGAGGAAGCAAATTCTCCATGTGGCTCAGTTTCCTTATCCACACACAGAACAGTACAGTGAATTTACGGCATGCTATCTTAAAACAGTATCTTACCTGCGTATTATACTTATTAGAATGTATTTTTAACTCATTAGTTTCCTCAGAGAGGTGGACTCTGATGGCTAAAACAGTTGTTTTCTCTTTTTAATATTGTGTGGGTTTTTTTTTTTTTTTTTTTGGAAGGCAATCAAAACTTTGAATCCTTTTTAGTTAGTATCGCCCAGAATTGTGTAATATGGATCTATAGCATTTTTTTTTTTCTTGTTGGATCTTCTTTTGTCACTCCTTTTTAGATTTCAGTCCCTTTTTCCTTAGGTGCAGAATGAAGCCTTTGAAAATGTATACAATATGGGTGGCTCAGTCGGTTAAGCATCTGACTTCCACTCAGGTCATGATCTCGTGGTCTGTGAGTTTGAGCACCACACTGGGCTCTGTGCTGTCATGACAACTCAGAGCCTGGAGCTTGCTTTGGATTCTGTGTCTCCCTCTCTTTCTGCCCCTCCCTGCTCATGCTGTGTGTCTTTCTGAATAAATAAACATTAGAAAATTAGAAAAATATACATACATATGCAACAGCCTCAACTCTTGATTGAGGAAGCTTGGAGAGAAGTAAAACCAGTTTTAGTTCAAGGGAGGAGAATTCTAATGGTACTTCTTGTGTTCTATGGACAGCAGAGTTGAGAGTTAAGGGGCTGGTGAGGGAAGGGGGTTGGGTGGCCTTGGGTGTCTGTTCTGTTCTTAATTGCTCTTTAAATTAGTTTGCACTTTTGGGACACTTAAGTGTTGTTTTCAACTGAATTGGTTCTTTGATATCCGTGATCCTGTCTCACAACTGTATTCCTTGAATGTAGTAGGTCCTATTATATCAAAATCAAGATTACAGTTACATGTGCTGAAAGTAAACACTGTATACACAGTTGTGTGTGTGTGTGTGAGGGGGTATACTCTGTCTTGGTACCCTGGTTACTATGAAGATGCCGTGTTTAACGTACAAAGTTTACCAATTGGAGTTAATAAAAATTTTTAATGTTTAAACTGAGCATCTTGATATTTTTAAATGGGTATTAATTACTATACAAGAGTAATGTCTAAGTGCTGGATAATAGATAATTTAATATTTTAGGATGATGTGCTGTGTCTCTTCATCCATCCCCATAATTAAGATTTCACTGTATCTATTTGTAGTCTCTGAGCTGGTGAGTTTAACAATTTACTTGGACCACACAGGGAAAGATCTGGTGTGATGCTTCTGTAACCACTCTGACTAGACGGAGACTGTGCCTTCTACATGTATTTATGACCTATTTTATACAGTTTCAAAGCATGCTATATTAAAAAGACCTCACCGCTTCAGGACTGGGCTGAAGAGGCTGTGTCTGCTGGGATTAAGGAGGCAGGCTCTAGAGATGACCGCTGGGCCAGTCATTTAATAGCAGTGTGAAACCTCTTCCTGATGTTGGAAGAATGGCTGCTTTCTGCTCAACACTGAGTCTCTTCGGAAGCAGAGAAGTTGGGGGGTAAGGCGGATGCTGTAATCATGGAAGGTTAACCTTAGGAAGGGTACTAGACTGGATACTCCTGTGGGGTATCCTGCCACCCCCCTCCCGCCCCCCATGCACACACGCACACACAATCCAGGGTACAAGAGCAGCTCCATCTGGTATGCCCTGACATAGAACTGTTCTAGAGCAACTCATTTTAAAGCTGCAGTATGTTAAATGGGCAGCCCTTCGTTGAAGGCCTCGGGTATGTTGGCAGTTTATCAGCAGCAGGGTTGTGATCCTGTCACTCCTTGCTAATGAAGGCTTTTATTTAGCTTAGCAAATCATATCTCCTGTTAACATACACTTTTTCAGTTGGTAAACTTGAAAGGGATGTCTGTGACTTTTTATTAATTAGTCACCATCAGGTTGCTTTGGTCTTTGCTCGTGATAGCTGTTTAGCTATGTATTTTTCCTACTGAGATGTAGCCTGTCCTAAACTAGGAAACCCCCAAATGATTAAAATCATCCTTTTTTTGTTTATTTTTGAAATGGTTTTTTATCTTTCCTCTTAGGTAGCCATTTCCTCCAGTCTCAATCTCCCATTTTTAAATTCCTAGCAGGGTTTTTATCAGAGCATTTATTCTCCCAGTGCAGCAGTTTGACTTTCCCAGCACTTGTTTGTTTATTTCTGGGCAGCACAAGAGAATAAGTATTTTGTCTTCGTATTTAATGTGTGTTTCTTACATTCAGCAAATTCAAGGGCATCAAAGAAAGTTAGAGCTTGAGGGGCCCTTGCCCACAATATTGACCAATGCCCTGATCTTATACAAGCAGAACCAATGCTAAAGATGTGTTGCTTTTAATGTCTTATGAATAGTGAGTGGTTGGAGGCTCTAGACCCATTGCTGGTGCCTGGCTTCTCTTTCCTTCTCCCAGTCCCCTGTCCTTTACACTGTTGCATTATTTCGGTTTCATTTTAAAACTGCAGGCGATGCCTTGGAGGAATCACAAATTGCTGAGTTTTTAGAGGGCTTTTTGGAAGCAATTAGCATAATTAAAAATGCAAACAGACTGTGAACCAGCATTTTCTATCTTTAAATTTATATTTTTGCCCTCTTGTGTAAGTTATTTGTTGCCAGCATTGTTTGAAGTAGCAAAACCCTGGTATGTTTCAGTAGGGAACTGGTTAAATTAAATTGGTTAATTAATTGGTTAAATAATGTATCTCTATTACAGTCCTCTGTAAAGAAAGAATTCTCCATGTGCTGATATTTAAGTGTAAAAAGCAAGGTGCAAAGAGCATCACAGAAAGATCTATCTCTGTGTGTACTGAAGTATTTGCTTTCCTATGTGCTGGTATACATTTGTCTTCACTTTGACAGTGTTCAGATTGCTAATGAAACTGTTAACCTCTGGAGTATGGGTTGGAAGGAAGAATTAAAGACTTCTAGCTTTCATTTTATATGGTTTAGCAGTTATGATCTTTTTGCATCACCCATATATTTTTTAATTCACAAAAGTATTAATATGTAATTACGAATTCAAAAGATAATCCTCCTTATAGTTTTCAGAGCATTTTAATAAATTTTTAATATTGTCTACCATCTAAACTGTTCAGTGCCTGTGTTGTGCCAGGATTCTGGGAGTTTAGAAGATCTGCATATGGATGTTGTCCCCCAGTTGTTGAAGTCTGGCTGACAGCCCACAGGCAGGAAACGTGAGGAGTGGAGTATGGGAGTGTGGGTTTGGTGAGGGCTGCTGCCGTAGTTGGGAAGGTAGGTAGATGTGAGTGGCGCTTTGAAGGAGGTTTTATAGAGAAGAAGAAGACTTCTTTTTCTAGGAGGAAAAGAGAGGGATTGCACATGATACACGGATAGCGTGTTGAGGAAATAAATTTGACTATTGGAGGATAATTGGGTTTCTAGAGGGCCTTGAAATCAGGCCAAAATGTTTTCATTTCTGTGACGGGCACGATGAAGCCTTCATATTAAAGGGGTAGTAGAAGCCTTGAGAGAAATCAGACTGGGGGCAATTTTGTAGGATTGGCCTGGGGGGAGGAAAGCTAAAGTAAAGGTCAGGGGCTAACAGGACTGAAGCAGCCCTGGGAAGGAAGGAGTGGGGCTTCAGGAGGAAGACAACATGATTTTCTGCCTATGATGGTATCCACCAAATGAAAAACCACTTCTTGGCATCCTCGGTACTCTTTTTAGGAGATAATAGTAACATTCACAAGCATTTTCTAAAGCAACTTAAGTAGGCAACACCTAACATAATGTATGTTTCTTTATAAAGTGTCTTTTCTGGGAACCAGAATATAACGGTATATTCATGATTCCCATATTGTGGGTTTATAAAAATTCACTATCAAAGGGAGTTGATGTGATTAAAAAACTAGTGGGCATAAGAAGTAGTTTACATCCTTCCAAGGCTGGAGGAATATCCCTTTGAAGGTAGGGAAGAGCAATAGGAAGCTTTTCTGAGGTTCATCCATAGGGGCCAAAGGAATTCACCATAAATTCCTTTTAAAAAAAAAAAAACCAAAAAACGTTATTTATCAGTGAGTTAGACCAGTGTTTCTCAAACTTTTTGGTCTTAGGACCCCTTTATTAAATTTTTTTTAAAAGTTTGAGAGCAAGAGAGAGAGTGAGTGCGAGTGGGGAGGGGCAGAGAGAGAGTCGCACACAGAATTGAAGCAGGCTCCAGGCTCTGAGCTGTCAGCACAGAGCCCGATGCGGGGCTCAAACTCACCCCCAAAGATCATGACCTGAAGTCAGATGCTTAACAGAGTGAGCCACCCAGGCGCCCCATGGACCCCTTTATATATACTAAAGTAGTTGAGAACTCAAAAGCTCTCTTGTTTATGTAGGTTATATTCGTCAATATTTATTAGAAATTAAGTTGCAAATGTTTAAAAATATAGTTTAGTTAAAAATTAATAAACCTATAAAATAACAAAAATAATGTTTTAAAAATGAAAGATTCATATATTTTTCTAGAAGAAAAATAGTGATAAGAATGGCATGGTTTCACATTTCTCACCTCTTTAATGTGTTACTTAATAGGAGTCCATTGTATCCTCATATTGCACCAGACTGAACGCAGATGTAGATTTCACACATCATATAACCTTTGGAAAGCTTTATTGTACATTTATGAGAGAATGAGAAAAAGGTATTGTTTTCTCTTCTTGGATCTTTGAAAAGGTCTTAGGGACCCTTAGGGTTCCTAGGCCATAATTTGAGAACCATTGGGTGGGATTAATGGCCTGCCTGGGAGAAATAGGACAAAGCTTATTTGAGTCCTAAAAGACCATTTAAATTCTGTATTATAGAGAGGAGTAGACAGTCCTCTTTCCAGGGGAAGTGTACATTTAAGAATAAAGGCATGGAATTAGAATAATTGAAGGTGAGATTTTGCTGGGAATGAAGATCTCAGTGCTGTTAAGTTTTAAAAACCTGGTCCACGTCTTGGTTCTTTTTCTTACCTAAAAATGGAGGCCATAGACTAGCTCTCAGAAGTCCCTTGTAGCACTAACATTTTATGATTTATTCATGTGTTGGGTTTTTTTTTTTTTTATAGTGCTCTCAACACTTTCTATAAATACACACATGCCTACACATCTACATACACACATTTGGAGCACTTTGGAAGGTCACATGAGCTAAAAATGCACCTTGGAGTAGTTCACCCAAGGCGTCTTCTTTTTCCTACATTGGAATCATTGTCCTAGTTTGTTTCTTAAATAGAAATTGACTAAATGGTACTGTGGGTGTATATAGAATCTTAACCTCTTTTGTCAGCTGTTGAACACACCTGGACTACTTTTTTTTTTCTTTTTTAAACCTTCCACTGCATTTGTTTACCACCCCCACTCCCCATTGAGTCCTAGGATTAGGTGGGTAAGGAGGAGGAAGGTGAGATGTCCTCCAGACTACCACCACCAGGCAGGGCTCTCCTTGTCCGTTCCAGGTAGTTGGGAGAAGAAAATGCTGCAGTAGGGGTTGCTGGTGATGAGGAGGTGCCCATTCATTTTTTGTGTATGATTCCACATTTGTTTAATATTCTGATAGCACTAATGTCTTCTAAGTTTCAAATTTGCTTATTTAGACCTTTTCTGCGTTTTAATTTGGCTAACAGACTCCTTAACATCAGGTTGTCTGATATTGAGACCTTCATGTGCTGTTGTTACCTGATCACCAGATCTCCGTACTAGTGGCATCTAGCATTCTTAATCATGTTGATCTCTGTTTAAAACGTCGCTTGCCAAGATATTTCTGGTGGGTGCTGGTGGTGAGAATTATTGGTATTTTGGAGTTTCAGGTTGTAAGAAATTTTTCTGAACACTCTGAAGTCCTTGAGAACAGAGAAGACACTTTTATATTCTAGTAATTTCTTGTGCACAGAATTGAATATTTATTGAATGAAAGTAAAACTTTTATTTCCTTTCAAAACAAAATTTAAGGGGTGCCTGGGTGGCTTGGTTGGTTAAGCGTCCGACTTCGGCTCAGGTCATGATCTCACGGTCTGTGAGTTCGAGCCCCGCGTTGGGCTCTGTGCTGACCGCTCAGAGCCTGGAGCCTGTTTCAGATTCTGTGTCTCCCTCTCTTTCTGCCCCTCCCCTGTTCACGCTCTGTCTCTGTCTCAAAAATAAATAAATGTTAAAAAAACAACAACAAAAAAAAAACCAAAAAAACAAAATTCAAGATTAAGAATATTAATCACTTTTTATTTTGGAAATCACTTGTGACTATAAAAAATGAAATCTTCAACCTGAGAAAATTTCTACCTAGTTTAAAAGAAATAAAGGCAGCAGTTAAAAAAACATATCTATGTATATTTAATTTGAGACTGTTTCCAGTAGTGTTGCTTTTATTCTTTCTTTTGGGCTTTTATATTTCATACTTTGAGGTGTCTCTGGGTAAGGGTATCTCTAAAGGGAAAGGGCTGTTTTGAGATATAAAGTCTGCAGGGTGACTGTGTCTGTGTTATGCAGCTCCAAATTGAGGTGCAAAGTACAAATGGAAGGAAAGGAATACAAATCACAATATTTAGGCTTGAAACTGGGTCAGGCTGTATGCAAGGTTTATTGGTACGTAATCTGTTTTTTTCCTAATCTTTTTTTTTTTTTTTTTTTTTTTTTTTTTAATGTTTATTTATTTTGAGAGTGTGTGATCTGGTGAGGGGCAGAGAGCAGGAGACAGGATCTGAAGCAGGCTCTGTGCTGACAACAGAGAGCCCAGTGTGGGGCTTGAACTCTCAAATTGTGAAATCGTGACCTGAGTGGAAGTTGGATGCTTAACCAACTGAGCCGTCCAGGCGCCCCTGTAATGTATTTTTGATCTGGAAAGCCCAAATGAGGTGCTTTTGTTTTGGAAGAGCAGGAAGAGGATGTCAGTGCCAGTTTTCCTGTGGCTTCTGTTTAATAAATGAGGATGAGATCCTCTGAGGAGATTTTAAAAAGCATATACATTGCTCTTGAAGGCACCCAAATTGAGAGAAGATAGATCTCAATTAGTATTTGAATAAGAATTGTCATTGTATGCTTCCTCAAACTAATTTTAAAATTTAGTTTTAAACTTTTACTGTAACAAGTTGAGTTTCATAATTTTGTAGGCTCATTTTCTAAGAGGGATTCTATACTGATCCTGCACTCAGAGAAAGCAGTATGCAGTCCAAAGTAGCTTTCGATTCCTACACTGCTTAGACTACTAGTTTGCCTTACTCAAGATTACATCCTTTGAATGGCTCTTAAAATTTTTTTCTTTTTTCTTTCTTTTCTTTTCTTTTCTTTTCTTTTCTTTTTTTTTTTTTTTTTTTTTTTTTTTTTTTTTTTTAGAAAGCCTATGTGGCTGTGGTCCACTTCACTTCCCTTGGATGAGAGGAAAGGCAGGGGAGAACTTACAAGAGAGGTTGCAGATTTACCTGTGTGGCTGAAGCATGCTGCCCTTTGCATATTCCAGTTTAGCAGAGTCACTCTCTTGGCTGTACCATCTTGGGTTGTGAAGTGGCCCCTAGGAGCTGACAACCTGGGGACACCTGCCAGTATTAGGTAAATTGAAAGGAAGGAATAAGAACTCTCTTCTGTTTAGAACTTGATTGTCACAGCCAAGGTTAGGAATACACCAAACAACAGGGGTCCTTATTCAAGTCACTTAGCGTCTCCACATCTTAATGTTTCTGACCTACTGAATGAGAGTGGATACCTTTGACAAAAGGTTGACTGGGATGCCGTAGTAAACTCTCAAAAACAGTAGCTATTTTCTCTTTCTTGAATTAGAATTTTTTGTAAGACTGAAAATACTCATGTTAATGAGGTTATTTTGGGAGAAATTATTGGACTTTAAGTTTTGTTTCTGCAGTATTTAGAATCCTTTGCATCTTGCATACAGAAGAGATCTATCCTCTGATCTATAGAGCCCTTGAACAACTAAATTTAAAGGCAAGGGCTTGGTTTAGATTTGTGGGGAAACCTCTCACAGCTTTTGGAAAAGGAAAAAGAATGAAACACCAAAGAGCTTAGATTTCTCTTTTCAGTGATAAATAGGGCCCTTTCAGGGTTTTCTAATTCTTAATAGATTTCTTGCCCAACTGTGTCTGTTGTTTGGTGTATTAGGTCTGTAAAGAAGCTTAAGTGTAGCCAGAAGGGACTTGGGTGTGGTAAGGCAATTATAGGCTCTCAATAGATGATGCATTAATTAGTGATCTGCATCCCTTTCAAACTAGGGTGTTGGCTGCTGGGAGTAGCAGGGGTTACTATTAAGCATCAGTGACTAAGAATTAATCTTATTTAGCTGGAAATGTGGATAGATATTGTAATTAGATAGGCCAGACACAGCTATTATACTTGAAAATGTAGGCCCTCAAAAATATTTGTTTTCCCCACCCCCACATGGTAGAGTGGAGGTAGAGTACAAAATCTTGTTTTGTATTGGGTGAGACCTGGGTCCTAGTGCCAATTTGACCCTGAGTGTGTAAGGAGAACATGTCACTTCTCAGGGTCTATAGTTTTTTATATCCAAATTGTGGGATGAGAAACAAGCATAGGGTTGCTTTCCTTCTTTAAAGATCTGATTTGCTGATGTTAGAACCAGGCAAAGGGTTGGACGCTGTTACTGATGACTATATTTTCTTGTCTAGAAGCAATAAGTTAGAGTTAGGGACAACTTTTGGTTTTGGGCTTTTTGTGAACAGTTGTTTGGAGATGGAGGTGAACAAATAAAAAAAAATGCTGTGAGATTGTGGTAGGGTCTCTACTTTCAGATTATGCCTGTCACCTTGGATAAGAAGCACTTCAGAAGGCCTTTATGATAAGGGTTTTAATAGTTCTTCTGCCTTTCACTTTACATGGCCACCACCTGGGAGAAAGTTTAGTGCACCTTTCAAGGAAGAAAATGATCAAGTTTTGGATTTAAGAACCTAATTGTTAAGTCTTGATTAAATGATGCCTATTAGGTTGTAATTATATCTATCCATAAAAAGGGATGATAGCAGATTTCATTGTGGGGTTTCCTAAAGCAGTCTTTTAAGGTAATGAATTTTAATTACATATGTGTGCCTGGGAACCATTTTAAGCCATTGAAAAGGGAAAAAATGGACAAGCATGTTGAAAAAGAAAAGTGTTCATTTAGGTATGTAGCTTTTAGCTTGTGCGTTTGAAAGGATCAGAACAGAAAAAATCAGACTCCCCCTCTCATCTCCCTCCCCATACTCACATATCTCTACAAAAGCTCCTGAATCAGCATTCCTTCATTTTACATGAAATGTTACAATAACATTAGATGTCAAAAGGATATGGCATAGAAGTGGTTGTATCAGCATCATCGAGAAGCTTTTTGTTTTGCTTTGTTGTTGTTTTTTGTTTGTTTGTTTGTTTTTTTTTTTGTTTTTTGTTTTTTTTTTTTGGTGCCACGTACTGTTCTAAGCAAGCTACTTTCTCTCAAGTTCTCAGAACTCTGAGGTGTAGTTAAGTCAAATTTCCCCCATTTTACAGATAAGAAACTGCAGCACCAGGGAGGTTTAAGTTACTGGCCCAAAGATACAGGAAATGGCAGAGCTCGAATTAGAAGGCATGCAGAGAGTGCCTAGTTTTAACTATACTGGAATTCTCTCTGCCCAGGTATTAGACCTCAATTGTGGATCAGTTGGAATATTGTTTTGCTTTTGTAACCTTTTTAGCATTGATTTTTATGACCATCTCCATGGATACAAATAGACCTGTAGGATTTCGACACATTTGTGTTAGAACCTTGTATGGAAGAGACCACAGGTAAAGGACAGCTTTGGCTCTGTCACTCTTGCCTGAAACCTTCAGGTCCCTATGGCTTATAGAACAGATTTCAAACTCTTTTGGGTACTCAGAGTTCTCTGTTCTTTCCCAAATGTAATGTCCACTTTTGAACTAGTCAGATATATTCTTGAACATGGTCAGTGAATTCTTAGCCCATACTTTTTGTTCACTCACACATACCATTACTCAGGCGACCCTGAATCTTATACATGATATCCTTTTTTTCATGTCCTCTCATCTTTCATTCTGTTATTAACTCCTCCTCCCTGGCAGCACCCTAATTTTCAGTTTTCAGTTCCCAGTGCCTGGCATTCAGGGCTCATTTAAGTGTGTATTACATGAGATTTACCTGATAGCATGAAGATGACCTAGGCATTTCTTAGTTTTTGTTTATATTTACACTGCTCCAGCAATTTAGTGGGGACTTCGGGATCATGTGTTTATTTTGGGCTGCTTATATTTTAAGATTGAATGTAATGATTTTTGGAAAATTGTTCTCTTTTGAAGTGCTTTTGTTGGCTACATATTTGGAAAATGCTTTTTTTTTTTTTTTTTTTTTTAAACAGTATGAAGGTTCACTGTTGGGTTTAAATAAAAGTGGGATTCATTCTGGATTTTGGTTCATTGTTTTTTTGTTTGTTTTTTTTTTTCCTCAAATCTTAAACTGTTGAAGTCCCATTGTTAGCAGCCCAGGACTCAGCTGGACAGATAGTATTGTACAAATCAGGACATTGAAGCATAAAGGTTAGGTTAATTCAACCTTAGTCCATTTAGCTAAATTGGCTGCCATGTCCTTCTTGTGAGTTGGACTCCATGTCAACCAGCTTTGCTTTCCATCTTCCCATTCCTCATCTTTTATGGTTTGCTCTCTGTCCAATGCAACCTTATTATTGGCCATAAGGAGAATGGGGTTTGAGTGGATAAGCAAACCTAAATTAATTCCCCTTGTTGTATTCCATGATGATAATGAACCAGTAGGGTGAACTATGCAAAGGACATAGGAAAGTGCAGTTGTTCTCATAATACCTTTCTAGTATTTGGTATATTTTTCTTTATTTTAAAGATAGTGAAGTATAGAAGTATGATTAAATATCTTCTTGTTCAGGGAGCCAAATCTGTACATAGATTTGATGATGATAGTGTCATGGCTCCCTATAAGGATGGTACACTCTGAATAACTTGCTTAGAGAAAAATCATTGCCTTACTGAGGTAAATAACAGATCTTTGGACCATAACAACTATATAGCAGAATTATAATTTGGCAACTTTGTCGTTTACTGTTAGAGTGTGAAACTGTTTTTGCCTTTTGGCAGTATTTTGCTTTCATCAAGATGATCCCAGCTTTCATTAAGTTTTCATCTAATTGAAAAGATTGATTTTTGAGTAGGTGAGAGTCCTTTCATGTAATGTCTCAAAGGACAGCGTATGGGTCAAATCACTCTTCAAATGGATGGTAATTGTGAGGAAGAGGCTTTTAAAATGTAGATAGCAAGTTACACAGAGCTTATTGGGACTGAGAGCTTTTATATGTAATAAGCTTCCACATTTATAAATCACTGGAACTGTAATAACCCAGTGAAATGCGGAGACCAAGGCTGGAACCAGAGTTGTGCTTTCACTTTGATCACCCTTCCAACACTAGAGTCTTGTTCTGGGCACGCCTTCTGTGGTGGGACCTAGATAGTTCATCTTTCTTTCTTATGTTGCTGAAGTATTTTACACTTTATAATTTTGTTTCTTGTAAAATTAAGACCGTAGAAAACCCAAGGACGAAGATGAGTATACTTCCTTTCTATGATATTCCACAATCTGGTGGGGAAAAAATATTGAGATCCAGTAAGTCATGTAAACATCCACGTAAGCCTTTTCCTCAATCTGTAAAAAGGTGGTAGTGCCACAGAACAGGTTGTGAAGAGGAGTCAGTATTAAAAACTATGGCTTAGCTCTTGGAAATACTTTCCTGGAAATGCTAAATAACAATAAATCAGCCTTTGGAGAGGAGACACATTGCCATTAAACAACTCTTGCTTTTGTGTCAGCTTTGTAACGAACAAAGGAATGTTCTTAAATACATGGAAACGTGATTTAAATTTGAGTGTAGTTGATCCACGGTGTTTCTTTAGTTATAGGTGGACAGCATAGTGATTCAGCATCCCTGTACCTTATGCTGTGCTCACCACAAGTGTGGCTACCATCTGTCACCTTACAGTGCCAGTACAGTATCATTGACTATATTCCCTATGCTGTGCCTCTTATTCCCATGACTTACTCATTCTATGACGGGGAGCCTGTATCTCCCACTCCCCTTCACCCCTTTTGCCCAACCCCCCCCCTTTCCTCTTTGGCAACCATCAGTTTGTTCTCTGTAATAGGTCTGATTGTGCTTTTTGTTTTTTCATTTATCTTGTTTTTTAGATTCCACATGTGAGTGAAATCATATAGTATTTGTCTTTCACGGTCTGATTTATTTCACTTAGCATAATACCCTCTAGGTCCGTCCATGTTTTCACAAATGGCAAGTTCTCATTTTTTTTTTTTTATGACTGTGTAATATGCCAACTTGAGATTTTAAAGTCTATTTTAATATAGGCAATTTAAAATTTCTGTGTAGTTCTGTATTTTATGTGTCCCATTCTTTCTGGGGTCATTTTATATGCTATTAATGCCTATGGGCATATTATTGTCCAGTACTTAAATTCTGTCTTCTCAGTGTCTTAAATAGTCACTAGTGGGATCTTGGACTCTTTGAGAATCTTTATATGAAATATAAACAAATTACCCTCTTTAATCATGAGACTCTTGAGACTCTTATCTATGAAGGTAGGGGCTTCATTTATTTTTTAAGCTTCTTGGCTATGAAAATATTACTTAGAAATGTTTTAATGTCTAAAAAGCAATAATGTCATTTTATTCCTGTAGTTTATTTTGATAGTTGTTAATTTTTAGGGTGTGTTGTATACAGGTCTTGTCTTTTTCTTTTTTTTCTTTTTTCTTCTTGTTTTTGAGAGAGAGCAACAGAGCATGAGCAGGGGAGGAACAGAGAGAGAGAGAGAGAGAAAGAGAGAGAGGGAGGGAGAGAGACACAGAGACAGAGAATCCAAAGCAAGCTCCAGGCTCTGAGCTGTCAGCACAGAATCTGACATGGCGGCTCGAACTCATGAACCTTGAGATAATGACCTGAGTCAAAGTCTGACACCCAACTGACTGAGCCACCCAGGCGCCCCTAGAAGTAGGGATTGATTGTACAAATCTTGTGTAATTTTAGCAATTAGTCTGGTTTGACTACTGTAAGTATTTGATCTGAAAAGGGTTGGTATTTTGGAATTCTCAAATTCTAGGAATTTTTAAAACTGAAAAAGTATCTTACTAAGCATTGAATTTGAGAAAGGGGGTATCTATCCAGTATGGGTTAGAATATATCTTTTCATCTCTTAAAAAAATTGTTGTCCTCAGAAGCTTTTAAGAACTCTGGTAGGACAGCTTGCCTTTTCTCCTGCAAGAGGCCTGCTGTACATGTGTTTAACTGTCAATCTGTTTTAGAAAGTGGGTGGTTCTTTTCCCCTTTTGATGGGAAGCTGATGGCCCAGCCCTCTTGGGCACTTGGTGTTCTGAGAAACAAGAAAACGTGAAACAGTCACTGAAGTACTTGAATGTTATACTACCAGTTTCCTTCTGTATCCTGGTCTTGATTATAGATCTGCTTGGTGTTATTTCCCTGTAAGTTGGAATGAGAAAGATAAGCCCATCAAGTGGTTTGCATGCCCTTGGTGTGTCCGTCAGTGACACTGGAGTATCTCTGAGTACCACTGTACTTTCATTGGGGTTGGAGCAATAGCACTAAGGCTGTTTTTAAGTCTTTCCCCGAGTTAGGTCTTCACATAAAATCGACCACATACAGGTGAGGTCATTATTGGTGGGGTCTTAAAGGCATCTGGGTGATATAGTGCATGCTACGTTGCCAGGGAAGAACTCTTGGAGGACTGGTTTTAAAGAAAAAGGAGGGATTTGAAGGTGAGTGAAGTTTTGATAGGTGATGAGTGAGTGTGTGAATTGGAACTATGGGAGAGAAGATGCCAAGTAGATAAAATTGCAATTATGAAGCTATGGAGGTGGAAGTCTAGTGAGTGGGACAGAGACTGTTTGGGGAGCATATGAAATTAACATCCAAGCATTATATTTGTGGAAACCTTTGTATATTACTGTTGATTATTTGTCACCCACACGATGAAAATCAGTAAGGGTGTAGTGTAGGTCGTAAAGTCAGTTATGTCCCCCCCCAAAAAAGGGGGGGGGTGTTGAAAAGGCTTGTGACATTCTTTGGAGGATTGCTAGGGGAGGGGATCACTGAAAATTTGGAAAATCTGAAAGTCTTCATTAGTTACAAGTCTTAATTGTTGGGATATAGGTCATGGCTTTAGAAATAAAGTAGGTTTGAGGGGAGAAGTGGTTGACCTCTGAGCAGTCAGGCCTTTTGGTACCTTATTGTCTCTCTAGACCTTATACAATGCTTAGGGTAAGATCTAGGGGGAGGTGAGGGTCTCTGAAAACTTTCTGCATTTCATTTATGTATGATCTCCCCCATTTCCTATTTATGCAGAGTTGAGATTTTCCTGTGTTGTGGAAGTTAAACATCATTGACCCTAAGAGTACATAGTCTGTTTTCATGTGCCTGTTTTCTAGAGCCAGTTGAAACCTCATGGATTTTCTCCTCCCTTCTCTCAAGCCAGAAATAGTCTGGACATGTTATGGAATTTGTGACTTTCTATTTCCTATTTCTCTTTTAGTAGATGGTACCATCTTTCAGCTGTCAGGTAAGAACCTAGCATGATGCCTTGGTGGGGCCAAAAGCTTATTTGAATAAAATAAATCGTACAGCAGAGCAGCATTTGGAGGTTCAAGTTTTGCATGGCCCCTTGTGATTATATAGTGTTCTTCAGTAACTTCTCTCTTCGAGCCATCATTTAGAAAGAAGAAATAGAGCAGAGAGGACATTCTAAGTTGTTGCAACAGTGAGAATAAAAACAAGGAAATGGGAAAATGCAAGAGAGATTCATGGGATGGTTATAGTTCATTTTGATCTTGTGTTGTAGAGTTTTTGCCTGAGAAGTTGGAAGGACACGTGGTAAGTTATTAAAAAAATGGAAAAGGTCCTTGAATGTAGGTCTGCATTATGCAGTTGGTGGTGTTTGAGCCAGTGATTGAACGAGATCCTCCTGGGAAGTTGAAGCTAGCCAGATTGGAACGAAGTAGAAGTGATAGAGCTGTGGGTCAGGGCCGGGAGACAGGAGGTAATGTATATGGTGCTAAACGCTTGTCCTTGTGTCATGGGAATTGGAAGATGAAAAGGTGGGTGTTGGTGATAGTGAAGGAAAAATTAATGGTTGTAGATTCAAAAGAAAGGATGTGTATATAGTTCAGTGGATGTATCACCCAAGGTTCGGATCCCAGAGGTTTCCGAAGGCTGGATGGCAGTGTCAAGAAGGAGATGATAATTGAGGGAATTGGTTTAGAGGCTGTATGAGTCTCCTTGGGTTATCATAGCAATACTGCAGACTAGGTTGCTTACATTAAAGAAGTGTGTTTTCTCACAGTTGGGGGGGGTGGGTCGGCTACCAGTCCACAATCAAGGTGCTGGCAAGGTTGGCTTCTGGTAAGGCCTCTTTCCAGCTTGTAGCTGCCTTGTCACCATCTGAGGACATTTAGGTGTGTATGCTCCTGGTGAACCTTCCTCCTCATATTGCGTACCAGTCCTATTAGATTAGGGACCTACTTGTTTGACCCCATTAAACTTAATTACCTCCTTAAAGGACCTGTCGCCAAATAAAGTCACATTGGGGGATAGGACTTGAACCTAACCTATGGATTTTAGGTGACCTATCCAGCCCACAGCAGGGGCAAAGGTATTTAATTCTTCCAGGGATAAAGAGAAATTAGTCTTTCCCTGCACTTCTGATATATATTTTTGCTTTCTTCAGTGCAGAAGAAAAATGCTGTCTGGTTTTTACAACTGGTCAAAGGCTCCTTGTTCTACCCCAGTGATTGGGCATTTCCAATGTGATTTTTTTTTCCCCCCTGTGACTCTGTACCACAGCTTCTGACCAACTCTTGCCTTTTCAGGTTGGGTTTTCACAATTGATATACAGTTGATTTCTTCTCTTCAATTTTATAGTTTGACCTTTTGTTACAAACTGCTTTTAAAGGTACTGTGCTTATGCTTTAAAAACCACTTATACAGAACATATATTTAGAAGACACGGTGCTTTTGCCAGGATGTCAAGAGGGTCTTGGCAGTGTTTTCCCTGAATGTCTGCTGTAGTGTCTGTGCAGCTCTGAGACCCTGTGGTCCCACTTTACTTGGAGAACAACAAGAGGTCAAGTGTTCATCATGGAACCTGTGTTGTGTTGGAAATGCTAAGAAATGTGAGGTTTGTGGTATTTTTTGTTTCTTTTGCTTTGTGTACTTACCCAGAGCACATGTCTACAGGTCACAACTGTTTATTTATTTTATTTATTTAATTTAAAATAGAGCGCGTGTGCACACGGGAGTGGGGGAAAGGGGCAGAGGGAGACAGAATCTTAAGCAGGCTCCATGTTCAGCACGGGGCCCGATGCAGGGCTCTTAATCTCCCAACCCCAAGATCATGACTTGAGCTCAAATGAAGAGTTAGACACTCAGGAGACCGAGCCACCCAGGTATCCCTGCAAGTCACAACTTCTTAATGAGTCTCTGATTCTCAAACTTAAAGACAAAATTAGGAGTGGAACCCTAATACAGAAAATGTAAAATCAAAGCTCTGGGATAAAGGGCTGTAGCCCTTAGCTACAGTGGCTAGCCAAGCCAGTTTATAGTTACTGGCCCCAATCTAGCTAAACTGTTGCTTTGCTGTCTCTTCTGGGTAATCATCAGATGTTCAGACCTTTTGACTTTCCTCTTTGAGGGAACACGGCGAGATTTTTAGCTTTCTTTAGGCTGAGATAGGTATTTGAGACAGAGTTGTGAGGATGGGATAGAGTCTGAAATGTATATAATCTTTCCTTCAGTCAGGTTTTTTAGAGTTGCCCTCATTTTGTTGCAGAGTGAACTCCCAGTACAGCCGATACGCCTCTAATTTATCCTAGGTAGAAAGTCCATTCCAAAGCCAAAATGGTATTTTTGCTTTACCTGTGCAAGTACAGAATGGGAAAGGGGAAGTGTGCATCTCTGAGAATGTGGATTCCAGTGGTTTGGTGAAAATATCCACTGTCCTTTCATCCAAGCAAGAGTAGTTCAGTATATTTTTGTGCCTTCTCCTGTCCTTTTTACACAGAAGTTTGTCAATTTCAGGAGTCCCTCTCTGATCTCTTCCTGGTATTCATTATAATGGTTAGATCTAGTTTGTTTCCAGTACAAAGCAAGAGGACAGATGTAGGACCCTTCACTTCTTTTAGAGAGGTTCTCCAGCCAAAGAATGATTTAGGAGAAATTTCTCATTTGCTGAAAAGGCTTTTTTCCCTCCTCACCAGCAATTGCTGTTTTATGTGTGTCTTAATGGGCTATCCAAGCATTATAACAGTTTTTCCTTTGAAAGTTGGTTTTAGGAATTAGAAATTAATGTTATTGCCTTACTCTAGGAATATTCCTTCCCCACCACTCCCCCTTAGCTTTGAGGGCCCTACCTCTGTATAGTCAAGAGAGGGTTAAAAGAACACTGTGTTCTTTCAGAAACAACTTGGAGTATCTTTTTCTGTTTTGTAAGGTATACTTAATAAAAGGCTTGAAAGATGTGAGAAGTTGACTCTCTTTACAGCTGTGCTTTTTTCCTATGTTGACTCCCTATTTCCCTTCTTTTTGAGAATGTTTATTTTCTTGGAGAAGGAGAGACTCAGGTTTCCATCATAATGACTGGAGTGATAGCTTATACAATGTAGCAAATTATTCAGGAAGCAGTTTCTTGCCATTCAAAGAGTGAGTTTAAAGATTCCTTAGTTAAAGGATTACCTACTAAGTGTGTGGGAAATCATCTTCAGGCTGGGATCCTGGGTGGTTCAGTCGGTTAAACATCTGACTTTGGCTCAGGTCATGATCTCACGTTCTTGGGTTCGAGACCCACATTGGGCTCTGTGCTCAGAGCCTGGAGCCTGCTTTGGATTCTGTGTTTTCCTCTCTCTGCCTCTTTCCTGCTCACACTCTTTCTCTCAAAAATAAACATGAAAAAAATTTATTTTTTATTTTTTAATTTTTTTGAGAGACAGAGCACGAGCAGGGGAGAGGCTGAGAGAGCGAGGGAGACAGAATCTGAAGCAGGCTTCAGGCTCTGTGCTGACAGGCTGATAGCAGCGAGCCTGATGTCGGGCTTGAACCCACGAACTGCAAGACCATGACCTGAGCTGAAGTCAGTTGCTTAACTGACTGAGCCACCCAGGCGCCCGCCCTCCCCGAATTTATCTTAAAAAGAAAAATGGGGTTCCTGGGTGGCTCAGTCAGTTAAGTGTCTGATACTGGCTCAGGTCATGATCTCATGGCTTGTGTGTTCCAGCCCCGTGCTGGGCTCTGTGCTGACAGCTCAGAGCCTGGAGCCTGCTTCAGATTCTGTGTCTCCCTCTCTCTCTGCCCCTCCCTCACTCATCCTGTCTCTCTTTCTCTCTCTCTCTCTCTCTCTCTCTCTCTCTCTGTCTCTCTCTCTTTCTCTCTCTCTCTCTGTCTCTCTCAAAAATAAACATTAAAAAAAATTTAAAAGAAATCATCTTATGGCAAAATAAAGTATGGGAAAATGAAAGTTAAATAGGAACTCGTACAGACTGCAAAGCTTTATCACTTGGCAGATGTCAGATTTTAAGTTGTGTGGGTTATTTTGACTAATAATTGAAAGTTTAATCCTATTACTGGAGTTGTTTCCTACATAATATTTGGCCCCAAGAAAGTTGACCGTATCATTTAATATAATTTTGTATATGAATTTATATATAAAATATAAATTGAATATGTCCCCTAATATAAATTTTTACCAACCATTTGTGAAATGACAATCACTTCTGGGATGGGAGGGTACATTCCATCTTCCCATTTAGGAAGAATATCCGTTTTTTTCATGGCTGCATCTAGTCTCTGGGTACTAGACTGGACAGATTTGGAGAGTAATTGAAAATAGAAACTGAGTAGGCAGGTCAAGGTTCCACTCTACATTTGCGGTGTCTTTAAAACTGTCAAGACCATCTACAGCTGTATTGATGAGGGAAAAATTGGGGCTCTATTTTCCTTATATTGCGTTCTATTAAAATATAGAAGCTCTGATTTTGTTTTATTTGGATTCTCTCTCATTCCTTCCAGTGAGTGAGCAAGATGATGTGATTATTTTCTCCATTATAATTTTTTTTTTTTATTTTAGATCATGCACAAGCTGGGGGAGAGAGGGGAAGTGGGAGAGAGAATCTTAAGCAGGCTCCATGCTCTGTGCAGAGTCCAAGGCAGAGCTCAATCCCACAACCTTGGGATCATGACCTGAGCCAAAATCAAGAGTGCCACACTTAAACAACTGAGCCACGCAGATGCCCCTATTTTCCCCATTCTCTAAATGAGGAAATCAAGTCTTAGAATGGGGGGGTGCTGGCAAGGGGGGCACCGCAGGGTTTATGTTTGTAACCACTACACTACATCTGATGGCTCAGCAGGCCCTGCTCTTTATCTGTCCTTTTCTTTAATTTGAATCTCTGCCCATTGACTGTTATTTCTTTCTTCTTAAAATGCATATCCCTTTTGTCAGGTAACTTATAAAAATCATTTTCTGCCCCTCCCCCTTCTTATCTGCAATCTTTATAGTACAAATTTCCTGGCCTATACTTTGTGCTCTCAGCAAAAAGATTCCACTCGACTTTTCTTTGCCTTTTTAGTCACTGCTCTGGTGAGATTTTTCCCTGGCCATCTTCTTGCCTGGCTCTGCCTCTGAATTTCATTGTCATTTCCCTCTAGAAGCTGGATGCCTTTTCCATCTTTGATGATTTGACTCCTGCTTGTTCTGTATGACCCAGCTGATATTCCACTTGTATTATGAAGGTCTTTGCCTTGCAAGGCTCTCAATCTTGGCTGCACATTAGCATCAAATGGGGTGCTTTAAAAGAATACCAGTGTCTGGGCCCTTATAAGAGATTCTTACTTAATTGGTCTGTGGTGAAGCCAGGCATTGGTTATTTTAACTGCTTTATTGATGTGGTGCAAAGAGCATGTGCTTTACAGTCTGATAGACCTGGATTTGCAAGTTTTGTAGTTCTGGGCAAGTTAATCTTTTTTAAGCTCATTTCTTCATCTGCTATTAAAATAGGGCTAAAATGACCCATTTACTTGTTGGTAGGATCACATGAGGTTACTGCCTCTTAAGCAGTTTAGCACACTGCCTGGCACACCCTAAATTAAACTAATAGCTATTATCTTTTTCATCCATCCAACAGTGCTTTTTTCCTTTTCCAAATGCCCATATTCTTTCTCATATTTGCCATTTTTTTTTTTTTCGTTTTTTATTTATTTTTGGGACAGAGAGAGACAGAGCATGAACGGGGGAGGGGCAGAGAGAGAGGGAGACACAGAATCGGAAACAGGCTCCGAGCCATCAGCCCAGAGCCTGACGCGGGGCTCGAACTCACGGACCGCGAGATCGTGACCTGGCTGAAGTCGGACGCTTAACCGACTGCGCCACCCAGGCGCCCCATCATATTTGCCATTTATATATTGTCTTTTTCCTGTGTTTGAACTTTTCTTTCTCATTAAAATTTGTTTATAGGTTAATGATGTAACATTTTAAAATAGATTAGACATGAAAAACTTCCAAGGAAAAATAGGTAGCATCATTCCCACCCCCCCACCCCCCCATCCCCCTGCCCAGCTTCAATGGGAGGAATTTAAAAAGGCATGGATGGATATTGAGAGACAGGAATATTGGGGGACATCTTAAAATTCTTACTACCACACAGACTTTATAATTTAATTTTTATTATTGATGAGACACTTCCTCATTTTGTAGTCTTTTAAAAAATCACATTTAATGCCTTAAAGCTTATCCCAAAGTTTGCAATTTGATACTGTCTGAATTAAGATCCAGTGTCTAATTTGTTAGTGTTGTTTATGTGTTCCTGGTATGCTTTTTTCTCCATCTTTTTTATTTTTTATTTATCTATTTTTTAAAAATGTTTATGTTTGAGAGAGAGCCAGAGAGAACAAACAGGAGAGGGGCAGAGAGAAAGTGAGACACAGAATCCGAAGCAGGCTCCAGGCTCTGAGCTGTCAGCACAGAGTGGCCGACCAGGACTCAAACTCATGAACTGTGAGATCATGACCTGAGCCGAAGTCAGACGCTCAACCCACTGAGCCACCCAGGTGCCCCTTTCCTGTCTTTTAAAAAAAATTTACAAACTTTTTGGGATATTTAGACATATATTTTATAAAGTACTTTTGTAACAGATTTATAAAATAAATTTTTATAAATTCAACATAAATTTTTATAAATTTGACATATATTTATAAATGTCTCTAGTATGTAGCATATTGCTGGGTTTTATTTGTAAGTTAAGCAGATTCTTTTCTCCTTATAGATGAGTTCACTCCATTTGAATTTCTTTACATAACAGATTTAGGTTTTAGTTTTGTCCTATATTTAATGTGATGCTTTTTTGATGTTGTTGCTACTTTTAAATCTTTTATTATTTGTTTTTTTCCCCTAACTTTCTTTGTGTGTGTGTGTGATGTGTGTTTTTGTGTTTCTTTACTATGAAAAGCTTATATTTCTGTTGTGATTATGATTAAGATGACTGTAATTTCTATCTTTATTCCTTGAAACTTTGGAGCAAATCTGTTGATTTCCAACTGTGAGAGAAGATGAAATTTATTTTTTTTCCTCCTGTCCCTCATTTTACATATTATTAAAGAATTTTTATTATTGAAGTATAGTTGACATACAATGTTACATTAGTTTCAGGTGTACAACATCCTGAGTTGAAAAAATTTGAGTAGAAAAGTAAACTGGGTCTGTGGGTGTCATTTTAAAATTTCAGTGGCTTAGATTTCTTAATCTTTCTTTTCTTTCATCCTTTTTTTTTCTTGGCACTGAAGACTATATGCTGAAGCCACTGCAGGTTTCCTGCTAATAGCCTTTTTTTGAACACTTATGTCTTGGTTTTTTGACTTAAGCTGCTAGCCCTATCCTTACCTAAAGTTTAATCCCCCCTCCCCCAAGCGTCTTTCTAGCTTCAAGGTGACTTTTTGAGTGATATATTCTATCTCCAGTGATAAAGGGCAGATCAACATCAGTTGAAAGGGATAACTGTCTTTCTATTTTTAAAAGATGGGTTTATATTGAACTTTTCTGTCCGTCAAAACTCCTGTTGTTATTGTTCTGATATGTCAGTAATCACCTTGAGGTTGTTATCATTTTAGTAGCTCAGGTCCATGTATATTTCTAAATCATTCATGTCTTACAAATCTTGGTATGAAATAAGCATTCTTCTGAATTCCTTGTCTGAAATAGTTTGAACTATATAGTGTGTCTCAGTATAAATTAGATCTTTATTGCTTACATGATTTTGGTAAAATTAGGTATCAGGGTTTTAATTTTCTTAAAGTTCACCTTGACATTCCTGGTATATAATAGAATTGTGTTTTTAAACTACTTTTCCTTTTCTATGTTACTTTTTTTTTTTTCTTTGTAATGCACATGATGTGGGCTTTCACGGCAATTTTTCTGGAAGGTGACTTTTTCCTTCAGTAACAGAGATAAATGCTCTGGTACAGACACAAATGTTTCTGATGTCCTTGGAAAGACTTAAAAATCTCCCAAGTTCAGCTAGCTTGAGACAGTGTCCAAAATAGAGTGTAGCATCAGTGAAGATGAGCCAGTCTGCTTTTTCCAGTAGATCAATCAGCATTCTGGGAGAATTCCCCTTCAGGGTGACTTCATCTGGTGACCTTCAGGACACAAAGGTCTGGAATTATTACTTAGGTCACTGTTTGTTCTTTGGAACTATAAATTAAGTGAAAAAATTGAGCTAAGTCTTCAAGTCAGAGCTAGTGTCTGGTCAACTCTACCCAGTTCCATAAACTGATTCTCTGTTTTTCCCACTGTGTGCCCTTTCAGGCTAAATCTGATGGTAGGCTTTAGAAGTAAGTACCTGTTTACAGGTTGACCTTGAGCAGCTGCTAATTGGCAGAGTAAGTTTGGGTTTCTGTGCTGCAGACAATTAGTAAAGTAGTGTATGTAGTAGGAGTTTTGGGTTAACCAGATGCGAGACAGCGAGGGTTGAGTTATAGTGGCTCCAACCTAAAGGGCATTTTCCTTGTTACATTTCTTTCCACATTGTCTGTAAAAAATTATAATGTAGGATTTGGAAAATACGTGATTAAAAATTAATATTTTCTTTTTGACTACATTTAATATCTTGGGGCAGCTATAATAACTTACAACATTGTGAGTCCTTTTTTTGTCCAGCAGGACACAACATTGAATTCATCAAAATTCTCAGTGTGTAATATAGTTTGGTCTTTGCATAGGCTCTATTTTGCTGTTGAATAATACTGATTTGTGTGAATCTGTGACTATTTGTCTTCATGTCTTCCTTGATAAGTACTGGAGTTATTTTTTTTTTTGCTCTGAGGAATCTTACTGCTGTGAACTCATTCTTAAGTTCCCCTACCCCCATTCCCCTCCCTCTCTCTGTAACAGTTCCTTTAAAAAGTTTTTTTTTTTTAAGTTTATTTATTTTGAGAAAGATAGCATGAATAGGGGAAGGGCAGAGAGGGAGAGAGAGAATCCAAGCAAGCTCTGGGCTGCCAGTGCAGAGCCTGATACGGGGCTCCAGTGCATGAAATCGCGAGATCATGACCTGAGCTGAAACCAAGAGCCGGATGCTTAGCCAACTGAGCAACCCAGGCACCCCAGCACTTATACCTTAATGTTTGTATTTCTCAGGCAAGTACAATAAAATATAAAAGTGTGTGTGGGGAGGGGGGAGGGGCAGGCGGGGAGAGTTGATAGGTTTGCCAACTCCGTTTTACCAAGGAAAGTCATTTAAGAAAATCTGACAGAATCTCCATTATCAAATATCATTTCCTGGATGCTCAGACACCCAGAAGTTAGATGCACATAATTTTAGAAGAGAAATTGAATATATTTCACTTTAGAAAAAACTCACTACATTTTTTTATACTGCCTGAACCAGAGAAGATTATTCTACAAAGTCTAGTGAACTGGTTGGCACTTAGGCCCGAGTTTGCTTATTTTTCCTACAGATGTTTTGTTCCTTATACATTTATAATCTGTTGAGTTCCAGTTTTCCAAATGAATTTTCTGATTAAAAAGCTAATGGGCAGTGGGGAGTAATGAGAATTGATAGGTTGGCACCCCACTGCTGCCCCTACCTAGTTAATTGACCCTGAGCCAATCTCTGGCCTTTCATTTCCTTTATTTGAAAAAAGGCATGGTTGAGCTGGATGGGTTTCAGGATCTCTCTAGGTTCTTAAGGTTCCATAATGGTAAAATTCTACTGACTGGCCTTCCACATTCTCCATATGACTACTACCCTAGGATGAGACTCCTCGGGGGACTGGTTGTATCTTACTCACCATCCAAGCCCTGGCACGTTGCATGGCAACATCCCCTCCCTTGAAAGACGACGTATTACATATACTAAATGTGTTCCTTATCTTTAGGTCTCAATTTCAATGTCATTCTCTAGAGAGGACTTTTCTGATCATCTTGCCTATTTTATACGTTGCACGTTGCATGGCAACATCCCCTCCCTTGAAAGACGACGTATTACATATACTAAATGTGTTCCTTATCTTTAGGTCT
This sequence comes from Panthera onca, assembly GCF_046562875.1. Lineage (NCBI taxonomy): Eukaryota > Metazoa > Chordata > Mammalia > Carnivora > Felidae > Panthera > Panthera onca. The sequence continues at coordinate 48,319,560 of NC_138351.1, read as the reverse complement.
CAATTTCAATGTCATTCTCTAGAGAGGACTTTTCTGATCATCTTGCCTATTTTATACACGTAGATTCTTATTTCTTTTCATGTCATGCATTGCACTTTTAAATAATAGTTTTGTTCTTTTGCTTATGTAATGTCTTTCTTCCATTAAGTTCCCCTCCCTGAGTGTGTATTTTGTGGGCTACTCATGGCGGGCATTTATTTATTAAGTGTTTGAATCCATGCATGGCTTATCCCCTGTTTGAACATAGGATAATGGATGGCCTCTAGTGCATATGTCCTTTCTCTGTTCCCTGAACCTTTGTGATTTTTTTTTTTTCCCTCTCATCCGGATATAATCCCTCTTTCTAACACTTAGCAGATTGTGTCCTGTGCTGTGGTTCTGCATGCGTTCTGTTCTTTGCTAGACACTAAATGGGAACTCCTTATCTGAGTCATCTTGAGTATCCAGCACAGTGCCCTGAATGTTATAGGATTTGCATATTAGAATGAATGTGAATGTCTTTGTCCTTCAAATGTGTTGATATTTGAGACACATCTATTTTTTTCTCTGTCCTTTTAGTTGTTGTGACTTAAGCCTCTTTTGAAAGCTCCATCTCAAAGGATCCCTGATGCTTTTTTTTCAGTAACGAATCTCCTTGTTTTCAGGTTCATGCATGGCCCCTTTGTAGTGTCCAGAATTGTACAGCATGCCATGCTGTCTGAAGTTATGTGTGTTTCTGCAGTTTAACTTAATTGGTTTTGCTTGTAGTCACTCCATGTAAGTAGCTCTGCATTGTAAACTGAGACCTTACTGTCTTCCGTCCTTGGTGCTTTGAGCATTTATGTTCACTTTGGCTAATTTTTTTTGAACAGTAAAGGTTAACAGTTGAGGTATGGATAATTCTACCCAAATGGATCATCTAGGAGGAGGATGATTCCATGCTCCAGAGAGTACCTTTCACAAGCAGAGGAACAAAATTCCAGATACTCCCTGCCCTTTTGAGGTATGAGTTTGTTGGATGCATAGAAAATGAAATGGGCGCGCGCGCTCGCTCTCTCTCTCTCTCTCTGGCCAAATATTTAGCATCTTGGCATATTTCAGGACCCAGCTGAGCTCTCAAATGGAAGAGGGGATGAGGGGCTGAGATGAGAAGCTAGGAGGAAAATAAAAGGCTGATAAGATATGTACAAGACTATCAAAGACATTTGGCCTCCTTCCTGCCTTTCTTCCTTGTCCTTCTCCTAGTCGCCTGCATGCCACCTTCACCTTTGAAGTTTTGGGTTTCTATCTTCAGCTATGCCTTTCCCTTGTACCCAAGTCTTTTTGGTAGGCTTGTGACTAGTTTATTAGTAAATTCATGTAGGATTACTTCATGAGCAGACTATGCCAGGAGGTATTGGCTCTGTAAAGTGGTTTCTTGGTCTGGTACATACTAATCGTCTTCAGGCTTAATTTTAGTTCATGCATCTAGCGCTTTCAAAGAGCTGGTCCATTTGTTGATCATGTTAGGACCTTGTTTAAATCCTGTGCCAGGCTGCAGGCAGATACCTACTGTGTACTTTGTGAATTCTCACAGGGTATCTATAGTGTTCTTAAATCGTGGTTTTAAGAATCACAGTTTATTATAGTGGTTCTTCAGTTGGCACCTGAACATCACTGTCAGCTATTTAGCAATAAAGTGGTTTGTTTTAAGCCTGAAAGTGTTTTGAATCAGTATCTGCTTAAACATTTTATGTTATAAAAGCTACTCAAATAGTCTATACCATCTGCTGTGGTGGTTTAAATATTTGGTACTTGGAACTTAGTGTATGAGACCTTGTTATAGGTAAGTTTAAAGTAGAAAATGACTTTTTTTTTTTTTTTTTTTTTTTTTTTTTTTGTGACTGAGGAAAGCATAGCCAGCCTGGTCCATATGCAGGAGTGTATGTTTATCTTTGTTAATTTGAATTTTCCAAGGTCCCATGATTGTGGGACTTGACCTTAGCATAAAGTAGAAATGTACTGTTAGGAGGGAGAAAGTGGGAGCCGAAAACTGTTCTCGAGATGGTTAGTGTCTTATTTTCATAAGCCATTCTTTTACATAGTTAACTTATTTCATGTAATAGTCCTGCACAATAAGCAGAGTGGGAAAAATCTATACTTCATAGATAAAGGAAGTTACTGAGGTTAAAATATGTTGAAGATCAACAGAACTACTAAGAAATACAATTAGGACTGGCTGCCAGCTTCTTTATTTCATGTAGGCTTTTACTTTAAAAATAAAAAAATTAACGTTTATTCATTTTTGAGAGACAGCATGAGCGGGGAAGGAGCAGAGAGAGAGGGAGACACAGAATCCGAAGCAGGTTCCAGGCTCCAAGCTGTCAGCACAGAGCTCGATGTGGGGCTTGAACTCACGAACTGCAAGATCATGACCTGAACCGAAGTCGGATGTCCGCTCAACCGACTGAGCCACCCAGGCGCCCTTAGGCTTTTACTTTTATTTTCCTGTTTCCATATCCTCCTTAGTTGTCTTATTTGACTGGCACCTGGGACGGGGATGGTTTCCTCTGAGATCATTTCCCAGCCCTAACTTTGGTTGATGTGAAAGCATAAAATCCACATCTCCCCCACATGCGATATAGTACTAAGATTTGTCTTTTCTTGACCTTGCTGTACCTGGCCGTCTCTTAACTCTTCTGAAGAATTGAACTGAAGCCTTCTTTTTAATACAAATGGATGCATTTCGTGCTTATATTTTGTATATGGGAGATAGTAGCTATACTTGAAAGCTACTGTATATTATACATGATGATTTTGATTTGAATGTAGACTGATCCACTGCACTTATTTTTGTAACCAGAGCCCTTAATTAAGAATATAGTAAGAATCTTGGTGTGGGCCACCATAATGAATGATATGAGCTAAGATGTATACCATACCTCTTATCTGATATTCATATATTTTAGAATTAACTCTTACAAGGTCATTGTAAATTGACCAAAAAAATACCGTGAGAAAGTGATTCATACAAAGACCCATAATACTCAGTGGTTATAAATTGTTGTAAAATAGGAGGTATTTAGTATGTGGAAAGCCATTTTCCTAAGTTTATTTAGGCTGAAAACATAGCATGAGGGTCAGTAACAATCAGGTGTCAAAGGGAGAACTAAATACTTGTCAATGTTTAAAATTAAATAAAATGAGAATTTCAGATTCCCTTTAGTAAGGTCTCTATTGTTGGACCACTTTGTTTTGGAAACTCCTACACTAGATTAATAAACATGTAAAAGGATTATTTTAATGCAGTACTGCTGTTTAATGTCACATACTGGTCTGTTCCCAGTTCATGTTTGGTAATACAGCCCTGGAATAAGAAAGAATTGACCTAAATTATATGTGAGGTTTTGCAGAATAGGCAGAATGCTGTGCACATTTAGGAACTACTACCTCTTTCTCTCTTAATAGAGTTTAGATTGGAAGTTCATGAAGATCCCCCCCCCCCCTCCCCCAAGGAAGATTACCATGGATTCTTGGGGGGGTGGGGAGGCAGGGAATCAATAGCATTAAAGTAATACTCTGCAACCTTAAAGATTTGCAATTGATAGAGAATAATTTAATATGCCATATAAAACCCTCAATTTTGGAGTTCCTCTGGCTTTTTATTTTTAGCTGTGGTTTTCAGTTAACAAGAGGAGGTGAAAAGTATAGTTTTCTCCTGATCTTTGCCTCAATTACTGAAACTTACAATGCTGGAAGATTTCTTAGTTGAGATTCTTGGGTGACCATTATTCTGTCATTGGGGGATGGTGTCCCTTGCTCTTTGTTTAGACCTCTTTCTAGAGAGTTGGAAAGAATGGTGAGTTAATTACCCCAGGATTTTAACCAAATTGTAATTGTTCTGATATTGCCAAATGGACCTAGGGACAGTTTTGCAGTACTTTGAAAAGTTAGATCAGAAACAAAATAGCTGCTTCAGGCCCACCCTCTAGTGGTTCTTCCCATCAACCACCTCCCAATTTGCATTTTCACCCTGTAGTAAATTGGCCAGTCTTCAGGAAGGGTTTTGCTTTCTTCGCTTGTTTTCGAAGACTTCCTGCAGGCCCAGGGATCTCCTTTGTCCCAGGACCTGCCCACTCTTTTGGTTTTGAGGCAGGTTTTCATAAGTCTATTTGGGTAAGCTGAGGGCAGCAGGAAGAGTTTTAAGTAAGACTCTTTTCTTTCTACTTTTGTCCCTGCTTACTCTGTTCTGCCTTGGAAATGTAATTTGTGGTATGTTATTGACAGTTTTTAGGCAGTTTGACCTTCACATTTGTTTATATTAATTCAAGGGCTTCTGATATAATGAAAGTGATTTTTATCTTTTCATGGGTTTGCCTCCCCCTACCCCCGAATATAAAACACTCAATGTGTGCCTTTTCCCTTCTTTCTGGTATTAAAATATTTATTTAGGTCTGAATTAACTTTCTCCTCACCTCCCAGAAGGAAAAGGATATACTTTCCTTCCTTCCTTCCTTCCTTCCTTCCTTCCTTCCTTTTCTTCTTCTTTTTCTTTTTTTTCTTCTCTCTTTTCTTTTTTTCTTTTGGACACGATGGCTTTCTAGTTAGTCCCAGTTTAGAGTAGTGTAACATGCCAAAATGGATCTCATCTTAGAGTGCTTTGAAAGTTATGTGGTGGTCATATTGGGATGTGTAGTAACACCGAAATGATGCTTTTTTGCTTTATTCTTTGATATGCTTATTCCTTTGAAAATTTCATAGACAATTAGGTCTGAAATGGAAAATCCTGAGTTTAGGTAAAATGACTTGCCAAAAGCAGTTAATAGTAATTCACCCCCTCTGTGCCATATCTACAGTGAAGGTGGCAAGCATTTTGTATTAGGGATCTTGTTTCTATTTTCCCACTTACGTGCCAATACTCTGGTCTTCTCTACCACCATGGTAGAAAAGCTGTACACCCTTTGGCATGTTTGACTTTCAAGCTATGATGTTGTTTTACTTGAGATCCAGCCCTTTCAGAAACCAGGCAAAGGAGTAAAGCTGGTGTTGGGAGAACTGCAGAGAACATACTTCATTTAAAGGGCAGCTTGTTGGGGCGCCTGGGTGGCTCATTTGGTTAAGCGTCTGACTTCGGCTCAGGGCATGATCTTGCGGTTTGTGGGTTCGAGCCCCACATTGGGCTCTGTGCTGACAGCTCAGAGCCTGGAGCCTGCTTCAGATTCTGTGTCTCCTCGTCTCTCTGCCCCTCATGCTTATGCTCTGTTTCTCTGTTTCTGAATAATAACTAAATGTTAAAAAAAATTTTTTTAAAGGGCAGCTTGTTGGCTAATAGGTCTGTGGGAATGGGGCCTCTGTTGCCAATCTTTCTCCTTTTAAGAGAAGGTAGGAATTTTGTGTGTGTGTGTGTATGCATATATGTATATACACATAAATATATACATATGTACACAGTACATATATGTACATGTATATACGTTTATTTACACACACATACACACACATTTGGCAAATTGGTGGTTTTAAATGTTGGGCAGTGCTAATTAAAAATACATTGGTTAAACCAAATTACACTTGTTTGCAGACTAAATCTGCCCTCTGGCTTCCAGTTTTGACTCTGGCCTGGAGATCTTGAGCATTCACTGACTTTCAGCTTGTCCCCTCTATCTCTTGGCTTTCCTCCAAGAGGCAGTACATCATCTTATGTGGTTGCACATGACTATTTTTTTTTGTTACGTTTCCTTATTCTTCCTTTCAAGTGGGATTTTGTAACCCCTTTTCCACTGTAGCATGTATTATTTAAACAAAGTCCATTGTGGTCTTTGAGCTTTATTTTTGGTTTTATTAACTGTGGGCATCAGATTTAAATGCATAATAGTTGAATCAGGAAGACTTGTGACACCCTCTGTCCTTACACCCTACCACTCTTCCTTGGTCCAGCTTTACTTCCTGCTGGTCAGAGGCATTGTTGGGTTCTGTTCACCATGTCATTAGGTATATGATGAGCTTTATACATGAAGGATGTCAAAAATGGTAAGCTGGCTGCTGTTGTTTCTGTTGACAATGTTGAGTAGGTCTTGATTAATGTGTAGGCAGGCAGCCTTGAAGATAAAATAAGAGAATTCGTTTGCTTGCATTTTGGTCAGTTCTTAATATAGGAAGCCAACTGTCTTTAGTATTAGTAAGTCAAGATATGGGTCATTTTCAGTTTAGGCCAATAAGTTACTTTGGCCACATACCACCGTATCTTGGCCAGTGATGCATAGCAGTTGTTCTTTCTTGATCTGATGGCAGTGAAATTTGTTCTCATGAGTGTTCTTATGCAGTGGAAGTTTTCTCCAGTTTTAATTTACTACTTCTGCTTCTACCTTGATTCCCTTACTGCTTCTTGCTTTCCATGTTCTTGAAATAGAAAATGAAAAACAGTATTCTGGTTACTCAACTCTGTTCCAAGGCCTGTAGTCCCCAGGCGTTTGTTGTGAATCCTGGGCTTTAGCCCAATCTAAGATGGCTTTAAAAAGCATGCTTGGGTGGGGTATGGGTGTATAGTAAAATCATATTTCTAAACCATTGTACTTGAACCAGAGATTGACAATCAAAATCAAGTTAATGAAGTCTTTTAAAATGTGTCTAAGAAAGAATGTGCTTTTGTAGATCTCTGCCTTTTTTTTTCCTTCAGAAAAAGAGTAAAAAAATTAGGGTTCATGACCTCAAAAATAGCCTGAGGATTCCCTCACCGTCTCCCCCCCCCCCCCCCCCCAAGTTCATCTGAGATTAAAGTAGTAAATGATGGTAAAACGTTTCTTTCCTTTTAGGCTGATCTGAAAAGAGGTTGTAGAACTAACTGCACTGGACTAGCATATTGCCTGTTACATAGCGGGTACTTTCTGAAAGTCTTGTGAACAGTAAAGTACTGCATATTTACTGCCAAGCAATTTACATGTAAAGGCTCCTGGGCTGAGGAGGTTAAAGAAATGTGTTGTTTACATGGGAAAACGTTACGGCAAGAGATGAATGTGATGAAGCTCTTAGCAGTCCTAAATCAGAAAAACTTTGTTAATTTCAAATTTTCATATTGAGGCAGAAGTCCAGTTTAATGTTTATTTTTTTATTTTATTTTATTTTTTTTAATTTTTTTTTCAACGTTTTTTATTTATTTTTGGGACAGAGAGAGACAGAGCATGAACGGGGGAGGGGCAGAGACAGAGGGAGACACAGAATCGGAAACAGGCTCCAGGCTCCGAGCCATCAGCCCAGAGCCTGACGCGGGGCTTGAACTCACGGACCGCGAGATCGTGACCTGGCTGAAGTCGGACGCTTAACCGACTGCGCCACCCAGGCGCCCCCAGTTTAATGTTTAAACCGGAAAACTGCGCAATCTCTTGTTATTCTCTAGCATTTTAAACACTGGTAAGCAAAATGGTTCATTTTTCTCAAATACGTGTCTCAGTTCAGATGTTTAAGTTACAGGTGCTAGTTTCCATGGCAATGACTTTGCCTTCTATCTTTTTCTTAGATAGCACAGTATTTAGTATAGGTCATCCAAAGAGATTATTATTGCTGGCTGTGGATCCTTAAAGACTGGCTTGCAAACCTTTGACTCCTCTGGGTGCAGGTGTGTTTTGGAGAAGCTCCATGAGGGGTGGAATATGAGGAGGCTTTGTGCACCTTGTTCTAGTGCATCTGTACACTGTGCTTGTCATGTCCTGTAAATCCAGGGATGTTGCTTTTCTGGCCCTGGGTGGTCGCTTTTTGTCTGCTTCTCTTAATGTTATTCTATACACCAGACCTTGGCTACCCTGGGAGGAGGAGTATTAACTTCTGGTGTGGTCTTGGTTTTTCACAATGGTGGTGAGGTTTGCTTATTTTGAACTGTGATGTGGTGACAATATCTGTCTTTCCCTCTCTCACTTCCTCCCTGAGGCTTAGGTTGTTTTAACAAAAGCTTGTACCTAGGAATTAAAAAAAAAAAATGCAGATTCAACTCGAAGCTTTAGCTTATAAGCAAGAGTTAGGTGTATCTGGAAAGGGATGTGTGTATTGGTGGTGGGCCATGACAGCCTGCTCCAAGTCGACCTTCCCCTTTATTAACAGCCTGAGGTGACTTTGGCTTCTCAAGATATATAGAGTTATCTTGGAAGGTTTCCTGCTTGGCAGGCAATGTAAAGCCACGTGAATTAGTGGGATTTTTTTTTTTTTTTTTTCTCTCACCATCTTTAATGGCACTTGGTAGCACTGATGCTCTCTTTAGAGATCTCTGTTTACATTTATTGCTGAGCAGGTAAAGGTGAGTATATGGGCTGATAGGCACACACACAGGAGTATTTGACCCAACTCTGTGGTTTATAGAAGCTTCCTGGAGATGTTGTGCCTCCTTTTCGCGTGCTGAGGATGTTTCTATTACTAGGAGAGGAAAGGCAGTGAAGTGAGGCTGTGGGAAGCAGCCTGGGCATGGGAGAGACTGCTGGGAGTTTCCTAGAGCCTCACGTGTGTGACATGGAGTGGTGGGCGTGCTGGGCAGAGCTAGGTGGGAACCAGGTCAGGGTCAGGTTGGGCGTGCCACTGCAGAGCTGAGATGTTGCTTTGTAGGCAGCAGGGAGTCACTGAAGGCCTGGAAAAAATAAATGGTCATGGGATGCTGACCGTTTTAGGTAGACCACTGTAGCTGTGGAATGGTGGTTGGACTGGAGGAGGGGTAAGCCTGGAAGCAGAGACATCCGTTAGGAGTGTTCAGCTGGAGTCTCAGCACTGCTTTCAAATCCCAGTTTCTCTTCTCAGTAGCTGTATGTTCTCCTGAAGTTTTTAAATCCTCATTTGTATGTTAAAGATAATGTGTAGAGCTCATAGTGCACAAGAGGATTAAATGGGATTTTGTTTGTAATATAGCTAGCTTGAGGCCTTGTCTGGAATAAGGAATAAATGCTCTCTTTTCCTTGCCTACTTTTTCCTACCTTCTGTCGGTAGTAGGATTCACTAAACTACTATAGGAGGCAGTCAGATAATCTGAACCTCTTTCCTGTAGCAAAAGATATAACTAAATCCTGTGAAGAGTTTAGGAGGATGCCTTACTTAATTTTATTATTAGTTTTTAAACTAAACATTGTC